>NC_083574.1:1809420-2479420 GCF_027579695.1 Neoarius graeffei | reverse complement strand
GCCTCACAGCAAGAAGGTCCTGGGTTCGAGCCCCGGGGCCGGCGAGGGCCTTTCTGTGTGGAGTTTGCATGTTCTCCCCGTGTCCGCGTGGGTTTCCTCCGGGTGCTCCGGTTTCCCCCACAGTCCAAAGACATGCAGGTTAGGTTAACTGGTGACTCTAAATTGAGCGTAGGTGTGAATGTGAGTGTGAATGGTTGTCTGTGTCTATGTGTCAGCCCTGTGATGACCTGGCGACTTGTCCAGGGTGAACCCCGCCTTTCACCCGTAGTCAGCTGGGATAGGCTCCAGCTCGCCTGCGACCCTGTAGAAGGATAAAGCGGCTAGAGATAATGAGATGAGATGTAAATGGATAAAAAGTGCAACGTGTCATTATTTAATTCATTCATTCATTCATTTATTTAATCATTGGAAAATTGGCGTGGTCGAGGAGAGACTAACCACTTCACGCCAATCCTTTGTGTTTTATTTTTTACTTGTCCCATCCAACTAAACTAGTCATTAATCACTTGTCATGTCTGTTGCCTAGCAACAGAGATGCACACGGAGCTGTTAGACGTGAACAGAACATTAGAAATGTATGTAATTAATCCTAAATGTAGCTGAGTGTAAAGATTTGATAAAGGATGTGCCTCATTAAGGCATCTAATCAAAAACAGACTCGAACTCTCAAGGTGTCGATTTTAACGTCTAAGGGATTCAGGAAGACAGCTCTCGCACGCCTTTAACCTGAAAATAAAGCTGGAGTGCAGAGAAAAAGACATGAGAGACATGAGAGTGTTGAAGCGTTGAAGGACAATGTTTTCCAAGAGTGACAGGAGAACAGAAACACGAAGACAAGCAACGAGTAGAAGATAAATATCAGTAATTACCAGAAAGAGTCATTAATTAAACAGCAGGGGACATGAAATTCAAGGGAGTGAAATGTGGAATTAAAATCCAAATCTGTTCAGAAAACGTTCTTCTAAAAGTTCTCCTCGAACTGTAATGTTCAGAAAACTTTCTTCCAAAAGCTCTCCAAGAACCGTAATGTTCAGAAAACATTCTTCCAAAAGTTCTTCTAGAACTGTAATGTTCAGAAAACGTTCTTCTAAACCATAATGTTCAGAAAACGTTCTTCCAAAAGCTCTCCTAGAACCATAATGTTCAGAAAACGTTCTTCCAAAAGCTCTTCTAGAACTGTAATGTTCAGAAAACGTTCTTCTAAACCATAATGTCAGAAAACATTCTTCCAAAAGCTCTTCTAGAACTGTAATGTTCAGAAAACGTTCTTCTAAACCATAATGTCAGAAAACATTCTTCCAAAAGTTCTTCTAGAACTGTAATGTTCAGAAAACGTTCTTCTAAAAGTTCTCCTCCAACTGGAATGTTCAGAAAGTGTTCTTCTAAACCATAATGTTCAGAAAACATTCTTCTAAAAGTTCTCTTAGACCCGTAATGTTCAGAAAACATTCTTCTAAACCATAATGTCAGAAAACATCCTTCCAAAAGCTCTCCTAGAACCATAATGTTCAGAAAACATTCTTTCAAAAGTTCTTCTAGAACTGTAATGTTCAGAAAATGTTCTTCTAAAAGTTCTCCTCCAACTGGAATGTTCAGAAAGTGTTCTTCTAAACCATAATGTTCAGAAAACATTCTTCTAAAAGCTCTCTTAGAACCGTACAGTTCAGAAAATGTTCTTCTAAACTATAATGTTCAGAAAACATTCTTCTAAAAGCTCTCCCAGAACCAGAATGTTCAGAAAACATTTTTTCTATTTTGAATTTATATTGGATTTTCTAGACTCTGAACCACACTTTTCAGAAAACATGCTCCTAAAATCCTCCATAGAACCGTGATGTTCAAAAAAAGTTCCTCTGAAAGTTTGTAGAACCATAACACACTGGAAACCTGAGCCTGAAGTTCTCGTAAAAAGTTCTTAGAACTTTTAAGACATTTAAGGTTCTTCTGGGCCAAAGGGATTTTTTCATTCACTTTCATTCCCAGAGTCTGAACATTAACCCTCCAGTCGTCTTCTTTTCCTCTTTTTCTTGCTCACTTCCTGCGCAGCTCCAAACATCCGAAGCTGAAAATCCAAATCTCCTTTTTTTTAATCCTCCACAAATCACCCGTGCCTCACTTTGCTTCAGCTCTCCTCATGCTCTCGTCATCTATTTATTTCTCTCTCCATGCATTTTCATCGAAATCCTATTAGAGACTTTATTATACACAGCAGCACACAGAACACAATCCCACACTCTAATGTATATCGATCTGGCTTTATGGCTCTGCGTTATAAATACGAGCAGGCGATTTTGCACGCCACTCGGTCATATTTCGGAGTTTGACGTGATCGACGTGAGCGGCGTGATGAACAAGAGAGGCGGGAGCGGGGTGTGTGGAGGGGGCTGCTGCTTTTCAGAGTTCAGGACAAGAGGAAAGAAAGAGAAGGAAAGTTCTGAGGAGAGGAATGTGAGATCTGGCAAGCAGAAAAGCTTAATTAATTAAAAGGACAAGTGGAAATATTGACATTTCGCTCGGATGGAACTGCATTAGCAGATGCTTGCATGTTATTGTCATTGCAAATCTCCAGGGTCTTTAATTAGTTTTGCAGTTTGTCAAACTCTGGGTTCTGTTTATTGTTAGTTCACTGTGTCGGTCCACTGTGTTGTCATGGTTCTCTAATTACAGCTTGTCCTGTGAATGCTAATTATCAGACCTATGGGGGAAGGATCACACTGAGTCCTCGAGTCCACTGTTACATCTGAACCGGGCGTGTTAACTTATAAAACTTATATAAACATAACTGTTTAATGTGAAATAATCACATAACATTTACAGAAGATGCTTTATGTTCTTTGAAATATGCAACAAGGAACTGTCTGAAATCACAATCTGATGAACTCTTGAATTCTTATTTCTGTTTGGTCCAATCACAGGTTGACAAACACTCAGCGATGCCTGTTCTGGGCTGCAGGAGTGGAACCCCATGTGTTCTTTTGTTTTCTGTTGCATGCTGAGATGCTTTTCTGCTCACCACGGTTGTAAAGAGTGATTATATGAGTTACTATATCCTTCCTGGCAGCTCGAACTGCTCAATCTGGCCATTTTCTGATCTCTGACCCTCTCTTATCAACAAGGCGTTTGTTTCCACCCACAGAACTGTCACTCACTCACTCAGTGTTTTTTGTTTTCTGCACCATTCTGTGTAAACTCTAGAGACTGTTGATTGTGTGTGAAAACCCCAGGAGGAGATCAGCAGCTTCTGAAATACTCAAACCAAAAATACTCATCTGGCTCAAACCAACACCCATACCACAGTGAAAGAAAGAAAGTCACACTTCACTGTGAGATCACAATGTCTCCCATTCTGATGTTTGAACATTGTGAACATGAACTGAAGCTCTTGATTTGTATCTGCGTGATTTGATGCATCGTGCTGCTGCTGAGGGATCGGCTGATTACAGAACTGCACAAAATAACAGGGGTACCTAATGGGTGTTCCTAATAAAGTGGCCGGTGAGGTATAATCAACGTGCTCATTATAATACATCACTCTTCATCACTTCATGCACTCATGTTGATTGGTTTGTTGGTCATAATATCATTAAAGTGAGCTACAGCTTAGACATCAAAATGCCAACATACCGGAAAAACTGCAAAGAATTCTCAGCTGTGAGGAGAGTTCACAGCGTCAACCAAACCACGCCCTGTTATTTATCACCAAATATCTCATATTTATGACATGATAAAATATAGTCAGAGATATCACGGTCAACTGGGCTAAAGGACAGAACACTGTTTCTGAAAATAATTTGTGGAAATGTAGCTTAAAATGGAAGTTTTATACAGTATTTTTCCCACTGACTAACATGTGAGTGGACGGAGTTAAAGATTGTACTGCAGCCAGCCACTAGAGGGCCTCAGTGACAATTTGGCTTCGTATTTAGATCCCTGTAACGACGCCCACGTTTATACTCTACACCGTCATTGACTGAACAATACAGAAGGCAAACACACACAAATCCACCAACATGACCATCAAGGGTTCATGAGATAATTAACGGTTCTTAGGTTCCAAAATGGGGTTCGACTGAGAGCCCTTTCTGATCAGGAATGACCCTGTTGTTTGTACATTTTTACACAGAACATTAAGAATCTATAAAGTTCAACCACATGGACAAACAGAAGAACTTTTTAGGGTTCTAGATTTAATATTATGAAAAAGAAAGAAAGAAAGAAAGAAAGAAAGAAAGAAAGAAAGAAAGAAAGAAAGAAAGAAAGAAAGAAAGAAAGAAAGAACAACTTTTATTCATCACACACTTGTGAAATTTCCTCTCTGCATTTAACCCATCTGAAGCAGTGAACACACACGTGAGCAATGAGCACACACACACACCCAGAGCAGTGGGCAGCCATGCTAACAGTGCCCGGGGAGCAGCTGGGAGTTCGGTGCCTCGCTCAAGGGCACCTCAGCCCAAGGCCGTCCCATATTAACCTAACTGCATGTCTTTGGACTGTGATATGAAGAGATGGATCCTGGGGTTAAAAGGGTTAAATAATAATAATAATTATTATTATTATTATTATTATTATTATTATTATTATTATTCATCCATCCATCCATCCATCCATTATCTGTAGCCACTTATCCTGTTCTACAGGGTCGCAGGCAAGTTGGAGCCTATCCCAGCTGACTATGGGTGAGAGGCGGGGTACACCCTGGACAAGTCGCCAGATCATCACAGGGCTATTATTATTATTATTATTATTATTATTATTATTATTATTGCTATTATTATTATAACTTTTTTAGGATGCTATTTCTCCCTCAGTTTTCAACCAATCATCACCAAATTTCACATGAAGAATCCCTCTGGGCTGAATTATGTTGCTATGACTTTTGGTGCTGATCTGGATCACTGATCTGGAATGATCCATGAAAAACAGGATTTTTTTTCAATCACTTATAACTCGGTCAATTTCATGATTATTTTTTTTTTTGGCAGGGTGGAAGAGCACAACTTTCCCTTGACCTTCAATTGACAAAGGTCAGCTAGCGCAAATTACTGTGACTTTAATCATAATCTCCATCTAGTTGTTATTATTATTATTATTATTATTATTATTATTATTGCTAGACTTCCTGTTGTTTCTCAGAAGGAAAAAAAATGTAAAGGTGAAGAATCCTTAATGATACAGTGAACTGAAGAACTCTTGAACACTTTTTCTAAAGCGCTGATCAGTTACAAAGAAGGAACCAAAAAGATCCAAAAAGAAACATTTTCCAAGGGAAAAAAAAGTGCTTTTCAAGGTTTTGGGGGGGTTGTTTGTTTGTTTGTTTGTTTGTTAATCAAGGTCTCATTAGATACTGAGTTCTACTTCTTACAGGAACCCATTCAGTTTTTGTTTTTTTCCTAGAAACAATAAAAAGGTTCTTTGAATGTTCTTTCAGGGTGCTTCACTTCCGAAAATGGTCCTGAGCCGTTTCTGAGAGAACCATTTTGCTGAAGGGTTCTACACACAACACTGAAGGGTTCTTATGTTGTACAAAAAGTATTTCAGGTCGCGCACCAGATTTGCTGTTGAGTTTAATTTCAGCTCCTGTTTGATTTTTGGGGATTTTTTTTTTCAACTTTGTGCACAAAATTGACAGATATTGATGAGATATATTCAATGAGGGGGGAAAACTAATAAAGAAAGAAAGATAGAATAATTTCAGTGTGAAAGAGCGTGAACAGTGCCTGAGCGGGCACGGCACGCAAACCGACTCCTCAAAGGAGCGATAAACGAGAGTCCGAGCCAGGTTTTAATTATCTCAGAAAAACACTCAAAAAGTCCCTTTGCTCAGCTTTTGGCTGCTTTAACTGAAGCGAAGTCTCTGGCTGCAGCGGCGCTCGCTGGTACACGCCGCTTCAATCAAGCATTTACATGCAGTTGCCATAACAACAATAAAACATAACACCAAGGTCAATGACTGTCGGAAGCCAGGATGGAACATTTTATCACGTTTAAAAGGTGCTATTGTTAATTTTAAGGCAATTAAGACACCCTGAAGCTGTAAAGAAGTGACACGTGACCTGTTAAAGGCGTCCTTCAGTTCAGTGTAGCGACGAGTGTCATTCCGCCTCATTTCTAGCAACTGGATGGAAATAAGGACCTGTGCTCTCTGTGTTCCACAACATATCAACAGAATGGATCTCACATTTATCTTTTGAGTTTAAAGACTTTGACACACACACACACATACACACACACATATATATACAGCTTTTGACAGGTGATCCAGTGAAGTGGGTGGGGGGTATATAAAGGTGGGGGGGGGGATTTTGGCAGAGGAGGCTGCCAAGTTTTCCTCGACATCAAAGCCAGAATCATCACAGAAAACATGAGCTCCCACAGGAGTCACTGTGGGCGGGCGGGCGAGCGAGCGAGTGGAAATGATAATAAGAGTGACAGGTGAAGCAGTGAACTGAAGGAAAGGTTGAACAATGCTGATGCCTGAGATGTTTGAACAAAAATAATGTTCTGGACCTCGCTGAAGGTGTCATTCACTTTCATGAAGTTCATTCACAGATTCTTGATATGATGAAGTTTTGTTTTTGTTTTTTGTCAGAGACGTAACATTTCTGTCACGAGTCTCCAGTATCAGCGCTTTGGTGAAGCTGTAACTTTAAGTCCTCTGACATCTTCAGGACAGAGGAGCTTACACCTTCTTTGCAGTTTCTCAGGAACATGATGGGACAAGCTACATTTTATTTTTTGTCTTCTTAACTTCAAGAGAGAATAAAGAGACGCTGGTGAAGGAACAGCTGTTTATCGCTGCTATAACGTTCATGAGAACAGGAACTTGTTTCTATAACAACAGATAAAAAGCTGAAAATTTTTTGAGAAAAAGTCTTTGATAAATCACTGCAGTGTAAAAGGAATAAAGCATGTGGCGATGTGCTGCAGGTAAATAATCAACGTTTTTGTCTTAACAGTAACAGTGTTCTGCTGCTAAACTGAAGAAACAGAAATAACCACAGCGCTGGTGCTGAAAGAGGCGTGAATGAATTCAGCAAAGTAAATGATAAATGATGGAGAAGAAAAAAAAAAGCAAGTGTTCTACAAGCCCGAGCAGCAAACATGCAAAATATCTGAGCTGAAAATCAATCTGCCGCTCCATGCAGTGATCATGTGATATTTTTTGACAAATGACAAACAGGGAGGAGTTTCAGGATTAAAGTAGAACTGAAGGCAAATTCTTTTTATAATCAAAATTCTATTTATCTCATGTTATTAAATATCAGAATGCATGTTTGATCGCTATTTTGTCGCTGCTATAGCAAGTTCTGAGTGTTTGAAATATGCTCTGTAATATATCAGTCCATATGTCAAAGCAATGACCGTAAACGAGATGCGTTGAGACCTGTGCGAGACATCGTAGGACGGAAGTAAAACGTACAGCGGAAATCAAAGTGACCGACATCTGCCAACGTTGTCAAAAGCCACGCGCGCCCTCTTTCAAATGCTGATGTAATCAAGCCAGAAGTTTTCCCTGCGTCCGAAATCGCTCCCTACTCACTATATAGGGCACTGTATAGTGGGCACGCCATTCTGTAGTGCTGTCCGAAACCTTAGTGAGGATTATGTGGGAAATGCGCTCAGTATAATATGTATTTATCACAAAAATACACACATGTATTTATTATTTTGAAAACCCACCAGCCGCCTGATCTGGCACGTTTTAATTGCGTGACAGTAATGACGTAAATACCAGCGTGACGGACTCGTCCTTATCTTGTCATCTGTCCAACTCTTCTTTACTCCACGTTGGTTCGAAGTCGTGTGGAATAATCTCCATCACTGATGAAGCTGGCAAATCTCGAAATTAATCTAAATTGGAATGATATGGCGATCTGGCTGCTGTGTAAACACTTTTCAAAATAGCGGCGCTGACACTTCACGTTTCGAAGTCTCGCACAAGTCTCGTGAAGCTCACGCAGATAAGCCACGCCTGCCGTGGACCAAACGAACTACATTCAACATGGCTAAAAACTGAAAAGTCCGATATAATATGCCAATACGAGTCACAATATAAGGTTAATAAAACCGAAAACATAATTGAATAACACGTTAATTAAGAAATAAAGCAAGTTTAAAAATGACTTCAGTTCTCCTTTAAAGACATGATGTTTTGGAGATCTTCAGGACGGAGGAGTTTATGCTCTCACAGACATGACGAGATAAAGCTGATGTTTTTATTTTATCTTGTTATTGGGTTACGACTGATTTATTAATAATTGATAATTAACTCACCAGTTAAGAGTTTATGAACATGTTTAATGTTTGAGGTTATTACAGTGCTAATGTCTTGGATTGATTGATTCGTCACATGCACACTTCAAGCACAGTGAAATTCACCCTCTGCATTTAACCCATCTGAAGCAGTGAACACACACACACACACACCCAGAGCAGTGGGCAGCCACACCAGAGCGCCCGGGGAGCAGTCAGGGGTTCGGTACCTCGCTCAAGGGCACCTCAGCCCAAGGCCGCCCCACGTCAACCTAACTGCATGTCTTTGGGGGAAACCAGAGCACCCGGAGGAAACCCACGCAGACACGGGGAGAACATGCAAACTCCACACAGAAAGGCCCTCGCCGGCCGCTGGGTTCGAACCCGGAACCTTCTTGCTGTGAAGTGACAGCGCTAACCACTACACCACCATGCCACCCAATTGATTGATTGATTGATTGATTGATTGATTGATCTCCATCAGGTATGACTGAGTTAAGTAAATTCACACTCTCACTATCTAGTGCACTTCACCATCCCTGACTTCCTCACTTAATACAATACAAATAACATGCTCCATAAAACAAAAGACTTCATAAACAGGATATGAGAGCCTATGAAGTGATAAATCACCAAATTACTTTCCTATACCAGCATGCCCTCCAGTGTTTTATTCCTATTATGTCTATAAAGAGTTAGTTCCTGTTGTCATTTACATTATAGCAGCTACAAACAGTCGCTCCTTCAGCAGACTCTCTCTCTCTGCGTTCTCTCTGTTTGAGTTAATAACGTCGCTAAATCAACAATCGTCAGCTGTACGAGTCCCTGAGAACGAGTCGTTACCACACAATCACAAGAATGATGCATTAACAAATCGTTTCTTATTCATGCAAACAATTTGAGGGGTTTTTTTTAATAACATGCTTTTTTTTCTTTTTGTTTCTTGGTAAATACTTTCAGGTTTTGTGAATATTATGTGAAGAGGCTTCTGAGGTTGGAGACTTTTAACGCTGTTTAACTGTTGTGCATCTTAAACTTTAGATAGATATAAATAAATAAATAAATATTTAGCATGTGGTTTAATATGTTCTGTTTAAAAAAAATGTTTATGCATAAGCTTGTGTATAATGAGTCTTCCAGGGGTTTTGTTGTTGTTGTTTGTTTTTTTTGTTTTTTTTTTACATTTTGTTACAGGAAAAAAGCAGCATTTTATTTGGGACTGGCTAATATAAAATATAATATTGATATCACAATAAATTAAGGTACATGCCTCAGAAAAGGCATTTGTTTGTTTGTTTGTTTGTTTGTTTGTTTGTTTGTTTGTTTAAGTTTTTTCTTCATATAATGTTGCTTTTATTATTTATGTTTTTATTATTATTTATATATGTTATCCATTCATTTCTATTTAATTTTCTTTCTTGTTCCTTTTTAAATACCTGTTTTTTTTTTGTAATTTTTTTTTGTTTTAATAAAAGCCTTTGAGGTTATTTTTATTCATATTTCCACTGTCAGAATAAATTTTTGATTATAATTTTAATTACTATTTTTCAATAAAAACACACCCTTGGATGTTGAATCATTAGAGAATTGATTAATAAACACTTTATAAATCATGTGAACAGCACAACAACCACCACATCACTAATACTCCAGAGAGGGAATCCGAAACTGTTCCCCAGGATCCATTTGGAGTTAAATAAGCAGACACATCCCGACCCCTCCCTCAGCACCAGTCACAATTCATTCATGAGCAGGGTTTTAGTCTTTTACTCATTTGGATTCGTCCCAATAAAGGACACGGCACGTCCCAGAGGACCGAAGTCAACGTTAAATTCTTCTCTGATTGTCTAATGAGCAGCCTCGCCTCAATAAATCGTCCTCCAGAGAAGCGGAGGAGAAGAAGAACGGCTTAATTCATCGTTACTCATCAGGCTGGAAAAGGAAAAGAAAGAGGGAAAATATTCGCTCCGTATCTACCAATGTCTGTTTCAACTGGACAGCGAGCGCCGATCCATACACACACACACTGGAACACACACACACTGGAACACAGAGCCATGGGTTAGTGCCGCAAACCACAACGAACAAAACTTACAACATAAAACCCCCAAAAAAACTGTTTCAGTCTCACAACCTGGATAAAACCAGGATGGAAAAGTTGAGCCGTTGATCCTCATACAGCTCTCCAGGAGCTTGATCTAATCCCACAAGACCTCAGAGATTAATGGAATCAAACCTCATCATCATCATCATCATCATGCATGAAGCCGGTCCCCCCCCCAAAAAAAAAAAAAACCCAGACAGAGATGTGGAACGCAGAGAACGCAACAAAAAAAGAGAAAAGGAAAACAAAGAAGCTTTGAATCTGCACTGACCTGCTGTTGATGCTGAAATCGGGCAGGAAGAGAAGGATGCAGACGGCTCTGAGGAATTTCATCTCTCGCTCTTTTGCTCTCTGTGTGCTCTGTGTGTTTCTTTCTGTTCTGTTCTTCTCACTCTCCTCGTCTCTTTCCCTCCTCCCTCTCGTCCTTGTCTCTCTCTCTCTCTCTCTCTCTCTCTCTTTCTCTTCTCTTGCTTGCTCTCAGCGCAGGCGCTGTACAACTTTAAGCAGTGTGTGTGTGTGTGTGTGTGTGTGTGTGTGTGTGAGAGAGAGAGAGAGAGAGAGAGAGAGGTCTGGCAGGTTTAAATAACAGTAAAAGTGAGACATGGTTCTCAGAGACACACAGACTGAGATGAACGGAAAGAAAGAATGATGAATGATGTCATCATCACCAATGCAGCTGATGCACCTCATCACCTCATGGACCTGCATTAATGACTCAGGATAATCCACAAGGGGGTGCTATGACACTCAAGTAGCTTTTCTTTATTTTAGCAGCTAATTTGTTATTACCACAAAGTTGATTACTTTCCTATTACAGCACGTCCCAGAGCGTTTTATTCCTCTTATATCACAGTAATTCCCAAACCAGTACAATTTTTCATTTATTAAATAATGATGATTGTAGGGTGGCACGGTGGTGTAGTGGTTAGCGCTGTCGCCTCACAGCAAGAAGGTCCGGGTTCGAGCGCCGTGGCCGGTGAGGGCCTTTCTGTGCAGAGTTTGCATGTTCTCCCCGTGTCCGCGTGGGTTTCCTCCGGGTGCTCCGGTTTCCCCCACAGTCCAAAGACATACAGGTTAGGTTAACTGGTGACTCTAAATTGAGCGTAGGTGTGAATGTGAGTGTGAATGGTTGTCTGTGTCTATGTGTCAGCCCTGTGATGACCTGGCGACTTGTCCAGGGTGTACCCCGCCTTTCGCCCGTAGTCAGCTGGGATAGGCTCCAGCTCGCCTGCGACCCTGTAGAACAGGATAAAGCGGCTACAGATAATGAGATGAGATGATGACTGTAGTTCTATTATTTAAAGTAAACAAAACAACTGAGTTCCTGTTCTCAGTTACATTGTAGCAGCGATAAACAGGCTTTATTCTCTCTTTTAATGTTAATAAGATAAAAAAATAAAAACACAACTTGTTATGCTTGTTACAGATGTAAATGCATCTGTAATGAAAATGTCAGAAAACTTAAAGTTCCAGCTTCAGCTCTGACTGTTACACAGAGCTCACACTGGAGACTCCTTACAGAAATGTTACAGAAAACCTCACCACATCTACAATTTTTTTAATGTTTATTCCACTTTACAGCATAAGTCCCTATGAAGAACATAATTACGTGATTACAGTGGTCCATTAATCTGATTGGTTGAGTAGCGTTCCAAACGTTTTGATATTTCACGCTAACAGCACTGGAACGTTTGACTGTGTGTATCACTCTGCCTGGCATATGAAACTCCACTTCCAAGTTTGAAGCAGTGACTACAATAATGTTAGCGACATCTTCAGCAGACATTTTCAGGAACATAACTTTTTGACTTAAATAAAATATCTCGCAAATAAACAAACTGAGTTAAAAGTCGGTCTTTATGTTTGTCTTTTATGAAATAAAAAGCTGCATGTTGAATTTGTTCTTAACAATATAACTGCTAAAGTGATAAAAATAGACAGCATAAGACTATAGGGCAGTACGGTGGTATAGTAGTTAAAACTATTGTCTGACAGCAAGAAGGTTCTGGGTTCAAGTCCAGTAGCCGACGAGGGCCTTTCTGTGCGGAGTTTGCATGTTCTCCCGGTGTCTGTGTGGGTTTCCTCTGGGTGCTCTGGTTTCCCCCACAGTCCAAAGACATGTAGGTTAGGATAGCATGGGGGCTGCCATGGGCTGAAGTGCCCTTGAGCAAGGCACCAAACCCACAATTGCTCCCAGGGTGCTGTAATATAGCTGCCCACCGCTCTGGGTATGTGTGTGTGTGTGCGCGCTCATTGCTCACTTGTGTGTGTGTTTGTGCGTGTTCAATGCTTCAGATGGGTTAAATGCAGAGGACGAATTTCACTGTGCTTGAGTGTGCATGCGACAAATAAAGGCTTCTTCTTCTTCTTCATAATCCACACTCACAGTGACACACAAAGACACAAATACACACTTTCACTCACTCACACACTCCACACACACACATGATGTTAACCAGTGGCGGCTGGTAGTCTTTCAAACGGGGAGGCTGGTCGGTTACGATATTTCCAGATTTTAAAAGAAAAAAGAAAAAACACATCAATTTTGCCCATACTCTTGCCTCTGATCTGGCTGATTGTTGGCAGCATCACAAACTGTGAAATAACAGGTTCTTTTGGCCCATTAGCCTACTGTCCAATATACATGATGGTGGTGTTGGGGGGGGGGTATATTTTAACATTTTATATTTTAAAATTGTGGCATGTTGTTTAAAAATTGATCATTATTGAAAGCAGCTCTTTGTGAGGAACCTCAGCAGGAACAGCAGAGTGTTCTGGAATAGGCACAAGCACTGACCTTGGGGAGCCAAACATAGAGCTGGGGGCCACACATTTCATTCAATGACACTTTCCCTATATTTTACTTATTTTGACTGAGAAATGTTTTATTGACAATTTTGATAACCCTTCACTTTTAATCCAGGTGTGAAATGTTCTCGGCTGTGTTTTTGTTTAAAAATGTTTTCCAAATTGTAGCTGTGTTTAATTAATATCCAGAGAAATATATATTCCAATATAATATACTCAGCATAAGCATTTTAAATAGATTCTATATTTTTGGTCCATCCATGACATATTACTAAAGTAGCCTATTTACTGTTGTTGATGTGGGTCACTTGCTGTTAGCCAATTCACTTTCTCGTACCAGGAGAGCTGAAAGGAACGAGTATTATTCCCTACCTTTTTCACCAAGTCAATTTGAGGCGTTGGTCTACCCTGCTCTTTAATTTTAATTTTTTCCTCGAAAGGAAGACTGGCAAATGGCTTCGCCAAAATTAAATCAGCAATGCTTGGCATCCGTGCGCAGCTTTCTTGCTAGCTGACTAGCCCCCTCAAGTTCAAGTTCAGTCACTCAAATAAATGACATTTCTGGAACTAAGATAGCAAACTTGACAACACTATATTTACACTTTATTTACAATGAAAATATATACAAACTAAAAAAGCTGGTAGAAACCGTATGTAATGAATGAAATCGAAATGTAAGCTGATCTCTTACAATACACCACAGCACTTGCGAATACTCATGGGACTGAACTGAAATTCACCACTGCCTGTCTATATTTGAAACGAGCTGTCAATCAAAGAAAATATCCGGCCGCTTTCACCAATCACCAGTCTCCTCGTGGAAAGCTTTGCCATGTCCCTCCCACTGTGAGGCTGGGAGTCCGGTGGGTGGGAGTTTTCACAGTATTTGTCCAATAATCGTCTTGCATTTTGAGATTGAAAGCGCATAACTCCCAAATGCCATTAAAGTGCACTGAGGCTGGGAGTCCGTGGGACTCCGTGGGCGGGTGTTTTCGCAGTATTTGTCCAATAATCATCTTGCATTTTGATATTGAAAGCGCAGAGCTCCCAAATGCCATTGAAGTCCACTGAGGCTGGGCTGCATCGCGCTGTCACGAGGGGGAAAAACTCACACACACATTAGGCGAACTGGGGAAAGTTATAACGGAATGATTTCGTACTGTAGTTGGGTTGAGCACATATATTTCTATGATTCTGGATCTGAAATAGCAATGTTATAAGGTTGGCTATAACATAAGCCTACACTGTAAACCTGAATAAGTTGAGTTTACTTAAAAAAATTGAGGAAAGTGGTTGCCTTAAAAAAAATAAGTAATTATTAATGATTGAATTGAGTACCTTAAACTTACCAGAAGATTGTAAGTTTAAGGTACTCAATTCAATCATTAATAATTACTTATTTTTTAAAGGCAACCACTTTCCTCAATTTTTTTAAGTAAACTCAACTTATTTGGGTTTACAGTGTAGCGCAATTCATCCTACATGATGTTCGTCATTTTTAGAGGAGACTGAGCCTCCCTCGTTGTCTTAGAGCAATCGCCCGTGATGTTAACGGTCTGCTGCATTTACACATTAATCCAGTTAGTATTGCATAATGCACTATCTCTCTCTCTTTCGTATATCATCAAATGGCTAACTCAGTGCTGTGCAGCCACGCCCTCGTCTCTGGTCCTAAGTCGAAGAGGCCAGCTTCTGAGGGTGGGTTGTATAGGGGGGCAGCTGGTGATTATGTGCTTGGCAGTCTGTTCAGGTTCGCCACACTCGCATGCTGCACTGTCCGATAGGCCCCACTTCTTCAAAGATGACTTGAAGCAGCTGACCCCAGTGCGTAGACAGTTCAGCGAGGTCCACAGGTGGTGTGGCAGGTCTTCTCCTTTTACACCACCTCCTGGATCCCTGATGTATCGTTGGACGTGGGAGGGCCCAGCCATCTCCCACATCTGTTTCCAGGATGCTGCCAGCCAGGCATCTCTGGACAAGTCCACAGGGATAGACTGTAGCATCTCTTGTGCTGCCTTGTTGGAGGGATGGCGAGACTTAAGCCTGCCTGATGGAGCCAGTGTTATTGTGGCTTTGTGCAGGATGTGCCAGTCGTACTTCCGGGATTTTCTTGCCAGGGTGAGGGTAGCTGCATCCTGTTGGAGACTGGCCAGGGCAATTCCAGCAAGGACTGGCAGGTGGGACACAGGGGTGGGTTTCAGACAACCAGTTACTATCCGGAAGGTGCTGTTGATGGCAGTATCTACCTTGTTCACGTGTGGACTTCTGCTCCAGGCAGGGGCACAGTATTCAGCTATGGGTAAAACAAGGGCTTGCGTGGATATGCAAAGGGTCTGGGGGGAAGCTCCCCAAGTTGAACCTGCCAAACGGCGGATGAGCGAGACCCTTGCTGTTACCTTGGCCTTCACTTCATCCAGGTGTTGCTTATAGGACAGTGTCCGATCCAAGCGTACACCAAGGTACTTGGGGTCTTGCTGGAACTCCAGGCGGTTGTTGCCAACATACACGTCCAGTTCTCTTCTTGCTTCCCGATTGTTGAGATGATATGCTGCAGACACTGTCTTGCTCATGCTGAACTGAAGGTGCCACTTCTGAAGGTAGTCTGCCAGGATGCCTATGTCTCAGTTGAGACCATCTTCCATTGCCTTCCATGTTGGGCATCGAAGCCTGATGGCCAAATCGTCCGCATAGCCGTACTTGGTAGATAATCCAGTAAGGTTGTTGCTGTTGCATCCATTTCTTGCCTGCTGGTGTTGGCGCAGCAGGCAGCCACACTCCTCATCCCAGCCCGGGATGTAGTTCTTGTTGTAGCCATGCGGGATGTTATACTTTGCTGCCCTTAGGAGGACTTTACAGTAAGTGGCGTATGCAGTATCCACATCAGCTGCTTCTGTGTCCAGCAGACCAGCAGTTCTTCTTTTCATTTCTGCCATAAACAACTGCCAGTTCGCCTTCCTGAAATTCGATCTCCTAACTGGTTTGCCAGCTACCGGCTGTACCAGTGATGGTACTTTGATGATGGATGGCTGGTGGTGTGAATGAGGGAACTTGTCCAAGACACATCTCTCTGGTTTCAGGTCATTACTGCAGCATACGGGGAAGGCCAGGTCTGGGTTGGTGTAAGAGTTCCAGCGTGCAGAAAAGAAGCTTGGGGGCTCTTTTGAGTCAAAGAGCAGCAGTGCTTCAATGTTAGAAGCCCACTCACTCAGCGCTTCACCATCATGTGATGTGTGGTTGTAACCCCAATCTGTATGTTGGCAGTTGAAGTCACCTGCATAGATGGCGGGAGCAGGCACAGGTGGAAGTGATGATACAGTCATCGCTGTTGGTGGGGGCTTGTATACATTCACAACAGATGTTTCTTGGATTTTGGTGACCAGCCACTCAATGCTGCAGCCAGGTGGAGAGTGGCTGGTGGCTGACCAACTTAATCCTTCCCAGACAAAGGTTGCCATTCCATGCATCTTGCTGTGGATGGACCCAGCAAGGAGAAACCCAGGCAGCTTGAGGTTGTCATCAGAAACCCAGTGTGCCTCTTGCAGGAGAACAACTGCCACTTTATTGGAATCGGCGAGATGTCTGATGACTTCAAGTTTGGTGATGGTAAGGCCCTCGATGTTGAGTTGGAGCACTGACAGGCCTTGATTTTCGATGGTGAGGGTATCCGCCCATCCTAAGGAGGACGTTCTCTGCCTTGGTCTTGACCTTGGCTTGTACCTTGGTCTGCCAGCTCGATGATACTTCGGCGACATTAGTTTCATGAGTTGGTCTTGCACCATTTCTCACTACTCGCAGGGGAGGCCACGTGGAGGCTGTGGTCATGTGTTATGTATTTAAGTCATAACACAATGCACAATACGATTGTTATTCTTTAGTTTTCTTCTTCTTCTTCTTCTATTTTTTGTCAGGGAGGCCACCATAACGCCATCGTGCGTGATGTCATTTTCCGCGAGCACAGTGGAGGTGTACAAGTGCATGCTATACTAGACCCTAACCCTAACCCTAACCGATTTATATTATGGTCTAGCATGACTTCTCGCTCAATTTGTTTGCATTTCTCCACAAAAATTGTCAGTGCAGTAATAGAAAAGGAATCAAAATAAAGTAGTGGCTCGTTTATTGTCTGTTTATTTTTTTTTAAATAAGACCTGCTTATCTTCCATCCATTTGATGCGTGACACATGATGCTGTCATGCTGTCGGTGTTTTGTGGTGAAACAAAGTCGGGATCGCGTCTGGCTTCAGTTGTCATTTCTGCCTCATGTCTCACTTCTTCCCAGTGAGTTTTTAATACAAGTCCTCCACAGATCCACAATCTTCTTGAAAATGCTCACTGTGCAATTTGCTGATTTTTCCAGGAGTAAAGTTGTCTTGTTTTACTTGATGAAGCGACTCGGCCAAATGTCTTGGCTCCAGGACAGAATGAGGAAGATGTTCAGAATCCTACATCACACAGCACCACCCTCATTTTCATCTCCTAATACATCCATGTATCTGGCTAATCCAGTATGGCCACGCCCGGGGGAAATTACACAACAGACTGATGTTACAACTTTAACATGTTTTTAAAGCTAAAGTCCGCTTAATTTTTTTTTTTCATCCAGAACATCTTGTATTATGCATAATGTTGACATTTCATTCAAAATTTCCTGGTTAATCACTTTAAAGTATGAAAGCTCTTCAGATGAGCATGAAAAGGAAGAAGGGACACCTATTTTCCTGGAAGCAGCTTTAACAGGAATGTACAAATCAATATGAGTGAGCTAGCCAGCTAACTGACATGCTATCAAGTGAGTAAGGATCTATTTCAGGATCTATTTCTGCTCGCAGAGCAAAATTAAAAAGAACATCTGGCCATATTGTGTTCCCAGTGTCACTTACTTGATATCTAATTTCTGTTTTTAGAACTGTTCTGTAAAAGAAACATCACACTCGAGGCCATGCTGTTGTACTGAAGATCAACAGAGCTGTGATTAGCTACAACACTGCATCCGAATCACAGATATTCAGCTGATATTCAGTATAGCAGCATGACCTCGGTTGTGACGTTGCTCAATTATATTTTGGAGCCTTTCAAAATATAATTTCAAAAATCTGGATATGCAGTGCCTTGCAAAAGTATTCATCCCCCTTGGTGTTTGTCCTGTTTTGTCGCATTACAAGCTGGAATTAAAATGGATTTTTGGAGGGTTAGTACTATTTGATTTACACAACATGCCGACCACTTTAAAGGTGAAAATTGTTTTTTATTGTGACACAAACAATAATTAAGATGAACAAACAGAAATCTGGAGTGTGCATAGGTATTCACACACACACACACACCCCAGTCAATACTTTATAGGGCCACTTTTCGCTACAATTACAGCTGCAAGTCTCTTGGGGTGTGTCTCTATTAGCTTAGCACATCTAGTCACTGGGATTTTTGTCCATTCCTCAAGGCAAAACTGCTCCAACTCCTTCAAGTCAGATGGGTTGCGTTGGTGTCCAGCAATCTTCAAGTTATGCCACAGATTCTCAATTGGATTGAAGTCTGGGCTTTGATTAGGCCATTCCAAGACATTTAAATGTTTCCCTTTAAACCACTCCAGTGTAGCTTTAGCAGTATGTTTAGGGTCATTGTCCTGCTGGAACGTGAACCTTCATCCCAGTCTCAAACCTCTGGCTGACTCAAACAGGCTTTCCTCCAGAATTGCCCTGTATTTAGTGCCATCCATCTTTCCTTCAGTCCTGACCAGCTTTCCTCTCCCTGCAGATGAAAAATATCCCCACAGCATGATGCTGATTTTTGTCTAATTTGACCAGAGAATCTTCTTCCATGGGTTTGGGGAGTCTGCCACATGCTGTTGGGCAAACTCCAAACGTGATTTTTTTTTTTAAGCAATGGCTTTTTTCTGGCCACTCTTCCATAAAGCCCCACCCTGTGGAGTGTACAGCTTAAAGTGGTCCTAAGGACAGATTCTCCCATATCCACTGTGGATCTTTGCAGGTCCTTCAGTGTTATCTTTGGTGTCTTTGGCCATGTACACACGTAGCCGGGTATTTTTAAAACCGAACATTTTCCCCCCCTCCATTTATAAAAATGCTTTATCCACACCACCTCGTCTTCGAAAAAAATCCCTTCCACACATAACCAAACATCTGCGTTTTCAATCACATTCATAAGCATTCCAAACCTGTAGATGGCATTATTTCCCCAAATCCTACCCCCTAATCACATCAAAATAGCCCTCTATTGGCGTCACTTCCGCCTAAACATAAAACATGGCACCAAGCTCGTTCGTCTGGACAGACTCGGAGACAGAATTGCTTCTAAACACAATTTTGGAGTATAAACTTCAAAAGACGCAAGAAAACGTTGATTGGGAATCTTGTCAGTAGTTGGGCTTCTAAAATTAAACATGTAAATAGCACCTGCACAATAATTAACGCTTTTAAGGCACTACTCCGATCCATTACTCTTTGTCCATGCTTAATCTGGCTTCTGCAGTAAACAAAGGTCGCACGTTTGACGTCAGGGCAGATTTGTTGTCATTTTTTTTTGGCGCAGATTGTGACGTTCTAAAATGCAAAACTCCGGTTATCTCTGTCTACACGAAAAGGCATACACGGAGTTTTCAAAAATCTTCACTTTGCCCGGAGTTTTTTTAAATATTCGTTTTTGATGTGTTTTCATGTGGATGACAGGCCAAAACGTAGAAAAATATCTTCGATTTAGCAGATACCCGGCTACGTGTGGACGGGGTCTTTGTTGCATCTCTGATTAATGCCCTCCTTGCCCGGTCTGTGAGTTTTGGTGGGCGGGGCCTTCTCTTGTCATGTTTGTAGTGGTGCCATATTCTTTCCATTTTGCTATAATAGATTTAATGGAGCTCCGTGGAATATTCAAAGTTTGGGATATTTTTAATAACCCAACCCTGACCTATACTTCTCCACAACTTTGTCTCTGACCTGTTTAGAGGCTCCTTGGT
Organism: Neoarius graeffei; assembly: GCF_027579695.1. NCBI lineage: Eukaryota > Metazoa > Chordata > Actinopteri > Siluriformes > Ariidae > Neoarius > Neoarius graeffei. The sequence continues at coordinate 2,459,282 of NC_083574.1, read as the reverse complement.
TCTCATGTTACTTGCTTAATAGCGTTGCAGAGTCAGGGTCCTTCCAGAACAGGCTGATTTATACAGACATCATGTGACAGAACATGTGACACTTTGATTGCACACAGCTGGATCTTAATCAACTAATTATGTGACTTATGAAGTGAATTGGTTGGACCAGCTCTTATTTAGGGGTTTCATACGAAAGGGGGTGAATACTTATGCACACTCCAGATTTCTGTTTTTTCATCTTAATTATTGTTTGTGTCACAATAAAAAAAAAACAATGTACTCAGAAACAAGCACAAATATCCAAAAATCTTCTGGTCTCCTCAGTTACAAGGTCTTGGGTCCAGACCAGAAAGTGCTTGACCCCTTAATCGCTGTTTGCAGCTATGTTCACTTTATTTATTCTTTCTATTCTCCTTCACCAGGAATCTTTCAAGATTTTATATCAATCTCTCCAACAGAAATGTTAGAAAAGGTTCCAAGTAGAACCCTGCTAGGAAGAAGAACCAATAACTATCCAAAGAACCTTTGAGAAACTTTGGTTAACAGGATTTTTGGGGGGAAATGTCATCATATTTCATCAGATTTTCTATCCAAGTAAAACTCCAGGGGTTCTGCGGAGTAGCGTGTCCTTGTTTTCTTTTTGTTCTTGTATGGAAATTTTTCCGCTGTGACATCAGAGCTGATGGGGTCAGTCCACAGAGACTACAGAGAGAGTTAGGATGCTTTGGAGAACATCGCTGTTCATATCTCAGCACTGATCTAATGGAAGTGTAATTGTAACACGTTCGAGAGCTCATCACTCGGAGAATGCAGCAGACCCGGGGTCAGTTTTATTGTGTTGTGACACAAAGAAAACATAATGAAAGGTAAATAACAGATGTTGCTGTTCTTATAACATATGCAGGTGATGATGATAAACATCATCCATAACACTAGCGTCTGTGTGCCTCTTTTTATGTGACTAGTAGCTTTAATTAAAGTCATGTTACCCAAATTTAAATTAGGACCATGTTATTCAATTATTGGATTTCTCCCCGGGTCAGGAGCGAATTTGATTTCAGAAATTAAAGTGTATCGATTTCCAGAAGACAAAGCTTGGCGAGCAAAAAGCTCAGATTGCTGCAGTGAAGACAGATGGCTGGAGACATGCTGAACTCCAGGATCTCGAGCGCATATTTTTATTTCAACTTATATGAAATATTGCAGGCATAAAAATCATTAACAAACTGTATCATCCAACCAAACTAGCTAGCTAGCTAACGCACCCAGCCACACACACATACAGACAGTATCTGCTTACGACTTCTAACTTCCTGATTAGCAGTGAACCATCCTGAATAGGTTCTAGACAGAGTTTTATTTTCATCATACACAATACACACACCATTCACATTATCCGAGCAAATATTTCATATCTTTCCCCCAAGAAAGCTGCAGTGCAATCGTACACATCCAAAAACACTCCATTGTCTGTAATCAGGTAAGTTTCCTGGTTAATTACATTTATGAGGTGGTTATAGTTATAGTCGGGTCCAGAAATCTGAGACTGCAAGTGAAAAAGGATTTTTGGATTTTGCATTATTTTCTAATTTAATAGATACAAACCATTTCAGAACAAATTAAACAATCAGCAACAACGTGAGTGAAAAGTAGAATCTTAAAACATTTTCATGTAGTTCAGATTTGGTATGTCTCCCTTTCATGATAGTAGTTACTCAAGTTGGCATGGACTTCACAAATTTGTATATAACCTGGACAGTCCGATCCATGCCAGATCTGATCCATCACAGCATCATTGTGTGAACATGTGCTTCAATACGAGGGACACGACTCGGGAAAAATCAGATCCTTTCTACAGAAGTGCATGGTCAATGGACAATCACAAATTTGTTTACCTTTAAATAGTGACCGTCTTTATTTGGTTAAAAAAATACTTCTTTTAAAATGTCCAATGGAAGAGAGAGAGAGAGCGAGCGAGCACTGGTCACATGATTGTGTCCTTTTGTAGAGACTGCGCTATTAGCAAGACGGGAATCATCTGCACTTGTTAAGTGATCTCTAGTCCAATAGGTCTGGATCCCACCAGTTACAACTGTATTACAGAGCTCTTCAGGAGGTTTCAAATAATACCAGCCTCGCACCTCCACACCTCTCGATCTATGGTGCCCAGAGAACGGTCACTTTAGCCAACTTTGGAGCTCTATATATTTCCAGCTATAAACACTGTCAGAAACAGGGTACAGTAGGAGTCCAGTTCTGTCCTCCGAGATACTATCTACACTAATATACCCCCAGGGCTCATTATTATTTCTTTTTTTTTTAGTTTCCGGTTGAGAGTACGCTGTGTGCATTTTGGCTGGCGCTTCCCACTGGAGCTTTTAATTCCCCCCCCCCCCCTTTGTTTTTCTTTTTGTGTTTGTATAGTTTGATGTTTGTTCTTTGTTTGAATGTTTTATCTGCTGGTTGTGACGTAGCTCCGGACCCAGTTTTGGGCATCGGTTCCCTTCAGGCCTTGGGCCGCCATGGGTGATGCCTGTGCTGCTCACTATGGACTGCAGTGAGCTTGTTGCTCTTTTTAACATCGGGCTAATCCAGTGATCTGTGTGGCAGTGCTTCTGTGCTCAGTTTGTGGATCCTTGGCACGGTGTTCCGAGCGATGTTGCCTGGTGGCGTCATGATGGCTGTGCAGAAGGTGTGGGACATGCTATCGTATATCTTTTGGTGTGACTACGGGCAGCTATGCCACTGGAATTACATCCTGACCCTCTTTTGGTGGACTTTTTTTTTGTAACTGTAAAGCGACCTTGGGTGTGCGAAAGGTGCTATATAAGTTGAAATTATTATTATTATTATTATTATTATTATTGGACCTCAGGGTAACTATGTGTAACTTTTTAGGGCCAAAATGGGCCATATATGTTCCTAAGCACTATATAAAGGGTACAGTGACAAGCTGTTGTTCCTCTAAAGTTATTTTAATGTACTTTATTTTCTGAAAGTGAATAACCTCAGATGTTACCACAGAGCTCACTGTGTTTCAATCAATCGTTTTTAAAGTCCCCAGATCAGAGAACGAGGTCAAGTTCAGCAGTAGCTACGATGATTCATGGAGTGTGAAGCTGTTATAATACCAAGACAAAAAGATGTGTGTGTACATGTTTTTACACAGTGTGTGCTTGGTGTCTTATTTTAACATAATGATATTTGTTACTAGGGCGGCACGGTGGTGTAGTGGTTAGCGCTGTCACCTCACAGCAAGAAGGTCCGGGTTCGAGCCCAGCGGTCGACTGGGGCCTTTCTGTGTGGAGTTTGCATGTTCTCCCCGTGTCCGCGTGGGTTTCCTCCGGGTGCTCCGGTTTCCCCCACAGTCCAAAGACATGCAGGTTAGGTTAACTGGTGACTCTAAATTGAGCGTAGGTGTGAATGTGAGTGTGAATGGTTGTCTATGTGTCAGCCCTGTGATGACCTGGCGACTTGTCCAGGGTGTACCCCGCCTTTCGCCCAGGATAAGCGGCTACAGATAATGGATGGATGGATATTTGTCATTATTTACAGGTTATTGTTTCTCATTTTGGATGACATATGAGTAACTCCATGATGACATGAATTGTATTTGAGCTCTCTGGTTTCTCAATAATAAATATCTGCTTGTACACACTGTACCTTTCAGATCTTTCACAGCTTCATTTCTTCAACCCATCCAACGATGAAGTATCGTTCAGCTTCTGTCCTTTTTAAAGCCCTCAATCTCTCACCGGTGTAAGGATTAAATGTCTGGGGCTGTTTGAGCTGTTGATTCAGATCTGTATATATTTTTCCTAGGACAAGGAACAGATCAAAACCATCGATCACCCACCGTTTTTCTCGGCATCACACCTCTGATGTTTTTACATTTTCTGCCATTGCTTTCCTGCTGATGGTCATCGATGATCACTAGCATTGTGGTGACAAGAAAAAGGTCACATGACCAAAACAAGTTAAGATTGCAAGTTGCAGAAATTATGAAACATCACAAAAGGTTTAAAATGTAATTACACAATTGAGGACAAAATCAGGATTTCACCTTTTCTGGTGTTAATTAGTCTGACATTTTATTTTCCGTGATCCATCAGAGGAACTGATCTGTGTCTTTATTCGTGTTGTGTAATTAGGTAATTAAACACATAATTTATTAAATTTAATAACCATCAGCTCTCCTCATTCTCCTTCTCGTCTTTAACAATGGGTCAGTGCCACCTGTAGGCTGAGGAGGGGATTGCGCACAGCCTCACATCATTCCACAACATCGTTTTTGTTTGTTTGTTTGTTTGTTTGTTTTTGTTTTGTTTTTCAAATTGAACTTTGACATAATTTGATTCCAACCTTTAAAAGCAAGTAATGAAATAAAAATGTGTTCAGAAATTTAGGACAAACAAATCCGTACCATTTAAACACAATATTAAGGGTTGAGATAAGGAAAAAAACTATATAAAATAATAAACATAAAATAATCATTAAAAATAGGTCAAACATTAAATTATTTATTTATTTGTATTTATTATTTATGCATTATTCCTTATCTTTTTTTTCCTCTAAGTAACAATAACAGCCCTGAACTGAAAGGTGCTATTTCTTTCAAGTGCTTTGTCATTATTTTTTACTTAATACGCCAAAATAATGGAATAATGTCCTGAAATAATGAGTTATAAGTCAAAATAAAGTCATGTCATTTCAGAAAAACTTCACAGTTTGTGGTTCAGGGCTTCTGAAGGCAATATCAGAAAACAGTTTTTTAAAAATGTATTTCCTCCAGCAATTTCATGACTTTCAACAGCAAATTTTTGGCCAATCAGAATCAAGAACAGCATTGTGTGGAAGGTGTGGAGAAGAGATGTGTCTATGTTTTGTATATATTTCTGTAGGTGTAATGGAGCAGACTCGAATGTCAGAGCACAAGTCCTGGTGTTCCACATGCTGAAGATCTCAATCTCAAGGTCCCTGGATTTGCTGAGTTTCTCGACCTTTTTCACTGAAATATTTGTATCACCTGGGATGGCTGCGTCAATGAGGAAACAACATCTCTTGATCCTGTTATGGAGAATGATGCCATCATGATGTCCATGTCATACATGATGATGGTGATGATGATGATGATGATATTAAGTCAAGTCAAGTTTATTTGTATCACACTTTTAACAACAGACATTGTTACAGAGCAGCTTTAAAGAAAATTAAAGACTTTAAACATGAGCTAATTTTATCCCTAATTTATCTCCAATGAAACATCAGCAACCCTGAGGTGATGGTGGTGAGTAAAAACTCCTTCAGACAATATGAGGAAGAAACCTCAAGAGGAACCAGACTCCAAAGGGAACCCATCCTCATCTGGGTGATAACAGATAGCGTGATTATAAATAACCCGCTTCTATAACTGTGTCCTATAGAGTCATAAAGTACAACTGTGAAACCAAGAAATTCATTCTAGTTTTAACATGAAGTCTGTTTTATTGAAGTTATAAACTGCTCATTAATGGAAGCTTGAGTGCAAAACTATTCATGACAACCGCAGTCCTAAAGTTAGCAAGTCAACTGTAGTCCTCAGCCATAAATGTATTTCTGTAAGAGTCTAGAGCATCTTCCAAGTGCAACTTTTGACTGTCCATATGGGGCCATTCTCCACAGGAGCGATGTGATGAGACTTCAGCCAGAAGAAGGGCATCAGGATGGATCAGGTGAGTCCAAGGAGCAGAAGAGGTCAGCGCCTTACTGGTGCCTCAGGAACCACTGGTATCTCAGTGTTGATGTTCTGTGCCTCAACAACCTTTTCTGGCTGATGCTTGCACCAGTGATCTCCCTAAACATCAACCAGCAGTGCAGTTAGCTAGTTATCTGCCTGTGTCAATGGTGCGCTCTTTGTGTTCACAGTATGACCTGCGTTTGCTATCAGCACCCATTTTGAGGATGTTTCTTTGGTGATAGTGAGTGTTGAGTGCCTGATCTTGCTTTGCCATTGCCATGAGAAGTATTTCATATCTCCTTTCCATCAATGTGAACCAGGTTCTAATTCTGGACTAGTGCTCATGCCGGTTCAGAGCTGGTTCAACTTGCAACCAGTTTACTTTTCCATGGGCTAAAGAACCACCACAGATCCACATCATCATGTCACTGTATTCATCTCCACTAGCCCGTGCTGCTCACCTGAGTCACTCACAGGAACCACAACAACAGCAATGGCAGACTACATCATGTGTTTTTCTTCTTCTACTTTGTTAGATGAGTCAGACTCAACTCTACACTAACTCTGGTTTTATAAAAAGTATTAGCTGGTCTTGTTGGTCATGATAATCATGCCCTTAGCCCCTGATGTAAGCAGTTCTTGGTTCTAGAACCAGTCTGCCACTCTGGAACCAGATTTCCTGGCCGAGAGCTGGTTCTTTGACTGTCAAAACATGAAGAACTGGTTCAAGATTAAGCACTGGCTCCAAACCATTACCATTGTTGACTTCAGGAAAAACCAACCCAGCCACACTCCACTTCTCCTCAACAACATGGCCGTGGAGGTGGTTAATAGCACCAAGTTCCTGGGGGTGCACATCACAGACTTCACCTGGTCTGTGAACACCACATCACTGGTCAAGAAGGCACAGCAACATCTGAACTTCCTGCATAGGATGAGAAGAGCCCACCTGCCCCCACCCATCCTCATTACATTCTACAGAGGCACCATAGAGAGCATTCTAACCAGCTGCATCTGTGTGGTGTGGAGGCTGCAGCGCCTCTGACTGGAAGAATGTGAGGAGAGCGGTGAGGACAGCAGAGAAAATCATTGGGACTTCTCTTCCCTCCATTCAGGACATTGCACCAAGGAACTGCAAGTCTCAAGCTAGAAACATCATCAGTGACCCCTCACACCCTCACTATGGATTGTTCTCCCCTCTGGCCTCTGGAAAGAGGTTCCGCAGCATTCGGTGCAGGACCTCCAGGTTCTGTAACAGCTCTTTCCCCCAGGCCACCAGACTGCTGAACTCCAAACCCAAACTCTAACCTTCTATTTATAACTTGAACATTCCTAATTCCACAGGTCACATTATACTATTGCACTTTATAATATTTCTGCTGCTGCATAATTTAATTTAATACTCTTCATATTTATTTCTGTGCTGAGCCAATTTGCCACAAAATTTTGTTTGATGTCCACTTGTTGTATACTGAATGACAATAAAGGTCGTCTAAGTCTAAGTCTAAAACCATGTTTCAAAACCACTCAGAAGTTCTCATTAACGTAGCTGTTGTTTATCTGCCTAAAGAACTGATCACGGTGTGGCATCAATGCTAGGTTGTTAATTTTCTTGTGTATCAGTGAAGTTCTCATTGTTCTCCTCACAGCAGATAAAGTTCTCTGGGTATTTTTTAATGACTGGTTAATCTTGATCAGCATTTTCAACTTGTAAAAACAACGCTGCTTAGAACCTCATTTTTATGGCTGTTGAAATAATCCAGAACAAACGGAATGCACATTGAAAGAGGACACATTCACAAGTTCAAAAGATCACTTTCAAACAACGGCGTGTATGTTTTCAGGCATCGATCCTGCCATGATATCTGTTCTCAGAGCCATTTTACTCCTGTGACTCTGAGCACTTATGTGTTATTAATAATATCGAAAGGTTCTTCCTATAGTTGCATCTCTGTTTTTTCCCATCAGGACATAAAATAAACGTAGGATGAACAGATGAACAGATAAACAGACGCCTCGTCCAACATGTCTTAAGGACATTATTCTTTCTCAGGCACTGATTCCTCCTCTCTCTCCCACTCCTTTTGTCTACAAAGGGAATGAACGATGTGGAGGAACGGTGGTGTGGTGAGGCGTTACGATGGAAGAATGTGCGTGAGATGGAGGTCATGCAATAAAAGCATGATAAATGCATTCCATCTCATCTTAGATTTGAACGGCCGTCCATTTCTCAGCAGGATTTTCTGACTGTTCTATTTTTAAGTGCAGCGCTGAGCGTGATGAATGCGATCACAACACTGTCGTTTTCACTCATCTGTCTCAATCAAACCTCAAACCCTCCAGAGTGAAGTGGCTTCCAGTGGACTCGACTTGGGTGATGGAAGTGAGTCACACATCCAGACTCACTTTAACACCGACAGCGCTTAACCTTTTCTCAGCTCCATAACTCATGAGCACGGTAACTTTCCAACGCAAAAACACTTTGTTAGATAATCAAGGAGAATTTCTAAAGTCATGACAACTTTATTGCTCATCAGTCAGGGTTTGAAAAGATATAAAAATCACAAATCAAGCCAAGAGTTGTTTTTGAAAGCAGTGATCAAGCCTTTTTCGAACATTTAGATCACCAATCAGCGGTTTTCATTCACTGTGTCACTCCAGTCATCAGCCATTTTGTGGATCAATCAATACATGGATTTCCAGTGAAAGTCCTGTGTAATTGTTTGGGGTTTTTTGTCATTTCTCATAAACGATGTCTCTGTGATGTTCCTTTTTTGTAGCTCGGGACGAGGATCGAAGTTTGGCGTAGATTCTGTAGTCAGTCTATGAGCATGTGAGCATTATACTTAGATAATAATAACGAGACTGTCAATGACGGTGTAGCTCACTCCAGCCCCGTCCAGTCCAGAAGGAACGATCTAAAGTGGGCCACCTTCCTTGCACAATAAATGTTGCACACTATATACACTATATACAGTACAAGCTATATATAGAAGCGATATACACACTAGGAATACCAACTTATTTGCCGAAAAGAATTCAAAATTGTGAGGAATTGACCAAGAAGAAGTGATTTGTTGTCAGTGGCATGCACAGACATTTTGGGGGGCAAGTGCTCTGGGGGGAAAAAAGGGCACTTTTTTGCGCATGCGGAACACCTTATTATAAAAGTCTGAGATTTAACCCTCCTCTTGTGTTCGGGTTGTCACTGACCCGTTTTAGTTTTTAAAGGTGTAAAACAACCACTTAATGTTAATTTATTACATCAAGGCTTTTTGACTTTGCCAGGAATCTCTAGTTGAACAAAATAGAAAAAGAAATTCTTGTTTTCTGAAAATGGTGTAGCAAAAAATATAATACTTATGTGCAGTTGTTTCTGTATGCGACGGGCTACTTCACAACAAAATAATTACAGCTTGGGCTTAGAGGGCAAACAATACATTTTCACTCGATTCATGTGTTAGCTGGCTGGTGGGGCAGGGGAAGAGCTGACTGACTGCCCGATGTGTTGTCTGCGCTACGACAAGGCCGTGGCTTCCAGGACGCTATGCTGCTGCAACCTCACATTGAATGCACTGCACGCTTGTTCACATGACAGAGCAAGAGAGACAGAGGTCCGGTGTGTGTGCGGAGGAGGCACACATCGGGACATTATTTTCACACACGCTTTTAATGCCACGGCTTTTCTAAAAGATCATGTCGACATTGGCCTCAGTAAACTGTAAAAAATAAAATAAAAATTTCAAAAGGGCACTTTTTTGGACAGAGGGCAGAGGGGCAGGTGCTTGAGCACCACCTCATGTCTATCTGTGCATGCCACTGTTTGTTGTTGTTGTTGAACTGCTCATTAAGGCTTAATTAGTCCATAACTTGTCCATAAATGTAATGAGGTAAATCTGGGTGGAAGTTACATGCACCTTCAGTACCCCTACCTTCATGCCAGAAAGAATCAAAATCAGTGAAGAATTGAGGGAGAAGAAGCGATTTGTGTAGAAACTGCTTGTTAGGGATTGATTAATTACTCCATATCTTAAATGATGTTGTTGTTTTTTTTTAACTTTTGATCTCAACACAAAGAATTGAAAACTCACTTGGGAATTTTCGGATCCAGCTGGATCCTTCTTCAGCCGTGATAAACTGAGGCTAAGAAGTGACGGCAGAGTGCACATGTGCTCTGACAAGCTTAATGTAGATCTCCAGAAGCTGGTATCTCCCCCGGTCTCTGTTGAGGGTTGGCTGCAGGGCACGGATGTACAGTGCTGAGCGTAAATGAGTACACCCCCTTTGAAAAGTAACATTTTAAATAATATTTCAATGAACACAAACAATTTCCAAAATGTTGACAGGACAAAGTTTAATATAACATCTGTTTAACTTATAATGTGAAAGTAAGGTTAATAATATAACTTAGATTACACATTTTTCAGTTTTACTCAAATTAGGGTGGTGCAAAAATGAGTACACCCCACAACAAAAACTACTACATCTAGTACTTTGTATGGCCTCCATGATTTTTAATGACAGCACCAAGTCTTCTAGGCATGGAATGAACAAGTTGGCGACATTTTGCAACATCAATCTTTTTCCATTCTTCAACAATGACCTCTTTTAGTGACTGGATGCTGGATGGAGAGTGATGTTCAACTTGTCTCTTCAGAATTCCCCACAGGTGTTCGATTGGGTTCAGATCAGGAAACATACTTGGCCACTAAATCACTTTCACCCTGTTCTTCTTCAGAAATCCAACAGTGGCCTCAGATGTGTGTTTAGTCATGTTGGAAAAGTGCACGACAACCAAGGGTACGGAGTGATGGTAGCATCTTCTCTTTCAGTATAGAGCAATACATCTGTGAATTCATGATGCCATCAATGAAATCCAGCTCCCCGACACCAGCAGCACTCATGCAGCCCCACATAAGGACACTGCCACCACCATGTTTCACTGGAGGCACCAGGCATTTTTCTTTGTATTCCTCACCTTTACGACGCCATACAGTTTTGAAGCCATCGGTTCCAAAAACATTTATCTTGGTCTCATCACTCCAGAGTGTAGAATCCCAGTAGTCTTCATCTTTGTCAGCATGGGCCCTGGCAAACTCTAGGTGGGCTTTTTTGTGCCTGGGCTTTAGGAGAGGCTTCTTTCGTGGACGGCATCCATGCATGCCATTCCTCTGCAGTGTACGCCGTATTGTGTCACGGGAAATAGTCACCCCAGTTTGGCTTTCTACTTCTTTAGATAACTGCAGTGAACTTGCATTCCAATTTTCTTCAACCGTTCTCATCAGAAGACGCTCCTGTCGAGGTGTTAACTTCCGTGGACGACCTGGACGTCTCTGTGAGATGGTTGCAGTTCCATCTTTCTTACATTTTTGTACCACTTTTGCTACAGTATTCTGACTGATAAGTAAAGCTTTGCTGATCTTCTTGTAGCCTTCACCTTTGTGGTGTAAAGAAATTATTTTCTTTGGGGAATTCTGAAGACAGAAGTTGAGCATCACTCTCCATCCAGCATCCGGTCACTAAAAGAGGTCGTTGTTGAAGAATGGAAAAAGATTGATTTTGCAAAATGTCGCCAACTTGTTCATTCCATGCCTAGAAGACTTGGTGCCGTCATTAAAAATCATGGCGGCCATACAAAGTACTAGATGTAGTAGTTTTTGTTGTGGGGTGTACTCATTTTTGCACCACCCTAATTTGAGTAAAACTGAAAAAATGTCTAATCTAAGTTTATATTATTAACCTTACTTTCACGTTATAAGTTAAACAGATGTTATATTAAACTTTGTCTTGTCAACATTTTGGAAATTGTGTTCATTGAAATATTGTTTAAAATGTTACTTTTCAAAGGGGGTGCACTCATTTACGCTCAGCACTGTAGACTGCCTCCTTAACACCATGCTCAAACCACCTGGGGTCCCTATCTAGCATTTTAATGTCCTCAATGTTGACACTGTGGTCAGGACAGGCCTTGTGAATGTGGTATGACACCTCAGAGGAGTTGACTGAGCTAGGACACCTATGCTCCCTGAACCTCTGTTTGAGGGCATGCTCAGTCTCTCCAATATACCAATCTTTGCAAGAAGCACACGGGATAAGATAGACCAGGTTAATAGTCTCCTCTTTCTTAGATTTGTCCTTGGGTGCAATGAGTATCTGCCTCAATATGTTGGTAGGTTTAAAAAACACGTCTGGATACCTTTGGCTTGATAGATCCTCCTAAAAGTCTCTGACAGGCCTTTCATGTAGGTTATGGTGGCAAGACCATTGCTTTTTGCCATATCTTCATTATTAATTGCAATTATGCAAATTTGGGGTAGAAGCTAGAGTGGCACAGTGGTGTAGTGGTTAGCACTGTCACCTCACAGCAAGAAGGTTCTGGGTTCGAGCCCAGTGGCTGACAGGGGCATTTCTGTGTGGATGTTCTCCCCGTGTCCGCGTGGGTTTCCTCCGGGTGCTCCGGTTTCCCCCACAGTCCAAAGGCATGCAGGTTAGGATAATTGGTAGCTCTAAATTGACCATAGGTGTGAATGTGAGTGTGAATGGTTGTGTGTCTCTGTGTGTCAGCCCTGCAATAATCTGGCAACTTGTCCAGGGTGAACCCCGCCTCTCATCCATAGTCAGCTTGGATAGGCTCCAGCTCACCCGCGACCCTGTACAGGATAAGCGATTACGGATAATGGATGGATGGGTAGAAGCCATACAGTATGCACCCCAGGCAGCCCTACCTTCCTGCCAAAAATAATAAAAATTAGTGAAGAAAGAAGTGATTTTCGTGAAATGTGGACAACGATGGAAGGACAGACAACACACGATAGCATAAACTCATCACCTGTCAGTCAGATGAGCTAACAAGCGTAAACTCCTCTTAAAGCTCCAGCTTCATCTCTGACTGTTACAAAGCACTGACACTGGAGACTCCTTCCAGAAAAATTCCAGAAACACATGAGAATGAGCTGTTACCATAGAAACAATGACGTATTAGAACAAGTGATAATAGAAGACATTAGGGAAAATTAACCAACACCTTCTGACCAATCAGAATCCAGAATTCAGCAGCACTGTGATGTAATAATAATAATAATAATAATAAAGTATGAACTGTGTACGAAGGAGTGAATAATATTCCACCTGAAATATTCAGTTTCTGCTCGTCTTCATCTCTTCATAGTGTTCAAGTAGAGAAAAAGCCAGAGTGTGAAAGTGGCAGAGCTCTTACACTGCAAGTTTGGGCACTAAATAACTTAACATCTAACATTTCTTCTGACCTCTGTGTCGTCTGGCTCCATCTCACAATGTAAGAACATCAAAATGTGCTGTGTGGTCACTCAAAACAATGAAAGGGGACGTCTGAAACCGGACACGTCCTGAGGGGACGAGAGAACGCTGTGTAAGAAAAGGACATCAGAGATGAGGAAAAAGCCTGAGCTAGCAAAAAGTGTACGAGCTCTCCAGGATGAAAGAATGGGATGGAAAATGCTGCATGAACAAAACGGGGAGAGTTTAGAGTGAAGACTTCAAACTGAATCAGATCGAATGTTCATTCCATTATTTAAATTTAAAAAAAAAACCCTCACCTCATTTCACATGTGAGTAATACCGTATGAAAAACAGAAAGGTGGGAAGGGGCATTTCATCATGTTACTGTATACCCGGGTGTTTCAGTAAATGTGTCAGGTTTTGTGAAAAATGTGTGATCGCATATTAATTTTCACATAATACATGAATTGTGTTTGGGTGAGAAATAAATCATGGACTAGATGTGAAAAAGGGGCAAGAAACTTTTGAGAAAGCCGAAACATGAATCATATGGCAAAATGACATGTAAAAGAAGAAATCACATGACTGTACATGTGAAAAATACTCACTGGCCACTTTATTAGGAACACCCTAAAATCTACCTGCTGTTTTGTGCAGATCTCTAATCAGCCGATCCCTCGCCAGCAGCACGATGCATCAAATCACGCAGATACAAATCAAGAGCTTCAGTTCATGTTCACAATGTTCAAACATCAGAACGGGAGACATTGTGATCTCTCAGTGAAGTGTGACTTTCTTTCTTTCACTGTGGTATGGGTGTTGGTTTGAGTCAGATGAGTATTTTTGGTTTGAGTATTTCAGAAGCTGCTGATCTCCTCCTGGGGTTTTCACACACAATCAACAGTCCCTAGAGTTTACACAGAATGGTGCGGAAAACAAAAAACACTGAGTAAGTGAGTGACAGTTCTGTGGGTGGAAACAAACGCCTTGAGAGGGTCAGAGATCAGAAAATGGCCAGATTGAGCAGTTTGAGCTGCCAGGAAGGATATAGTAACTCATATAATCACTCTTTACAACCGTGGTGAGCAGAAAAGCATCTCAGCAACAGCAGAACACCACATTGGGTTCCATTCCTGCAGCCAAGAACAGGAATCTTATAGGGTAGTCACACTAGAGGCGGAATGAGCCGGAATGTCGTCGGAATGAAAATTCTTCGTACCGTATTTTCTGGACTATAGAGCGCACCTGTATATAAGCCGCATCCGCTCTATTTAAAAAAAAAATTTAAAAAAAGATATACAAGCCGCACCGGGCTATAAGCCGCAGATATCTATGTTGAAAAATTAGATATTTACTGCATGTACAGAACGATTTTGTACTGTAAATGTACATGTATGTACCTGAACAGATTCTTTCCGAACAGTGCCTTTTAACATGGCAGCAACTTTGCTGATTAAAACGGAACAGAACCAAGAGAAAATAACCGGTATTTATTTACCTTCATTTCTCCTGTGTTTGAAACCACAAGTCACTTTAATCATCTCCAACGTCTCACCATAGATTCATTGACGCTAAGCTTGCGTGCAGCAGTGCAGTTTCCTTCCTGGATAGCAAGCTCGATGGCCTTCAACTTAAAACTTGCATCATACGAACTTCTTCGTGTGGTTTCCATGATGAAGGGGCGAGGATTTGAAAATAATTACCAGTTAGTAATTTGTCGTGCGTGTTCTATCTGCTAAAGATCTGCTAATTCTTCTTTGCATTGATTTTTCGTCCATCTTATTTTTGATTCTACTTCCGGTTAGAGCGCCCCTAGCGGTGGAAGAAAAATCCACAGAATAGCCGCACCTTTGTATAAGCCGCATGGTTCAAAACCTAGGAAAAAAGCAGCGGCTTATAGTCCAGAAAATACGGTATATTCCGGGATATTCAAAGTGCATTCTAAAAATTCTGACTGCATTCTGAGTGCATTCCAAATATTCGGGCCCATTCTTGTGGCCGGCCCGAATGTTTTGCTCATGCTCAGAACATTCGAGGTGCATTCGAAGAGGAGAAATATCGAATGACATTCAAAGTGTATTCTAACTGCATTCCAAAAAGCATTCGAAACATTCTGATCACGTTCGAGGGAAAAATCAAAATGGCAAGTCACTCAAATCCTGCCAGAATGTCCTGAATGTGCCTCAAATGAGCTGAAATGCTGTTGAAATGAAAATTCTTCGTATATTCTGGGATATTCGAAGTACATTCTAAGTATTCAAGCTGCATTCTCTTTGAATTCTTAGACGTTCGAAACATATTCGGTGGCTATTCCAGGAGCGTTCTGATTGCATTTGAGGTGAATTCATACAGCATTCGAGGCACCTTCCGACCAGACTTCGGGTGGTATTCGGGCAGCAATCAAACCGCACTCGTACAGCATTCGAAGTGCATTCTTAATATTCTTACTATATTCTAACAGCATTCTAGGTGTTCCGACTGTGTTCCAACTACATTTGAACTGCATTCGAAAGCTAATACACCCGGAATGTGCAAGAATCATTCAAGGCGGGTTCGAAGCACATTCTAAATATTCGAATGGCATTCTTCCAAAGCTATAAGAATGTTGGTCAGAATGAAATTCCCGCCCAAATATGGCACGAATTTTGAACAATTTTTCATTCCGGCTGGTTCTGCTTGATTCCTGCTAATTCCAAATAAGTGTGATGGGGGCCTTAGAATCAAGAACAAGTGCCTATTAAAGTGGCCATGGAGTGTACAGTGGTGCTTGAAAGTTTGTGAACCCTTTAGAATTTTCTATATTTCTGCAAAATATGACCTAAAACGGCCAGCACGGTGGTGTAGTGGTTAGTGCTGTCGCCTCACAGCAAGAAGGTCTGGGTCCAAGCCCCGTGGCCGGCGAGGACCTTTCTGTGTGGAGTTTGCATGTTCTCCCCGTGTCCGCGTGGGTTTCCTCCGGGTGCTCCGGTTTCCCCCACAGTCCAAAGACATGCAGGTTAGGTTAACTGGTGACTCTAAATTGAGCGTAGGTGTGAATGTGAGTGTGAATGGTTGTCTGTGTCTATGTGTCAGCCCTGTGATGACCTGGCGACTTGTCCAGGGTGTACCCCGCCTTTCACCCGTAGTCAGCTGGGATAGGCTCCAGCTTGCCTGCGACCCTGTAGGACAGGATAAAGCGGCTACAGATAATGAGAGATGGGATGACCTAAAACATCATCACATTTTCACACGAGTCCTAAAAGTAGATAAAGAGAATCCAGTTGAACAAATGAGACAAAAATATTATACTTGGTCATTTATTTATTGAGGAAAATGATCCAATATTACATATCTGTGAGTGGCAAAAGTATGTGAACCTTTGCTTTCAGTATCTGGTGTGACCCCCTTGTGCAGCAATAACTGCAACTAAACATTTGTGGTAACTGTTGATCAGTCCTGCACACCGGCTTGGAGGAATTTTAGCCTGTTCCTCCGTACAGAACAGCTTCAACTCTGGGATGTTGGTGGGTTTTCTCACATGAACTGCTCGCTTCAGGTCCTTCCACAACATTTCCATTGGATTAAGGTCAGGACTTTGACTTGGCCATTCCAAAACATTCACTTTATTCTTCTTTAACCATTCTTTGGTAGAACGACTTGTGTGCTTAGGGTCGTTGTCTTGCTGCATGACCCACCTTCTCTTGAGATTCAGTTCATGGACAGATGTCCTGACATTTTCCTTTAGAATTCGCTGGTATAATTCAGAATTCATTCTTCCATCAATGATGGCAAGCCGTCCTGGCCCAGATGCAGCAAAACAGGCCCAAACCATGATACTACCACCACCATGTTTCACAGATGGGATAAGGTTCTTATGCTGGAATGCAGTGTTTTCATCTCATCTCATCTCATTATCTCTAGCCGCTTTATCCTTCTACAGGGTCGCAGGCAAGCTGGAGCCTATCCCAGCTGACTATGGGCGAAAGGCGGGGTACACCCTGGACAAGTCGCCAGGTCATCACAGGGCTGACACATAGACACAGACAACCATTCACACTCACATTCACACCTACGCTCAATTTAGAGTCACCAGTTAACCTAACCTGCATGTCTTTGGACTGTGGGGGAAACCGGAGCACCCGGAGGAAACCCACGCGGACACGGGGAGAACATGCAAACTCCACACAGAAAGGCCGGGGCTCGAACCCAGGACCTTCTTGCTGTGAGGCGACAGCGCTAACCACTACACCACCGTGCCACCATGCAGTGTTTTCCTTTCTCCAAACATAACGCTTCTCATTTAATCCAAAAAGTTCTATTTTAGTCTCATCTGGCCACAAAACATTTTTCCAATAGCCTTCTGGCTTGTCCAAGTGATCTTTAGCAAACTGCAGACGAGCAGCAATGTTCTTTTTGGAGAGCAGTGGCTTTCTCCTTGCAACGCTGCCATGCACACCATTGTTGTTCAGTGTTCTCCTGATGGTGGACTCATGAACATTAACATTAGCCAATGTGAGAGAGACCTTCAGTTGCTTAGAAGTTACCCTGGGGTCCTTTGTGACCTCACCGACTATTACATGCCTTGCTCTTGGAGTGAGCTTTGTTGGTCGACCACTCCTGAGGAGGGTAACAATGGTCTTGAATTTCCTCCATTTGTACACAATCTGTCTGACTGTGGATTGGTGGAGTCCAAACTCTTTAGAGATGGTTTTGTAACCTTTTCCAGCCTGATGAGCATCAACAACGCTTTTTCTGAGGTCCTCAGAAATCTCCTTTGTTCGTGCCATGATACACTTCCACAAACATGTGTTGTGAAGCTCAGACTTTGATAGATCCCTGTTCTTTAAATAAAACAGGGTGCCCACTCACACCTGATTGTCATCCCATTGATTGAAAACACCTGACTTGAATTTCACCTTCAAATTAACTGCTAATCCAAGAGGTTCACATACGGTACTTTTGCCACTCACAGATATGTAATATTGGATCATTTTCCTCAATAAATAAATGACCAAGTATAATATTTTTGTTTCATTTATTTAACTGGGTTCTCTTTATCTACTTTTAGGACTTGTGTGAAAATCTGATGATGTTTTAGGTCATATTTATGCAGAAATATAGAAAATTCTAAAGGGTTCACAAATTTCAAGCACCACTGTATATACATAGGGAACTTGTTTAAAAATAAATAATGATTCATGTGAAATTTGTGAAACAGAAAAAAAAAGATCACATGCACTACATGCCCAAAAAGGAACAGGAAATCTTATATAAATATTAATCAATCATATGAAAAAATAAACTTCTAAAAAAATTATTCATCATGTGGAAAATTAACCTGTGAAAGTAGATTAACCACATGGAAAAATCAAAACATGTGCACTACTTAAATGAATCGTTAAAAAAAAAAAAATCCACATTCATGACCAAGAACAAAAAGGGAACAGGAATCATTTCAGAAACTCAAATGAATCATGTCGAAGTGAATCATTTGAAAATGAATCATCTCACAGTGTATAGTCTGTGAGAAACGCATGTTGAGTCCCTAAAACACCATGTGGTGTAGAAGTTCACATGAGTCGAGTGTGAATGATTTTTGTGTAGCCTGAAAAGAAAACAGGTTTTTTTTTTTAAATCACCACAAAGCAATGAAATATGTTGTAAAAATCCATCCCTCGGTTTTCCTCATCCTCGTGAAAAACCCATCCAGCTGGCAGTAGGGAGCTCTGTGTACAGTCGTGCACGTGGCAAAAAGTGCACACTTCTTGTTTTCTGCTGTTAGGATGAATGGATGCTGTCAGCCGACTCCCACTGAGGCTCAGGAGCCAAGGATAACTAATCGCAGAGAAAGGGAGCTGGTGCTGGAGAGAGAGAGGAAAAAAAATAAAAGGACAGCGCTATTGGTTCAACCTGCAGCCTGGAGCTTAATGCAGAATCAAGCAATCTATATTAGAGGCTGAGGTCATGAACCTGCATCTCCAGAATGCAGAGCAGACATTATTATAAAACACTTCTTTTCTACATCGCGTACAAAATATTTCTGGTTTATCTGCCGCTGGGTTTTTATTTAGCAGTCACAGAAACACTTAGAATTAACGTTGATGCGTAAATGATCGATAAATAGCAGCAACCTCGCCCACAGCTGCAATGTTGGGAATAATTTAAATCACATTTCCTTCTGCATGGATCGCTGACTTTTGGCTCATCATGAACTATTAATTTCACCACTGGACAATGATGGATGTGATTTTTCCAACTCAGCAGCGAGCGAGCGATAAAAATTGTGGGTCTAAGTCTGAAACATAAAAACACAGCTTGAGGAGGAATGACGGTAATGTGGTAATGTTTTTGCACAGGGGTCTTTAGACACTACGCATGTAAAGTTTGATGTTTGACATGTTTTTATTTTTGAAATGGAGTGCTAATCAGAGACGAGTTACGTGAAAATATAATGAGAGAGAATTAATAGAAAAATTGCACATGTCGGTTTTCAGACCTCGACTGTATCTACAGACTTGAGCACTATTCAGTAGTGCTGTAGAACTTGAGTCTGATCTCAAGACCACTTTTTGAAGGTTTCAGTCTCGTCTTGGAATCGACCGCATTTTCACTTGGTCTTGTCTCAGTCTCAGACATAGAGGACTCGGGATTTTATTTCAAGACCAGTGAAGACCACAACTGTGGGGATTTCACTAAATTGCCTGTGCATTGTCTGATTTATTTGTTAACATCATTACTGTGATTGGATGTAAAGCTTCCTGCTTCAAATGTGACCAGTAACATGACTCATTGCTAATTTGAAATTTTTCTTCCTGTTAATGGTTGTCCTTGCCATCTTGGCAAGGTGTAAAAGATGCCTTCCATTCCGCCCCTAGAAAGATACTTGGCAGAAGGCCAAAAAGACACCGTGACAGCCACCTGTCGGCAGAAACTATCAACCTCATTGAGAAACGTAACACTCTTAAGAAACAGAAACCATCTGAGCATAATCAATCTCTTTATAGCCAGTTTAACAAGCAGGTGAAGAAAAGCGTTAAGAAGGATGACGAGAACCGAGCAGCCGCGATTGCCTCCAGGCTACAACATGCTGCAGATCATGGCAATCACCGTGAAGTTTGGCATAACATTAAAATCCTAGCCGGTAGGAAACAGAAAGACTCCTCTGCTGTACGTGATAAGCATGGTGACCAAATCGTCGATCACGAGAAAAAACTAACCAGATGGAAAGAATATTTCGAAGAACTTCTTAACCCCTCATCTGGTGCACCTGTCCCTGAAATTTCATCTGTGGACCCGTCAGATTACAATCTCTTTCTCGATCTTCCTATGCACCCATCAACTCGCGAAGAAATTCGCAAAGCCCTCTTTCGGCTTAAAACCAATAAAGCCAGTGGTATCGATCTGATTAGCAATGAGGAGCTTAAGTTCGGTGGCGAAGCCTCTATTGAATGGCTTTTTCCTGTGTTTGAAAAAGTCTGGGACTTGGAGCAAGTGCCCTCTGACTGGTTGAAAGGGATTATCACGAAAGTGGCTAAGAAGGGTGACGTCTCCTATTGCGAAAACAACAGGGGCATAACATTACATTGTGTCGCCTCGAAGCTGTTTCAGGTCATCATTATCTCAAGGCTTTCTCTCGGAATCGAGACCCTTCTCCGAGAAAACCAGTGCGGTTTCAGAAAAAATCGCTCATGTATGGATCAGCTGTTTTCACTTAGAGTCATCATAGATCGCGCATTGGAATTTAATCTTCCCCTTTACATCAACTTCATCGACTTTAAAGCAGCTTTTGATTGCGTGAACAGGGAATATATGTGGGCTGCCCTTGAACACTATGGCTTGCCTACCAAGTACGTGAACATCTTTAAGGCATTCTATAGTAACACTCTCAGCGCTGTGCGTATTGGTGATGAGTTGACTAAGTGGTTCGAGGTGAACTGCGGTACCGGTCAAGGCGACATCCAGGCACCCCCAATCTTTAACATCGTTCTTAATTGGGTAATGGAGCAGGTTATCCACTCAAAATCCATCTCAGGTGGTTTTCTGCTTAGAAAATGACTGAGCTCCAGATATCCAGCTGTCTATATATCTGACCTGGACTATGCAGATGATATTGCCATCCTGGATAGCTCTCCATCAGGCCTGCAAGAAACAACCTCGCTGATCTCTAACACCGCCAAGAGTGCCGGTCTGAAAATCAACTCCAGCAAGACAAAAACTATGCTCATCGGGAAATATCGCATTCAGCGCCCATTCCACTTCTCTGAGATGCTTGGCATTGATGTTGACGGGGTGAGTCTTGAGCAGGTTAACCACTTTCGGTATCTTGGCTCGACGATCTCCATCAATGGCTCTATAGACAGGGAAATCGATATCAGAATTGGCAACGCATCAAACGCATTCAACATGCTTAATCGCATTTGGATTAACCGTGGTGTGTCCCTTGGTACTAAGATTAAGATCTATGAGTGCGGGGTTGTTACCCCCCTCCTCTATGGCTGTGCATCTTGGGCCCTGAAGCAACAACAAGTGCAACATCTTGACTCTTTCCATCACTCATGTCTGCGGAGACTCCTATGGGTTCGTTGGGAAGATCGCATCACTAATCGAGAGATCAGGACAAGAGCTGGTTGTTGCTAGCCTGGGCCCGCCCATCCTAAGCGTGACGCAACACGAGGGCCTGTTGCGAGCTTAGTCTGGCCAGGCAGGCTATCTACAGCTCTTTCAAGCTCCTGAAAAATCAGGAACCAATCAACTTTGAGCATCTCCAACGGCCCTGGGTAGAGGCGTGTTCAAGGCACTGACGTAGTAGAACTGCGACCGGAAGCCATAGATTGTTTACAGAATCTATGCCGGAAGCGCTTCATTCACACTTCCGCATCTATTACGCATAGATGCTGTATTGAAAGCATTCAACGGGAAGTTCTCATTGAAAACGGAGCAAAGAGCAGCCCTGGAGGTGTTTATTGAAAGGAAGGACGTTTTCGCCTTGCTCCCGACCGGCTTCGGTAAGAGTTTAATCTACCAGTTAGCCCCGTTGCGTCGCATATGTCAGAGGAAAGAGTGATGTGATTGGTTTAAGCTTCGTCACAGCCTTTTCTGGCTTCGACCAGTAGCAAACTGAGGCATTTCAGGGAGGCGGGTCAACCACGGGCTCTGGGAAACGGTTGGGCTTAATATCTTGGCCAGACCAATAGCTCATAGAGCTTTGTCGCGTTAGCCAGACTAGGTTGTTGCAGCCTCGGCATCATCATGCAGCATATTCGCCTCATGTACTTTGGACACCTGGTCCGGATGCCCCGCCACCGGTTTCCTAAATTCTTGCTCGACTGGATCCCGAACTATGGTTCTCGAAGTGTTGGCCGCCCGAGAAATTCCCTCCTTAAAGTTTATCAGGACGACCTTGTAGCTCTTGGTCTTGATAGCACTCTAGCTTCCCTTAGAGCTCAAGATCGCTCCAACTGGCGCCACATCCTGCGCACTGCTAAGAATCGTGCGTCAGCTCGTGAGCAGGCAGACCTGGACGGGTAGTGACCTGATCAAGGTACAAGGTACAATGGTTGTCACCCCTCCCCCATCCCACTTCACACACACTGGTCTGGTTCTGGTCTTGACTTGGTCTCACCCTGCCTTGGTCTTGGTCTTGACTTGATCTCAACCCCTCAAAGTCTTGGTCTTGTCTTGGTCTCAATATACTCTGGTCTTGGTCATGACTTGGTCTCGGTTTAGTTGGTCTTCACTACAACACTACCATTCAGAAGTTATGCAACACAAAGGAGTTGGGGCGGAGTTTGTCTAAAATAGAGGCGTGTCTCAATTACACTCAATTCTGGTCATGAACATGAACTGTGTTTTTATAATGAATGTTCATTTTGTCACAAAAAAACTACAAAGTGCCATTCAAGCCCAACATTAACTGCATAAATGACTATTGATTGATTGATTGATTGATTGATTGATTGATTGATTTTGTCCCTTTAAAGGCACCTAAAATGATATGGTTTATCATCAGAAGTAATTTAAACAATGTTTTCATCTCCATTTGTTTGTTTGTTTGTTTGTTTGTTCCCAACATAACTCAAAAAGTAGTGAACAGACTTTGATGAAATTTTGTGGAAAGGTGAACCATGGGCCAAGGAGCAATTGATTAGATTTTGATGCAAATCCAGATATGCACCTTGGAGGAGGTATGAACTCTACTGAGTGACCATCTAGTCTTATATATTATTATATCTTTTTAGAAATTATGACTGAACTGAAAGTTTCTCTGTAAGTGTTGCAGATGAGTGCTTAGTCAGATTATCTTTCAAACCATGGTCATGTTTTCTTTCCAAGACAACACTTTGAATTAACAAAAACAATGACATTACTGAGTCAACAACTCATTAATTGAAAGTGTGATCAAATCACCTACACATTACTCGCTCACACATTACAGTCTCATGACCTCAATTTGGCTCAAGTGTTATTTAATGTGCTGCTGAATAATGAGTGTGGAAGCCATTTTGTTAAATTAATCCAGTGATTAATGTGATCATTACATCTTGGACTATCCATGCAGCAGTGTATGGGCAGTGTACTACACTATGACAAGATTTATCTTAATGCTCAACATCTTCTCATTCATATACTGTATAATCATATTAGTGGGTTTGTTTGTTTGTTTGTTTGTTTGTTTGTTTGATTTTAAAATTGTCTCTTGCTTTCATATTACATCATATTATAGGGCAGTGGGCATGTGCCATCCTTGACCGCCACGCAATGGAGTAGTAAACTGTACCACCCACCAAATTTGAAGTCATGGTCATCTTCGACCCCAAAGTATGAACATTATCATCACCATAACATCATTGGACAGCAAAGAAAAAAACACGATATAAATTAATTCTTCAGTCAGTATTTTCTATACCAGCTTTTTTCTTTTTTTTCAGGTTTGAAAGCAAGTGCTTGTGCTGTAGACACTGTAAAACCTTCTAAAACCTGATGAAGAGCCAAGAAAATACACTTAATCAGGTGTGCAACTTGATTATAAATATGAATATATGAATATAAATATGAACATTGTTCCCTATATAAATGTGGACATAACTTTTGGACTTATACTTTAATTCATAACACGGTGAAACACACGTTACTCAAATATAATCACATGTGAAAAACATACGATCATGTGTGAAATGTATTTGATTTTCCCATAAGGACTTGTATTAGTCAAATTATCAACATTTACAGTACATAAATGCAGTGATGGCTGGTGGTGATATTAGATGGGAGCTCAAATCTGATATCTATCAGTAGCTTGACAATGATGACTGAGGATAAAATGACCAGATGTTGGGATAAGTGGAGATATTATTCTTATAAAAACATCATGGTGAAATATACCCAAGTCTAAAACAATTTTCAACCATGGTCAAGTTCATGAGTTATTTATATCAAACATCTTGTCAGGCAGCATGCGAGGACAAAGCTGAGGAACTGAGGAACATCCTTAATGTACAGTTTATGCAGCCTTTGATATGAGAATTCACCAGAACTTTCTTCATTGTTATTTTTGTAGACTCAGGTGTCAGGAACTGTTTGTTTGTTTGTTTGTTTGTTTGTTTGTTTGTTTGTTTGTTTGTTTTATATACAGTATGAGCATGAAGAATGACAGCTTCATTATTTCACAGCCTTAGTACTGGAGTTCCCCAGGGATCCGTCCTTGGTCCATTCTTATTCACACTTATTGTGACTTTTATTACTTATTGTTGCTAAATCACTCAACCTGCCCTGTTTCCTTTACATTACATTTCATTTTAAAGAGGATACTGGGTTATAGACTCTACAATGCTATTTTTATAACTAATTAAAATGACCCATTGTAATGACTTTTTTTGGAAAGTAGTAATAAATAAATTTTGTCTCTTTAAACCAGGTCAATCTGCCATAGATAGATTCCAGATTAAGTGCCCCAATTTCTGTGATAATAAGCTCCACTCTTCGAGGAAGACTTTCGATTAGATTTTGGAACGTGGCTGTGGGGAGCATTAGTGAGGTCAGGAACCGATGTTGGGTGAGGAGGTCTGGGGTGCAATCAGTGTTCCAGTTCATCCTAAAGGTGTTCAGTGGGGTGGAGTTCAGTCAGGGCTCTGTGCAGGACACCTGAGTTCTTCCACTCCAACCTTAACACACCATGGCGCTTCATGGAGTTTGCTTTGTGTGCAGGAGTCTCGTCATGCTGGAACAGGTTTGGCCAATTTCCTTGAGGGAAGTTGTTTTTCACAGTAGTCCAAGGCCATGATACATACTATATGACAGTAAGTAAAGTAAATAAAATATTAAGTAATGAAAGAATAAGTAAAATGATAGTGCAGGTGAAGCCAGACAACAAAGTCACTCTGCCTTAGTTTCTTCAAGCAAAGGCTACTCGGCTCCATTATCCTCAAAAAAGGTCACTAATCTTTAGTATCTTCAAACAAGATTACCTCAGATCAGGTAGTTTGGTTTTAGTGTTCTTACACAAGATCCCTCATACTCGGTGTCCTCAAGCAATGTTTCTGAAACAAGGCCACCTCAAACCAAGTAACTTGGTCTTAGTTTTCTTTAAAAAAAATGAGGCCCTTAATGAAGTCCTAAGGAAGAAGTCAGTCCAAATAAATGTGCTCAAAGAAGGTCTATCAGCCACAGTATCCTAAATCAAGTTCACTCAGCCTTTGTGTCCTCAACCAAGGTCACCCAGACTGTGTCCTCAAACAAAGTCATTCCATCTTACTGTGTTCAGACAAGGTCACTCCACCTTAGTCTCCTCAAAAGATGTCACTGCACTTTATTCCCCTCAAACTAGATCACACAGGTTTAGTGTCCTCAACCGAGGTCACTAGACTTTAATCTCTTCAAACAAGATTACTCAAAGTATTATTAAGTAAGATAATGTGGCTTTAGTCTGCTCTTTAGTCTTTGCATCTTCAAACAAGTTTAGTCCACATTAGTCTCCAGACTTAGTGTCTTTAAAGAAGGTCACTGGTCCTTAGACTCTTCAAATAAGATTATTTGAATTAATTGCCCTCAAGTGAGATAATATGACCTTAATGGGCCTCAAATGAGATCAATCCAGTTTAGGCTTCTCAAACAAGGTCAATCAACCTAAGTGTCTTCAAACAAGGTCACTCCACCTTAATCTTCTGAAAGGAAGTCACTCCACCTTTATGTCTTTAAACAAGGTCACTCCACATTAGTCTTCTCAAGTGAGGTCACTCCAACTTGGTGTCCTCAAATAAGGTCATTCTACCTTATTCTCCTCAAGTAAGGTCACTCAGACAAAGTGTTTTCAACCAAAGTCACTAGACCTTAGTCTTCTCGAAAAAGTCACCCCACCTTTGTGTCCTCAAATGAAGTCATTCCATCTTAGTGTCCTCAAACAAGGTCACTCCACCTTTGTGTCCTCAAATGAAGTCATTCCATCTTAGTGTCTTCAAAGAAGGTCAATCAAAATTGGTCTCTTCAAAAGAGATCAGTCCACCATTGTCTCCTCAAACCAGATTACTCAGAGTAAGTGCCTTCAAACAAGATCACTTCACCTTAGTCCCCATACTCCACTTTAGCATCCTGAGACATGGTTACTCCACCTTATTCTCCTCAACTGAAGTCACTCAGACAAAGTGTCCTCAAGTAAGGTCACTAGACCATAGTCTCTTCAAACAAGATTGTTCATATTAACTGTCTTCAACTGGGACAAGTTGGCCTGTTTTCTCAGAAAAAAGTCATCCCACTTTCATCTTCTCAAACAAGGCATAAGATCATAGTAGCCTGAAACAAGATCACTCAAACTTACTGTCTTCAAATACCGTCATGCCATGTTAGTTTTCTCAACCAAGGTCAATCAGCCTTAGTTTCCTCTAAATTATATTTTGACTAGTGACTTCAAACAAGGGCGGCACGGTGGTGTAGTGGTTAGCGCTGTCGCCTCACAGCAAGAAGGTCCAGGTTCGAGCCCTGTGGCCGGCGAGGGCTTTTCTGTGTAGAGCTTGCATGTTCTCCCCATGTCCATGTGGGTTTCCTCCGGGTGCTCCGGTCTCCCCCACAGTCCAAAGACATGCAGGTTAGGTTAACTGGTGACTCTAAATTGAGCGTAGGTGTGAATGTGAGTGTGAATGGTTGTCTGTGTCTATGTGTCAGCCCTGTGATGACCCTGTGTGTGACTTGTCCAGGGTGTACCCCGCCTTTCGCCCGTAGTCAGCTGGGATAGGCTCCAGCTTGCCTGCAACCCTGTAGAACAGGATAAAGTGGCTAGAGATAATGAGATGAGACTTCAAACAAGGGCACCTCAATTCAACTCACTTAGTCTTATTATCCTCAAGCAAGGTCATCCAGTAGGCCAGAACATGGGCAAGAGCCATCATTATTGTTTACCTCCGTCCTCACGAACACTACTACATGTTACAAGCTTCCAAAATGTCAATTAGCCCTTGTTTCCTTTCAAAGGTTCCTGCTAGATTGGGTTCCCACCCATGGCTCTAGAGGTGTTGGACATCCAAGATTAAACATCCTGAAGATGCTGGGTAACGATCTTGAGCTGTATCTACAGTAGGAGAGGATTTCAATATTGCAATGGGGAAGCTTTGTGCATTGGCTCGAGCTAAATGGCACTGAATCCTACATTCTACCAAACAACAATTAAGAGATTGTGAGCAGGCAGACCTGTCACAAGACGGATGAAGACCTGACCAAGTTACAAGGTACATGGTAGGTTCCTCTCAAATGGTCAATTTGCTCTTTCCTCAAACAAGGTCACTTGGTCTTCATTTCCACAAACAAAGTAACTTGATCTTAGTTTCATCAGACAAAGTTATTTAATACTCCATCATCACTGTTTCTCACCTTCAGCTGGGTGAGACACTTTTGGGCTCCTCAAAAAAGTTCACTTTGTATTCCATTCATCCATCCATTATCCATAACCACTTATCCTGTGCAGGGTCGTGGGCAAGCTGGAGCCTATCCCAGCTGACTGTGGGTGAGAGGTGGGGTTCACCCTAGACAAGTCGCCAGGTCATCGCAGGGCTGACACACAGAGACACAGACAACCATTCACACTCACATTCACACCTACGGTCAATTTAGAGCCACCAATTATCTTAACCTGTATGCCTTTGGACTGTGGGGGAAACCGGAGCACCAGGAGGAAACCCATGAAGACAAGGGGAGAACATGCAAACTTCACACAGAAAGGCCCTCGTCGGCCACTGGGCTCAAACCCAGAACCTTCTTGCTGTGAGGTGACAGCGCTAACCACTACACCACCGTGTCACCCGTCACTTTGTATTAGTATCTTTAAACATAGATACTGTGTTACTCGCCTTAAAAAAGGCACTTGGGTTTATTGTCCCAGAACCTGAACCTCGGCCCAGAACCTGCACAGTAAGTCCTCTGGAACACTGCGGCATTCCCAACAAACCTTTCACTTTCCTCAGGTGCCCTCAAACAAGGTCACTTGATGCAGAACTCAGTAGCCCAGAAGCTGTTCAACAACCATCATTATTTTTCACCTGTGCTATCAGGAAGGCTGCTGTGTTTGCACCGATATGGAAAAGTAAGATATTATATCTCCTGTCTTTGGATACACACTAGGCTTACATTGGTGTGCATCCATTTTGGGTAAATGGGATCATCAGGAGGATAAATTGCTGATCCTTTGTGGTGCTAAAGTACTGCCTTTGTTGTATATTTCCTGATGTGCAGTCGACCACCACTGACTGATATGGGGCTACGCAATGGCTTCTGTTTCAGTGCATATATCAACACAAGTGCCCAGTTCCAGCCAAGCAGCAGCGGAAATGAAAACTATCCATTCCACAAAAACAGCTTAGGATGCAGTCGAAGGCAGATGTCACCTGCACCAGAAGTCCCGTTCATTAGACATGAATCGATTGCAGCCCATCACTCATGGATGGCAGAAGCTTGAAGGAAACCAAAGGGGCAAATTGCTGATAATTATTAGTTGCAAAATTAAATTCATGAACAAAGTGATGATTTTCTGATGTGCAAAAAGCCTTTCACAAATTACACTATCATTTGTGTGGCCCCTGCAGAGGTGAGACTTTTTGTGTGAAAAGAAAAACAAGTTTATCAGCTTAGTAACAAGAGTGGACGTGTTTATTTCCAAGCAGCACAAAGAAAGAGAGAAAGAGTGTCAGTTCTAGGTTAAATATGAGCTGATAATATTTGAAATATATTAGTTGGTGATGTTATAGTAATTTATTTTCCAAGAAATTAAGGTTTAATCAGATGGAAGGATATTTATAAAGATGCTTTTGATGCTGACTGCTAATGTTGATACACGGTAGTACTGTATAAAGTCAGATAGAATGTGTCACATCGGAGTGTATTAGAGGGACTGGACATGTAGGACGGCTTGCAGACAAAATAAGAGAGGTGGTTTGGTTTGGACACGTACAGAGGAGAGATCCAGGGTATATTGGGAAAAGCATGGTGGAGATGAACTTGGCAGGTAGAAGGAAAAGAGGAAGAGCAAAGATGAGATTTATGGATGTGGTGAAGGAGGACATGAGGATGGTTGGCATGAGAGAAAAAGATACAGAGGAGATGGAGGGACATTACGGAGGGACATTATCCCTAACAGGAACATCTGGAAGAAGAAGAAGAAGAAGAAGAAGAAGAAGAAGAAGAAGCCACCTCGGAAGATCATAATAAAGATCATGTGTTCATGAACTGTGGTGCAAAATTAAAATTTAAAAAATGAGGCCAAGTTGGTTTGCTATTAGTGCATTGCTGCGCTGATGAACCTCCCATACGTTTGTCTGGGAGAACATGTTTTCGTTTGGCCTTTAAAGACATTTAAAAGAGTTTAATCTACATAAAACTAGTGTTGATTCAAGAATAAATAACACGTTTACAGAATATATTGTTAATTTTGTGCGGCGTTGTGATCAGCTTTTACTTTAAGCATTTTTTTAATGTTGTGTGATGCAATACATCAAACTCACAGGCACCGCCATCTTGGGTTTCTTAGTGATATTCGTCACCGGTCCGTGTGTTTTGTTGTTACGGTACTTCCAGTTAACTCACTTTTGGTTCAATCAGCTTGAAACTCCTGATTCCCACCGAGTGGCTGAATCTCTCATGTTGACTTATTTTTCCAATAAAATCGGCTGAACACTTTGCTGTCTAGTGCCCGCAAAAGATCAGATAACCGAGGGAAATTTTGTATCCTTTCTAAAAATCAGTGATTTTCCTATTTTTTTTTCATGGAGAACAAATGAGAAGGTGTATAAATATCAGTGATACTGTTTTGAAGAGAATTAACAAAAGCTTGACCCTCTTATATACAGCTCATTCGAGCACCACCATCATTAGTCATGCTCGCTGCCCACAATTTAAAGTGAACATACCCGATAAATTCTGGCTTTTATGTTTAAACACAAAGGATGGACCGATTTCACTGATGTGTTACTTTTAAGGCTTCGAGGTGCAGAATTGTGATCTACAAGAAGAAGCTTTTATCTGTAATTCTTACCCTGATACTCAAAATTCTAAATCTCTTTATTTTTGGCTTTTTGGTCTATTAATTTCTGATTGAGTTTTTTTTTTTTTTCTCATGAATGGAAAATTAAACCAGTGGAAAATGATTGCTGGTTTGTGACCGGGGCAACGGACAGAAATGGGAATGTTATTTTAAAATGTTGGATTTTAAAATGTCCATAACTGGTTTTTTTAGACATATTTAGAAAATTAAACAAGTTTTCAATTCAGAGCTTCACACTCTTTAATTTGATACATTACACAATACTATGACAATGACTTTAAAAAATGGCCTGGCAGTGCTACTGCTAAACACCTGTAACGTAATGTACGTAACGTAAAAACGTAATGCTGGAGATAATGATAAAAAGAGGATATTTGAAATCAGGTCTTCATTTTTTCACCTCTGATGATGGATGAGTGTGAATATAATCTTGACCCTGGCTCATATATGTGCTAAAACTACAAAAAAACAACAACAGCCTGTCCCTGTTAACTGCAAAAATCAAATTAGACTCATAATTAAATGTTACCTAGTGATGTTTAATACTTCATTCATAACTCACATGATGGCAGAGGAGATAAATTTACTCTATCAGTCTTAACACCTCACACTTCAAGATGCTACTGAAGTCTGGGACTGAAATAATAATAATAATAATAATAATAATAATAATAATACGCAGCCCTGTGATGACCTGGCGACTTGTCCAGGGTGTACCCCGCCTTTCGCCCATAGTCAGCTGGGATAGGCTCCAGCTTGCCTGCGACCCTGTAGGACAGGATAAAGCGGCTAGAGATAATGAGATGAGATGAGATAATAATAGGGCATGGTGGTGTAGTGGTTAGCGCTGTCGCCTCACAGCAAGAAGGTTCTGGGTTCAAACCCAGTGGCCGGCGAGGGTCTTTCTGTGTGGAGTTTGCATGTTCTCCCCGTGTCTGTGTGGGTTTCCTCCGGGTTCTCCGGTTTTCCCCACAGTCCAAAGACATGCAGGTTAGGTTAACATGGGGCGGCCTTGGGCTGAGGTGCCCTTGAGCGAGGTACCGAACCCCTGACTGCTCCCCGGGCGCTCTGGTGTGGCTGCCCACTGCTGTGCGTGTGTTCACTGCTTCAGATGGGTTAAATGCAGAGGATGAATTTCACTGTGCTTGAAGTGTGCATGTGACGAATAAAGGTTTCTTCTTCTTCTTAATAATAATAATTACAGGTTCAGTAATGAAGATAATTTGTTAATAATGGAAGTTCTTATTCAATAAAGACTTTCTCATGAGAACAGGTTCACCATGTGGGGATCATTAATTTGCTAACTGAAGAGGCAGCATTTAATCATGACTAATCACGATTTCTCAACAAAAAAAATGTTCAGTATGAACTCACTGAGAAAAACGAGGATGGTTTCAACCAAAACAGATGGTGAGGTTTTAAATGTGACCCGGTTGCTTAAAGTAGAAATCTCAGCAGGAGTTTTCTTCCCCCTGAGAACGGCGTGGTCTCTAAAGCCAGCTCTCGTACATCAGCAGGCACCTTGTGTCCCTGATGTCCCTGACCTTAACTCTACACAATGAAGACTAATGAATCATTAAGTAAACCCATCACCTCTCGGGATAAGCATTTACTCCTTCTCCTTCTCCGTCCTACCACAGCGGAGTCGTATCATTGGCTGTGCATGCAGAGAGAGCAGAAGGAACAGAATGTTAAATATTCAGAGAGGACAGCTGGAGGAGGAACAGGAGATGCTCCCTGAGAGACAGAAAGAGAGAGAGAGGTAAATGACAAAACTCCCCCAGACGGTGTGGGCCGACGATGAACAGCACAAAGTCGAGTGTCTCTGGAATGTTAAGAAGCAAAGAAGAAGCACAAATTGTATCCATGAGGCAATTGAGAGGAAAAAAAATATTAATTCAAATCAGTTATCTGTTTATAATTTTTAGTCCACCTCAGCAATGAATCGAGTTTTTAAGAAGTTTCTTTGCTAACAAGGGATTTTAATTTAGGAACAGGGTTGAGATTTTGATGGTAGAATTTTCAAATAAAGAAAATGTGGTTAACTAGCATCCATGCTAACCTTCTGAGGACATTAAAGACATTTTAAATTTAATGATTTATGTAATTGTACATTCATTAATTTTGTAATTAATTAGCTCATCCGGCTGACAGGTGATGACATCATGTGTTATCCATTATCTGTCGGGCGTCGTCCACATTTCACGAAAATCACTTCTCCCTCAGTTCTTCGCTGATTTTAATTCTTTCTGGCCTGAAGGTAGGGGTACCTAGGGTGCATATACAGTAACTTCTACCCAGATTTGCTTAATTACAATTATTAATGAAGTTATGGACTAATTAAGCCTTAATGTCTTAAAGTTCAACAAAAATCACTTCATCTCGGTCAATTCCTTGTTGTTTTGGATTCTTTCTGGTAAATAGGTCGGTATTCCTAGGGTGGATATCACTTCTATATATAGCTTGTATATAGTGTATATAGTTTGCAACATTTATTGTGCAAGGTGGCCCACTTTAGATCGTTCCTTCTGGACTAGACAGGGACAGAGTGAGCTACACCGTCACTGACGGTCTCGTTTCTTTTTTAGACTATAATTTCAGGAACAATGTTGTACTTTCAAAGGGATCTCATCAGTCAAAATCAAAATATCAGAAATATAAAAATTAAGGAAAAAGAATCAAAGATCATGCAATACTTCTTGCCATTGACTTCAGGAAATCCAGATGATGCAACTTCCTGTTGAAGATGTGTCATGTCCGGAATATTTCATCAAGGTGAACAGGAATGTGTTCAGGTAACTGGACTCGAATTTGAAAGCTTGAGATGAAACAGAAATGTTAACCTTTTAAACTGAGGTTGTTGTTTTTGTTCTGTTTCTTTGAGAGGTTTTGTTTTAATTATTATAGCTAGTTGACATTAAAGGTTAAATTTTAATGTAAGTTTGAACAGCAGATACACTGCCCTGCCAAAAAAAGTCGCGCACGCTAATATTTTGTTGCTCCACCTTTAGTATTGATAACAGAAGCATTTGCCGTGGCATTGTTTTAATACAATTATGCAATGTCAGAAGATTTATTTCAGTCCAGAGTTGTATTGATTTGTCACCTAGATCTTCTATTGACAATGGGGGAGTTGAAACTCTCTGTAAAATCTTCTCCAGCATCCCAAAGACACTCAGTGGGGTTAAGATCAGGACTCTGTGGTGTGTGAAAATGATTCCTCATGCTTCCTGAACCACTCTTTCACAAACAGAGCTCTCATTTTATCCCTGTGCCATCAGGGAAGAAAAAAATCCATCCAGCCATCCATCCATCTTCTACTGCTTATCTGGATCCGGGTCGTGGGGGTAGCAGCCTAAGCAGAGCAGCCCAGACTTCCCTCTCCCCAGCCACCTCCACCAGCTCTTCCGGAGGAATACCGAGGCGTTCCCAGGCCAGCAAAGAGATGTAATCTCTCCAGCGTGTCCTGGGTCTGCCCCGGGGTCTCCTCCCGGTGGGGCATGCCCAGAAAACCTCCCTTGGGAGGCGTCCAGGGGGCATCCTAACAAGGTGCCCGAACCATCTCAACTGACTCCTTTCTATGTGGAGAGCAGCGGTTCTACTCCGAGTCTCTCCCGAATGACCAAGCTTCTCACCCTGTCTCTATGGGAGAGCCCAGCCACCCTGCAGAGAAAACTCATTTCTACCGCTTGTATCCGCGATCTCATTCTTTCGGTCACTACCCATAGCTCGTGACCATAGGTGAGAGTGGGAACGTAGATGGACCAGTAAATTGAGAGCTTTGCCTTTTGGCTCAGTTCATTCTTTACCACAACAGACCGGTTTAGCGTCCGCATCACTGCTGACACTGCCCCAATCCTTCTGTCCAACTCCCGCTCCCCCTTACCCTCACTCGTGAACAAAACCCAGAGATACTTAAACTCCTCCACTTTAGGTAGCAATGCCCCCCTGACCCGGAGTAGGCACTCCACCCGTTTCCAGCTGAGTGCCATGGCCACGGACTTGGAGGTGCTGATCCTCATCCCAGCCGCTTCGCACTTGGCTCCAAACCATCCCAGCGCATGCTGTAAGTCACAGATTGATGAAGCCAACAGGACCACATCACCCGCAAAAAGCCAAGATGTGATCCTGATGCCACCAAACCAGACACCCTCCGCCCCTTAGCTGCACCTAGAAATTCTGTCCATAAAAGTTATGAACAGAACTGGTGACAAAGGACAGCCCTGGCGGAGTCCAACATGCACTGGGAATGAGTCTGACTTACTGCTGCCAATGCAAACCAAACTCCTACTCCAGTCATACAGGGATCGAATGACCTGCAGTAGTGAGCCCTGAACCCCATACTCCCGAAGCACTCCCCACAGGGCACCATGAGGGACATGGTCGTAAGCCTTCTCCAGGTCCACAAAACACACACAGACCGATTGGGCAAACTCCCATGCACCCTCCAGTACCCTTGCAAGGATAAAGAGCTGGTCCAGTGTTCCACAACCAGGACAAAAACCACATTGTTCCTCCTGAATCCGAGGTTCAAAAGAAAAAATCCATTGATGTGATAATAATCTGGTCATTCAGTGCATTCAGGTCATCAGCTGACTTCATTTTATTGCCCCATAACATTGCTTAGTCTTGACCTGACCAACTGAATCAACCCCAGATCATCACACTGCCTCCAGAGGCTTGTATACTGGACACTATGCATGATGGGGCATCGCTTCATTAGCTTCCCTTCTTACTCTGACATACACATCACTCAGAAATAGGGTCAATCTGGATTCATCAGACCACATGACCTTTTTCCATTGCTCCAGAGTCCAATCTTTATGCTCCCTAACAAACTGAAGCCTTTTCTCCTGATTAGTCTCACTAACAAGTGGTTTTCTTATGGACGCATAACTGTTTAATCCCAATCCTGTGAGATCTCACCACATTGTGAGTGGAAATTATCTTAATTTCATAGCTGTGAGTTCTACTGTAAAATTTTTTTTCTTTTTTTTCTGATTCAACTTCACCAAGCCTTTAAGTGATCTCTGATCATGGTCAGTCAGGATTTTTTTCCAACCACATTTTATCCGTGAAGTTGATGGTTCATCACTGTCCTTTCAGGTTTTAATAATGTGTTGCTCAGTTCTTAACCCAATTCCAGTCATTTCAGCTCAAATCTCCTTAGTTGTTTTCTTTGCTTGATGCAGGTCAATAATTTGGCTCTTCTAAAACACAGCAATATCTTTTCCATCAGCACGTGTCAGGATATGTCTTCTGACATGTTTGTTTAAGAAATGAGAAGCTACTCACTGCATCAATTAGAGTTAAAAGAATTGTTCAGTGTATTTTGTGTAGGGTTGCCACCTGTGTCTGACAAAAATCCTGGACATTTCGACCATCCAATCGACCTTTTTGCTTGTAAGCAACGGCGCCCTTCGCACATCTAACCCAAGACTAAAAATAAAAATCGCCCTTCTACGCTGAAATTGTATTGCTCTAATTAGTAAAAATGACGCTTTTGCTAGTTATTTGTTTAGTTAATTGCTTTACATAATAAAGCAGGTCTTCATTATTTTGGTTTATTTCCAACAGTTTTTGGTTGTGGACACCTGGGGGCAGTAGTGGGCACAGGTAAAAGGGGAATACATAATTAAGTTCTGTTTGTTTGCTTATGTGGAATAAAAATAATTAATTTTTCATTGTATCTAAGAATACCTGAACGTAACAATGTAAGGTGTAGTGTCAAACAGCTTACCTGGTTGCTTAGAGTGTGGTGTGTGCTTTGCTTGTGCTTGCCGGTGCCTCTGCTGCTCTTGGCTAAACAAATACATAGGAGGACATGTAACTGATATAACTGGGCACATACAGGAGTATGTACTACACTACACTATTTCATTTAATTCACCAAAACCTTACCTAATCTTCCATTTATATTTGGTGTTTTTCTTTGCTGCTGCTATGAGTCCTGGCTGATTTTCAATGAATGTCTTGAACTCAGTACAGGACAACTGAAAGTTTAGCCTGACTTGAAGCTCAGCCTTCACCATTGCAACAGAGAGTCTGTTTCTTTTATCAGTCCAAGCATCCTCCATTGCCCCTTTTCCACCAAAGCAGTTCTAGGGCTGGTTCAGGGCCAGTGCTTAGTTTGGAACCGGGTTTTATGTTTCCACTGACAAAGAACTGGCTCTGGGGCCAGAAAAACCGGTTCCAGGCTAGCACCAACTCTCTGCTGGGCCAGAGGAAAGAACCGCTTACGTCAGCGGGGGGCGGAGTTGTTAAGACCAACAACAATAACAAGACCGCGAAAGATCGCCATTTTTAAGCGACGAGAAGCAGCAGCTGTACAAACGCGAAGTCAGCCATCATCATTATTATTGTTGTTGTTGCTGCTGCTTCTTCCGTGTTGTTTTTGCTTTGATATTCGCGCCAAGGTTTATGCAAACGTAGCGCCGTAACTGACGTATACAGCGATGTAATGATGTATTCAGCGACGTAATGATGTGGCTCCGCTTAGCACGGCGAGCTCGGAAAAGCAAACTGGTTCTCAGCTGGCTCGCAAGTTGAAATACACATTTTGCCCATTATGTACAAAAAACCGGGACATTCAGTGTCCCGGATTTTTTTTTTTTTTCCGGGACAGACCATGAAAATCCGGGACAATCAGGAAAAACCGGGACAGGTGGCAACACTAATTTTGTGTGTATTTTAAACAATAAATTCTTCTCATCACCTTCCAGCAGACTTTGGTACCAGAACCCGTGTTTCAGTCTTTCAGTCATTTTGCTGTAAGGGTGTACAAACTTTTGCACTGAACCATATGCGGCAGTCAAACAGTAAACTTTTTAATAGTGTTGTTGGAGGTAAAACTATGCAATAAAGACTTTTGTGTGTGTGTGTGTCTATTCTTCTGTTCAGCATGTTTCGGAGCCTCTAATTGGTCCATGCTGACTCACCTGTCCCTGTCCCTCGTCAATTATTACACACTCCTGTGTCTCATTATCTCACTCTGTATAGCCCTTTTCTTGTTACTTGCGACATACCTTCACCAGTTCTGGAATCCTAAACAGTGTTAAAAATGTGAGACTTTCACACACTCACAGATTTCACAGATTTCTCTGTCCTTGGTGTCCTTCAGTTATCAAAAGCCTCTTTCATTTGTAAAACCCACAGCATGATGTTCCTCCCTTCATAACTCTTTAGGGGAAATTAACACTTTCACTTTTT
This sequence comes from Neoarius graeffei, assembly GCF_027579695.1. NCBI lineage: Eukaryota > Metazoa > Chordata > Actinopteri > Siluriformes > Ariidae > Neoarius > Neoarius graeffei. Next base: position 2,421,612 of record NC_083574.1, on the reverse strand, counting down.
CACAAAATGTCTTCCAAAATTTGAGGTACTTGGTTTATGTATAGATTTATACACAGTGTCCTTCACAATTACTGGCACCCCCTGTAAAGATGAGTAAAAAGGGTTAGAAAAAAATCCACCTTTTGGTGAAGTCGCTTCATCTCACACTGAAAAAAAGAAAAAATCAGACCTTTAATTGAAATAAATTTATTCAGAGAAAAACAAATCCCTCATCAAGAAATAATTATGATCAAATGTTCAGATGTTACAGTAATCCTGATTCAATTCTGAAGCTGTTTTTGTGGGGGGGGGGAACATTTGGGAAACCCTCCAATAAACCTGTAAAAAGGAGAACATCATTGTTTAATAATATTGTATATGTTAGTACTTTTCTGAGATATAAGTGGAATAACTCCTAATAAGTTGGCAATGTGCTGTTATTGGAAAACGAGACCGTCAATGACAGTGTCACTCACTCCAGCCCCATCGAATCCAGAAGGAATGATCTAAAGTGGGCCACCTTGCACAATAAATGTTGCAAGCTATATACACTATATACAAGCTATATATAGAAGCGATATCCACCCTAGGAATACTGACATATTTACCAGAAAGAATCCAAAACAGCGAGGAATTGACTGAGAAGAAGCGATTTTTGTTGAACTTCTCATTAAGGCTTAATTAGTCCATAACTTCATTAACAATTGTAATTAAGTAAATCTGGGTAGAAGTTATATGCACCCTAGGTACATGGAATATCAAAATGAAAATAACATAACAATACCAAATAACAATATAGTGCTTTACAAACATTATAAAAAATATTCTGAAAACCTAAAATGTGATTTAATGCATTTCCAAAGTAGTTGTCTGTAAAAGAAATGGAACTTTATGATTGTGTATCAATTTGTATCAACATTATTAGTTATGAAATATTTGTTGTAATTAAGCAAATCTGGATAGAAGTTATATGCACCCTAGGTACCCCTACCTTCATGCCAGAAAGAATCAAAATCAGTGAAGAATTGAGGGAGAAGAAGCGATTTGTGTGGAAACTGCTCATTAGGGCTTAATTACTCCATATCTTCATTATTAATTGCAATTATTCAAATTTGAGTAGAAGTTATATGTGCCCCAGGCAGACCTACCTTCCTTCCAAAAAGAATAAAAATCGGTGAAGAATTGAGAGAGAAGAAGCAATTTTTGTGAAATGTGGACGATGACGAACAACACATGATGGCATAAATTCATCACCTGTTGGCCGGATGAGCTCATAATCAACTTTACTGTTGTAACAGCACACTGAAATGAAAAAAGTTCTGTCCTCTGTAGCTTGTCCTTCTGGCTCTTTTTCCTCCTCAGTGTTTTCTGTCTTTTTCTCTGATTGCCTCGAACATGACACATCATGGAAATGATCTCACCATCTCACGCTCCACACTGTTATATTACGCATGCTGTTTTATTTACTGCTTACAATACTCGAAGGGCGGGGTCACCTGTGCACAGATCAGTGTTTGGTGGGCGTTTCCTGGATGATCTGATTCGTGGATGATCCAAAGCTGAACTCTTTAAAGGTGACGATGTCCCTGGACACGTTATCATTTCCATCCATTTATTCTGTTATAATAAGCTTAAAAGTAATGAATATAAATTCGTCCGAGTCATGTTGGGATTTGTGGATGATTATGTTTCATTCTGTCACTCAGATATTTGTCTTGTTGAGGAACAATTGCTTGGCCTCATCTCTTGAGGTAAATATGTCCCTAACATGGTGTCTGGAGTCCTGATAAAATAAACAGATGGAATTCATTGATGGTGCAGTGATTGCTGGATTGCAGCTGACGTTCAGCCGCCTCATTAGATATGCGAGACATGAAGTGGTGGTCAGCTGAGCTCACTGTTTACAAAGCGTTACTATCACTGGGACGCCTTGCTAGTCATTAAAATGCCTTACGATGGCACTGTTTTGTGGTGTTTGAATCAAGAAACAATGAAACCGATATGTTTCTTCCTGTGAAGTGATAAAGTGAAAGAGCAAAGGATTTTACCAAAAGACAATGAGAAAGGTGGAACCTTTCTTGAACCTTTCGCTGCGATGGAACGGAGCTGAGTTGAAAAACACTCAAGTTTGCAGTGATCACTTCGAGAAGGTTTGTAAATTCCTCTGATTTATTTTGTTAGGATTTGCAAATCACTTTTCTCACCAGTTTCCATTATTTTGTGATGTTTTGAAGTTCATGAGACACTTCAGTCTTCAGCTGTGTTTTTGTTTACTGTTTGATCGTGGTCGCCATATTGTAAACTAACATGTATATAATACACGTAATCCCCAGGTCTTTAAAGAGGTTTCTGTGGATCTTTGTGAGCATGGCCATAACTACCATTGAGGACACCGAGGTCATGTCCTCGGTATTTTTTTCAGAAATTTCAAATTGGACTACGCTGAATTCGAGCAGTGATCAATGTAAAACGCAGCGTCCGCATCCACATGTCATCTGTATTTCCCCCCAATAAAATTCACATTTGTCTAATGTCATCTGAAATCTCTCAGCCTCTATCTCTATCGTTGCCGTGTCTAACACAGCATCACGTGACGTAGCCTATACTAGTGTCGGCTGGGGAAGTTGGGTTTTGGATAAAACGGGCAGGGTGTAGTCTACGCTCTATCACATATGCCTACCTAACCTAACGTAGGCTAATAGTCACATCACATTATAGAGCTTTACCTGAGTGCAAAATGAAAACGCTGCAACAAACCAAATTAAGGTTTGGACAGCCAACAGAAGAGCAGGGAAAGAGAAGGAGGGAAGGTGAGAAAATATTGTCAGTGCAGTGGCAGACCGTTCAGCGGCGTCATGCCAACTTTCCAAGGGGAAACGTTTCATTGTCATTGCCTATTACATTTTAGTTAGCATTTCGAGAAACATTCAAAACTACGTTGTCACAGGCAGCCCTGTGCAGGGCTGACTAAACGGGCTTGTTCGAGTAACTCTCTCTCTCTCATAACTTTCTCTCACTCACTCACAGACACACACACAAATACAGACACACACATACACACAAATAATACACTCTCACACACTCTCTCTAATGCATAGTCTTCACACAGAACTAATAGCTCTACATTCTAATGTAATTTAAGATAATGAAATGTAAATAATGCCAATACTTCAGGTAGCTGAGCAATACACTCAGTTCAGTTTTGACTTTTATCTCATCTCATCTCATTATCTCTAGCCGCTTTATCCTTCTACAGGGTCACAGGCAAGCTGGAGCCTATCCCACCTGACTACGGGCGAAAGGCGGGGTACACCCTGGACAAGTCGCCAGGTCATCACAGGGCTGACACATAGACACAGACAACCATTCACACTCACACCTACGGTCAATTTAGAGTCACCAGTTAACCTAACCTGCATGTCTTTGGACTGTGGGGGAAACCGGAGCACCCGGAGGAAACCCACGCGGACACAGGGAGAACATGCAAACTCCGCACAGAAAGGCCCTCGCCGGCCACGGGGCTCGAACCCGGACCTTCTTGCTGTGAGGCGACAGCGCTAACCACTACAGCACCGTGCCGCCCCTTTGACTTTTATATCAGACAAAACTCCACAGTTATGATGGCACAGTTTTAGAATTGTTGAAGTAAATGTGTTGTGAGCCAGACTTACATTACAGGCAATGGTGAGAACACTCTGTTTCAGAGAATGCATGCAAATGGATCTCAATTCAAGACAGCCAGATAGACTGATGCCTTTACATTACTGCTCAGAATGTCTCTACACATACAGACACCCACAAATAACACACAAACTCTCAGTCACTCTCTCTCTCTCACACACACACACACACACACACACACTATTATTATAAGGTGTAATACTAAAGTTTACAATTCAGCAGTTCACACCCTTTCTGTCATGTGTATGCTGCAATGTAAATAACGCCAATACTTTAGGTAACTGGTACTTTAGGTATGTACAGTATACTCAGTTCAAGAGTTCACTACTTTTCTACTTTTATGTCAGATAAAACACCACAGTTATGGTGCCACAGTTTTAGAATCGTTAAAATAAATGTGTCCACCACCAAATCTATCCTTATTTATTTATTTATTTATTTAAGTTGTGCCGGGGGGCTTCAGTGCTGTCAGCCATGTTTGACCTCGGTATTTGAAAAATCCTGGGTACAGCCCTGTTTGTGAGTGATTTAGCTGGACGAGAAGAGCAGGGAGGATTGAGAATTGAGTGGCTGTGGTTTGTTTTCACCTGATACTAAAACTTGTAGCATCCTAGCAACCATCGCAAAGACGCATACAAAAAGCCCAGAAATTCCTCCTTACCCGGGCAAAAACGATACAGGATTTATCTTATAGTGTCCTGATCCCCAGATCTTTAACCCAGCCATATATAAAAAGTCATACGCCGCCACGTTCTTCCAGGTTTTCATCTGTGTGTTCGTGTAGAATGATATCTGCAGCAGCAGGTAGTTTGAGACATCAGGGAACTCAATGGATGGATAATTTTCCAAATCATAGGAAAAATCCTTCTTTACAAGTGTGTAAGGATCTAATCCCATCTATCCCAAAGAGCAGCTTTCAGAAGGCATTTTGACCATGCACTGGCCTCTAAACTTTTCATATAACAACTGCCAAATCAGTTTCCCTGACCACCACTTCATCCACCGGAAGTTAACTCACAAGCGAAAGTCATGTGACTGAATACAACCTATCGGTGCCTGATTTGCATTTTGTCTTCATTTTGATGTGTGTCGATGCGTGTCGGGGTCCACAATTGTTGTGTCTGTGATTTACACAGCGCTGTTGAATTCTGTGTTTCTGATTAATCAGAGTGTAATTTAAGCCTGAAACATCATTATTTTAATCAAATTATTCTCCTGACACAAACTTTCACCATCACACTTCAAGTTTATTGTTCACTGTCTAAATGTTCCTGATGATTCTCCTGGAAAACTATTTGAAGTCATTTTCCACACAGTGATTGAAAGCTGTCCAGGCTCTGAAGCTGCAACATGCCGATGCGTCCACCACCGTGCTTCACGTCCTGGTTTTGCTAATGGAAGGACATCACCTCCACTAATAGAAGGTAACCATCATCTCCACGACTGTTGTCTCAGCGTCAGTTTCAACTCTGACCTATATTTCAACAAGCAGATACACACAGTTATGAGAGAAAGCTTTTGTTTTTACAATTATAAATATTTGATGAGTTGTTTTAAAATCTCTTCACTGCTTCTCTTCCACTCTGAGTATCTCTGACCTCGTCTGTCTTCACTCTTTCGAGTTTTAAAGTCTGCTTTTAAATATTCAGTGGACTCAGATGAAGTTTAAAGGAGTTTTTGTCTTTTTTGCTTCTTTTATAAACATGAAGGATAGATTTTTTTTTAATCCAATTTACAGTAAAAGTGCATTTATTCTCCCAGGTATTTCAGCCTGGTGTCTGAAGTTTGTTCTGTTCATCTGAGGTTTGGTCTTTCATTGCATTTTTATGGATTTAATTTATTCTATAGTTTTATTTAATTAAATTGTTTTCCAATTTTTTGGTATTTTATTTGTATTTGTTAATGACTAATCACTATGTGGTACATACTGAGGTGAGTCTCATATCTTCTCATCTCATTATCTCTAGCCGCTTTATCCTGTTCTACAGGGTCGCAGGCGAGCTGGATCCTATCCCAGCTGACTACGGGTGAAAGGCGGGGTTCACCCTGGACAAGTCGCCAGGTCATCACAGGGCTGACACATAGACACAGACAACCATTCACACTCACATTCACACCTACGCTCAATTTAGAGTCACCAGTTAACCTAACCTGCATGTCTTTGGACTGTGGGGGAAACCGGAGCACCCGGAGGAAACCCACGCGGACACGGGGAGAACATGCAAACTCCGCACAGAAAGGTCCTCGCCGGCCACGGGGCTCGAACCCAGAGCCTTCTTGCTGTGAGGCGACAGCGCTAACCACTACACCACCGTGCCACCGAGGTGAGTCTTTATTTTTATATTTGTTTTGTGTAAATCTGATCACTTTTGTAAATATCGAGTGTATCTTGGCTGCCTTTTTCAGCGATTCAGAATCATGTCGGTCCTCAGACACAGTCCGAGACAATTTAGATTTGTCTAAAGAAAGTCACCTTAATTGTGAAAAATGTCTGAAATAAAATAAAAGGAATACAAATTGTGCTGTGTTACTATTTTATGTTACTGAAGGGCAGGCTTGCAGTACTCGAATCTGACTTGTGACCTGATTTTAAGGACTCATGACTTGACTTGGACATGGACAATGCACATTCATAAACATAAAATGTAAATGTGCCAGAATTAGCCAAAATGGCTATTTTGCATCTGCTGTCCGTGGACCGATATTAAAAGGTCAGTTGCACCTAAAAAAATTCACAATTGTAAAAGTAAAAGGGCACAGAACACATAAAACATGCGATTAGAATATGATCAGTATAAATTAGAAGGAAAAAAGAAAAAGAGAGAGAAAACATGGCAGGAGTGTCTGATCTCGCTTCAGCTGTTTTTGGCACACGGGATACAGGTACACCGTGTCAGATAATCAGATTAAGTGGAGTTGAGAGCCGATGGAACGATGCGATAATGATGTTGTTGAATCTAAATTGCATCGCTGTATTGTATCGCGCCATTTCATTGGCTCTCGTTATGGTTCTAGCCAATCAGCAATGAGCTCACATGTTACAACAAATCATTCCAGTATTTGTAAAAACCAAACAGGCTCTGGTGATCACGAACAATGAAAACACCCGATTTCTTGCTTAATTTTCTTTAGATATGGCGCTCAGAATGCAGCAGAATGCACAATTTTACACTTTGTTTTTTTCAAAATTTTCCAGGGAGCATGCCCCCCCCACCCACCCCCTTACAAGGGCGTGGCTGTGTCACACAATCTGATCTACCGCTTTTCATTTTCTAAGGGTTGGCAAGCATGCTGTCTGATTATGAGACAAAAGAATTATAATTTTATGACAAATGAGACGTGTGTGTGTGTGTGTGTGTGTGTGTGTGTGTGTGTGTGTGTTACCAGATGTATGTCTTACTCCAGGTGTTGACTAATTTATAATTTCCATCGGAGTTGACAAATGAAACATCAGGTAGCTGTTGAACAGTTCTGAATGTGATCTGTTTATTATTAATCTGATTTATCTGTGTGAGTGAATGTGATGGAAATCAGTGTATTTAGGTGAGTTTTTTTCACACCTATTAGTCCGTGCACTGATTCCTAATTCCTTTTGGTTAGTTTGCTGTATGATGGTTTCACACGGCAAATAATTTAATAAACCATAAATAAATAAATAAATAAATAAGTAAAGCCTTGTTAATAATTCTCATGAAACTCCAAATGCCGAGGAACAAAGCTCTGTCAGGGCACAACAATATCTGAGCAAGTGAAAATAACTTCACTAAAGAGAAGATTGATTAATATTTCTCATTATTATCCATACAGGACAATTTTTTGATGGAATAAAAACGTGTTCTATTCCTTTCTAGCAGGTTTCATTCATTCAGTTTGATAGCATGCAATATTGTTAGCATATCGCTTATCCTACATGTATTACGTCACTCTACCCAATGGAGAACGATCATTGAATATGGGTTATGATATTGCATGGTTGTCAAGACAACATGATGTCACATATTGGAGACGTAAAACTTCCGTGCTAGTGAACAGCTGTGACAATTTGTAAACAAACATGGCCGCCAGGTTTACTTCGTTACAAAATACAGAAGATTTTGAGAGAATTTTGAAAGAGAAAGACGCATTGAACACCTGAAAGGAATGTGTATGTATAATAATAATAATAATAATAATATTGGGCGGCACGGTGATGTAGTGGTTAGCGCTGTTGCCTCACAGCAAGAAGGTCCGGGTTCGAGCCCCGTGGCCGGCGAGAGCCTTTCTGTGCGGAGTTTGCATGTTGTCCGCTTGGGTTTCCTCCGGGTGCTCCGGTTTCCCCCACAGTCCAGAGACATGCAGGTTAGGTTAACTGGTGACTCTAAATTGAGCGTAGGTGTGAATGTGAGTGTGAATGGTTGTCTGTGTCTATGTGTCAGCCCTGTGATGACCTGGCGACTTGTCCAGGGTGTACCCTGCCTTTCGCCCGTAGTCAGCTGGGATAGGATCCAGCTCGCCTGCGACCCTGTAGAACAGGATAAAGCGGCTACAGATAATGAGATGAGATAATAATATTGTCTGGCTTTTTTTCATGGTCTGTCAGATATATTCCATTCAGCTACTCAGCTTTGACTCGCTCAGTATCATGCTCGCTGAATGGAATATATCTGATAGACCATGAAAAAAAGCCAGACAATATTATTTAAATGTGAGATTATTAAATAACTAAATATAAAATTATTAAAGCTATTTCTAGATATTTTTACACATCTTGCAAATTTTGCTCTAATCCAGAAACATATTTCCAGAAAAAAGGGAAATGTCTCTAGAATAAACTCATTTCAAGCTTAAAATGTGAAAAATATGAGTTAATGTTGCCTACATTTGATATTGTTTGTGATATATTCACACAGAACTGGTGACAAATGATGACTAGATGATTATATATAGTGTGGAGTCAATGTATTCAGTATTTATTTTCTCTTTGTCAGGTTTGTTGGTGCAGATCTGCAGAGCCCACAGCATTCTACAATCTATACGGCTCAGTTTAGCACTGAATATATATAAATATATCAATACATAAATATATAAATATATAAACTTCAAAACACACGACATGTTTGTTTCACTTCCTGCTGACAGGTCGATTTCTCTAAAGGCCACTTCTCTCTCTCTCTCTCTCTCTCTGTCTCTGAGGACTTCACCTACCCAAACAAACCACACCGAGCACTTACACACACACACACACACACACACACTAAATGCTGTGTATTGTTTCTCTGCAGTGACTTTCAGTCTGCGACCCACAGAGAGCAACAAAGACATCCAAATCCACAGAATCACAAACAAACAATGAGACCACAGGCCACTGTGTCCTTTTTCTGACAGCTGGACAGCTGGAAACACACACACACACACACACACAAATACAATAATTATCACTTATCACACATCTCTAATGAAAAATCTGTTTCTGAAACTGCTGAACCCAACTTTTTTCTCAATTTCTCTGCTGTCTGATAAAGTAACACTGATCTTCCCTCACTGATGTTCATGCTAATGATCGATAAGTTTGCGCGTAGCATCCGTCCAGCATTTTTACTTCTGATTATGACATGATTTACTGCGGTATACAAAATATTTGTCTTTAAAACATATTTATTGTCTGTGAATTCTAAAAAGTGGAATGTGTGTTGAAATTGTTTGCCTGATGTATGTTTTGTATGTGCCAGGCTTTGTATTAGCTTTGTTAGCGATGCTAATTTGTTAGCATCGCTAACAAAGCTAACTGCACTAGCTACATCTACTCACTAGAGGCACCACCATGCATCGAGCTCTACATCTATGTACCTGGAATTTGTTGATAAGTTCTGAAGCTCTTTTCTGATGAATGTGATATGCACTTATTGACTGAGTGGGAGGGCCGGACGGAAAAATATTTGGTTCGAGGTCATGCCATACAAATGATCAAGAGCCAAACATTTTCCCATCCGGCCCACCCGAGCTCAGTCAATCAGCATTTTGTCAAATGACCTTTTTTAACTTACGGTACATACACAGTAGAAAACAATGAACAATGGTGTGCAAAAAACAAACCAATCAATTTTTATTTGATTGACAGCAAACTGTTTATTTGCTGAATCACCTTCGCACCAGTCAAGGCTTCTGTGGCATTTGGTTTGTTGCCTTTTCCATTTTTTCTGAGGTCTGTACATTTGGACTTCAGAACTTCCCTGGACTTTTTAACATCGTCGTCATTCAGGATGTTTATCTTACTGTTGTTGTTGTTGTTGTTGTCAAGGTAGCCTTGAATACTTCGCTAAAAGGAAGACAAAGTGTCAGGTTCATTGTCTAAATTTCATTTTTTTTCACTTGTCTATAGAAACTACTGTACATCACAAGCTGTCGAGCTCCTCAGAAGCGATGACTGTTACGTCTCTTTCCTCCTTAACTTCAGCAAGAAATCTTTTGAAAAAGTTCATGTTGTACTCAGCTTTTTTACGGTGTTTTCTTGTTGTCATCATTGTATAAACAAGTGAATTACTTTGCTCAAAAGTACCTTTTTTCATTTTCTTCAACAATCTCAGCTTGTTCAATTCGGTCTGTCTGTGTCTGATAAATCATCGGGATAATAAAATTCACTTTCACTGTGCTCAGTTGTCTCACTCGTTTTTCAAAGTAACAATTCAGAGCAAAATGAAAACACCGGAAGGAAGTGAGGGACACGGGTCTGGGGCCGCATACGGCTTTTTCCGGACCAGATTCAAAAATCCGTATCTGCCCAGTCACATGACTTTTCCCAATGGTTTTATTAAAAGCACACACGTGGGTCCATATGGGTCATATGATCACATAAACTACTTCACTGGACGTCAGTGAATTTGTTCTCTCTCTTCTCTCTGACTCTGATGGACTGGCTGTGATTGGCTGGATGGCCATTCAATCAATCAAACTTGACTCCTTGACTTGGGTTATTTATTTATTTATTTATTTATTTGTTGATTGATTGAGGATTTTAGTTTCATTTAATCCCACAGAAAAGTGGGGGTGGAGGGGAGGGGGTTGGGTTGGAGTTGGATGGGGGGTTGAATCATATTTCAACAAAAGTGGGTGTGTTTCCAACACCCATGGAGGGATGGAATTGCACAGGAAGGAAGCATGGTGCATGATGGTTAATCTATTTAACACGTAATCTAATCAGAGCTAGAAATTCTCTGATGTAATGGTGTCATTGTTGGAGGATTTTATGATTTGCATAAATCAAGAAAAATATACAGTAAGATGTACTTTTTTGGGGGGGAGGTACAGGGGTGGTGGGGAGGGATCTGCCAATATGGGGGACGTGGCATGTCCCACCCACCACCACCACCACCTACCACCCTGTTTCCTCCACCAATAGTTAAAGGGCTGATGACACGAACATGACTCTATGCAATTTCTTAAATAAACTATACAATAGGGGCAGCACGGTGGTGTAGTGGTTAGCGCTGTCACCTCACAGCAAGAAGGTCCTGGGTTCGAGCCCCGGGGCCAGCAAGGGCCTTTCTGTGTGGAGTTTGCATGTTCTCCCCGTGTCCGCGTGGGTTTCCTCCGGGTGCTCCGGTTTCCCCCACAGTCCAAAGACATGCAGGTTAGGTTAACTGGTGACTCTAAATTGAGCGTAGGTGTGAATGTGAGTGTGAATGGTTGTCTGTGTCTATGTGTCAGCCCTGTGATGACCTGGCGACTTGTCCAGGGTGAACCCCGCCTTTCACCCGTAGTCAGCTGGGATAGGCTCCAGCTTGCCTGCGACCCTGTAGAAGGATAAAGCGGCTAGAGATAATGAGATGAGATGAACTATACAATATGGCAAACATGTTAGATTTCTGTTATAATTACGTGAAAAGAAGCTGTTGTTACGTGAATATCCAACTTTTAATTGCACAGCGCAAGAAAACTGGGTCCGTGGCTCGTGGCCATGTTGTGACGTCAGCGGAAGAACATGCTGCGGTTCACTGGCTGTTCTACTCTGGTTCTACTCAATGGAAATGGCGCATGAAAATGCCGGTGAACTCTCTAGTGCTAGCTCTTCCTCTTCTGGGAGTCTAGAATTGTGTTGATCTCTTCCCAATAGAATCTATGATAGCCTACCCTCTTTACCTTTGCCTCTCGTTGCTAGGCGGCAGTTACATGAAAGCCGCAAGCTTTCACAAGCAAATACATGACTGATATCACGCCGACTTTATGATTACATTTATGATTATCATGTAGACTCTATAGCTCTACGTACCTTTATCTTATGTCGTTTCACAACACATGTTCTGACAGGAGGACTGTCTTTGGATCTGGCATAGCTACTAGTAGACCCCCTCCGGAATACTGGCAGTGTTGCCAGATTGGGAGGTTTCCTGCCCAGTTGGGCGGTTTCAAGTGCATTTTGGTGGGTTTTGAACATATTTTAGGCTAGAAAACGTCAGCAGTATCAGATACTGCTGACGTTTTCCAGCCCAAAATATGTTCAAAACCCACCAAAATGCACTTGAAACTGCCCAACTGGGCGGGAAACCTCCCAATCTGGCAACACTGTGTAGGCACTGCTGATGGTAGTAACACACGTTTGTGCTGAACTGAACACCCAAGAGATTCTTTTAAGCTGGGAAGGGTGTCAAAACAATCCAAATCGAAGTGTTCAGAGCACAGGACGGATGTTGGTGAGGGCTCCCACTTGTCACGAGTGCGCCTGACTTGCTTCACCCACTTCGCATGCAGCTCGGGATCTCTGGGAAACTTGAATAAACTTACCCCATCCTTGTGGGTTTTGGAGCAAAAGCCGGCAACACAACGCGAAGGCATAATAATTATATATATATATAAAATGTATAATAATGTATAATAATAATACTAATAATGATAAACTGAACACCTGTCGCATCAACAACAAACTGGTAAGTCAGGAGGAAGGTTCTTTCGCTGACGTCATATAGCTCCTCCTCCTCTTTCGTCTCCTGGGTGCTGCAGCCCCGTCAAATTTGCCCAAATAGCTGCGTTTTTTATCATATAACTTGTAAAATAGGCGCCTTCGTGAATTAATATATGGATCATCAGGAATTACTTTTTATGTTATAAAACATCGCCAAAGATGTCAAAAACGTGTCATCAGCACTTTAAAGTTAACTGGCTAACAGTTACAATTACCCTGCTACACCAGTTTTGACCACTAGGGGCAGTGGTCGATTCATAACTTGTTTCATGGGCGTTTTGTAAGATTAAATGTAACTATAAAAGGATAAAAAAAACGAAGTAGCATTCTTTAATATGTAAGAATTGCAAGTGTTTGTAAGTTGCTGCAGTGTAAGAGAAATAAAACAGTTACAGGAAAATATTCAACTTCATTGTAATAACAGTGACGCTGCTTCATCACACCACACCGTCGCTGATTATTTTCTAATAACTGCACAACACACAGTGGTTTATCCCTTATTTATAAGATTATAAATGTGCTTCTTTCTAGAAATAAATGCTTAAAATATTTGATAATATTTGATAAATGAGACGTTGTTGAAGATTTTGCCACCTTCTCGGACATCTTCATATTCTCTGAATGCAGGATGCTCTTACTTTTGATTTTTTTTTATTAACAAATGTTATTTTTCTTCTTACATCTCTAGAAACGTATTGGGTTTTTTAATTTTGTCCACTCAGCTCTCCGCAGCCCGACCCTGCACTGCTGTCGCTGCTGTTGATCCTCTGATACGCAGTAAATCTGGGTTTTATGATCCGTTTCTGTCTGAAATCCGCTCAGCTGAACACTTTTTCTGTCATAAAACAAAGTGAAGGTGATGATTATGTTTATGTGTAAATATGGAAGGCAAAAAAAACAATTCCATAAAATCACAAAGATGTAATTTATCACCAAAAGGTATTTTAGTGGCACTTAATGAACCTTATTTTATTTCATATTGTTTAAGTTTTGCTTTTGACAAAAAGAAAGACGTATTGAGTTGTATCATTGTGAGAAGTAAATCAATAAATTCAGTAAATCCAGAATACAATAAAACTCCTTAATTCATGTATAAAATACAACAGCCATCACCATAACTCATACAGTCTGAAAAATATTTCTGATGAATTGATCGACAGCTCAGAGAAGAATGAGATTTGAACATTACAGTTTAATAAAAGAGACGAAATCAAAGTGAACACGGCATCATCAGCACACACGCAGTCGAGTTCACAAAGCCCCGCTGCAGCAGGAAGTTGTTTGTGCGGCGTCAGCGCCGAGGTGGAGGTTTAATGACCTCCCTACGGATCAGCGCTGGCACCTGCAACCACCAGAATGAGCAGAACAAGGTTTATTAGCATTCGTACATCACACTGATCATGCTTGAGCACAGCAGCAAAACCTGATATCATTTATGAGGCTCTTCGAGGAGGGAAACCTCCAGCAGCGTGTTTATAAATGGGTTATAAACTAAAGTCTGGATTATGGATAAAAACAAGACATTTTGTTTTAACAGCAATTTTCTCTTTAATGAAAATCTGTTTGTTTGTTTGTTTGTTTGCTTACTTATTTAGATCCAGCATATTGCATGTAGGGCGGCACAGTGGTGTAGTGGTTAGCACTGTCGCCTCACAGCAAGAAGGTCCGGGTTCGAGCCCCGGGGCCGGCGAGGGCCTTTCTGTGCGGAGTTTGCATGTTCTCCCCGTGTCCGCGTGGGTTTCCTCCGGGTGCTCCGGTTTCCCCCACAGTCCAAAGACATGCAGGTGGTTAGGTTAACTGGTGACTCTAAATTGAGCGTAGGTGTGAATGTGAGTGTGAATGGTTGTCTGTGTCTATGTGTCAGCCCTGTGATGACCTGGCGACTTGTCCAGGGTGTACCCCGCCTTTCGCCCGTAGTCAGCTGGGATAGGCTCCAGCTTGCCTGCGACCCTGTAGAAGGATAAAGCGGCTACAGATAATGAGATGAGATATTGCATGTATTTTAAATATACTTTTCTGTCTGCAAGAGGGCGGGACGGTGGTGTAGTGGTTCGCGCTGTCGCCTCACAGCAAGAAGGTCCGGGTTCGAGCCCCGTGGCCGGCGAGGGTCTTTCTGTGTGGAGTTTGCATGTTCTCCGCGTGGGTTTCCTCCGGGTGCTCCGGTTTCCCCCACAGTCCAAAGACATGCAGGTTAGGTTAACTGGTGACTCTAAATTGACCGTAGGGGTGAATGGTTGTGTGTCTCTTTGTATCGCCCTGTGATGATCTGACAACTTGTCCAGGGTGAACCCCACCTCTCACCCATAGTCAGCTGGGATAGGATCCAGCTCGCCCGCGACCCTGCACAGGATAATTGGCTACAGATGATGGATGGATGGATGGATGGATGGATGGATGGATGGGTGTCTATAAGAGTGAAAATGCTTTTATAATTATCAAAAGGGGAGAAAGTTTCTGTAAATGTCTGTAATTTTTTTTCTCCAACATTAATAAACAGTTTTTATAATGTCTGCAGTTTATTTTTAATAATTAATGAACAACATTTTGTTTTCTTTTCCTTTTATTTTTTTATTTACATTTTATTTTATTCCCTGTTTCTTCTCCATTTTTTTTTCAATATTTCTGTCCCATTTACCAATAAATAAATAAATAAATTTGCAAAAAGCTCAGGGTGTCAATAATTCTGGAGTTAACTCTATCTGTGCTAATGTTCTCAGAGGGCAGAGAATGCCGTTATTAAAAGTTACTGATTGTTGTTATTCAGTTGGAGCAGCAAGAACTCCAAAAAATGTTGTTAATATTTGTTTTTACAAATTTTACGTGACTTTTTTTTTATTTAAAGCAATAAATCCACAAGAATAAAATCAGTACTAGATTTTTATTTTTTTTTTAAATCACCAGTATAATGATTGATTATAGGACTGTTTTTAAAGCTTTATTGTTTTAATAATAAATAAATACATTTTACAGCTTTTTTGCTTTTTATTTTTCTGTTTTCTTGATTTTTTACTTTACTTTTATATTTCTTTTATTTTATAAATTTTATTTATTCATTTTTATTCATCATTTATTTTTTAGATTTTCCACTCCTGTTTATTTCTTGATTTGTTTATTAATTTATTATTTTCTTCTTTTTTTGTCCATTGTCAGCCAAGTGAGGTGGAAATGAAAAAATACAGCAAAAAGAAAAGAAAAGAAAAGAAAACTGGATATTTAGAAAGGAAACGTGATCAGGGGGAAACCGAACAGCAGATTAAACCGGTTACAGATTAGTTATCGGACAACACTGTGTTCGTTCTTTCTGAGGTGGGGTTTTTTTTCTGCTATATTTAATGGAAGCATTAATTACAGAGTGACATTCAGCTGTTAATGATGCGTTTAATTGGAGCTGCACCGTGTGTCGAGGTCTGGAGCGTTCCTGAGGAGCCGAGGAAGGTTTTCTAGGCGACATGTTCGGTGTTCAGCCGTTGGAGGGTTTGGGGTTGTTTTCAGGGACTGGAGCTGTGATGGATGACGGCGTCTCATCGAAGGTGTCACAGAGTCTCCGCCTCTCCGGCTGTTTGATCACCGCAGGAAAGACTTTCTTTCACATCCTCTGACTAATGATAAACACCACGTCTGTAGTGACAGTGAGGAGCTCAGTGACAAGCTGCTGCTGGGAGACACAACCACACAATAAATACACAAATTAAAAAATCTTTAAAAAATCTGTTCAAATTCAGAACTTTACAGAAGGAATCAAGTGATTTTATGTGTGTGTGTGTCTTCTCTCTGTGTGACATCAGCAGCAGTGGTGTGTGTGTGTGTGTGTGTGTGTGTGTGTGTGTGTGTGTTTGTCACCAGATGCATGTCTTAATAAGACTCCAGGTGTCTCCTGTAAACACACAACTTCTCCTCTGTCGCCATAGCAACCAGTGCAGGGAGCAACTTTCACTTTATTCACTATTGATTTAGAGTGAAAACTGCGTGGGCTCCGACTCCTCCGTCTCAGGAGCCACACAAGCCCGCGGCTTTAGTAGTAGTAGTAATACTAATTACTCCAGAAAAATATTTTTGAACAGTAAAAACGTTACAAAACAACACTTTTCAAAACATTACAAAATTTCACTTAACATTAATAAACTTTTACAAAACATCTACAAAACAACTTTAGTAAATGTTACAAAACAACAAAACATCACAAGGCATGACAAAACATTCCAAAACCACACTTTTCATAAATTTAAGCTTTACAAATTTTATAAATCTTTATACAGTGTAGCATAAATTTACATAAAACTTGATTAATCTTTCCTAAACTTTGCAGAAAGTTACACAACATTACAAAATAACACCTCATAAAACTTTACTAAACATTACAATACTTTACAGTCCTTCAACTTTACAAAACAACAGAACTTTACAAGCATTCAAAAACACCTCACAAAATATTACAAAAGTTTGGGAAACATTACGAAGTTACAACTCTACAAAACATTAGAAAAGTTTACAAACATTTGCACAACAAAAACTTTACAAAACATTAGAACACAGCAACTCACAATATATTACAAAAAGCTGCATGAACATTTGTTAACTTTTGTAAAATTTTGTCATGTTTTGTAATATTGTGTTAAGTTTTGTAGAGTTGTTTTGTAATGATTAGCAAACTTTTGTAATATGTTGTAAGTTGCTGTTTTATAATGTTTTGTAAAATATTGTTGTTTTGTAAAGTTGTGTCAAGGACTGTAAAGTTTTGTAATGTTCTGTAAAGGTGTGCTGAACATTACAAAACACCTCTACAAAATGTTACAAAACTTTACAAAAGTTTACAAACCTTTATACAAGTTTACAAAACCAAAATATTGTATTAAACAAAGCTTTAAATAAAAACATTACAAAACTTTACACTACATTACAAAAGTTTACAAACCTTTACACAACTTTAAAAACCAAAACTTTGTACAAAACAAAACAGTAAAAATAGCATTACAAAAATTTCCACAACTTGAGAAACTTTTACAGGGTTTTTTTTTTTTTTTTTTTTTTTGGGCACCGAGCTCTTTGACTCTATGAATTAACCAATAAAGTGGTGGGGTTTTTTACAGTAAAATCTATGACAAATCACACTTCCTCCTTCATATACTGTAATATAAAGCGTATTTACAGAGCCCAGATTTTAGTGAATAAAAATGATAGAAATGTCTGAAATTTTCAGGAATTATGTTCTTGAATGTTTGAAATAATTCACTTTAGTGACTGAATAATATGATATAATGTGATTTATGACAGTTAATGTGTAATAAATTGGAAAATTGAAGGAGTTTGTGGTTATAAACATTATTAAGCCCCAGTGTTGTTATTTTTTCATGATATCATCATTGGGGGCATCGCAGAAACATGATCCCAAGTACAGAATCCATTTCACTCCAGCGGTGCGTCCTGATTTGTAGGTCGTAAAACCTTTAGGATGATTTTATTCCCAGCAGCCATGCAAATTCATATCACAGTATCTGGACACACTCATGTAGTCGTTTGATGGAGCGTCGTAAAATTTGTTCTGGAGGTCCAAATGAAAGCGAATGAATTCACGCCAAACTGCATCTCCATTTCGCAGATCCTGAGATCAGTGGAGTGTTTTATTGGATGTTGCTTCTGAAAGCCTGTGTGAGTGCTCAGAGCCAGGAATGCATGGTGTGTGTGTGTGTGTGTGTGTCTGAGTACTCAAACACAACCCTGTTTTCGAAAAGATCTGCCACGTTATTTCTCTCTGTGGCGTAACATTGAGATTGACGATGTGGCGATAAATCTGTTTCCAGCATCGAGGAAGAGTTCAAAGAGCCAGAGCGTAATTTCCCGTTTCTGAAGCTGAAACACACATCGTCGTGTTTCTTGTGCACCGTGGCATGGTGGCCTCATCTCTCTGGCGAACGCCACGGGTCAGACATAGCGCCGTGTTGAGTGATCGTGGTTCTGACTGTGATGGACTGCAGCGTGTCGGTTCTGCTGCCAGTGCTGGATGATTTCCAAAGCTGTAGCTAATGGTCCTCTCAGGATTTAACAACATTCACAATATTTTTTAACACTTCTCTCCTTAAATATAATATTTATTACTCTGATAAATCGAGTGGGTTTAAATTATTACCTGGAGATATTTTTATTTATGTTGTTATTTATTAAATATTGTTCTAACATCCTTTAATATTTATCTTTTTTTGTGATTCCTTATTTTGCTTTGATTCTTTTTTAAAGTTATTATTATTATTATTATTATTATTATTATTATTATTATTATGGAAAAATGCTGCATGATATGGACAAAATATTTTATTGCATCATACTGTAACTGCCATCAGGAAACCATTCAGAACATTTTTTTAAAATCACAAATAATAATAATTAATTACATTTTTTAAAAAGTAAATCAATTCTAAATACTGCACATGTACATTTTAGTCAAGTCGATAGATTTTCTTTTCTGTTTTCTTTACAGCTTTTTCTTTTTTCTGTAGCTTTTATTTATTTATTTGTTTAACATCAATAAATATCCATTTTTTTCTAATAATGTTTATAATTCATAACAATTCATTTTTAACAATTAATGAAACAATAGGTTTTTTTTCTTTTTACTTTTTTAATTTACATTTTGTGGGCGGCACGGTGGTGTAGTGGTTAGCGCTGTCGCCTCACAGCAAGAAGGTCCTGGGTTCGAGCCCCGTGGCTGGCAAGGGCCTTTCTGTGCGGAGTTTGCATGTTCTCCCCGTGTCCGCGTGGGTTTCCTCCGGGTGCTCCGGTTTCCCCCACAGTCCAAAGACATGCAGGTTAGGTTAACTGGTGACTCTAAATTGAGCGTAGGTGTGAATGTGAGTGTGAATGGTTGTCTGTGTCTATGTGTCAGCCCTGTGATGACCTGGCGACTTGTCCAGGGTGAACCCCGCCTTTCACCCGTAGTCAGCTGGGATAGGATCCAGCTCGCCTGCGACCCTGTAGAAGGATAAAGCAGCTAGAGATAATGAGATGAGATGAATTTACATTTTTATTTTATTTCCTCTTTGTTTTCTGTCCCATTTTTTTCCTAAATCATGTGTCATTTATCTAAAAAAAGATAGAAGCAGTACAAGGGTTTGAAGAAGAAGAAGAAGAAGAAGAAGAAGAAGAAGAAGAAGAAGAAATAAGTAAGAAATGAGAGAGAGAGAGAGAGAGAGAGAGAGAGAGAGAGAGATTCAAAGAGTCAGAATAAAAAAGTTTTTTTTAAATGAGAACCTGTACTAAAGAAAGAAAGAAAGAAAGAAACAAACAAACAAACAAACAAACAAACAAACAAAAGAAAGTTCTAATTTGTTACATGACAATCTGTTTGTTTGTTTGTTTGTTTGTTTGTTTGTTTGTTTGTTTGTTTGTTTGTTTGTTTGTTTAACACCAATAAATTTCCATTTTTTCAAATAATGTCTGCAATTCATTTTTAACAATTAAATTAACAATAGTTTTTCTATTTTCCTTTTACTTTTTTAATTTCCATTTTTATTTCATTTCCATTTTCATTTCCTTTATTTCCAATTTAGTTTCCATTTTTTCCAAAACATTTTTGCCATGTATCTCAAAAAGATCAAAGCAGTACAGGGGGTTAAAGAAGAAGAAGAAGAAGAAGAAGAAGAAGAAGAAGAAAACTACTAAATAAGTAAGAAATATGGCAGAGAGAGAGAGATTCAAATAGAATAAAAAAAAGTGAAAATAAAAAACCTGGTCAAATTAAATAAATAAAAATAGTTCTAATTTGGTACATGACAAGCTGCATGTTTGTTTGTTTGTTTGTTTGGTGAGCCGCTTGGCCATGTGCACCACAACAATCTCCGTCTGAACGTGGAGAAGACGAAGGAGATTGTTGTGGACTTCAGGAGAGAGCACACCCAACATGCTCCACTATCTATCAACAGTGCTGCAGTGGAGAGGGTGAGCAGCACCACGTTTCTGGGTGTGCACATCTCTGAAGACCTGTCCTGGAGCAACAACACCGCATCACTGGCCAAAAAAGCCCAACAGCGTCTGTACTTCCTCCGCAAACTGAGGAGAGCAAGAGTCCCGGCCCCCATCATGCACACATTCTACAGAGGCACCATCGAGAACATCCTGACCAGCTGCACCACCGTGTGGTACGGCACCTGCACCGTGTCCTGCTGCAAGACTCTGCAGCGCATCGTGAGAGCAGCTGAGAGGATCATTGGTGTCTCTCTCCCTTCTCTAATGGATATTTATAACTCCCGCCTCACCCGCAAAGCCATCAGGATTGCAGGTGACCCCACCCACCCATCTCACAGCCTCTTCAGCCTGCTGCCGTCGGGGAGGAGACTGCGGAGTCTCCGGGCCAAAACCAGCAGGCTCAAGGACAGTTTCTTTCACCAGGCGGTCAGGAGGCTCAACTCCCTCCCTGTTCTGCCCCTCCTCCCCCCTCTGCCCCCGCCACAGATTCTGCCCGCACACACCCCTGCCCACCCTTCAGCATCTGACATGTCATCCTCACAGTTCCCCCCCCAACGCACACACACACACACACACACACACACATATATACACACACATCTCATCGTTCATTAACACACTGAACTCAGGGACCGCACATCTCACTTTACCTCGCTCATTTGCACTATTCCGCACTACCTCACCTTAACAGCTGCTAGTTTGTTTATTCTGCTTATTTCATGTTTCATGTTTACCTGCTATACCTCAAGTGCCTTTGACTGTTTGGTTATTGTACCAATTTGTGTGTGTGTGTGTGTTTAGTCTAGTTAATATCTAGAGTGTTTATACTGTTTATATTGTCTGTTTGAGTGTTTAGTCTGTCTTGTTATCTAGGGCCTCATGTACAAAGCTTGCGTACGCACAAAAAAGCTACGTACGTCACTTTCTGCACAAACATTCGTATGTACAAAGATTGACTTGGCGTGGAAAAGTGCGGTACTCTACGCAAACCTCATGGCTGGCGTACGCACATTTCTGGTGCATCTTGGTACTTGGCAACATTTAGAGGCAGAGCAACGCAACTACATTTAGGCCTACTCGGTCAAGAGTCATGACATGGCGATAAGAGGCATCCAAAAATGCATCGGAACATCAGGATGCGGGCGGCACGGTGGTGTAGTGGTTAGCGCTGTCGCCTCACAGCAAGAAGGTTCTGGGTTCGAGCCCCGTGGCCGGCGAGGGCCTTTCTGTGTGGAGTTTGCATGTTCTCCCCGTGTCCGCGTGGGTTTCCTCCGGGTGCTCCGGTTTCCCCCACAGTCCAAAGACATGCAGGTTAGGTTAACTGGTGACTCTAAATTGAGCGTAGGTGTGAATGTGAGTGTGAATGGTTGTCTGTGTCTATGTGTCAGCCCTGTGATGACCTGGCGACTTGTCCAGGGTGTCCCTTTCACCCGTAGTCAGCTGGGATAGGCTCCAGCTTGCCTGTGACCCTGTAGAAGGATAAAGCGGCTAGAGATAATGAGATGAGATGAGATGAGATGAGATGACATCAGGATGCGTGAATTGAAATGTATGTCAGTCATACGACATTGTCGAGACACATAATGCGAGACTGTTGGCTAAATGCCAACAGATCCATCAACCATCCCTTCCATATTGTAATTACGGGAAATGAGAAACCCCAGCAATATCATTTCAATATTATTCCCATTGACTATTGGTTAATTAATTAAATTAAAGAATGCACATGCAGGACCATGCATTGCAGCTAGCTTAATAGATCTTCCTCGCGCATTTGCCGCGAGGTGTCAGACTGAAATATTATTAGTTGATGTTGCGTGGGGTAGCCTTATCACATAATTACCAAGATCAATATATGAAACGATTTCCAAGTGCGTACAAATCAGACACAACCGCGGTGTGTGGCGTGTCACACAATGTGGCGCAGCGGCACGGCGTGCCAATAATGGCGCGAGACCTGCCGGAGGACCCAGACCCTGGGCCTCACAACGAGGTGCCACAGCGACATGGCATACAAACCCGGCAGCGCTTAATAGCCACAATGTGAAAAGGTAAGGACAGACGGGACACCATTCATTTTTTAAGATATTCTTTTAATGTGTTATTCAGTTCCTTCAATTCCTCGCGGATTCCCTCGAGGTTGTCGTTAATCGCCTCTATCCCCTTTAAAATTTCCCCCTGCAACTCAAGGACCGCGCGCGTCAGCACCCGGCCTGTGGACCCGGCGACAGGGGCAGGCGGTGGAGAAGGGGGGCAGGTGACAGTGACGCTGAATCCGCTCGGCTGGGGGTCCTCTTCCTGCTCAGGTGGGATGGACTGGGGGCCTCCTGTTGTTCCCTGGCACCCTGCTAGAATACATTTGTCATTAAAATCCTATTGTGGAAAATATGTGCACATGTTTTATTTCTGGTTACATGTGGCTAGGAATATTGGGCCTACTAAGAGAGGAAGACATTTCCTCAAATACAGGGTGTCCCCGAAAAAATGTACACATTAGAGCACTAAAGGTGTTTTTTTGTTTTCAAAACCCATGTAACTCAAATAGACACTCATTGTGGCGCAGGCGCTGCGGACGATGCGAATCATACCGTTATCTTGGTATAGGCTACATTCACATTCAGTGGCATACAATCAGTGACCGTTGCATGTCTCATAGCATACACTTTGAACATCACTTTAATTGGAGGTGACAGAACAATTAAGTGATGTATGTGAATTCTATTACACTGTGCTAAAGGCAGGGATTAACGCGTTAATGTTAAATGTTAATAATAAATGTTAAATGTTAATTTGATTAATGCGAGATTTCTAACATTTAATTAACATTAACGCGTTAGTAAAAGTTGCCATGTCTTTTACCTAACGCGGGCCTTACTGCAGGTCTATTTATACTAATTAACATATTCAGTGTGGAATAATTGAGGGAGGAGACGGGGCGGGGAACGGGGCTCGTGCATGTGCGCCGAATTCCACGTTGATTGGGATGTACAACAGGAGAGTGCGTGGAAACCTTCGTACGCACTGATTGATACATCCGGATTTTTTTGGTCGTACGCAAATTTCCCGATTTTGACGTGCGCACATATTTAGTGGGAAATCCACGCAGGTCTTTGTACATGAGGCCCCTAGTGTTTATACTGTTTATTTATACTGTTTATATTGTTTGAGTGTTTAGTCTCGTTCATATCTAGAGGGTTTTATACTGTTTATATTGTCTGAGTGTTTAGTCTGTCTTGTTCTTATCTAGTGTTTATACTGTTTATTTATTCTGTTTATATTGTTTGAGTGTTTAGTCTGTCTAGTTCCTATCTAGAGTGTTTATACTGTTTATATTGTTTGTTTTTTTCAATTATTCTATTTTTATTTATTGCATTGCCTGTTTGCACCGTGGGTCAGAGAGGACTGATATTTCATCTGTGCTGTATGTCGAGCATGTATAGCATATTTGACAATAAAGTTGACTTGACTTGACTTGACTTGACTTGACTTTGTTTGTTTGTTTGTTTGTTTGTTTGTTTGTTTGTTAACTTCAATAAAGAGGGAAAAAACAGAGGCTGATGAAGAAATGAGTGTTTATAGCTGCTACATTAAATGTAATAATAAATGGACAAAAGTACGTCATACTTTAATAGATAAATCAAATCTAATAGTTATTGTGGTATCAGAGGAATAAAGCACAGATTTATAAAAGATCCGAGTCACAGTTTAATGGCTCTCCAGTCTGAGTCTGATCTTACTGAAGGGCAAAATCACTCCAGCGTCTGACCCTGAGAGTTAAAAAAAATGCACTTTTCACATTTCTGTGTTTACAAGGCTTTATTTTCTATCCATCCTGAGCTCAGTGTGAGCAGGTCGTGTGAACGGAGCCACTGGGGCTCACTTTTACCTTCAACTCATTTCTGTATCGTCTGGCTGGGAGGTAATTCCCTTCAGAGTCAGTCCAGCTCGGCTTTAACTGGCTCCATCACCTTTGATTCGTATCTTGTATGGCTTCTGTCAACCCCCCACACCCATTTCACTCTCGTCTTGCTTTTTATGCAATGCAGACGTTCCTGTGTCTAATGCAGTATGAATCAAAGTTTATGGTGTTCTGGAGCAGAAGGGAGTTGCCCCATTGAGTTGTGGGAGACACACACATCACCCCATGGGCTGATAGGAGTAATGGACAGTGGCCATCTTGTCAGAAGCTCCATAATAAGCAATAAATACGCAGCAGTGATGTGCCTGAGGGCTGCACCGTGAATTCAGATTCAGCGTCTAATACAGACAAAAACAATGATTCTGTATTTAACGTTTTACCTCCAGACTCTGTCACACACTCGCAGACATGCAGCTGAACAGAAAAGTGAAAATGCCACATTAAATTCTATTGGTGCTTCGAGAAATCAACAAATCTGTCAGATTGGAAAGGTTCAGATTAAGCGTAGGCCTCGAGTGGAAGTCCATGGAGTCGTGGCGCATCGCTGTAACTCACTCAATTCATTATTTTCTACAAAACTAGCTATTTTTTTACACGTTTTACATCACATACAAAATATGACTTCACTGTTTATCATTCCATCAAGGCGTTCCAGAAACGTGGGGAAAGCCGTGTGGAGGAAACGGTGCTGCTGAAGGGAATGTAACAAAAACAGTGATTCAACCATTGGTTGGCTGGTGTTTTACTGAAACTGAGGCTTTAAAATCTTCTGAAAATCGCTCAGAATAAGAGGAATAAACATTAATGAACAGTAATCAACAGTAATAAACACTAACAAGCACTAATAAACATTAATAAACACGAATAAACATCAGTCAACAAGAAGCCATGGCCTAACGGATAGAGAAGCAGCTTTGACATCAAAAGGTTGCTAGTTTGATTCCCTGGACCAGCAGGAATGGCTGTAGTGGCCTTGAGCAAAGAACCTAACCCCTGGGTGTGGTGTACTTTGCTCTGGATAAGAACGTCTGTAATGTAAACATAAATAAACACTAGTAAATAGTAAAAAATAATAAACACCACTAACATTAATAAATGAACTTACTGAGAAATGGATATTTTGCTGTACTTTTTTCTAAACTTAAGCTTCGGGTTTATTGAATATCACACTGTTTATAGATTATTTTTTGTATTGTCTGGTTGGTGTGTATGTGAGACATAAAACTCGTGAATGTCAGAGATAGTGAGGTGTGAGATGATAGACAGCCTGTGCTCAAGATAAATACGAGAGGTAAATTAGTCTCACACACACACACACATGACAGTTTAATTAACTTCCTGCCAATATCACATATAAATGCTTGTCATCATCGTTCTGTTTATGTAGAATAAAAGCGGTCTTCCTGCTCGTGGTCATTTAGTTTAATTAAAATGTCCGGACAGTGATTAGCTTCTGAGATGTGAAACAATTCTCATAAATTTCCCATGTTAATGTGTTTATAGGCCTTTAAATTTTGAATTATTTTTGATTAGATTAACTCTGGTATCCTGCACATTGACTTTCCGTAACATTAACTCCTCAGCTCTATGGCTCCCGGTGCCCCATTTAACACCAGCTTCCGATTAAATATTTTTACGTCTCCGTGAAAGAATCCGTGCAGGAATCAATTAGTTCAATCAGTCAATTAATTACATGTTGACAGGAAACAAGACAATAACCCTGATGTGACTTCCTTTGCGTATAATTAGGCAGAGGGACTCGGAGGCTTTGCTTCGGGACGCTGATGGAAAACAAACAAACACAAATAACACAGCACTGAAGATCAACGTTTAAACAGGAGGAGTAAAGGAAGATTATTACACACAGATTTCAAGAAACATCAGTGGTTGGATTTTCATCACTGCTGTGAGGAATGGGGCGGAGCTTCTTCAGTGCCCCATTAGGAATAACATCATTAATATGCGTATTTTCCACATTTTTTATATGAGAATAAAACACTGTGGTGTGGTGCTGCGATGGTAAAATAATCAACATGAAGTGGAGTTACTGTAACCATCCTGATGTTGATTATTTTCCGATAACAGCACGTGTTTTGTTCTACTTATACCACAGCACTCTGCCAATTATTACAAAATGTATTTCTTAAAGTGTAATTTCACTCCAGCTCTAAGCCTGACTCCACCCACTGCATAATTTTGAAAAAAAAAAGTTAAAATGTGGGCAAGGGGCGGGGACAGGAGGAGGAAGGGGCGGGGCAGGATGCGGAAATAGCATCAACTCCTGTGAATGATGAGTCTCAATTATGGAGGGTGGGGTCTCAGGGAGGTGAACCGCCCACATCTGATTAGAGGTTCTTAACGGTCAGCTCTACGCCAGCATCGGCCTTGCAAGGCTCAGGATAGTTTTAACCAGTAGATGGCATTTTGAGCCACTTTCAACCCATAAAATTATTTTATTGTTGTTGTTTTGTTTATTTATTATAAAAAGAATCATAATTGTGTCAATATTAACGCTAGCATTGATGTGTTTCATTAGTTTGCAGCTCAAAAGACACATTTAAGTGTGCAGTATGTCTTTTAAAAAATGCCATGCCATACTTTTATCCCATTATAGTTACAACCCCGATTCCAAAAAAGTTGGGACAAAGTACAAATTGTAAATAAAAACGGAATGCAATGATGTGGAAGTTTCAAAATTCCATATTTTATTCAGAATAGAACATAGATGACATATCAAATGTTTAAACTGAGAAAATGTATCATTTAAAGAGAAAAATTAGGTGATTTTAAATTTCATGACAGCAACACATCTCAAAAAAGTTGGGACAAGGCCATGTTTCCCACTGTGAGACATCCCCTTTTCTCTTTACAACAGTCTGTAAACGTCTGGGGACTGAGGAGACAAGTTGCTCAAGTTTAGGGATAGGAATGTTAACCCATTCTTGTCTAATGTAGGATTCTAGTTGCTCAACTGTCTTAGGTCTTTTTTGTCGTATCTTCCGTTTTATGATGCGCCAAATGTTTTCTATGGGTGAAAGATCTGGACTGCAGGCTGGCCAGTTCAGTACCCGGACCCTTCTTCTACACAGCCATGATGCTGTAATTGATGCAGTATGTGGTTTGGCATTGTCATGTTGGAAAATGCAAGGTCTTCCCTGAAAGAGACGTTGTCTAGATGGGAGCATATGTTGCCCTAGAACCTGGATATACCTTTCAGCATTGATGGTGTCTTTCCAGATGTGTAAGCTGCCCATGCCACACGCACTAATGCAACCCCATACCATCAGAGATGCAGGCTTCTGAACTGAGCGCTGATAACAACTCGGGTCGTCCTTCTCCTCTTTAGTCCGAATGACATGGCGTCCCTGATTTCCATAAAGAACTTCAAATTTTGATTTGTCTGACCACAGAACAGTTTTCCACTTTGCCACAGTCCATTTTAAATGAGCCTTGGCCCAGAGAAGACGTCTGCACTTCTGGATCATGTTTAGATACGGCTTCTTCTTTGAACTATAGAGTTTTAGCTGGCAACGGCGGATGGCACGGTGAATTGTGTTCACAGATAATGTTCTCTGGAAATATTCCTGAGCCCATTTTGTGATTTCCAATACAGAAGCATGCCTGTATGTGATGCAGTGCCGTCTAAGGGCCCGAAGATCACGGGCACCCAGTATGGTTTTCCGGCCTTGACCCTTACGCACAGAGATTCTTCCAGATTCTCTGAATCTTTTGATGATATTATGCACTGTAGATGATGATATGTTCAAACTCTTTGCAATTTTACACTGTCGAACTCCTTTCTGATATTGCTCCACTATTTGTTGGCGCAGAATTAGGGGGATTGGTGATCCTCTTCCCATCTTTACTTCTGAGAGCTGCTGCCACTCCAAGATGCTCTTTTTATACCCAGTCATGTTAATGACCTATTGCCAATTGACCTAATGAGTTGCAATTTGGTCCTCCAGTGTCATGGTCCTACCTGTGGGCTTCTCTCTTCAGGTAACATCTCCACTCAGCATTACCGGCCACGCCCGCTCTCACTTCCTCTTATTAACTTTCAGTGACTGTCATTGGCTGTTGCTGATCACCTGCTTCTCCCCTGTGTGCATTTAAGCTGCAGTTCTCCCAAGCCTCAGTGTCAGATCGTCTGCAACTTCCAGCGTGATAACCTGCTCTGTGTTCCTACTACTCTGACTCCTGACGATATTCTGTTCTGTCTGACTCTGTCTGCTCTCCAGCCCCGGTAACCTGATCTGCCTTCTGTCCTGTCGACTCTGCCTCTTGCCTGCCTCTCCTGTACCTTCGCCTGATCTCCAGCTTGCTCAGCCCTGCTGCTCGCCTGCCTCTCCATCAACCCGGTGTGAGCAGCCCTGCCTGGAGCCCTACTCTTCAGCCCGGTAACCTGACCCTGCATTTCTGTCCCCTATCTTGCTATCTGATCTGTGACTCTGTGTTCCAGCCTGCTCACTAACTCCAGCCTGCTGAGGGACTACTGCTGGGAGACTGCCTGAAACCCAAGTGCTGTCAGCCTACAGCCATGCCTTTCTGACAACACTGGATCCTGTTGGATCTCAGCTGCTAAGCAGGGTCAGGCCTGGTCAGTACTTGGATGGGAGACCTCAGATGTCACCACCAGCCATCCCTGCCTCTCAGTCCTCCTGCTGCTGAACTTCACTCACACACATTCTCCCAACTCCCTTTTCCCCTGTTATTATTAAACTGTGGTTTGAGTGCATTTGATCTCCTCTCCTGTCTGGTCCTTGACAGAACGATCTGACACCAAGACATGGAGTCAGCGCCCGAACCCTCTGCCCTAGACTGGCTGCAGTGCACTGAAGGAGATGTCAGTCAGATGTCTGCTGATGTTGCAGCCCTGATCCAGCTTGGTCATCAGCAGCAACAATGACTGGACCAAGCATTCCAGCTGCTCACTGCCCTAGCACCCCTTGCTCCTCCAAGTCAACCATCGCCGCCCCTCGTTGCATCAGCCCCTGTCATACCCGCCACTGACTGGCCAGCTCTGGGAGGTGCTCCTGCTGCACTCGATGCCCCGGAACCCAAGGTCGGCAGTCCGGAGCGTTTTGACAGTGACCCCTCCCAAGTCCGTGCTTTCCTGACCAGCTGCCGGTTGCTGTTCGACCTGCAGCCCAGAACCTTCGCATCGGAGGCAGCGAAGATGGCCTTTGTCATCACTCGTCTGACTGGCCGTGCCCGCCTGTGGGGGACTGCTGAGTATGAACACCGGTGTGTGCCTCCTTCTCCCTGTTTGCAGCGGAGATGATTAAGGTCTTCGACCTGGGTTCGTAGGTGGTAGAGGCATCCAGAGGACTGATGAGTATTCGCCAAGGCAGACGAACAGTGGCTGACTACTCGATCGATTTCCGGACCTTGGCCCAGCGCAGCAAGTGGAACATGCAGGCGCTGGTGGATGCCTTTCTGCACAGCCTGGCCGACTACATGAAGGACGAATTGGTCTCGTACAAACAACCATCGACACTCGATGAGGCCATCACCCTGGCTGTCCGCATTGACCGCCGGGTCCAGACCCGTCGACGAGAGAGGGCCCGCCAGACTCAGTCAATGATCAGCGCACAGAGAAGCCCAAGCTCACCGGACATAGGAGGGGCCCGGCTGAGCTCAATGATCATCCAATCTTCCACCAGCCAGAAACCTATGCTCCAAGTTTGCCTTCATCTGTCAGATTCCACCCACACCCTGGCTGCCCTGGTTGACTCTGGCACCGAGGCTAACATCATGGACACCGAGCTTGCGCGCCAGTTGGGTCTGCAAAGCCATCGCTTATCCTCTCCCGTTCCAGCCAGGGCGCTGGATGGCCATCTCCTTGGCACTGTCACCCGCCTCACTGCCCCTGTCCTGATGACTCTGTCAGGCAACCACCACGAAACCATCCAGTTTCACCTGCTCCATTCCCCCGGCCAACCTCTCATCCTGGGCTATCCATGGCTCCGCCAGCACAGTCCTCACCTCAACTGGGCCACTGGAGCAATAAGAGAATGGGGCAAGGACTGCCACCGGACCTGCTTACGAGCCTCCACTCTAACCCCTCGTACTCCACCTGCCAGCTCTGCCCCCGACCTCACTAATGTCCCAGTGTGTTATCACAGCCTTCAGGAGGTATTCAGCAAAGCCATGGCCACTTTCTTGCCTCCTCACCGGCCCTACGACTGCGCCATTGATCTCCTCCCAGGCACTGCACCACCCAAGGGCCGTCTCTACTCTCTGTCCGCCCCGGAAAGGAAGGCGATGGAGGCCTACATCAGTGACTCTCTGGTTGCCGGCCTCATCCGTCCATCCTCTTCTCCCACCAGCGCTGGGTTCTTCTTTGTGGAAAAGAAGGATGGATCCCTGCGCCCCTGCATCGATTACAGGGGTCTCAACGACATCACCGTCAAGAACCGATACCCTCTCCCACTGCTTACCTCCGCCTTCGAGCTGCTCCAGGGAGTCACGATCTTCACCAAACTCGATCTCCAGAATGCCTACCACCTGGTTCGGATAAGGGAGGGAGACGAGTGGAAGACCACGTTCAACACCCCCACCGGTCACTATGAATACCGGGTGATGCCGTTTGGCCTTACCAACGCGCCAGGGATATTCCAGGCTCTGGTGAATGATGTCCTGCGAGATATGTTGAACAAGTTCGTGTTCGTTTTCCTTGACGACATCCTGATCTTCTCAAAAACCCTGTCCAAACACACCCAGCATGTCCAGCAAGTGCTCCGTCGTCTCCTTGAAAACTCCCTCTTCATCAAGGCAGAGAAGTGTGAGTTTCACGCCAAGTCTGTGGTGTTCCTGGGGTACATCGTGGCAGAGGGGAGCATCCAGATGGACCCTGCCAAAGTCTCAGCAGTGACTTCATGGCTAGTACCAGAGAGCAGGAAGAAGCTTCAGCAGTTCCTGGGCTTCGCTAATTTCTACAGGAAATTCATTCGTAATTACAGCACTGTTGCGTCACCCCTCACCGCCTTGACCAGCACCAAACAGCCCTTCACCTGGACTCCGGCTGCCAACGAAGCCTTTGCCACCCTCAAGGCTCGGTTCACCACTGCTCCCGTCCTCCAGATGCCAGATGCGGAGCGGCAATTCATCGTTGAGGTGGACGCCTCAGATGTGGGAGTTGGGGCAGTGCTCTCACAGAGGTCAGCTGATGACAACAAACTCCACCCCTGTGCGTTCTTCTCCCGCCGGCTATCGCCGGCCGAACACAATTACGACATAGGCAACCGGGAACTGCTGGTGGTCAAGCTCGCCCTGGAGGAATGGCGTCACTGGCTGGAGGGGTGCGTAGTCCCATTCCTGGTCTGGACAGACCATAAGAATCTGGAATACATCTGCACCGCCAAACGACTCAACCCCAGACAGGCCCGCTGGGCTCTCTTTTTCACCAGATTCAATTAGGCTCTCTTACAATAAAGGCTCTCTTACTTACTTAATTTCACCCTTTCATACCAGCCCGGATCTCGTAACACCAAGCCTGACGCACTCTCCCGCCAGTTCCAGAAGGATGATGCCTCCTCCAAGGATCCGGCTCCCATCCTACCTGACCCCTGTATCGTTGCTGCTCTGACCTGGGACATCGAAGAATGAGTGCGGGAAGCCATCCGTGACCAACCCAGCCCCAGTGCATGCCCTGCAAGTCGCCTCTTTGTTCCTGAAGACCTGCGATCCCAGGTTATTCAATGGGGACATGACTCCCGTCTAGCCTGCCACCCTGGTTCCACTCGCACCTACCACCTGCTCACCCAACAGTTCTGGTGGCCGTCTATGAGCAGGGATGTGCGAGACTTCGTCCGAGCCTGCCCTACCTGTAATCAGAATAAATCCTCCAGCCGGCCTCCTGCCGGTTTGCTCCAGCCTCTGCCCGTGCCTATGCGACCCTGGTCCCACATTTCCCTGAATTTTGTTATGGGTCTGCCCCCTTCTAATGGGATGACTGTCATACTCACCATCGTGGACCGTTTTAGCAAGATGGCACACTTTGTTCCCCTCCCAAAACTACCGTCGGCCAAAGAGACCGCCCAGATCGTCCTGCAGCAGGTCTTCCGCATCCATGGGCTGCCCAGGGACATCGTTTCGGACTGGGGGCCACAATTCACTTCCTCTTTCTGGAAGGAATTCTGTCACCTGCTCGGGGCCACCACCAGCCTCACCTCCGGATTCCGACCCCAGTCCAACGGCCAGTCTGAGCAGACTAACCAGGAGTTGGAGAAGGCACTTCGGTGCATGGTGTCACACAACCCTAGGGCCTGGTGTGAGCACCTGCTGTGGGTGGAATACTCTCACAACTCCCTCACCAGCTCAGCCACTGGACTGTCCCCATTCCACTGCGTGTATGGCTACCAACCACCCCTGTTCCCCAGCCAGGAGGGAGAGGTCATCTGCCCATCTGCTCTCACCTATGCATGCCAATGCCGCCGCACCTGGTCTCAAGCCCGCGCTGCACTCCTCAAGTCAGTCACCAGCTACTCCATTGGAGCCAACCGGCAGAGGACACCTGCGCCCACCTACCGGGTGGGCCAGAAGGTGTGGTTGTCAGCCAAGGACCTGCCCCTCCAGGTGGAGTTTCATAAGCTGGCACCTCAGTTCATAGGACCATTTCCGATCCAGAGGATAATCAGCCAGTCTGCTGTTCGGCTCCGACTGCCCAAGTCTATGAGAGTGCACCCCACCTTCCACATCTCAAAGATTAAGCCAGTGCACGAGAGCCCGCTGGTCCCAGCTGCACCTTCTCCTCCTCCTCCTCGTCTCATTGATGGTGGCCCGGTCTACTCCATCCGGCGACTGCTGAAGTCACGGCGCAGGGGCAGGGGCCTCCAATACCTGGTGGATTGGGAGGGCTATGGTCCTGAGGAGAGGATGTGGGTTCCTGCTGGGAGAATTTTAGACCGTACCCTCATCAGCACCTTTCATCGCCTGCATCCAGACCAGCCGGCCAACCGGAGGGGTCAACCAAGGGGTCCTTGTCGGAATGACGATGCGCCAACCGCTACTGTCCCCGAGTCCGATTCTGAACCAGATCCTGAGGCCTTGGACACTGACCGGTCAGAGGAGTTCTGACCCTCCACCGGTATTCCCCTTCCTCCCGCCCGTCTTGGTGGATCTGTGGCTAGGGACTTCTGGAGCCGTCCCTTGGGGGGGGGGTTCTGTCATGGTCCTACCTTTGGGCTTCTCTCTTCAGGTAACATCTCCACTCAGCATTACCGGCCATGCCCGCTCTCACTTCCTCTTATTAACTTTCAGTGACTGTCATTGGCTGTTGCCGATCACCTGCTTCTCCCCTGTGTGCATTTAAGCTGCAGTTCTCCCAAGCCTCAGTGTCAGATCGTCTGCAACTTCCAGCGTGATAACCTGCTCTGTGTTCCTACTACTCTGACTCCTGACAATAATCTGTTCCGTCTGACTCTGTCTGCTCTCCAGCCCCGGTAACCTGATCTGCCTTCTGTCCTGTCGACTCTGCCTCTTGCCTGCCTCTCCTGTACCTTCGCCTGATCTCCAGCTTGCCCAGCCCTGCTGCTCGCCTGCCTCTCCATCAGCCCGGTGTGAGCAGCCCTGCCTGGAGCCCTACTCTTCAGCCCGGTAACCTGACCCTGCATTTCTGTCCCCTTTCTTGCTATCTGATCTGTGACTCTGTGTTCCAGCCTGCTCACTAACTCCAGCCTGCTGAGGGACTACTGCTGGGAGACTGCCTGAAACCCAAGTGCTGTCAGCCTACAGCCACACCTCTCTAGCCACACCTCTCTGACAACACCTGATCCTGTTGGATCTCAGCTGCTAAGCAGGGTCAGGCCTAGTCAGTACTTGGATGGGAGACCTCAGATGTCACCACCATGCTCCCACCAGCTGTCCCTGCCTCTCAGTCCTCCTGCCACTGAACTTCACTCACACACATTCTCCCAACTCCCTTTTCCCCTGTTATTATTAAACTGTGGTTTGAGTGCATTTGATCTCCTCTCCTGTCTGGTCCTTGACATCCAGCTGTTCCTTTTTTGTACCTTTAACTTTTCCAGCCTCTTATTGCCCTGTCCCAACTTTTTTGAGATGTGTTGCTGCCATGAAATTTCAAATGAGCCAATATTTCAATGAAATTTCAAAATGTCTCACTTTCGACATTTGATATGTTGTCTATGTTCTATTGTGAATGCAATATCAGTTTTTGAGATTTGTAAATTATTGCATTCCATTTTTATTTACAACTTGTACTTTGTCCCAACTTTTTTGGAATCGGGATTGTACATTCATGTTGTGATACTTCCTGGTCTCACTAATGTTATAGCAGCCATAAACATATGTTTAACAAATATAAAGTTCCAGCTCCACCTCTGACTGTTACAAAGTGCTGGGACTGGAGACTCCTTCCATAATAAATGCTGCATGAGTATGAGTTCTTACCCTGGAGAAAATTTCACCACATTAACAATTTTTTAAAACTGTTTATGATTAGTGCTGTACAAGTCCCTGTAAATGAGCTGTTAGAAACTATAGAAACGATAATGTATTCGAGTGAGCTCATTAATATGCAACTGTCACTGCTGTCAACACCTTCTGACCAATCACAATCCAGAATTCAGTGTGGTGTATTAACATTCATGGAACATCAGTAACATTGTATGAATTAATCTGCAGGATTGAGGCTCACTTTAATTATTAATTACTGCATCAATTAATATTAATAAACCATGAAAAATAATTAAGTAATTAACATCTTCATTCTGTGACAAATTAATGCACATGATCAGATAAATTTGTCTACACCAGTTCACATCAATTCAATTATAACCCATTCAATTAATAATGAGCTGAATTTAAGTGCATATAAGTATTGGCACCCATGATTCAGGGTCATTTTGACAATTAAGCAGCATGAACATTAATTAAGGTGTTAATTATTAATAAAGATGAATTTCATTTTGGTTATTTGTAGTCAGGAATGAAATGTAAGTTACTATAAGTTGAAATGTTAATTTAAATGCTTTTTAATGATGTAAATATTTTGTAAATGATGATGAGGGAATGTTCTCATGCTCTCTGTAAGGAGGCTGGGAGGAAAGAAATGTTCAATGTATCAGCACAAGTCTGAATGTATAAATCTGTCTTGGTTTAAACCTCATCACTTACAACCATGCAAACATACACACACACACACACACACACACACACAGCACCTATAAATCACAGTGCAGTGCAGGGAGCACTCCTCCTCCTCCTCCTCCTCTCTCCATCAGCCATGGAGTGGAGTGGATTGGACTGGAGTGGAGTTTCTCCCCCTCGAAGCCTCTCAGCCCTGTCAGCACTTCACACATCTTCACACAGAGATATTCATTCCGATCACAAATGTTTTATGCCTTATTTATTGGGCTACGCGGAAGGAACATTTGGTATCAGTGCGGGATGTTCATGTTAAATTCCTACAGGCTTGACATTAGCACCATATGGAAATGAGGCGAGGCATCGTTGCTTTTTTTGCCTTAAAAACCTCTGAGCAAAGCAAAACGATGGGAGTGAAATGAAGCAACACACACACACACACACACACACACACACACAGAGTGAAGTGTGTGACTTGCCTTCTTCATCTGTGGATTGGACACTCATTAAAAAAATGGCCCGGAAGCATGATGCTGAATGCAAGGCGATATATTTGTATTTATGAGTTATTCATATATGGGTTTTGCCTTTAAGTCTTGAATTGAATACAAAACAATCAGTAAGAGGAAAAAAGCAACTATCACTTGATCACACATGGATGTGGATATGAAAGAGAGACAGACAGACAGACAGACAGACAGACAGACAGACAGACAGTTAGATACAAATGTTAACTGAGCCAAAACTGAAACCCATCCTGATTCATTACATCATAATTGAAATTCCTCGTGATTAATTATGTAATAACTGAACTCCCTGAATTGGCTCGCTATCACATCGACATAGCTGCCCTGACTGAAACCCGGCTTGCAGGAGAAGGATCAGTAGCCAAACTCAAGGGAGGCTACACCTTCTTTTGGAAAGGCAAGTCAGAGAATGAAGGCAGAATCCACAGAGTCGGCTTTGCCATCAGAACTGGCCTCTTGCATCAATTCCCAGACCTTCCTACTTGCATCAGCGAGCTTCTGATCAAACTCCGCTTCCCCCTCAATCTCCACCGCCACATCATTGTCATCTGTGCCTATGCGCCTACCCTGATGAGCAGTGATGAAGTGAAGGATAACTTCTACAGTGACCTAGATCGCATTGTGAAAGTCACTCCTCTAAACAACAAGCTCCTCCTGCTGGGCGACTTCAATGCCAGAGTTAGCAATGACCACAGGAACTGGAAATTGGGACATCACGGCATTGGTAAAATGAACTCCAGTGGCCAAAGACTTTTGAGTCTGTGTGCAGAGAATGACCTGACGATCACCAACACACTCTTCAGGCAGGCAGACAAGTACAAAGCAACATGGATGCATCTCAGATCCATGCAGTGGCATCTGATTGACTTTGCCATTTGTTGTAGGAGAGACATCTGTGATGTGAAGATCACTAAGGTCATGCATGGAGCAGAGTGCTGGACTAACCACTGTTTGGTCAGGTCCATCCTGTCACTGCACATCGCCCCAACACACCATAAGAACCCGAAAGACATCAGACTAGCCTTCAATGTTGCAAACTAGGCAATGTCAGGAGTTTGCTGATGACCTGGACAACAGGTTGACCTCCCATGGACCGCTGACTGGAAGCACAACACAAAAGTGGGAACAGTTCAAAACTCTGGTGAAGGAGTCAGCAAAGTCCACCATTGGACCAAAAAAACAAGGCCACCAGGACTGGTTCGATGAGAATGATGAGAGCATTAGACACCTCCTGGAGGAAAAGCAGAAGGCCTACCTTAAGTGGCAGAACAATAGCTCCCCCACCTCTAAGTGTGATTGCTTTAAGCATCTCTAGAGACAGGCACAGACCGCACTGCACAGAATGCAGGATGAATGGTGGGAGAGAAAGGCTGATGAAGTCTAGAGGTACTCAGACACTAAGAACTTAAAGATGTTCCTCAGTGCTATCAAGGAAGTCTGCAGACCAGCCAAACCATGCACCACACCACTCCTGTCAGCAGATGGTTCTACATTGCGAAGAAGAACAGTATCAACTTGAGGTGGACAGAACATTTCAGCAACCTACTCAACAGGCCCTCCACTGTTATTCCCGCTGCCCTGGACCAGATCCCCCAACAACCCATACTCAACAGCCTCATCCTTCCTCCCACAATGGATGAGGTCATGAAGGAAATCATGCAGACTAGCTCAGGTAAAGCCCCTGGGATGGACGGAATCCCTGCAGAGGTCTTCAAGTCTGTTGGTCCGGTGGCTCTCAAAGCCTTCCATGCCCTCCTCAACAGCATCTGGGAGGAGGAAGACATGTCCAAGGACTTTAGGGATGCCATGATCATCTCGCTGTTCAAGAATAACAAAGCTGACTGTGGCAACTACTGGGGTGTCTCCATCCTGTCAGTTGCTGGGAAGATTTTGGCTTGGGTCATCCTCAACAGCCTGATCACCAACATATTGGAGAAAAACCTGCCAGAGGCACAGTGTCCAGGTCGCAGTACCATCGACATGATATTCACAGTCCATCAGGTTCAAAAGAAATGTATCAAGCAGAACATGGACTTCTACATTGCCTTCATAGGTTTAACCAAGACATTTGATACTGTCAATAGGGAGGTCCTCTGGACAATCCTGTCAAAGTTTGGATGTCCAAACAGGTTTGTCAACCTGATCCGTCTGTTTCATGATGGCATGACTGGACTGGTACTCTCTGGTGGAGAAGTGTCAGAGCCATTCAGCATCACAAATGACATCAAGAAAGGATGTGTTCTGGCTCCCGTTCTCTTCAATCTCTTCTTCACCTGTGTGATCAACCATGCTGTCAGGGACCTTGAACTCGAGGCGTACCTGAGGTATAGGTTCGACATATCTCTTTGTGATCTTCACTGCTTGAGACCAAGATAATGGAGAGGATCATCTTGGAAGCACTCTTTGCTGATGACTGCGCCCTTATGGCGCACAAGGAGTCTGACCTCCAGCTCATTGTCAACAAGTTTGCTGAACCCTCCCATCTCTTTAGTCTCACCATCAGCCTTGGCAAGACAGAGGTCCTGCTACAATCTGCCCCCACTTCCACTGCTCATCCTCCTTCTATTTCCAATGAAGGGACAGAGCTGAAGACAATAGAAGAATTCAAGTACCTTGGCAGCGTCATTTCCAGTGATGGAACCCTGGACAGAGGAGTCAACACTAGGATCTGCAAAGCAAGCCAAGCTCTCTGTCATCTGAGAACATGTGTCCTGAACCAGCACAACATCAGGCAGTGCACAAAGCTCAAGGTGTACAGGACCATCATTCTCACCCATCTCCTATATGGATGTGAGACATGGACTCTGTACAGAAGGCACCTGAAACAGCTGGATCAGTTCCACATGCACAGCCTGAGGTCAATACTCAACATCTGCTGGCAGGACTGAATCACAAACTTGGAGGTCCTTGACAGAGCTGAGACAACTAGCATCAAAGCCATGATCTTGAAAACCCAGCTTTGATGGGTGGGGCATGTCATTTGACTGGAAGACTCCAGGATGCCTAAGTAGCTGCTGTATGGCAAGCTTTGCTCAGGCAAGCGGTACCAAGACAGGCCATGCAAGGGGTTCAAAGACTGTGTGAAGGCCAATGCAGTCCTTTCTGGGATCGCCCCAAAGCAGCTCGAGCATCATGCACAGGACAGGCTTGGCTGGCGAGTTCTTTCAAGGCAGGCACATGACAGCTTCGAAGAAGGATGCCATGCAAGCATTAAGGAGGCCCATGAGAGGAGGAAGGTAGCAGCAACTGCGTCAACTGAACCAGGACAGTTCCCCTGCCCCCACTGTGAATGACTATGCCATTCAAGAATGGGACTCCACAGTCACCTGCGAGTCCACAACAGATGAGCTGTGCAAGCTGTTGTCATCATCGAAACTGATGGACTACCAAGAACTGAAATTCCTCACGATTTATTATATCATAATTGAAATTCTTCATGATTCATTCATTGTTGGCTGTCCATCGCTAGCAATGATGACTGCTTCATTAGGATGTGCAGAAATGCAGATGGGCCATGAGGCCTGCACCAGAGCGACAGAGTCACCCAAGCCACCACAGAATATCTGGCCTTGTGAGCTCTCGCATACTATTCTCCTCTTCTAACAAAGTAACTTGCACAGTAAGGTAAGACAAATTATGTCTTGCCCCCATCATGTTGTCTCTCTGGGCCTCCAGACCTGATGCCAAGTAGTGCACAAAAGTGCCACAGACTTGACAGGTATGGAAGTTGCCCTGCAGTGACAATTGACTTGCTGGGTGATGTCATCCATTGGCCATTTGAGTGGCTCTTCCACATGCCATCTGGTGGTGTGCCATTGACCCTGTTGGGTTCATCTGCCACATTGCACCAAAAAGCGCCCTGCTGCCAGCGCCTTATTGGTAATGTACTATTTAACCCACAGCTGGAGCCTAGGCAGGTGCTACCACTCTGGGTCAGAGCGGACCTGGGAGCGATGGTGATTAAAGGGTAACTCCACTTTCCCCAATTCTCAAGTCCTCCTGGACCTGAGACTCACCACCAGTTGCAGTTTAAAATCATACTCAGGAATATCATGCGTCATTATGTCATAACTGAAACCCTTTGTGATTCATTACATCAAAACTAAAGCCAGGGCTTTCCCCAGAAAAAAGATATCAGACAGATGTGACTAATGTGGAGCCTAGCCCATAAGTCAGTGGCTGGGGGAGTCCAGGGACACGCTACCCTGGAAAATTTTGAAATTAGAGACTTCAAATGGTGCATTCTGGTCACATCTAGGGCTGATTTAGGCACAATTCAACAGTATAAAATTTGCTGTTTTTTACCATCAATTATGCAAAGGGCAAAATTTCAAAGGCAAAATTAGATTTGAAAT
Source organism: Neoarius graeffei (assembly GCF_027579695.1). Classification (NCBI taxonomy): domain Eukaryota; kingdom Metazoa; phylum Chordata; class Actinopteri; order Siluriformes; family Ariidae; genus Neoarius; species Neoarius graeffei. Next base: position 2,381,154 of record NC_083574.1, on the reverse strand, counting down.
GAAAACACTAGAAATAGTCAGTTCAGAGAAATAATTAATTTTATTGCACAACAAAAAATGCATAATATTGACACAGTCCAGTCCAGTCCATCCATGTCTTAGATTGTGGGACTTCCATGCTGGCTCCAGGACAGGAATTCAGTCCTGCCTTGCTGAAGGCCATTTCCTGAAGCGGCACTCCCACACCTGCTACCACTCCTCTCCCATCAACCAGGGCTTTTTAAGAACTGTTGGAGCTACTCTATTTGCCAGACTGTCTCTTGTAGACTTTCCTCACCTTGTGGCAGCTCATTGGTATTGTGTCTTCTTGATTCCTCCTGCCTGAATTTCTCCTTGTTTTTTTTTTTGGTCAAGTTTTTTCTGTCTAGTTTTTTGTCCCTGTTTTTGCCTGCCTGTTCTTTTGAATTGTGTCTTTTGCTACCTCTGCCTGGATTTCCCTTGTCCCTGTGTTCATCAGTTTTTGTGAAGGTTTTTCTGCCCTGTTTTTTGTCCCTGATTGTGTCTACCTTCTCCTGTGTTTTTGACGACCTGGCCTGTTTTTTGACTACCAATTTTTGCCTGAGCCCTACTGTACCTTTTTGCCTTTCTGCCATCTACTTCATTAAAGAAGTTTTTCTTTACATTGCCTGTCTTCTGAGTCTGCTCTTGGGTCCTCACTTCACCTCAGCTCGCCACTCCCGACAAGCATTCCTCTTCATTTTCCAATTCCAGGATGCCAGGAACAGAATTGAGGTCAAATCATGCAACAGCACCATCTAGTGACCAGTGCCTAGAATGTGGTTTTATGTATGGTTGCGAATGGCAGTTAGTGCATGCAGAAAAACCCTTTATTTTCACTTCTGGGTTGAGTACCAGGATAGTCTAGACCTACATATTACAATATCTTCCTATTTCTGTAGTTATTACTCTTTTCAGAGGGGAATAGGAGATATTTAGGTGTGGAAAGTACTCCTCATATCTGTGCTTTGGGGAAAGCCCAGAAAGCATTAACATAATTTTGTTTTTGACATCTTTAGGACAGATAAGATAAATAAAACCCAGCCATGCCATGCTCTGTTTCTTACTATGTTTCTCACATTTTTCCCCTTTTGCCAACAGATCCAAAATGACCATGTCAAGACCAAACACAAATGAGAGATTTAGAGCATTTATATTTCTACTTCATCAAATCTTTGACATGTGTTCATGGGACTGAAGGACAAATCTGAATGCTGATTGTATTTCTAGGTTTTCCTGTTATGTGAGGAAACAAAGCAGGTTAAATGTATTACATTCCTGCTCTAGCATTCAGAAGGTTGTGAGATCCAAGGAATGTCACAGAGCTACAGTTTGGTTAAAGCGTCTGCCAATAAATGTGAAAATATCTCATATTTTGTAACTTGTGAGGAAATAGTACCATGCTTATTATTTGCCATGGCCTGATAAAAATAAAAGTACAAAATTAAACAAATTAGAGTTTAAAAGGAGCTACAGAAAATCAGTTTTGATCATCCATCCATTGTAGCCGCTTATCCTGTACAGGGTCGCAGGCGGGCTGGATCCTATCCCAGCTGACTACAGGTGAGAGGCGGGGTACACCCTGGACAAGCCGCCAGGTCATCGCAGGGCTAGTTTTGATCAAATTTTATTGAATATTTTATTTCCCTGTGTGAACCCAGGACTGGCTGGAGAAACTGGGTTTTAAAGGTGGAACTGTAACGCCATCTTGAGGCTGGAGGTGTGAATTACACTCATGAGGATTTTTCTATGAATTTAAAAACTCCATGATGACATTTTTATGATTATCTTGATGTGTGGCATAAATACTGGCGAACATCTGGTGTATTGTGTCATGTTATAAAGTCACAGATTCACTCAGCAGGCAATGTTTTATTCCGCAGTGTCTGTGTGTGTTTTTTAATTAACCTGAATTTATTAAACTACACCTCCATTCCTGATGTCTCATGAATCTCAGTCCCACGTTTATCTCAAAAGAAATAATCAGTTGTTTAATTATTAGTTAAACAGCCTGAAATTGACTGAGACGAAGAGAGTCTGGTGTTTATGTAGATGAGCAGTGATGTGTCGATCAGCATCACACACTCATGGCATATATAAATTAAATAATTAAGCTACACAATATGGCCCACTCCAAAATTATTGGCACCCTTCATGAAAATTTCTATGAGCATGAATGTATCCATCTATTGTCTGTAGCTGCTTATCCTGTACAGGGTCGCGGGCGGGCTGGAGCCTATCCCAGCTGACTATGGGTGAGAGGCGGGGTACACCCTGAACAAGTCACCAAATAATCACAGGGCTGACATACAAATACACACAACCATTCACACTCACATTCACACCTACGGTCAATTTAGAGCCACAAATTATCCTAACCTGCATGTCTTTGGACTGTGGGGGAAACCGGAGCACCCGGAGGAAACCCACACAGACACGGGGAGAACATGCAAACTCCGCACAGAAAGGCCCTCACCGGCCACGGGGCTCGAACCCAGACCTTCTTGCTGTGAGGCGACAGTGTTAACCACTACACCACCGTGCTGCTAGCATGAATGTAATTATTCATTAATTAAATATACAACACATGTAATGAGTGATATTTTGACCTTAAAGTTAAGCTCCACCCTTAAACACATTAAATATGTTTATGTTGAAATGATTGATGTTGTGTTTTCATTTTCATTATTCCATGTCACAGGAAGATGTTATTTTTAGTGCAGTTTTGAAGAGGAGAATAAATTTAAATGATTTCAAACATAAATGACAAAAATCAGGGTTTGGTCATGCTAGCTAATTTCTCACTCACTTTTCATTTGTCAGTGATGTTAGAGATGTTGTATTAAAGCAAGATGGTCTTTCGATTTTATAAAATCAGTGAAATTTAGTTCCGTCTGAAATGTGGTGATTGTGATATATGTTTATTTTTGTAATATCTCACAACATATCAGGCCATTCTGTGGCTGGGAAGTTATTTAATTTGAGGGGATTAAAGCAAATAATGTGCATGAAATCGCTCGCTTGGCGCAGTCAAGCAGACAGAGGAAGTCCGTGTGCGCATGCGCAGGTTTACCTTCTTCTTCTTCTTTTGGGTTTTACAGCAGCTGGCATCCACAGTGTTGCATTACTGCCATCTACAGGTTTCCCTTTGAGCGTGCACTGACAGTTCCATCATTCTGTCGCTAAACGAACAGCTGATCACACCGAGGTGCTCGCTGAGCGCCCATATTTATTAGTTTAGTCCTGCGTTTCCTTTCCTTCGTATATAACATAACGTCTTTTCTTCTTGCTTTCTTTCCATTACTGTAGTCGGCCTTTCACGTTTCATTCGCATGCTCACGTCCTCCATTTTTCTCTCCTGTTTCAAATTTGTATCCCACAATGCCTTGCGCAAACGGGGAAAGCTCACCACGTGATGCATGACGTAGTATCTTGAATTGGGTCATGGTGAAGCAGGAGAATTTAGGACCATGTGGCTCTAAAGTCATTAATTGTTCTATTTTAAAAAACTAATAAAATTGGAAGTCTGTGATTCGAATTCAGTAGCTTGCAGTCACTAAACAAAAATAATTCGGTGAACTCTTAGTGTACATTCTGGCTCACACTGTACAGTTTGACTATTTATTTAACCTATTGCACAGATTCTCTTCCTCTCACATGTACTGCTGTGAGACTGTACAACTGGCACCTCACCAAGCACAGCACCAGACGCTCCTCACAATAATCAACAAAACTGTCCACATCACTTCTACATCCACAGAAACCCCTCTGCTATAATGTATACTGTGTGCACTGACTGTCAGCATCAGTACTTTACAGCAAACTGCTCACTACACACTGTTAAAATGGCCCTTGTGCAATATTCCGACTTAGATAAGATAAGATAAGATAAGATAAGATAAGATAAGATAAGATAAGATAAGATAAGATAAGATAAGATAAGATCACTTTTTATTATCCCACAAGGGGAAATTTACATTGTTACAGCAGCAAAATATATAAAGAGAAAAAGATAAGGCAGTGAAGGAGTAGTGCAAAAGTACTAAGTGTACAAAAAAGGATATATAAAAAAGAAATAAACTACAAATTTAGAGATTAAAAAAATTAAACGCCTTGTCTTTTTCTCATTATATATTTTGCTGCTGAAACAATGTTTATAATACATAGGGCCAAATTACTCAATTCTGATTGGTCAATCAAGGAGGGCTTTTTCCCTTAACATGGGGCCGTATTTCTGAAATCAAGTTTCAAGTTTATTTGTACAGCGCTTTTAACAATAAACATTGTCGCAAAGCAGACATAATGCTATTGGCTAGTCCGTTGCTTGGTTACGGTTACAAAAAAGCAAATTTTGTCAACAAAATGGCTGACTCTGCTGACTCAGCAATGCTGTGTTTTGCTGTATTTGATGAAGAAATGATAAACCAATTGAAAGCTGCAGGCGAAAATGAAAATACCAAAAAAAAGTATGAATTTTTGGCTTTCCGTGTTTAAGAAACGGGCCGCAGAAAGACAAATAAACGACTCTCTAGTGGCATATGGGTCCGTGTACGTCGCGGCGACAAGGTGCTATCGCAGTTTTTTGTCATGATGAAAGACGCTTTAGAAACTGATTCAAACGTGCAAGATAGTCTCGCACCCTGATTGGTTAAGAAAACATGAATGACAAATGTTGTGAACTTGAATGGCTTCTGAAGTAGATTAGATTAGATTAGATTAGATTAGATTAGATTAGATTAGATTAGATTAGATTAGATTAGATTAGATAGAACTTTATTGATCCCTTTGGGAGGGTTCCCTCAGGGAAATTAAAATTCCAGTAGCATCATTACAGGATAAACAGAGAATAGAAAATAGAGAAAAACTTCTAGATAAATTAAGTTAGGTATTTACATATACAAATATAAAAAAGAATAAGAATAAGATATGGGGAAGAGGAAGGGAAAAAATCCAACAGAAGAGGTATTGCACATTATATTGCACATGAATTTGGCCCTATATATTATAAACAAGTAATCATATGGTTCCTCGTAAAATTAAAGATCAATTTCACTCGTGATTTCGAAGTTTTGAAACTTCAAAACCACTTGTAAAATTAATCCTTAATTTTACTCGGCCCCATACGATTACCTATACTAATTTCCCCTTGTGGGATAATAAAAGGCTATCTTATCTTATCTCATCTCATTTCATCTTCTTCTCTTGTCTCCATATTTGTCATGTGACCTGTTTTTGCACATTCTGGGACACACTGTACAGCTTGGACTGAAATAACTCACGACCATTCTTCTTAAATAGTTCCACTTTTCTAATTTGTATGTTTAAGGTTCTTCTATTTTTTATTCTATGTCTATAGATACTTCCCCCCCCATATCTTCTCATCTCATTATCTCTAGCTGCTTTATCCTTCTACAGGGTCGCAGGCGAGCTGGATCCTATCCCAGCTGACTACGGGTGAAAGGTGGGGTACACCCTGGACAAGTCGCCAGGTCATCACAGGGCTGACACATAGACACAGACAACCATTCACACTCACATTCACACCTACGCTCAATTTAGAGTCACCAGTTAACCTAACCTGCATGTCTTTGGACTGTGGGGGAAACCGGAGCACCCAGAGGAAACCCACACAGACACGGGGAGAACATGCAAACTCCGCACAGAAAGGCCCTCGCCGGCCATGGGGCTCGAACCCGGGCCTTCTTGCTGTGAGGCGACAGCGTTAACCACTACACCACTACAAACCAACTTTGGAGAACTCTGCTACACCAACTCTGCTAGACCTCTCTCCCAGAGCACACATTGGTGTAGCAGAGTTCTCCAAAGTTGGTTTGCTGCCTGTACAGTATAGAGTTGAGCAACTCCAACTAAATCACATGTTTAACATTAAGCGTGGAAATGCTCCTTCATACCTGAAAGGTCAATTTCATAGTGCAGCACAAACACATAATACAAGACAGAGTCAATCAGCTTTTTTTGTCCCTAGGGTGAATGGGTTTGGAAAGAATTCTTTTTTATTTTGTGGTGTTAAATGCTGGAATGGATTGCCAATCGAAATAAGACAAATAGATTCAAAGTTTACTTTCAAAAAATGTGTAAAGGAACACCTAATGGCTAAAATAATGAATGAAGAAAATAACGATTTTAGTTATTATTAGTTATGTATGTATTAGGTGCCAAAATTGTACAGTAATTTTTATTTTTTACAATTCTTAAATACTTATTATTTTACGAGTATCTACTATGTTAATTTTAATTATGTTTTTTTAAATACAATTTTTGTTTCTAGTGATAAATTAGTTTAATCATAGTATGTTTATAATTAAAATATTTACGTTGTCAAATTTATTATTTTTACGTGCCAAGTTTGCCACAACCATCTTGTCATCTTGAGGACCACAATGGAAATAAGTGTATTTTAATGCTTTTTGTGTCATCCTCGGCGATATGTACATGTATGTTTTTATCATATATATTTATATTGCCAAATAAAATCAAATCAAATCACTGTGCCGCCCTCTGTTTATCCTGTAATGATGCTGCTGGAATTTTAATTTCCCTGAGGGAACCCTCCCAAAGGGATCAATAAAGTTCTATCTAATGGCCCTGTCACACTATAGCGTTTTGTTCGACGTTTGGTTGCATTTTTAAAAATTTGAGAAACGTCGACGTTCTTCAAATTAAGTTTCTAGGTCAACGATGTTGTAACGTTCTTGTAACGCTTGGGTAACGCTCAGCCAACGTTCCCTCAGTGTCAGGCGACGTTTGTGGTCGAAAATAGCAGCAAAACCTAGCGTTCTCATAGCGTCCACAGCGCTCTGATCGCGTTATCATAGCGTTTGGGTAGCGTCTGCCTTGCATCCAGGTAATGTTCTCGACGTTTGTCCAGCGTCTAGCTGACGTTCTCGACGTTTCCACAGCGTCTGCCTAGCGTTCCTGTAGCGTTCGAGTAACACGTGGAGCGTTTGTGTGACGTTCCTGTTACGTTTCGCCAACCTGCAGCTGGACGCGCAGTATAAAAGGGGGGGCTTTTGGCCAGAGTGCATCACTTCCATTTCAACCACCATTTCAACCAGGTTGTTGTGATGCATGAGAGCAGCAACAGCATACTGGTGTTTCTCTTGGTCTGTCATCGTTCTGAAGTCTTCACTCTGTGAAAGTTCCAACAGGACTGTCGGTGGCCTCTGCAAGCCCCTTTAAATATATTTCTGGCAAGTGCCTGCCAAATGCTCCTGAACGCTACCAGTAGGTTACCGGCACGTTACAAGGATGCTACATGGACGTTACACAGACACTGGAAAAATTCAGAACGCTGACAGACGTTAGAAAGATGTTGAAAGAGCGTTACATGAGCGTTAAGAACGCTCGGCGAACACTGACGAACGCTGAAAAACGTTGGCGACATGCTGGACAGACGTTCGATGGACGTTACACAGGCGTTAGGCAAGCGTTACCCAAGCGCTAGGCACGCGCTGGACACTCGACCCTGATGGGCCGGCATCCGCCTAGCGTCCAGGGAACGTCCTGACTTTCGAGTAACGTTCGAGTAACGCCCGCAAACTTTCGTGTAACGTTCCTCTAACGTGTAAGTAGCGTTTTGATAGAACGTCCTGAATTTTTGTGCACACCCAAAACTATTTTTCACCCTCAACGTTCGCCGACGTCCCTCGACGTTCCCCAATGTTTGCCGACGCTCGTCTAACTTTCTTGTAACTTTTTTCTAACGTTCTCGACGTTCCTCTGCGTTTCGCAACACGTTACTCGAACGCTGGTGAGAACGTCGTAGTGTGACAGGGCACTAATCTAATCTAATCTAATCTAATCTAATCTAATCTAATCTAATCTAATCTAAACTTTTTTGTCTTTGCTAATAACTGTTCAAGCAACAAATCACCAAAGCAAATTCATTGTATGTGACAATAAACTCGATTCTGATTCTGATTCTGAGTCCAATCAGCTCATGCTGAAGAAACAAACATTTTGAGAAAGAGAGAAAAACGCTTTCAATCCTCCAGGCCTGCAGGTGGCGCTGTGGCGATCCGTGGGTTTTTTTTTCCCCCCCCAGTGGCTTCTTCTGTATCTCTATGGTCGTACACAGAAGCAGAAACTAAGCCCGGAAAAAAAGAGCAAATTTTCAGGTGTTTGTCTCTTGAATTTGAACGCCATGTCCTACAATTACGTGGTAACGGCGCAGAAACCGACGGCGGTGAACGCCTGCATCACCGGTGAGTCGCACCGGATCTGCACTTTCACACTGACTTATTGTTCTCGCGCGTTATAATGTGGTGAGCGCGCGCTGAAGGCCTGTGTGGCTAACTGTTAGCAGGTCAGCGCTTCAGTAATCGCCTCAGATCAGCTTTATTTTTTATTCTCACTCATTCTATAGTTTATTAGATATTTCATAACCATGAGAACATGTGCAGTGGAAAAAACGCGTGTATGAAATTAAACACATTTACTACTTTTAATAATAGTAATAATAATAATGTGGTTAGCCAGGTGGCTAATATCGTCCGAGCTGCAGGATTTGCGCGTGCGTGCCGTTGTGGTAAAGTAATTAATTAATTAAACATATTATTAATGTGTGATTTTATAAATATTCTCCTGGAGATTTATTACTGAATGACATTTGAGTCATTTTTAAATGAGGTATGAGGGTTTTTTTATCTTGTTTTCTGATAATTAAAAAAATTAAATAATAATAATAATAAGTATGGAAAATGATCATAAAGTGCCTCTGAATTTTAAAAAAGGTCTTTCAGAGCTTGCTGTAGTTCTTCCTCAGTGTTCTGGACACCATGATGATGATGTCCATGAGCAAATGTCCCTGCAAGCAGCGATTAAGGGGCCAGGCATTTTCTGTCCTCATCCCATAGTGTTGGTCAGGGGTGGGCAATTATTTTTTCCATGGGGCCACATGAAAAACAGAAAATCTTGTGGAGGGCCGGACCAAAAGGCTGAACTAAATTCTGCATAATATTAATTGTATTTCTTTATATAAAGCAGTAAATAGCATTGTTTTTACAAGCTGCTAAGACTGGTAAGAGTATGGAAAAAACGAGGTTGCCTTACACAAAATTCAATCAAATTTCCCAAAACAATGGTTAACAAAATGTGAATGTTTGTACATTTTTTCAGTCACATTCACCCCAAAACACAATAAAGACATCAATATTGTCTTTCTACTCCAAATATCAAGCAAGATACATCATATTATAATAATGATGTCCACATTTGTAGTCTAATCACCTCATTTGGTGTTTTTCATTTGGTAATGCCGACTCAAATTGTAGTCTTTGAACACTGCGATCTGCTCTCCGCAAACTAAACACACAGCTTCATCTCTGACTTCAGTAAATAAATACTTAGCAGTCCATGTTTTGTTGAAAGCCCTGCATTTGGCATCTACCTTTTCTTCTTTTTGCGGACATTTTGGGGATTAAAGTCTTCTTGTGATCTGCTCGCAACAACTTCGATTCGGTGTAGGTATCAGATCTACAGATCGGCTCCGGCGCCTGCTAGTGACGTCACACTATGTGATTGGCTGGACTGTTTGAAGGATGACGTACAAGTTTGTGGTTGGTCTGGACAAATTACAGAAGTAGTTATCACTGGATTAGGTTTCGTGGGATTTCATGTCGCGCGCATTGAGTTTTTGTTGAACACAACTTCAAAATAAAAGCAATGCACATTCAGTCCATGCATGAGGTAAAATTAGAAAATACGTTTATTTTGTAATTTCTAATTAACCTTACGCGGGCCGGTCAGAATGAACCAAAGGGCCGGATGTGGCCCGCGGGCCGTAAAATGCCCAGGTCTGGTGTTGCAGGAACAATAAACCAATAAAAGCCCCTGGAACCATCAGCTTTTCCTCTCAAGGGGATTTACTCACCTCAGACTGCTGAGAGATCACCTCACTTCCTGTTTTGTGTAACCCTCCCAAATTGCACATGAAGTCAAATCTTGTTTCATGGCATGTTAAATATGCAAGCAGTTTGTTTGATATCAGGGCGCAAGAATGTTTAGATGCACCCTGCCATCACTTCCGGCTTGGCTGTCAAGTGTTTTGCAGGTTCTGGATAACAGGTCGCATCGAACATCTGAGAAACTTGTATTTTTTTGTCCTGGTCTTACAGTTCTGCAGTCTGAACTTTGTGATGTTTGGGCAACTTCCTGTTTTGAGATCACAAATTCATTCTATCAAGAATACACTGCATGTTCAAGGAAATTATCAAGAGAAACAAGAATCTTAATTTTCAAAAAATTGTTCTTGCAAATTTGGGTATGGTGGCACGGTGATCCTGTGGTTAGCAAGAAAGTTCTGGGTTCGAACTTCACAGCCGATAGGGTCTTTCTGTGTGGAGTTTGCATGTTCTCCTCGTGTCTGTGTGGGTTTCCTCCCGCAGTCCAAAGATATGCAGATTAGGTAAAATACTCAGCCACTGGGGTTGTACAAGCCAGTGTATGCTTTGTGCCAGTCCCAAGCTCGGATAGATTGGAGAGGGTTGCATCAGGAAGAGCATCCGGTGTAAAACCTATGCCAAACTAAATATGCAGATCATGATGATCTGCTGTGGCGACCCCTAACAGGAGCAGCTGAAAGATAATTATGTTGGCAAATTATCCTAGTGGTGATTTATTCCAAATGTCTTGGAGTTCCTCAGGGTGAGGTCCTTCACTTAGAGTACTATCTCACTGGGTTGCGACAAATTGCAAACGTCATTCACGAGAGAGTTTCAAAAGTGTCTTGAAACATTCGTGGGGCTTCTCAATTTCCTTGCATGAGTTGCAAAGTGTCGCTCCTTCGTCGCTGAAATTTTGAACATGTTCAAAAAATTCATGCAACAAAATTTCTCTCAAAATAGCCGCAAATGCGTCACTGGTGTCGCAAAGCCGTCGCGAACCCTTCTCAAGTCAGTTTCTGTGAGGCTTCGTCTACTTCCCTGCCTGCCGAGGGAAAGCCGGGCTGCGACAGCCTGCGACTAGTTGGAAATGCGACAATTGCTGTAAAATATATGCGAATATCAATTCAGTATGATTCCAAGTGAAAATTGTCGCTAATTTGCATATTTTATCGCAATTGTTGTCTCCAACTAGTCACAGGCTGTCGCAGCCCAGCGAGATACTGGCTTTACCCACCAAGTTTGCTCAGAGTACATCACGTGGTTGCTGAGATATGACCTCATGTCCTGTTTGGCAACTTTGCCTTCAGATTCGTTTGCGAGTTATGGACGAACTGTCTCGTATATCAAAAGTCTGAGAGAACCTATTGCTGGCTCACAGTGCTATATTTCCAGAATTCCTTGCAATGCTTTATCCAAATTTGGTGGTGATTGATCAGACAAAATTTGGAGGAAAATAAGAACCTGTTTTTGGAAAAATTAAAAAATAGTAGAAATTACCTTACCCGAATTTGCCCTTTTGGTGGTGCTAGAGTGCTTGTTGTAAGGGTAATTGAGACTGTCCTCATTCCTCGTGCCAAATTTTGTAACAAGCCGATGAAGTGGTCAGTGGGTTGCTGAAGGTTCCGATTGTGGAAGAAGAGGGGGAAAAAAACATACAAATCCAATTTGGTGCCTTTGGCGCTTGGCCCCTAAAATATTTTCAATAGATTTGATGATATTCTCTTTTTTTTAATTTTAGTAATTTGTCACTTCCAGGGTGACTATTTCAAATATTTGTTGTCCCATACTGAACTAATCTTTCTGTTCCAGCAGTTAAAGCTAAGATCTCACGTAGCCAGAATCATTTCACAGTAGACAATTTTGGGCCTTCCAAGGGTCAACTAGCACGCATTCTGGGCCCTCCCGTCAGAATATATGAGAGCCCGGGAGCTACCTTGAGAACCAAGAGGGTGTAGTTTCCATCCCTGGAATGTTTTGTCTTGTTGAAAATTACCATGGGTCATGCGCCGGATGAATTCATCCGTCTCAACCGTGAAGGCACACGTGAACATCCTTGAGGCATACCGGGGGTTACCATAGCATTCTGTTGGAACCATCAAGTTCAAAATGTTCACGGAACAGCATTCTGCAGAAAGTGAATTTGCCTCGGGGCGTGGCTTATTTCGTCTTGCCGTGGCTAAGCTGTACTGCAGTTGTGAAAACTGTACACACTGCTGTCATTACCGTAAGGCCATATGTTGCTGCTGTCATTGGTTTTACTGGAATCGTCTGTCGCTACCATCGCGGCTACCTTGGCTTCTTTTGCATATTTAATCCACCCGAATTTATGCAGCGGCTCGCCTCCAAAATCTGCCAGAATGGCCATGGTAGCTTCAGCCACGGTTTTTGCAGATCCACCGGTGATGTGTGATCTTGGCATAAGCACACTCTAGAATATATATGTCCCGCCCCCAGGGGTGTGTCTTGTTCCACAGAAGGCGCTCGTTAGCAGTACCCAAGTTTTATCTGTAAAAATATATAAAATGTTTTCATCGACTGCAATAACGATGAAAATGCATTCTGGTGATTTGATCGAACGCTCCTGTACCTGCAGGTCACTTCACCTCAGCAGAGGATCTTAACCTTCTCATAGCGAAGAACACACGTCTGGAGATCTATGTGGTCACAGCGGAGGGATTACGGCCAGTCAAAGAGATCGGCATGTATGGCAAGATCGCCGTCATGGAGCTCTTCAGACCCAAAGTGAGTTGCAGCGTTGCACTTTGAATATGTGAAATTTCTATATATATTTTAATATTATGTTAATTCTGTTTTTTGTGTCTGTGTAGGGTGAAAGTAAAGACCTTCTGTTCATTCTGACAGCCAAATACAACGCCTGCATCTTGGAGTACAAGCAGAATGGAGACAGTATTGATATTATCACTCGTGCTCACGGAAATGTGCAGGTATAACCCCAAACCGCGAAAGTTGTATGTCCTAATGCGAAACCTTTTTGTTTTAAAAAACGGTGTGTTGGGTAAAATGCGTCAGGATCAAGTCCCTAACAGTTAAGTAGGTGGAGTGTCATGTCAGATATTCATCTGCTTGAAAGACAAGTTATACAACACACACAAAACACTGCTCATGATGATTTCTGAGGATGTTCACGAGCACAGCCGGAGAATTATCTGGCTGTGCTGGACGCTTGCTGATTTCAGACTGAGATGGAGGCGATGTGAAGGGTTGTGTCTATAAAATGACTGACAGGAAGCCTTTAAACAAGCAAGCATCCATAACCCTCAATGTTCCAGGATGCTTATGCAAGGGAAAAAAAGTCACCTATTGCACCTTTTTTAAATATTATTTCTCATGTTTGTTTTAATTTCTTAGGATCGGATTGGGCGTCCATCAGAGACCGGGATCATCGGTATCGTGGACCCGGAGTGTCGTATGATTGGTCTGCGGCTCTATGACGGTCTTTTTAAAGTCATCCCGTTGGATCGGGATAACCGTGAGCTCAAAGCCTTTAACATTCGTCTGGAGGAGCTGCAGGTTATAGATGTGCACTTCCTGTATGGGTGCCAGGCTCCGACCGTCTGTTTTATATATCAGGTATCAAATCTTATCTGAATATCATTAGAATATAATTAATCTTTAAATTAAGCAGCTCATTAACTATGCGCTCACTTCATAGTGTGCAGGTGGAGAGCGCAGAATGCACAACACGCATGACTCCAAATGTCTTTTTTTTTTTTAAAGTGTGATTAGACCAAGTTTTGCTTTTTTTTTTTCCTTTCACTCCCTAATATTAAAATATTGGCACCCTTCAGTTCTCTCACACACACCGGCATTAAAACACTCCGTGTGTGAAATCATTATATAATATCATGGTAGATTGTTACAATACAGTTTTCTGAAATATTGCAGGTATCGTTATGTCTTTGTTTATTTACTAAACGTTTGCTTATATATTAAATATGTTAATCTAACAAATGTTTTTAAAAAATATGCTTATCAAAGTTACTTAACAAGAATAAATATTTTTACTTAAGAACTATTGAATATGTTAAATATGCCCAATAATCATTTATTAAATGCTCATTAATTAAACACTAAGTCTTTCAATGTTTTTATATTTAAATATTTTCTTAAACCTTTATTTAGGAACAAAAGTTGAATTAAGAAGTTAATAATGTATAAAATTTTTGTATTTAATTAAATAAGTTTCTGTCTAATTTTATTTATTTATTTTAAAGTTTAAGAGTTCCAGGCTTCTGACTGGAAGGTGATTTGATGATTCAAATTTCACCCCGACTCTTTAAAATCATAACACTTTGTGTCCACAAAATTATCATTGGACTTTTGTTTTCAATGCAGTGCTAATGTTTTGGTCACAGTTTGCTAGCAAACCTGTATGTTGTGATGTGTATTGCAGAAATGTCTTGGGTGTCATGTGATATGACAAAAATATCATCTGACTTTTTAATCACGATTGGTGAGGTGAATGTTTTTAACAGTTAAATGTGATTAGAACTTATTCTGTTTATTGCTTGGATTGTTCTGTGGAAAGCCGCCGAAAGAAACGTCACTTATGCTTTAATGATGTGAACAGTTAAACCTTCGTAATAAGTTTAGTTTTGAAGCCTGAGTGTTGAGTAAAAATTGTTAATTGAAAAAAAATAATAAATTGCCCTTTGTGCTTAGTTGTTTGTTTGTTTGTTTTTTTTTGTGCAAAGATAGCCAAGATTGTACAAACATCTGAAGCGTTCTGCCTCTCTCTCTCTCTCTCTCTCTCTCTCTCTCTCTCTCTCACTCTAGGACCCTCAGGGACGACATGTGAAGACGTATGAGGTGTCTCTAAAGGAGAAGGAGTTCAGTAAGGGTCCTTGGAAGCAGGAGAACGTCGAAGCCGAGGCCTCGATGGTTATTCCCAGTGAGCTCTGATTGGACACTTCAGTAGAGTTGTTTATGAATATTCATAAAATCTGCAAAAAAAAAAAAATTATCTGACTTGTGTGCGGTTGTATCATAACTGCAGTTCCTGAGCCTTTCGGTGGCGCAATAATCATCGGCCAGGAGTCCATAACATATCACAACGGAGATAAATACCTGGCCATCGCTCCTCCGACAATCAAGGTGATTGATAATTGTGCTGTAACTTGACATCATTGATATTATTGACTCTGATTGGTGGAAGGCTGCTTGATTTTGTATAAACACAGCTCTGACACCACTGCTCATATGTTGTCCCTTCTATAATAACAGCTCAGTTGTGTTAAAAACACGTGCTGTTGTATGAAAATGATTAACTTCATAAATGTATAAAGAATGAATCATGTAAATAATTCAGATGTTTTTAGGTTTGTTTGTTTTGTTGACTGAGTGAGTTTGTCTTAAATCCATAGCAAAGCACGATCGTGTGTCATAACCGTGTGGACCCGAACGGCTCTCGCTATCTCCTGGGTGATATGGATGGAAGGCTGTTCATGCTGCTGCTGGAGAAAGAGGAGCTAATCGATGGCTCTATGGTGCTCAAAGATCTACGGGTGGAACTGCTGGGAGAGGTGTGCATTGTATTGTGCGTATGTTGAAATAGCAAGCATTTTCACATGTATGTGTTTTCACATGGTGTGTGTGTGTGTCTTCCAGACGTCCATTGCTGAGTGTCTGACCTACCTGGATAACGGCGTGGTGTTTGTTGGTTCCAGGCTTGGAGATTCTCAGCTGGTTAAAGTCAGTGGGGTTTTTATTACTTCTGTACGAGACCTATGCATTTCTTGAGTAATGAAATGTGTGTGTGTGTGTGTTTTGTGCAGCTGAATGTGGACAGTAACGATCAGGGCTCGTACGTGGCGGTTATGGAAACGTTCACGAACCTGGGCCCAATCGTGGACATGTGTGTAGTGGATTTGGAGCGGCAAGGACAGGGGCAGGTGAGACCACACCCGTCCTTGCACGAACTCCATTTGATAGTTACCACAAAGCGCTCGCTCGCTCTTGTCTCTCTCTTCCAAAATGAGTTTCAGACTTATCAATAGTGCATCACATGATCAGGGTGTGTCTGTCAGCTGGAGCTGTGCTCTCGTATTATATCGTAAAAAACGAACAATGGCATGGCCTTATATCTTGCTTACATGTATAAGTACATTATGTTGCACGCTGTGATGTTTTAGTACTGATCATGTCCTCTGTCTCTTGCTGTAGCTGGTGACCTGCTCCGGTGCATTTAAGGAAGGTTCTCTAAGGATCATTCGGAATGGCATAGGAATCCATGAACACGCCAGTATTGACCTGCCTGGAATCAAAGGTCAGTATGTATAAAAGGTCCGAAACTTATAAAATAGCCCATGTATTATAATAAAATCATTTGCTTTCCTGTTCAAGAAAAGGTTAAAACTGGCTTAGAACATCTCTCCACCATTATCCCCATGGCAGGATCTATAAATATACATGAATATGCAAATTAGAATCCAGAAATTACTCATCTTGCCAGTAAACAAGTTCATGATTATCAGTCATGATTTGCATCCACACTTTCACTGATTTTTTGAACAGCAGAGAGAATTTCAATGTTACTATGACAACCCTCATCTCATCATCACGAACATTAGCTAAGGTAGTTAGTTAGATTCTAAGCTTAACACACAGGTTAAAGTTTCAGTGTACAGCACTGTCAACGTCATCTAGTCTTGCACAATTGGTCCAGTTTTTGTGACATCACAAGATCAGCTTGTGCGTAGCTCCGCCCAGAAATCATTGTATTTAGGGGGGAAATGAAATAATTTCACCCAAAGATCTAGATTTATATATAAATAATCATCATCTAGGATGATTTTAAACATTTTAAGACACACATTTTGAGTTTGGAGAATGCTTATAAATAAACATTCTCCAAAACGTAATTTATTTATTTAAGACATTTTGGTGTGAAATGGGGGCAGCATGGTGGTGTAGTGGTTAGCGCTGTTGCCTCACAGCAAGAAGGTCCGGGTTCAAGCCCAGCAGCTGGCGAGGGCCTTTCTGTGCGGAGTTCGCATGTTCTCCCCGTGTCCACGTGGGTTTCCTCCGGGTGCTCCGGTTTCCCCCACAGTCCAAAGACATGCAGGTTAGGTTAACTGGTGACTCTAAGGCTACATCCACACGACAACGGCAACGAGATGTTATTAAAAAAAATATCGCGTCCACATGGGCAACGGATCAGTAAAATATCAGGTACATATGGCAACGCTTGCTGAAAACGATGCAATACACATGCCACACCTCTAGGGGCGCTGTAAGACGATCCCTTCGGAGACACCAGAACAATAGAAGAAGTAAGGACGCATGTGCATAAACTATTATGCGCGAGACTTCATATTAGCCACAAAGTCAGAAAAATCTGTTCGTAAAATTACATTATAATGACCAAATACAATGAAAAGTATTTTTCCAGTCTCACCTGTGAAAGGTAATCCCATGTGATCTCGTTTGGACGGTAAACCTGTTGGTACAGTTAAACGCAGCACATGAATGAGGCATCTTTATTCTCCGCTTTGACCTATCCAATATGGCGGCGAGGATGATGACATGATTCTACGCGGAAGGCGGCGTCTTTAATGGTCCGGAATAAATTGAATGCTACACGTTGATGGATTAATTTGTTCTTCTACGCCCTTTTTGAGGAATGTATTGTAGGACTTAAACCAACATCTGAAGAGGTGAGATCGCTCCTTTTTTTCCCTATTTTTGCTGGCGGGATCGACTCTGCCCTAAGGGCTATTCTCTCACACTTTGCACCATTACACAAATATTCACAGTGAAAATATTTTGTAAGCGTGTTTCATGAACCAAGTTATGGGATTTGTTGACAACTCGCATCGAGTTCGTTACACTTCTACCCGGTGTGAAGCACATGTGGTTGTGACGTCATCGTAAACAAATCCGTTCTACTCATCCAGACGACTTCGCAACGGCTCCGTTGCCAGATTTTTCCACTCTGGAACCCGTTCTCAAAAGATTTCGTTTTGGGGCACCCAAAACGCCGGTGCCGTGTGGACGCCAGGCCGAAACGATAAACAATTTTATCAGATTCACCTGAATCCGTTGCCGTGTGGACAGGGCCTAAATTGAGCGTAGGTGTGAATGTGAGTGTGAATGGTTGTCTGTGTCTATGTGTCAGCCCTGTGATGACCTGGCGACTTGTCCAGGGTGAACCCCGCCTTTCGCCCGTAGTCAGCTGGGATAGGATCCAGCTTGCCTGCGACCCTGTAGATAAAGCGGCTACAGATAATGAGATGAGATGGTGTGAAATGGTGTCTTATATTGATGCGTATTAATCATTTAATTATAAAACTAGTGTTTTTTTCTCATCTTTGTGGCATTTTCATGAATAGCCAGTAAATTATTTGTATTTTATTTTCCATTATCGCCACATCACAAGGACAGGTTTGGAATTCATGCGAGGCTTTATTTGTTATGACTTTATTTGGGGGAGGGGTGGAACTATTTCAAAGCCCGAGCTGTGACATAAAATTGATTAAACTGTCATCTCAAGGCCCACTTTGGGACTTGGAGGTTTCTCACTCCACTTACTGACAGACTGAATTATTGTGCAAGCTGAATTATTTAACTGCTATTCATACTATTTTATTTCCACACATTTTTTTTCTTTCATCTTTAGGATTATGGCCTCTTCGCTCAGAGGCAGGCAGAGACACCGATGACATGCTGGTGCTTTCTTTCGTTGGCCAAACCAGGTAGGACTGAGAGCTTTGTCTTTTATTATTACTGTTATTTAATTATTTGTTATAAATCGTGTTAACTCTCGGTTTTGCATTCTTTTACAAAGAGTGCTGATGCTGAGTGGAGAGGAAGTGGAGGAGACTGAACTTCCAGGGTTTGTCGATAACCAACAGACATTCTTTTGCGGAAACGTCGCTCACCAGCAACTCATTCAGGTTTTCGTTTGACTTTGTGTCAACTTTACATCCTCTCACATACAGCTAGTGTTTTATTCATTTAATTAAACCAAATATAGTGAGTCCTCATTAAAGTTCTCCTGTATGTTGATGTATTTCCTTTTGGAGCAGTAATTCAGAGTGACAGCAAATAGCGTTTGAGATAAAAACAAACCGTATTTTACTGTTCATGAGCTGCTACTGTCGAGCAAGACGCACCCCTTGGGGCAAGTTCTAGAGAGCATTTAATTGGTTGAACGCAAGCCTAGTACAGGATGAGTCATCATGCTGTCGTATCATATTGTATCGAAGATATACAGAGCCAGAATGGTACTGATGTCCAAAGTGTTAATGGAGCTTTGAAGGGGATTTTTTTTTTTTTTTTTCTTGGGGGTGGTGTTCAGATTACTTCCGGTTCAGTGCGACTGGTCACGCAGGACAGCAAGGCTTTGATTAGCGAATGGAAGGAGCCTCAGGGCCGGAACATCAGCGTGGCTGCTTGCAATTCCACCCAGGTGGTGCTAGCGGTGGGTCGAGTCCTCTACTACCTGCAGATCCTCAGTGGAGAACTAAAGCAGATAAGGTACTGTGTGTAGCATTTACACATCTTTACACCTCATGTTAAAGTGGAACTCCACTGATTGGTCAGATGGAAATTTTTCTAGTAGTAGTGTTCTGACTCTGCTCAAGGTTGTCTGTTCTACAATATCGATCTATCATATATACATCACATCATGCCAACTTGAGTAGATGTTTACCTCAAAGTAAGAAGGACACAAAATCCTAGTCATGTTTATATAGTTATGTAAATACTAGGTGCTCTTAAATAACAAACTCGTATGAAAGGTCTAATTTTATGCGACATTTTGTCGTCATCCCCCTCCCTCGCATTGCATTATTTTCTGATTTGGTTAATCCAATTTGTTAGTAAAATTGACTAGCATGAATTGGTGAATCAGTTGCTTTTTTTTTTTTTTTTTTCCTCCCCTCTCTCCTCCCACATTTGCAGTTCCACAGAGATGGAGCACGAGGTGGCGTGTTTGGACATCACTCCTCTCGGGGAGAGCAGCACGGAGTCCACTCTGTGTGCCGTGGGTCTGTGGACGGACATCTCGGCCCGAGTCCTCCGTCTGCCCTGCTTCAGCCCTCTGCATAAAGAGATGCTGGGTGGAGGTGAGAGGACAGGAAATGAACTTGAGGACTCTCCGGGTCGTTAAACCCGACTCCTTAGCGTGACGGGTTGTGTAATGACGGCTCAGCAGTTTATACGTAGTCACACGACACCATCAGTTTTAATGATGCTTACGTACAAACTACAGAACAGTTTTCAGAATAAATAAAACATTTAGCGAGTGGAAATTTGAATTATTCTGTGTAATGATTTTGCTCATTCTCTTGGAGGTAATTAGAAAGAAAAGAGAGAAGAAAGAAAGCACAACTTTATTTATCGCACACTTGTGAAATTTCCTCTCTGCATTTAACCCATCTGAAGCAGTGAACACACACATGCGCGTGCACACGTGAGCAATGAGCACACACACACACCCAGAGCAGTGGGCAGCCATGCTAACAGCACCCAGGGAGCAGTTGGGAGTTCGGTGTGTCGCTCAAAGGCACCTCAGCCCAAGGCCGTCCCATATTAACCTAACTGCATGACCTAAACCCACACAGACACAGGGAGAACATGCAAACTCTGCACAGAAAGGCCCTCGCCGGCCGCTGGGTTCGAACCCAGAACCTTCTTGCTGTGAGGCAACAGTGCGAACTACTACACCACCGTGCCTCCTTTAATTATGTTGAAGTTGTTCATTTACTGAAAATGTGTACAGGGTGAGGGTTAACTGGGACTCTCTCTCTGTCTCTCAGAGATCATTCCACGTTCGATCCTGATGACCACGTTTGAGGGCAGCCATTACTTGCTGTGTGCTCTGGGAGACGGCGCTCTCTTCTACTTCGGCCTGGACTTAGAGACAGGTCAGTGAAATGTGTACAGTTCATACAGTACAACTCCCTACTTCGACCCAGAAATCGCAAGAAAAGTGTAAACACGTCTGTCCTGAAGATGTATAAATGTCTTCTTACATAAAACTTCAACCATGTCATCCAATGCGTACCCATTTTTTAAAAATTTGTTGATTATTAGTGGCTTATACTTCGCAAATCTCTTACTATAGAAATAACGTATTCGAATGTAAAAGGAGATTAGAATTTTCTGAAGTATATTCTGAGACGGACAATTCACTGTCATATTGGTGTACATCATATGTACACACACAATAATAATAATAATAATAATAATAAATAGGACTAAACAGCATTAGAAGTAGATCAGTCACTTTTTTTTAATTGTCATTGTCATAACAACGAAATTCCGTTGGAGCAACCCAGCCATACATAGTAGGTGTAAAAGTGCATAATGTAAAAAGTGCATAGTAGTGCAAAGTCCCATAATGCCCATTATAAATAGAGTCCGGTGCAGGCATGAAATGTGAACGGTCATAGTCGTAGCAGCAAGAGGTATATCAGAAAACAGATCAAGAACAGGGGCACCAAAACCAGAGAGCATGGTCAGATGTGGAGTTAATGTAATGTTGCAGCAATGCAGAGTCCAGCTCAGTTATTGTAGGGTGAGGTGTGTTTTACTGTCCATGGGAGGAGGGGAGTGGGGCACTGTTCAGCTGCCTGAGGGCACAGGCTTTGGGCCATTCTGGTTGTTCAAGAGGGAGAAGTTATTACTGTAATGAAGTGTGAAACCAGTTAGACTCTGTCAGGCTGGTTAAATTTATTTGAATGTTATTTGCATATTATTAATTTTACATGCATGCCTAACAGGTTTAAAGAAGAAGCTGTCCATTACGGGTTTTAGGAAAACCTATTTTTTGAGAATTTCAGCTTTCACCTTCTGGGGAAAAAAAGTCTTAACACCTATACATTTTTTACACAGACTAATGTTTTAAATATATTAAAATGTTCCAGGAATGAAAATCTTCAGATGTGTGAGGAGGTTGTGGTGTGTGTGTGTGGGCAGGCACTTTGACTGAGCGGAAAAAGGTGACTCTGGGGACTCAGCCCACGGTGCTCCGGACCTTTCGCTCTCTTTCCACCTCCAATGTGTTTGCGTGTTCAGACAGACCCACTGTCATCTACTCCAGCAACCACAAGCTCGTCTTCTCCAACGTCAACCTCAAAGAGGTCAACTACATGTGTCCCCTCAACTCCGAGGGCTACCCTGACAGGTGTGTGTATTTAAGAGAAAACAAATAAACCAGTATTTATGCAGCAGTTTTTTGTTTTATGAGGGTAAGGGAGGTAAGGATTCCTGAAACTAGGCTGAGATCCAGCTGGAGAGGCTTTACACACACTTATTTAGGATTTTTCTTTTTTAAATGTTAAAAAGGCTTCAAAAAAGTATAAAATTAAAACAGAGCAGCTTCATCTAAATATGTTGAATGTCTGGAAAACAAACACATCATCTAGCATTAGTTTAGTTTGAATTAATCATTAAATTCATGCTCAAGCGTAACATTGAAGATTTTATTACTTATTTACTTGTTTTTCCTGATATTCTGATTTATACCTATTCAGTGAGCTATAACCCATTCATAACGGTGTATAATGTTAAAGTTTACTGTAATGAAATAAAACTTTTGTAATGTGTTCATTTTTGTTGTTTAATCTCTGTTACAGCTTGGCTCTGGCCAATAACAGCACTCTGACCATCGGCACCATCGATGAAATCCAGAAGCTACACATTCGCACTGTACCTCTGTATGAGTCACCCAAGTGAGTCTGTTCATCTATCTATCTAGCTCACTAGCTATACTTTCTTCTGTCATTCCTTCCTTCCTTACTTATTTGCATCACCTCCATTAGTCCTTACAAACTTCCCTGTCGACCTACTTATTTACGTCCTTCAGCCCTTCTTGACTCTCATACTGATTGTTACTTCACTTCCTTTTTCCTAAAAGCTGCTGACTGTAAAGTCATCTCAGTGGGGTTTTTTTGTTTTTAAATTGTGCGTGGCATTTCCTTCTGGCACGCAAGAATAGTATCATGTGGATGGGATGTGATAATTTTGATGTCCTGAGGGTTACTTTTCTCTGTTTTGGGACTTTTTCCTCCCTCTTGAGGTAAACAGTACAGCCCTACGAAAACCGGAAACAGCTGAACTCGAGGGAGGAGCTTTAACTAATTAGCATAACTATGGAACTGCGTCATACCAAGATGGCGACTTGCAGAAAACATCATGACTCTGCATCGACCTCAGAGAGTTTTGAGTCGCAGGGATGTAATTTGTGGTTGACATTAACAAATACAGTGGTGCTTGAAAGTTTGTGAACCCTTTAGAATTTTCTATATTTCTGCATAAATATGACCTAAAACATCATCAGATTTTCACACAAGTCCTAAAAGTAGATAAAGAGAACCCAGTTAAACAAATGAGACAAAAATATTATACTTGGTCATTTATTTATTGAGGAAAATGATCCAATATTACATATCTGTGATTGGCAAAAGTATGTGAACCTTTGCTTTCAGTATGTGGTGTGACCCCCTTGTGCAGCAATAACTGCAACTAAACGTTTGCGGTAACTGTTGATCAGTCCTGCACACCGGCTTGGAGGAATTTTAGCCCATTCCTCCGTACAGAACAGCTTCAACTCTGGGATGTTGGTGGGTTTCCTCACATGAACTGCTCGCTTCAGGTCCTTCCACAACATTTCCATTGGATTAAGGTCAGGACTTTGACTTGGCCATTCCAAAACATTCACTTTATTCTTCTTTAACCATTCTTTGGTAGAACGACTTGTGTGCTTAGGGTCGTTGTCTTGTTGCATGACCCACCTTCTCTTGAGATTCAGTTCATGGACAGATGTCCTGACATTTTCCTTTAGAATTCGCTGGTATAATTCAGAATTCATTGTTCCATCAATGATGGCAAGCCATCCTGGCCCAGATGCAGCAAAACTGGCCCAAACCATGATACTACCACCACCATGTTTCACAGATGGGATAAGGTTTTTATGCTGGAATGCAGTGTTTTCCTTTCTCCAAACATAATGCTTCTCATTTAAACCAAAAAGTTCTATTTTGGTCTCCTCCGTCCACAAAACATTTTTCCAATAGCCTTCTGGCTTGTCCATGTGATCTTTAGCAAACTGCAGATGAGCAGCAATGTTCTTTTTGGAGAGCAGTGGCTTTCTCCTTGCAACCCTGCCATGCACACCATTGTTGTTCAGTGTTCTCCTGATGGTGGACTCATGAACATTAACATTAGCCAATGTGAGAGAGGCCTTCAGTTGCTTAGAAGTTACCCTGGGGTCCTTTCTGACCTCGCCGACTATTATACACCTTGTTCTTGGAGTGATCTTTGTTGGTCGACCACTCCTGGGGAAGGTACCAATGGTCTTGAACTTCCTCCATTTGTACACAATCTGTCTGACTGTGGAATGGTGGAGTCCAAACTCCTTAGAGATGGTTTTGTAACCTTTTCCAGCCTGATGAGCATCAACAACGCTTTTTCTGAGGTCCTCAGAAATCTCCTTTGTTCATGTCATGATACACTTCCACAAACATGTTGTGAAGATCAGACTTTGATAGATCCCTGTTCTGTAAATAAAACAGGGTGCCCACTCACACCTGATTGTCATCCCATTGATTGAAAACACCTGACTTTAATTTCACCTTCAAATTAACTGCTAATCCTAGAGGTTCATATACTTTTGCCACTCACAGATATGTAATATTGGATCATTTTCTTCAACAAATAAATGACCGAGTATAATAATTTGTGTCTCATTTGTTTAACTGGGTTCTCTTTATCTACTTTTAGGACTTGCGTGAAAATCTGATGATGTTTTAAGTCAAGGGTCACCAAACTTTTTGCTCTGGGGGCCACACTGTCGTTCCTGACTGTGATGGGGGGCCGGGGTCGGGTCAGCTATATAACATATAGAATTGTATGACCCAGACAAATATATGACCACCAGCAGGCCTCATTGTGTAGTAGAGATTACTAGCCTGGCACAGCCATCCCCACTACTATATCCCCCCACTACTAGATCAACACTTAATTCCTGGCACATATTTGTTTATCTTTACTGGTGGTTTGCAAAAGTAGTAATCGAGACCTTCACACTTGGTTTTAATTTGAAATACCACAGATATTCCATTTATTTATTTTCTAATAAAAATAACATCAAAGCTGTCAAGGTAAGAAACATCTGCCTAGTTGAGGTGATTGACACTGGCAAAGGTGAGTGGAAAATTATAAATTGTAGGTAAGCCTGTTGATATAAATAATAATTGTGTGCAGCACTTAATAAAGGTCAAATAAATAGGCCTATAAAATAAATACATTAAAAAAAAACAGTGAAATTATAATATGAGCAGTAGATCAATAGATCACAGCAGTTGTGCTGTGTCCTGCACGTCATTGCTCTCATCCATGGCTAAAGCAAAAAACTCGAATTCTGACGCTCTCTCATTCAGCTGGTCATACACGTTGTCCCCCAAATCTTCGGTTCGCCTGGTCATAGTAGGTGCGGAGAGACTCACCGTGTTGAGCGCATCCTTCTTGTCGGGACACACCTCCTCAGCCACAGCAAGCATGCATACTTTAACAAAGTCCCCATCAGTAAACGGCTTTCCATGGGTAGCTAGTAGGTGAGCTACCTTATAGCTAGCTCAGACAGCAGCCTGGTTGATCTGGGTTTGGTGAAGGAATACATTCTGTTGTGCAGCCAGTCCGCATTTCATCCTCCGAATCATGTCTTCTCTTGTTTTCCCTCGCAAACTAGCATACTCTTTGTGGCGGGTTTCCTAGTGACGACGCAGATTATATTCTTTGAAAACCGACACACTTTCTTTACATACAAGACAAACTGCACGGTCCTTACACTGAACGAAAAAATAATCGGTGGTCCACTGTTGTTTAAAAACTCTGCACTCTCTGTCAGCTTTTCGCTGACCGCTAGCCATTTTACTGTACTGAACACTGACAGTTCTCTGCGCATGCGCTGCCTGTCACTGCTTGATCGCGAGCATATGACGAAAATTCGGAAAATATGAATAGTTCATTTTATAACTAAATATCAATTTTAATTGATAAAATCAACAACATACAAGATGCAGACATGTTATTATTTGTCAAAAAGCAATTTAAAAAAAAAATAGGCCATGACCACTTTTGGGGATTACCTCATAGGGCTGGTTCAAGTGGTGGGGGGCAGAGGGGCTGGGGGGCCGGTCAAAGGGGGGTGGCGGGCCGGAGTCGGCCCGCGGGCCGGAGTTTGGTGACCCCTGTTTTAAGTTATATTTATGCAGAAATACAGAAAATTCTAAAGGGTTCACAAACTTTCAAGCACCACTGTAGATCCATGAAACTTTATCTTTTCTCCGTTACTGCTTTTGTGTTCTCATTTCGTTCTCTGTAAGATCGAAACATTAGGTGTAGAGCTCCATACTCTCTACCGTGGAGTCGAGCTTATGCACTCTAAGACTGAGCTAGATAATCGCTAGCTAGAATGATTTGGTTATCTGTCCAGAAAAATGACACGCCATCTAACCTCGCTCTATCTTGCCGTAACACTAGACAGGCTTTCCTTTTCTTTTCCGCTGCTTTTAGCTGATGGGAGAGCCGAGTCCACCCTGTTTGTCCACACTGATTTTGTTTTGGTTAAAAGTAGGTCAGACACACCCCATGGTGGTCACATGATCTTGTTGGTCACTTTCTTCGTCGATCTCCGGAATTGTAAAACGTGGGATGCTTTTTTTTTTTTTTTTTTTTTTTTTTTTAAATAATATATCTCGGCAAAACATTTACACACAGGAGTGTGTGTGTGTGTCACACCAGTGAAACATAACAGAAATGGAACATTTTACCCAGAATTCAACTTTGCAGTCAGACCCTTTAAATACTCATTTACTTCCTTGCTGACTTTATTTTCTCACTTTTTTTTTCCGTCCTTCTTTTCTTCCTTGCGTACTTAGTTACTTCCTTACCTCCTTTTTTCATCAAATACTTATTCCTTGGTTTCTTTCTATTTTACTTCTTTATATCGGAATTCCCCTTTCTTCCTTACAGCCTTCCTTTCTCTCTTCCTTCCATACTTATTTGCACTCAATTACCTCCTTCATTCCTTACTTACCTACTAGCTTACTTTCCTTTTTTTACCTTGCAATGTTTATCTCCTTACTTACCCACCTCTTTCCTTCATTCCTTGCTTTTCAATTCCTTCCATCCATCCTTCATTCCTTGCTTTTCAATTCCTTCCATCCATCCTTCATTCCTTGCTTTTCAATTCCTTCCATCCATCCTCCATTCCTTGCTTTTCAATTCCTTCCATCCATCCTTCATTCCTTGCTTTTCAATTCCTTCCATCCATCCTTCATTCCTTGCTTTTCAATTCCTTCCATCCATCCTTCATTCCTTGCTTGTGTAATTGTTTACTTCCTTCCTCTGTCCTGCTAGAAGGAAGCGGTTTCCTCTGAGTGCATTTAAAGATTTAATGTCTGGATTAAAGGTGGTGGGTTTTGCTTGATTAGCGGGTCACAGGCTGAAGGATGTACTTTTCTGATTCTCCTCCTCCTCCTCTCTCAGGAGGATCTGTTATCAGGAGGTGTCCCAGTGTTTCGGTGTGCTCTCCAGTCGAGTGGAGATGCAGGATGTTAATGGAACCACGGCTCCCGTTCGCCCCAGCGCTAGCACTCAGGTAGGTCCTCCTAACGGTTGTAGTCTTTCTTTAAAGCGAAGATGAGCTGTTACGGCTTTACTTCTTGTCCTCAGGCTCTGTCCAGTAGTGTGAGCTCCAGTAAGCTTTTCCCCAGCAGCACCTCCCCTCATGAGACCTCCTTCGGTGAGGAGGTGGAGGTGCACAGCCTGCTGGTGGTGGATCAGCACACTTTTGAAGGTATTTCATCCTCGTCGTTGAAGTCGAGTCTTGTGATGAGCTCGCGGTTGGACTGAAGTCATTAATATTCCTTTTGTTGTCTCAGTGCTTCATGCCCACCAGTTTCTGCCCAGTGAGTACGCTCTGAGCCTGGTGTCCTGTAAACTGGGCAAAGATCCTGCAGTCTACTTTATCGTCGGCACCGCTATGGTCTACCCTGAGGAGGCGGAGCCTAAGCAGGGTCGCATCATCGTCTTCCACTACACCGATGGTAACGACAGTCAGGCGCATTTAATTTGACTGCATTAATGATGTTTTAATAAAAAGTGGTGGGTTTTTTCCTTCTGTAAATGATTTTTTCCCCCCTCTCCCTAGGTAAACTACAGACTGTAGCAGAGAAGGAGGTGAAAGGTGCCGTGTACTCGATTGTGGAGTTTAATGGCAAACTGTTGGCCAGCATCAACAGCACCGTGAGACACTTAGAGTTACAAGTGTAGGGGGTTGATGTATTTAGACTGTTTCTGAATAGGTCTGTGTGTGTTTGTAGGTACGCCTGTACGAGTGGACGGCAGAAAAAGAGCTGAGGACTGAGTGTAATCACTACAACAACATCATGGCTCTGTATCTGAAAACCAAAGGAGACTTCATCCTGGTGGGAGATCTGATGAGGTCTGTGCTGTTGCTAGCGTACAAACCCATGGAGGGAAACTTCGAAGAGGTGAGATGTGATATATATATTTTTTTAATTCTCTCTCTCTCTGTTGATCTGCCTCTGTTTATTTCTGTGAATCTCTCCCACTCTCTCTGCCTCTTTGTCTCCTTCCTCCCACTTTTTATATAAAAGGTTGAAAGTGTCTCTCTGGACAGATCTGTATCTGTTTTTAGCACATAATTATCTTTTTTCTTCTCATTTCTCTTCAGATTGCGCGAGACTTCAACCCCAACTGGATGAGTGCGGTAGAGATTTTGGACGATGATAATTTCCTCGGTGCAGAGAACGCGTTTAACCTTTTCGTGTGTCAGAAAGACAGGTACGGGAGGATTGTGCTCTCAGCATGCTAATAAGGTGTCACACTTTACCAGACACTCGGAGGATATCTGGGACGTGTAGGAGGCTTTTACTACCACAGATTTATGTCGAATTTCATTACAGTTTTTATTATAATATCAGTGATTTTAATGCTATCAAAATAGACAAGGTTTACTGTATGATTTTAAAAAGCCACCAAAAGACCAGAGTGTAAAGTCTGCATCAGACTGTGTGTACTGGAGTCTTATTTGGGTGAGAGCTAATCTTAATGCTTTAAATTCTCTCTGTCTCAGTGCTGCCACCACTGATGAGGAGCGTCAGCATTTGCAGGAAGTGGGCGTGTTCCACCTGGGTGAATTTGTCAATGTGTTCTGTCACGGTTCCCTTGTGCTGCAAAACCTTGGTGAGAGCTCCACTCCAACACAGGGTTCTGTGCTGTTCGGAACTGTTAATGGAATGATCGGTAAGAAAAGAAACCTTAAATTTAATCCTAAAGTCAGCTGTAAAACACTTGAATAAATATTAGAAAATGTCGCCTTCTGAGTCTGGAGGCTTCTTCATGGGGTTCGGGTTGGAACCCATCAGTGATCTTGTTTAACCTGATGATTGGTATAAGCATGATGTAATTCCGAACAGTGAGCTAATATTGTTTGAGTGTTCTGAGCCCAGGAGGCTTTTATTTAAACTCTGTTTACTGTAAAGATGTGAGACATGATTGTGTTTAATTTCTATTTTAAATAATTTTTGCCTCGAATGTAAACAAACTGGCGAAATGGCAGGAGCAATGTGTGAAAAATCCGATCATTCTTGGGGGGGAAAAAAAAAAGATGCGTTCTTACCATCAAATTCCTTCTTTACATAATTTTGGTTTTTTTGGGGGGGTTTGTTTTCGAGTAGAGTTTTTATTTCGTCCTCGATTGGTTCAGTAACACGCTCTGCCATTTTGTTTTTCTCTACTCACGGTATATGAGCTGATATCCTAGTAGTAGAGTAGCCAATCAGAGTGCACATTTGCGCATATCCAGTGAATGTGGAGAGAATAAAAGAAATTATATTGTGATTTTTTTTTTTTTTTTTTTTTTTCTCACAATCTCGCAGGATTAATCGTCCGTTCAAGGAAAATTTACAATAAAATCTTCATGCAAAGTGTGTGTTTTTTGTTTCAGGGCTGGTGACATCCCTATCAGAAGGATGGTACAGTTTACTGATGGATTTACAGAATCGACTCAACAAGGTGATTAAGAGTGTGGGAAAGATTGAGCACAGCTTATATCCTCTTAAACACTCCTTTTACACTTTTTTTCAGGTGCCATTGACCATTATATATTTAGTTCAAAGGGTGCTGCTTTTTTTTTTTTTTTAAATAAATATAAAAGTTGTTTTTGCTTTGATGAGACAAAAGAAGGTTGTGAGCCTTGTACTGTATTTATTGGGAAAAAATCCTTAACGGTGATCACCTGGAGATCTTTCAATACGGAGAGGAAGACGGAACAGGCTACAGGTTTTATCGACGGAGATCTGATCGAAAGCTTTTTAGACCTGGGACGGGCAAAAATGCAGGAAGTGGTCAGCACGCTACAGGTATTTTTAACTGCACCCAGCTCTCAGTGGTAGGCATGTGTTTGCTGCCTTGTTTGATCTCTCTGTGTGTGTGTGTGTTTGTGTGTGTGTGTGTGTTTAGATTGATGATGGCAGTGGGATGAAGCGAGAGGCCACAGTGGATGAAGTGATTAAGATAGTGGAGGAGCTCACCAGGATCCACTAACCCCACTGCACTGCACAACGCTCTGTACATAGATATAAATAAACCAGATAGAGGTGTGTGTGTGTGTGGGTGGACAATATAGATGCGTGCTCTAGAAAGAGGTGCGTGCGTGTGTGTGTGTGTGGAGAGAGTGAGGGCTGAACGATAAGCACTCCTTTATCATTGCGTTATCAGGCCACCGTGATTTAAGGTGTTCTGAGAGATGAGACACACAAAAGGATGCTGATCACATGATTTAGACTTTTACTCGTGACGTTTTTGTCCATGTGCTCTTTGCCCAGTCTTTACTTTTAATAAAGCTTGCTCCAGTAAAACTTCTGATTTGTTGGTTTTAACATTGCAGGAAGTTGGATTTCTGCAAAAGTTACTCGTTAAAAGAAGTCATCTGCTCTTTGTCCATGTCAAAGCCATTCTGCTTGAATGAAAAACATCAGTTAATACGTTTACAGTCCAGGCTGGACTCGGATTGGACACAACTGTTGATTGAATTTACATAAATGGTGCAATTTAAAACAAAAAAAATCCCAGGTTTATATCACTGCTCCTGCTGTGTGATTGTTTCTTTAGTAACCCCTGTTAATTCACAGGGACTTGTACGACAGCCTCAACAGTGTGTGATGTGTTAAGGAGACCTCTGTTTATAGACGGAGTCTCCAGCGTCAGAGGTAAAGCTGTAACTTTACGCTCTGCAGTTTCTCCAGCACCAAAGCCATGCTGTTTCCTCCCACTCCTTTCACTGTGGTGTGTAAGAGGAATAAAACACTTCCTGAATCTAGCTACCACATCAAACAACCCTGTCGTTGATGAATTTCCTATAAAAGCATGTCTTGAAGCATTATTTCTTGTGTATAATAGAACTATTAATTTCACATTTTTTTAAATTGCATTTATTTACAGAGTGACAGTCCGCAGTTACAGAGGGTGATTCGGTCAATAGATTTAATGAGGCTAAAAATGATCACGGACATTTTGGGGGAAAAGTAACAGTGTTGTGTTTTGTTTTTTTGGGTTGGACTGACTTTTTTGTATATTTTAAATGTAAAATTTAGTGAATGTTCTGGAATTGGACAGGACAAAAGAATCAGTTTACAGTTCATTAGATGATGTAGGTACAGAAGGGCTGAGAATTCTGAGAGATAAAACTCCTAAAATCCTGTTTTTACTAGTTTTTGAAGACTGTTCATTAAGTTCAAATTAACTAAGGATTAAATTTATTATACTCTCTCTCTCTCTCTCTCTCCCTCCCTCTCTGGTTAAAGATGATGGAAAGCATGGACTCTTATTTATTAAATTCAGTCTTGATTAAAATCTAAATGTCCAAAATAGTGTTTGCTCCTGCTGCGTCGACTCCTTTTGAAAAGTGTTGATTTTCTTTAAGTTGGCAGCAGAGGGCACTGATGTTTCTGGAATGATTTTCGTTCTTTAAACGTGCATGACATCAGGTCATGGAGCTGTGAGCAAGTCCTCCTGCATTTAAACCTCGCTCTTGCCTTTTAGAGTCCGTCAGAATAAAGCAGCAGGACAACACTGTAACACTGCTGTTTTTACTGATGATCATCTCACACTATTTCAGGAGACCTGAGAAGGTTCTTGGCTCAATATTATACAAGTGTTCAAACAATTTCAGGCCAAAGGTCCTCCCAGTCCATCTTAACATAACTCCTCCCACTGTATTACTTTGGAAACAACTCCTCCCAGTCCCTCATACTCAACCCTTCCTAGTGCATTTCATCATAAACAAAACCCCTCCTAATGTTTTACATCATGACCAAAGCCCCTCCCAATATTACATTGTAACCGAAATGCTTCCCAATATTACATCATATCCAAAACCCCTCCCAATATTACATAATATCCAAAACCTCTCCCAATATTACATCATATCCAAAATCCCTCCCAATAAAACATCAAAACTGAAACTGCCCAATATTACATTGTATCCAAAGCCCTCCCAATATTACATCAAAACCAAAACTCCTCCCAATATTACATCAAAACTGAAACTCCTCCCAATATTACACTGTATTCAAAGTCCCTCCCAATATTACATCAAAACCAAAACCCCTCCCAATATTACACTGTATTCAAAGTCCCTCCCAATATTACATCAAAACCAAAACAACACCTAATTTTACATCAAAACCAAAACACCTAATATTACACTGTATTCAAAGTCCCTCCCAATATTACATCATAACTGAAACTCCTCCCAATATTACACTGTATTCAAAGTCCCTCCCAATATTACATCAAACCGAAACTCCTTCCAATATTACACTGTATTCAAAGTCCCTCCCAATATTACATCAAAACTGAAACCCCTCCCAATATTACACTGTATTCAAAGTCCCTCCCAATATTACATCAAACCGAAACTCCTCCCAATATTACACTGTATTCAAAGTCCCTCCCAATATTACATCAAAACCGAAACCCCTCCCAATATTACACTGTATTCAAAGTCCCTCCCAATATTACATCAAACCGAAACTCCTCCCAATATTACATCAAAACCGAAACCCCTCCCAATATTACATCAAAACCAAAACAACACCTAATTTTACATCAAAACCAAAACACCACCTAATATTACATCAAAACCCCTCCCAATATTACACTGTATTCAAAGTCCCTCCCAATATTACATCATAACTGAAACTCCTCCCAATATTACACTGTATTCAAAGTCCCTCCCAATATTACATCAAACCGAAACTCCTCCCAATATTACACTGTATTCAAAGTCCCTCCCAATATTACATCAAAACTGAAACCCCTCCCAATATTACACTGTATTCAAAGTCCCTCCCAATATTACATCATAACTGAAACTCCTCCCAATATTACACTGTATTCAAAGTCCCTCCCAATATTACATCAAAACCGAAACCCCTCCCAATATTACATTGTATTCAAAGTCCCTCCCAATATTATATCATAACTGAAACTCCTCCCAATATTACATCATATCGAAAACTCCTCCCAATATAACATCATAACTGAAACCCCTCCCAAAATATAACAGAACCTGCATGCGGTCCCTGGCTGCTGGAAGGAATAAAAAAACACTGGAAAATGAGGAACACAGGAAGTTGGTGGTTGAGGTGGAAGAAGCTGATCTGCATATTATAAGTGCATTTCATTATGAGTGTAAAGGCATGCAGCTAAAATCTGGATCCAAATTCAGATCCAGAAAACGACCAGGCATAAATAATTTTGTACTTGTTTTCTCATGAGAGATTAGACACTTCAAAAAAAGGAAAGAATGCTGGTGTAAAACATCAGACTTCTGTACTCATTCATTTTTAATCCATTATGTAACAATATGTTCACATCTCACCTCATGTGGACTTGCCAAAAAAAAAAACATCTTTGCTGAAGTGTGTGTTTATGAGCCTGTTTTCTCCTGAAACGTGTTCTGACCTTCAGCTGCATCGTAGCAATAAATAAAGCCTGACTTATTTAATTAACAAGGTGCGCAGTGTTAAGTTCACCTGTATCACAGCAGACTGCTGCACAAATGTGTTACAGCCTTGTAGAAAGACTGCAGAGCAAGAAGAGAAGAATAAAAACTCAAGTATATACAGGATTTATAAAGATTATAAGATTATAAAGTACTTCAAAGGGGATTTTTGAAAGCTTGGACCACCATCAGTGCATGGTGTGGTAGATAGATGGATTAAAGACGATGCAGCGCTCCCTTGGAGCAAGCGCCTTACAGAGAGCACTTCAAGGGCATACTGTATAATCCTCAAGTGACAGAAGGCTATGCTGGAAGCTGATAAGTTCTCGACTCGCTCATGAGGAAAATACTAACAAGACGTTTATCATGGAGGAAGTGACGAGTCTCCACAGAAACAACGCTGCTGTTCATGTCAAGTTTGAAGAAAGAATACCTGGATGTTCCGCTGATGAACAATATTCTGTGGGGAAATGAAGCGTGAGTTTATCTTTTTTTGCTAAATTACTGCAGAATCAAAGCCTCATCCTGACTGTGAAGCATGAAGGAGCGAGCGTAATGGTGTGGAACTGATCCCCCGCCGCTGGGCTGGGAAGATTCATAAATGTTGAGGAACAAATGCATGTCGAAGTTGGATCAGGAAATTCAAGAGCAGGGCATCTGGGACATGAATTTCCAAAACACGGGACTAAACCACAAACCGGAGACTTTGTGAAGAAGGATTGTGGTAACGAACTAACAGCAAACTAATACCACTTAAAAGCCATGTTAACTAACTAATGCATTTAAAGCTGGATTATTTTGGGCACGTTTGCTTGCCTTTATTATTATTATTTCTTTCTGCAGAGGTGCCTTTGTTTGTATGGGAGCATATCTACGTCCCCTGGGTGCTGTGTTCCAACCCTACTCTTAACCCCACAATTGATCAATCAATCAATCTAAGGTTTGTTTCTTTCCTGCAGGAGGAACCTCTCCCCAGCCTGCCTCCAGCCATCCCGATCCCAAGCCAACCTCGTCCAGAGTGGTCCTGGAAGATTGTCCCTCCATCTCATTTTTGGTCTCCCTCTTGGTCTTGTCCACCTCCTTGGTGTCCATTCTGTCACTTTAGCAGTCCACCTGTTATCTGGCAGTCTGGCTATGTGTCCTGCCCAGCGATGTACAGTGGTGCTTGAAAGTTTGTGAACCCTTTAGAATTTTCTATATTTCTGCATAAATATGACCTAAAACATCATCAGATTTTCACACAAGTCCTAAAAGTAGATAAAGAGAACCCAGTTAAACAAATGAGACAAAAATATTATACTTGGTCATTTATTTATTGAGGAAAATGATCCAATATTACATATCTGTGATTGGCAAAAGTATGTGACCCTTTGCTTTCAGTATCTGGTGTGACCCCCTTGTGCAGCAATAACTGCAACTAAACGTTTCCGGAAACTGTTGATCAGTCCTGCACACCGGCTTGGAGGAATTTTAGCCCGTTCCTCCGTACAGAACAGCTTCAACTCTGGGATGTTGGTGGGTTTCCTCACATGAACTGCTCACTTCAGGTCCTTCCACAACATTTCAACTGGATTAAGGTCAGGACTTTGACTTGGCCATTCCAGAACATTAACTTTATTCTTCTTTAACCATTCTTTGGTAGAACGACTTGTGTGCTGAGGGTCGTTGTCTTGCTGCACGACCCACCTTCTCTTGAGATTCAGTTCATGGACAGATGTCCTGACATTTTCCTTTAGAATTCGCTGGTATAATTCAGAATTCATTGTTCCATCAATGATGGCAAGCCGTCCTGGCCCAGATGCAGCAAAACAGGCCCAAACCATGATACTACCACCACCATGTTTCACAGATGGGATAAGGTTCTTATGCTGGAATGCAGTGTTTTCCTTTCTCCAAACATAACGCTTCTCATTTAAACCAAAAAGTTCTATTTTGTTCTCATCCATCCACAAAACATTTTTCCAATAGCCTTCTGGCTTGTCCATGTGATCTTTAGCAAACTGCAGACAAGCAGCAATGTTCTTTTTGGAGAGCAGCGGCTTTCTCCTTGCAACCCTGCCATGCACACCATTGTTGTTCAGTGTTCTCCTGATGGTGGACTCATGAACATTAACATTAGCCAATGTGAGAGAGGCCTTCAGTTGTTTAGAAGTTACCCTGTGGTCCTTTGTGACCTCGCCGACTATTGCACACCTTGCTCTTGGAGTGATCTTTGTTGGTGGACCACTCCTGAGGAGGGTAGCAATGGTCTTGAATTTCCTCCATTTGTACACAATCTGTCTGACTGTGGATTGGTGGAGTCCAAACTCTTTAGAGATGGTTTTGTAACCTTTTTCCAGCCTGATGAGCATCAACAACGCTTTTTCTGAGGTCCTCAGAAATCTCCTTTGTTCGTACCATGATACACTTCCACAAACACGTGTTGTGAAGATCAGACTTTGATAGATCCCTGTTCTTTAAATAAAACAGGGTGCCCACTCACACCTGATTGTCATCCCATTGACTGAAAACACCTGACTCTAATTTCACCTTCAAATTAACTGCTAATCCGAGAGGTTCACATACTTTTGCCACTCACAGATATGTAATATTGGATCATTTTCCTCAGTAAATAAATGACCAAGTATAATATTTTTGTCTCATTTGTTTAACTGGGTTCTCTTTATCTACTTTTAGGACTTGTGTGAAAATCTGATGATGTTTTAGGTCATATTTATGCAGAAATATAGAAAATTCTAAAGGGTTCACAAACTTTCAAGCACCACTGTAATGATTTTCTGATGGCATCAGTAAGGTCCACTTCTCCTGTTTTGTGTCTTATCCATGTGTTGATTTTCTTGTCTCTTAGCTTTATCCCTAACATAATGCGTTCCATCTTTCTTTGTGCTACTGCCAGCATCTCCATTTGAGCATTTGTTCAGACCCAAGTTTCGCTACTATTGGTCATCACAGGTAGGATGTATTTGTTCAAATCCATCCATCCATTTTCTTCTGTTTATCTGAGGTTGGGTTGCGGTGGCAGCAGGTGAAACAGGGTATTCCAGGCATCCTTTTCTCCAGCAACACTTTCCAGTTCCTCCTGGGGATCCCAAGGTGCTCCCAGGCCAGATGAGATATATAATCTCTCAAGCATGTTCTGGGTCTACCCCGAGGCCTCCTCCCAGTTGGATGTGCCTGGAAAAAAACCTCCAAAGGGAGGTGCTCAGGAGGCATCATAATCAGATGCCCAAACCACCTCAGCTGACTGCTTTCAACATGAAAGAGCATCAACTACGAGATCCTTCCAGATGTCTGAGCTCCTCACCCTGTCTCTAAGGCTGAGCCCAGCCACCCTACGGAGAAAGCTCAATTCAGCCGCCTGTATCCGCGATCTCATCCTTTTGGTCACAACCCAAAGCTCATGACCATGAGTGAGGGTTGGAAAGTAGACTGACTGGTAAATCAAAAGCTTTGCCTTCTGGCTCAGCTCCCTCTTCACCATGACGGTCCAGTACAACACCTACATTACATTCGTTCAACTTTTGTTTTTATTCTCATACTCGTGTTTTGATTGTTCATGATATTATTCACTTTATTCATGATTGATCATGTCATATTAAACGCATACAGAGCTGGAGAACATCGGATTGACATGACACCTATTATCCATCCCACCCATGGTGCACTAAAAATACATGCTTCTATCAACTTCATGAAAACTATGAAGCTGTTATTCTCCATAAGTCACACCATTTTAGTCGCTGTAATAACGACGCCACAACCAAACCGTTCAGAACAATATCTTTTCTTCTTAGTTTTCATTGTCACAATCAACTCGCATATAAACATAAACAAACAGAAGCATTTATAAAGGATAATTTTAACAGATGTCAGCTGTCTGAAAGACTGATTTTGTCAGTTTTAGTGTCGGGCAATAATACGTGTGAAAAGTAGCACGTTTTTGTTCATGTGGTTCTGTTATGACACTTTTCAGGCTGAGTGTCATGACAACTGTCTGTGTATCAGAATCACATAATTGGAAATTTGAACAATTGTGACATTTCCAAATGAGGCTCTGCGGCGTTTCCTGAATTCGGCACTCGGAAACATTAAAAGCTGCTGTTTAACAGCTGCACACTGCAGTGAAAGTTACAGTACAGGTTTCAGATGTGAATGTAAATTTGAGGAAGTATGGAGTTTTACATTCATCTCTTACAGGAGAATTTTGAATGAATGCAAAAAGCTGAAAATTCAAAAATGCCACAATATCATAAATGTTAGTTTGATGCTATCCATCAGTCAGACAGTAACATGTAAATATTTTCATATTCCAAACCAAACTAAATATTCTTGTCAGATTACCAAAAGTTTTGCTGATTTTCTTTGTACTCACTTTAATGAATGCAAATCAGCTTTAAAGCTGTACTGCCTTTCAGATTTTTCACGTGTATGTTATAAAAAGAATTTTCCCGACACCCAATTATTTTTGTTTAGTGACTGAAAGATACAGAATTCGAATCACAGACTTCCAATTTTATTAATTTTTTAATAGAACAATTAATGAATTTATCTCCACGTGGCTCTAAATTCTCTGCTATTTTTTCCTGCTTCACCATGACCCAATACAAGATACTACGTGATGCATCACATCACATGGTGGGCTTTCCCTGTTCACGCAAGGCATTGTGGGATACAAATTTGAAACAGGAGAGAAAAATGGAGGTCGTGAGTGTGCGAATGAAACGTGAAAGAGTGACTACAGTAACGGAAAGAAAGTGAGAAGAAAAGACGTTATGTTATATACGAAGGAAAGGAACCGCAGGACCAAACTAATAAATATGGGCGCTCAGCGAGCACCTCGGTGTGATCAGCTGTTCGTTTAGCGACAGAATGATGGAACTGTCAGTGCACGCTCAAAGGGAAACCTGTAGATGGCAGTAATGCAACACTGTGGATCAGTGGCGGCTGGTAGTCTTTCAAACAGGGGAGGCTGGTCGGTTACGATATTTCCAGATTTTAAAAGAAAAAAAACACATCACTTTTGCCCATACTCTTGCCTCTGATCTGGCTGATTGTTGGCAGGGTCACTAACTGTGAAATAACAGGTTCTTTTGGCCCATTAGCCTACTGACCAATATACATGATGGTGGTGTTGGGGGGGGGGGGGGGGGGTATATTTAAACATTTTATATTTTAAAATTGTGGCATGTTGTTTAAAAATTGACCTCGGCTGTGTTTTTGTTTAAAAATGTTTTCCAAATTGTAGCTGTGTTTAATTCATATCCAGAAAAATATATATTCCAATATAATATACTCAGCATAAACATTTTAAATAGATTCTATATTTTTGGTCCATCCATGACATATTACTAAAGTAGCCTATTTACTGTTGTTGATGTGGGTCA
Source organism: Neoarius graeffei (assembly GCF_027579695.1). Taxonomy (NCBI): domain Eukaryota; kingdom Metazoa; phylum Chordata; class Actinopteri; order Siluriformes; family Ariidae; genus Neoarius; species Neoarius graeffei. The sequence goes on along the minus strand of NC_083574.1, from coordinate 2,341,804 downwards.
CTTGCTGTTAGCCAATTCACTTTCTCGTACCAGGAGAGCTGAAAGGAACGAGTATTATTCCCTACCTTTTTCACCAAGTCAATTTGAGGCGTTGGTCTACCCTGCTCTTTAATTTTAATTTTTTCCTCGAAAGGAAGACTGGCAAATGGCTTCGCCAAAATTAAATCAGCAATGCTTGGCATCCGTGCGCAGCTTTCTTGCTAGCTGACTAGCCCCCTCAAGTTCAAGTTCAGTCACTCAAATAAACGAAATTTCTGGAACTAAGATAGCAAACTTGACAACACTATATTTACACTTTATTTACAATGAAAATATATACAAACTAAAAAAGCTGGTAGAAACCGTATGTAATGAATGAAATCGAAATGTAAGCTGATCTCTTACAATACACCACAGCACTTGCGAATCCGCATGAGACTGAACTGAGATTCGCCGCTGCCTGTCTATATTTGAAACGAGCTGCCAATCAAAGAAAATATCCGGCCGCTTTCACCAATCACCAGTCTCCTCGCGGAAACTGCCATGTCCCTCCCACTGTGAGGCTCGGAGTCCGTGGGCGGGCATTTTCGCAGTATTTGTCCAATAACCGTCTTGCATTTTGAGATTGAAAAGTGCAGAGCTCCCAAATGCCGTGGAAGTCCATTGAGGCTGGGAGTCCGTGAGACTCCGTGGGCGGGCATTTTTGCAGTATTTGTCCAATCATTGTCTTGCATTTTGAGATTGACAAGCACAGAGCTCCCAATCCACTGAGGCTGGGCTGCATCGCGCGGTCACGAGGGGGAAAAACTCACGCACACATTAGGTGAACTGGGGAAAGTTATAACGGAATGATTTCGCACTGTAGTTGGGTTGAGCACATATATTTCTATGATTCTGGATCTGAAATAGCAATGTTATAAGGTCGGCTATAACATAAGCTTAGCGCAATTCATCCTACACGATGTTCGTCATTTTTAGAGGAGGCTGAGCCTCCCTCGTTGTCTTAGAGCAATCGCCCGTGCTGTGGATGCCAGCTGCCGTAAAACCCAAAAGAAGAAGAAGAAGGTAAACCTGCGCATGCGCACACGGACTTCCTCTGTCTGCTTGACTGCGCCAAGCGAGCGATTTCATGCACATTATTTGCTTTAATCCCCTCAAATTAAATAACTTCCCAGCCACAGAACGGCCTGATATTTTGTGAGATATTACAGAAATAAACAGATATCACAATCACCACATTTCAGACAGAACTAAATTTCACCGAGTTTATGAAATCGAAAGGCCGACTCGCTTTAAATCACCCATTGCTTTCAAGGCATATTTATATTTAGCCACACCCACAAGATCCTAATATGGAAATTTACACCAACGAAAGAGCAACGTAGGGAAAATTTCTCTGTATCCTGGGTGTTAAACTTATTAGATCCTATTATAGATTTTTGAGATCTCTCTGGATCCATAATGGTGTCATTTTGAGCTCATTCTGCTCAGGTTCCTGTGGTGTTTGTTGATTCAGGTTTTGAATGAATGTCTTCTCCTCGAACATGGATTGAAAGCACAGGTAGAGAGCATGTTTTATTGATTCAGTGAGGGGAAGGAGGTGGTGCAGTGGCAACAGGGGATGCATTATTGATCATACGAGCTATGGAGGAGATGAACGACAGAGATGGAGAGAGAACCAGGGAGGAGAGAACCTGAGAGAATGAGAGAAGATTCCATCCATCCTCCACGTCCAATTTGTATGCAGCCGATATGACTTCGCCGAGCCACGTGACGCCGGCATCATGAATTTTTCAAATTGAAATGTCACTCTGATAGAGAAGACTTCAGCACAGAGCTGTGTGTGTGTGTGTGTGTGTACTTCTTCAATTCTTGTTTCACCAAAGGGAAAGATTCACTCATTTGTTTTTTTGTAAATCCCCTCAGTCTTTGAAGTGTTTGTTCAGGATCGTACAGCCATACATGTCAACCTATATGGAATGTTCGTATTTTATACGGATTTGATTCAATAAACGTAGTATTCAGGCGTATAAATAAAGTTATACGGATTCTTTAAAAAAACTTCAATATTTATTTAGAGCTATAATCAATTCCCACGATGATAAAAGAGCGCATAACATTTATAAACGTACTGTACACCACAGACAGCCAGTAAAGAGTCTTATGAAATCGCGCGTTATCTTGTGGTAGCGAGACTTCGTTCCACTTTTGATCATGTGCACACCGCATTGTGAGAATCCCGCCAACCGGGAAGTCATAGACATATAAACATAGACACTGCCTTCTGCATAGAATCATACGTCATCCTCGCCGCCATATTGGATGTGGCAAAGTGGAGATTCTTCAACCGTCTCTGGTATAGCATCTAGACAGTAGCTGAGAATAAAGATGCCTCATTCATGTGCTGCGTTTAACTGTACCAACAGGTTTACCGTCCAAACAAGATCACATGGGATTACCTTTCACAGGTGAGACTGGAAAAATACTTTTCATTGTATTTGGTCATTATAACGTAATTTTACGAACAGATTTTCCTGACTTTGTGGCTAATATGAAGTCTCGCACATAATAGCCACTCGGTGAAACCTGTCTCCAAACAACGAAGTATTTCCTTCGTAACTACGCTGATAACACTTTGTGTTTTTGTCAAGCATTGGAGCTTTGTATTCATTCTGAAGGTTTATTGTTATTAATATTGAATAAAAAGTAACTGGGATATATCATTGTTAATTATCCTTCAAATTTTAGGTAAATTATTTTAATTTGCATCTTATATGGATTTTATAAGGGAAATACGGATTTTGGAGGTTGGTTATACAGGTTTGATTGACCAAAGGTTGACGTGTATGGTACAGCGGATAATTACAGTATCTGCTGAGTGTCGTCACCAACAACATCAGTTCAATCTGGCGGGAAAAAAAATCTCACTCAGCTCAACTTTTACTGCATCGTTTACTTTAACCTGCATTATCACAAGTCGGTTTAGGTTTTTAACTATAATATCCATTATTATTGAGACAAATATGTCCTGACTGGCAGTTTTATCACCTCTACCTGCCTTGTAGATCACTGTAGAGCTCATCTGCGATGCTGTACAAAGTATTGGTACCCCTCTAGAACATACACTGTGGCAAAACAACATGGAGGTGGCTCAATGGCGTCATCCCAAACCCTGGCTGCCTCTGCCGAGAGGTTACGACTTGTCCTTAGATAGATTTCAACAAATATAATGACCTTAAACACACACCCCAATCAGTACAAATGGCTGACACGAATTCTGTCAATATTATGTTCTGAAATGAAGACAAAGTTGACATTTACAAACCTGAGAATATAATAAAGAAGTTGAAGTGTACATGGAAAAGGCTCTGAGATTCTACAAGTGTCATCGACCTTGTTACAGGACGAGATCCAGTGCTCCACCCCCAGAACCTAGAGGAGAGTTAGCATGCTAACTAGCATAAGCATTAACAAGGGCTGTCACAAAAGCGGTCACTGCTTGAAACCCAAGTTAGAAATCTATAACCAGGCAATATTTGGCTCACGCTGATTGATGATGATGTCACTGACATGATTCTTGATAAAAGGCAGCCGTTTCTACAGTTCAGAGCTTTACACAGACAAACCTGTCCGGGAGCAACAGCGCTAATTCTGCATCCAGCTTCATCGACTCCATCTTGCAAAAACACCCCCAGGGTTTATTCTGGTTTTATTGTGTGTCATAGAAAGTTGTTGGTTTTTTGTTTTTTTTTCACAGCACAGACTAATTTTTATCAGAAAAAATTTATCGGAGAATTATCTGGCTGCAACGATTGCATACCGATTTCACACTGAGATGTGGGTGGAGTGAAGAGGCTTTGGGGCGTGGCTATAAAATAACTGATGAGACTGATGCTACTCAGTTTTACATTTCTTAATGCTTTAGCTCCATGATGCATCTCTTCATCCCTGATAAACGACGTTACAAAGATTATCGAGTCTTCACCATCGCGATATTCCACATATGGAACCTAAAAAGAAGTGCTGAAGCAGCGTGTTTTAATTTTATTCACCAAAGATCAAATATTTGTCAGGGTTCAATGATCTCTGATTTATAAATAAATAACCAGCCAAGAACAACAACACTTATTTAAAGCTGGACGGCCTTTTGATTTCATAAAATCTGTGAAATTTAGTTCCCTCTGAAATGTGGTCATTGTGATATTTCTGTAATGTCTCACAAAATATCAGGTCCTGTGGCTGGGAAAAAACTCAGAATTTCTGAGATTAAAGTAATATATTTATGAAAAAAATAGAAATTCCAAGATTAAGTCAGAAATTTACAAGAAAAAAAAATCTCCAGGCTTCCCGGCTGCAGTGCATTCTGAGAAATGTAGTTGAAAATCTCAGGGATTTATTTGTTTATTTTAATTACATGATCGAGGAGGAAAGGCTGCGTTTCCTAAAGCTCTCGGCTCGGCCGTGGCATCTGTGGTGTGATGATGTTGATCCGACCTTGTACAGTGAAGCGATCTGACTCGTTGACGGTATTTTTCCAAGTTTTTTGTTGTTGTAAATTTGTGACTTTTAAATCTCTGAATTTCTGAGTATTTTTTCTTGCAAATGTGTGACTTTATATTCTCAGAGAATATTCAAGGTTCTTCTCATAAAGGTACAACTTTAATCTCAGAATTTGAGTTTTTTTTCCTTAGAACAGGACTTTTCAAAGTGTGGGGCGCGCCTCCCCTAGGGGACACCAGAGCTCTCCAGGGGGGGCGCAACGTGAGGAAAAATAAACCAGAATAAGTTACTATTGCGGACATTTAGCGAACTTCAGCTAGCCTTTGCCAGAGACAAAATGGATGGATTTTTAGTACCTAAAGCTACAGTGAGTGAGGAGACAGAGTCTGGGCCAAGCAAAAAAAGAAGGAAGTCTGACCACGATTATTTAAAGTTTGGATTTTCATGGACTGGATCTGAAGATGCTCCACTGCCACAGTGTGTTGTCTGCCAAGAGGTGCTAGCTAACGATGCTATGAGATGTTTAAAATGCGTAAAACAACATGTTTAAAAAAAAAAGCACAGATGTTTAAAATGTGTAAAAAAAAGTTCTAAAAAAGCACAGATGTTTAAAATGTGTAAAAAAGATGTTTTTAAAAAAGCACAGATGTTTAAAATGTGTAAAACAAGATGTTTTAAAAAAGAACAGACGTTTAAAATGTGTAAAACAAGATGTTTTTAAAAAGCACAGATGTTTAAAATGTGTAAAACAAGATGTTTTAAAAAAGAACAGACGTTTAAAATGTGTAAAAAAGATGTTTTAAAAAAGCACAGATGTTTAAAATGTGTAAAACAATGTTTTAAAAAAGCACAGATGTTTAAAATGTGTAAAAAAGATGTTTTTAAAAAAGCACAGATGTTTAAAATGTGTAAAAAAAAAAAAGTTTTAAAAAAGCACAGATGTTTAAAATGTGTAAAAAAGATGTTTTTAAAAAAGCACAGATGTTTAAAATGTGTACAACAACCATTTTTTTTAAATACGAATGGAACATTAAGTATAGCAACAACAAAAATTGTGGTGGGGGGCGCTGTTGTTTATTTGCTCTCTGAGGGGGGGCGGGGCTGACTTTCCCACACTTTGAAAACCCCTGCCTTATTCTCCCCCTCCCCCATCCCACTGTCTCACCTCTTTTTTTAACCTATGGCCCCAATACACTGCCTTACTCTTATTTCATCATTTTTTTTTTTCTTCACATGATAAAGAATTTTTAAAATATTAATTCTTGCACAGGGGGCGGCACGGTGGTGTAGTGGTTAGCACTGTCGCCTCACAGCAAGAAGGTCCGGGTTCGAGCCCCGTGGCCGGCGAGGGCCTTTCTGTGCGGAGTTTGCATGTTCTCCCCGTGTCCGCGTGGGTTTCCTCCGGGTGCTCCGGTTTCCCCCACAGTCCAAAGACATGCAGGTTAGGTTAACTGGTGACTCTAAATTGAGCGTAGGTGTGAATGTGAGTGTGAATGGTTGTCTGTGTCTATGTGTCAGCCCTGTGATGACCTGGCGACTTGTCCAGGGTGAACCCCGCCTTTCGCCCGTAGTCAGCTGGGATAGGATCCAGCTTGCCTGCGACCCTGTAGAACAGGATAAAGCGGCTAGAGATAATGAGATGTGTGTGATGTGAATTCTTGCACAGGGTGCCAATAATTCTGGAGTTCAACACCACGACTAAAGACAACACACACACACTTTCCCTATAAAAGCTTTATTTATATATTTTATGTTATAATAAGTACAGCGTGTGAAAGATACCAAAGGAAGTACAGATATTTACACACACGTTTGTTACGTAATGAAGACGACAATGACGAAACAGGCTGTGTTTTTGAGAAATCTCTTCTCCTTTTCTTTTGATCTGTTGAAGCGGCAGATATCTGCACTGCTGGAGTGTGTTCAGTACTCTTATTATTATTTTACACTTTGAAAGGGCGTCGCTTCTTTTTTTTCCTTTTCCACGCCGGAATGTTTCCGACTCTTCCTGCGAAGTTTCAGTGACTGATGATTCCTCGATGTGACTCCGGCAGTGTCTCATCACATCATTTCCCTTCTTCTGTTCCTCTCCTTCTTCTTCTCAGTGGAACTGATGAATGAAGCGATGCAAGCTGGTTAGATTCAAACAGGATTAGGAAATAAAGCCGAACCCGTCCACTTTCTTCTCTTTATCAGGTTTCTGTCGAGTTGAATCAGAATTCCAGACACTAATGAAATCTTACTGTGTTCTACACGGACGAAAAATAACATTTTCTTTTCATTTCATTCTTATGAGACTGTTTGGTGAACAGTGTGTTAGCTAGTGGTGTCGTTGAAGGAAAACCATTTTCCAGCTGGAGAGCACAATGATTACGTCACATCAAGAAATTAAATAAAAAAAAACAAGAAATGTGATTAAATTTTCCAGTTTTTGACAAAAAAAAAAAGTGTCCTACAAAATGTTTCGGATCCATTTCGGTTCTCTAGGCGTAGAACGTGTCCACTTTCACAGCCTGGCAGAAGATGGTCATGGAGAACACCAGCCCTAAGATCTAGAAAAACATCACACACACACACACACACACAGGTTAGTGAGGGACGTGTCACCGAAAATCCCGTATTGAATAAAATAATCGATGTGTCCTCATTACGTAATCCACATGGAGCTCTAGTTGATACCTGCGTTAGAGCCGTGCACAGAGCGAAGATCCACAGAGCTACGAGGTTCTCCTGGAGCCAGCTTTTCACTCGTTCGTAACACGGCTGTGAAACACACACACACACGAGGACTTTATTGATGAATCTGTATATACAGCTCTGACTGTAGTGCAGCTGCAAACCACATGTTTAATTACAATTAATGCACTCGTTCTAATACAGTATCGTTTCTATAGCAACGGCTCATTCACAGGGACTCATACAGCGGCCGCGCCGCATGAACAGGTTTAAAAACGTGCTTGCGGTTTCTCAGAAACGTGCTGTTAGAAGCTGTGTGAATATTTTTGAGAGAGAATAACGAGAGGCTGCTGAGGGAACGACTGTTTATCGCTGCTATAACGTGAGTGAGAACAGGAACTGTACAATGACATCGTTCTTTTACAATTAAAACTATAACTTGTCGAGTTGCTGTGGTGTAAGAGGAATAAAACACTTGAGGCAGGGCTGATAATTTTATCACATCACATCATCACGCCGCTCGAACCAGCACCTCGTTACAGGGTGAAATTCTGGTGGAATTCGGATAAAAGGATCAAATTTACATCCCAGGAATGAGGTTCAGGCGGAACATGGAGTTTGTTGATCTCGATGGATCACAACAGCATGTAAACAATTGAGTGTTTTGTCCCGCCCACAATTTTACAGTGATGTAATCAATGATTTAATTCTGTACAACATTTTAGATTTATGTAAGACATAGATGAATCATAAACACTATGCAGTGATTAAGGTCATAATGATAGTGTTTGTTCATTTTGTCTTTAAATTATTGCACCCGAGCCAACGATACCGAAGCTCCGCCTCCTGGCACTTTATGTACAGTATTTTATGTATTTATAATTACGAAACTGTGAGTGTATCGTGAGCCGTGCACATTTAAACAGACACATTTTTCCTGTTTTTTCCTGGTCAGACTTTTGCATATTTTGTAAAACGTTTTAACATCAGAGCACGCCGCGGAGTTATCACTCAAAAATACGCCGAAGAAGAGTCGTCATTTTTCCTCATAATAAAAAAATGACATTTAGATCTGGAATGATTGTCAGTCGTTTAGGTGTTATGATATTAACCAACACCCTAGAAGCTCAACCCCTTTCACTCACCTCTTCTCACACTAATGATGCTCCGACGCGGCGTCTTCGCTTTCTGTCACGATAAATATCAGATGTTGTTGTTTTGAGTTAATTAATGTGGAATAAAATCCATCAGTGTTTGTTGACAGTGTGCTCGTATTTGAGAAGTTTGTACTTAACGTTTGTTAAATGTATTTATCATTCAAATTATTTTTACGCTGTTTTGATTGGCTGAGCGAACTACAAGTAACCGCCTACAAATAACGCTCTGCTCACGTGCAATGACTTTGCACTTTTGTCAACATGGCTCAATTTCTTTGTTATCGTTTGACTCTTCATGCAAAATTTATAATCAGTATTTCAAAAAATAATAATAATAACAAGCAGCAATGTGGGGGCCAAGCAGAATATGACGCCATAGGGCGCGTTGGATTCATTTTGACCGAAGGATTCCAGCGATACTAAGATTTTGACGATCAGACGTACGGTTCAAAAGTAACAAGCAGAAATGTACTTCCAACTTTGACCTGTTGGTGGCGCTAGAGAGTTTGAGGTGGTGAGTTGAAATTTGCTGACAAGAACCTTGACGCAGCCTAGAATCAGTGTGCCAAATTTCACAACCTCTCGTCAGACGGTTCTATGGGTTGCCATAGAATTTCACTGATTTTAACAAAATTCAAAATGGCGGAAAATCCTCAAGGCAGAATATGACGTCATAGGGTGCGACGGATTCGTCTTGACCCAAGGATTCCAGATATAGTGGAATTTTGTTTCTACCCAAAACGCATCATGAGATATGAGCCAAAAGTCATTTTTCCTAGTTATAGCGCCCCCTAGCGGCCAATTTGTTCCAAATGTTTTGTGGGCCTTTTTGGAGGGGTGGGGCATAATGCCAGCAAGTTTCGTTAAGATACACCAAAGGGAGGCCGAGATATGAGCACACTTCCTGTTTCGCGTCTACGCAGCCAATTTTGATTGGCTGCCACGGCCAAACGCTTATGAAATTCAAAACACTGAGCATAACTTTTGTGCAGCTTGGTCCAGTTATGCTGTGTACCAAGTCTGGGAAAAAGTGGTCAAAAACTGAGGGAGGAGAAGCATTTTAATTGATTTTCACAAAATTCAAAATGGCGGGAAAACTATCCAGGCGGAAAATGACGTCATAGGATGTGTTGGATGCGTCTTGGCCCAAGGATTCCAGGGATACCAACTTTTTGAAAATCGGACCAACGGTTCAAAAGTTACAAGCAGAAATGTACCTGCGACTTTGACCCGTTGGTGGCGCTAGAGGGTTTGAGGTAGAGGCCTGAAATTTGCTGAGAGGAATGTTGAGACTGTCTGGAATCAGTGTGCAAAATTTCACAACTTTTTACCAGACGGTTCTAGGGGCTGCCATAGACTTGCAGAGGCGGAAGAACGTTGAATAATAAGAAACAGTAGAAACCCTATGGGTGCCTGTGCAGCTTCGCTGCTTGGCCCCCAAATAAACCTCTGTGACCCGTGTGTAGCCTCAGCCATGGTAGGTGGTGCCACCTGGTGAATGATTCTTGTTGAAATATGTCTTTAGAGTCTTTTGGGTGAGTTTCAGTGAAAACGTCCCAACAGTTTACAAAGAGTATCGTTTAAACGTGATGAGTCACCCAAACATTTCAGACGCCCATAAAATCGTAAATATGACAGGTGGTGCCACCGTCTGGACAATTTTTATACACACCCACCTGGGGAACACTGTATGAGCATTTGATCGAACCCCGATTAATCCTGTAGGAGGAGTAGCGATGTTTGTAAATTGTAGACGGACAACGACGACGGATGAACGATGAATGATCGCATCAGCTCATCCAGCCCGGCCTACAACAGGACGAGCTAAATATTTGAATGATGAAATAATTATTGAACTCAGTTTTCACAAAATATCGTGATTTGTTAGTGTCTCGCAAATAATTAATTAATTGCTCGCTCGTCACTAACAAATCACAATATTTTGTTCAACCTCATCCAATAATTGCTTAAAGTGCCATTCCACCCATTGGATGTATTCTTTGGCATAAAATACAATATATTCTGACAACATATATAAATGGTATCACTAGATAGAGAAATCTTTTAGCTTCAAAATGATATATCAAACATAATTTTTTGACAACAAGTATATTCATTTTGCGACCAAAGTCACCTACCCTTTTAATTTCCGCGCGTGATGTCATCGGCAGGTTCCCCTTCTTGTGTACCACGTGATGTGTGACATGGCACATATCAGCAATGGCGGATAGAATGCGATAAAAATAATACTAATAAATCTAGCTAATACCAATAAATCTAGCTAACTGAAAGATTAACTCAAAATTTTTCGCAATTTTTTTGGCCCCCATATACGAGGAGAAATGACTCTCTCACTTTGGGGGTTTCCTGGTCTAAAAATAGACCGGCACGTTGTACACAAGAAGGGGAACCTGCCGATGACATCACGTTTCACTACTGCGCGGAAATTAAAAGGGTAGGGGACTTTGGTCGCAAAATTAATATACTTGTCGTCAAAAAATTATGTTTGATATATCATTTTGAAGCTAAAAGATTTCTCTGTCTAGTCATGTTGTCATAAAATATATTGTATTTTATGCCAAAGAATACATCCAATGGTGGAATGGCACTTTAATATTAGTGTTGTAACAGTTTCAGTTTTTAGTTGAAAGAGAAAATATAGAGAGTTTTGACTGAGAAAGACGAAATAAAGCCAACAACGATGCGTCAAATATCAGAGATTAGAAATAATTTTAATGGTAATCATTAGAAAGTGATTAAGAAGCACAGGTGTTCAGACCTCTGATTTTATCATCTATCTATCTATCTATCTATCTATCTATCTATCTATCTATCTATCTATCTATCTATCTATCTATCTATCTATCTATCTATCTATCTATCTATTATGTGGTAAATACTGCAATCTTCCCATCAGCATTCTGATAAATAATAATAAGCTATTTTTAATCTGTGATATTTTGAAACACATGGCGTCTTCATTGTTATTCAGTTTCGTCGAAACACATCCTGATCACTTCACTGAATCCACTAACGAGTTCATAGAAAGTTCTGCCTTCAGTCTGACAGCCACAAAGACAAATAAATCAATAATTAAACCCATCAGTTTGAGCGAGAACACACACACACACACACACTTCCTCATGCTTTTATCAGCCACAGTGAGTATCATCCTCGCGTTTATTCCCCTGTTCATCACCAGCGTGCTGCTGCTAAAGGGACTTTACTTTATATAAAAGCTTTCAGAGAAGCAGCATGGGTTTTTTCCTGTAATACGCTGTAAGGTCTCGTTTCTGTGATCGTTTTATTACCGTTTTAAGGTGATTTAGTTATAAATTCATTGGCTCAACAAATACAAGATGAGAAGAGATGAGATGGTTTTTGTGAGTGCTACATTAGACGCAGTGTAAATGAGCACAAAAACAAATAAAAAGTGTCGAGAAAGGATTAAAATTAAATAGCACTGAATTCCAAAGAAAATATGACTCCTGCTCTAAAACGTCTTTCAGCTCGGAAATAAGAGAACGGAAGAAAAAAGTCATCTACCGTATAACCTCGGAAGTCGATTTTCTAAAGTATTTCACGTTCCCGGGAGGTTTGATACACATGACACGCATGTCTACTTTTACTTATTCACAAAATTATTCCTTATTTATGATGATATCCAGAGCACCAGATGGTTATTGAGCTCAACAGACCCGAGTGCATCTCTGTCAGGATCCTTTCCATGATGTCAGATATTTATAATAACATTACGAGTCTCTCAGTGGCCAAAACAAGCACTTTACTGTGATGCCCCATAGGATTATATTGTATAGCCATTATGCGGTTGAGTGGTTGCCAGTTACAGTGTTCTAACTCAATACGGGACTGATTTCAATCATTTTTGTCCTAAGGAAATATTTGGATCCAGAAAGATGTGTAAATCCTGTAGGGCCCAGGTTAAAAAAGTTCCAAAGTCCCCTTTAATATCAGAGAGATCAGAACACAGACACCACTGTCAATCATTCCAGAGTCACGTGTCGATTGATTCAGCTGCAGTTTTGATGATTTTTAGGGAAATAGAAAACCCTTTAGTGTATTTGTGAGTGAGAACTCGTATATCTGGAGCTCCTGCGCCAAAGACGTGAAGGTCAGCAGGTCCAGGGAGACCATTTACACTCTAAAATTCTCAAATAAGTGAGAACCATTACATTATATTAATGACGCTTAGCAGACGCTCTTATCCAGAGCAATGTACAACACACCCAGAGCAGCCTGGGGTTCAGTGGGGGGTTCAGCGCCTTGCTCAAGGGCACTTCAACCATTCCTGCTGGTCCAGGGAATCAAACCAGCAACCTTTTAGTCGCAAATCTGCTTCTCTAACCATTAGGCCATGGCTTTCCCGTATAAATCGTTTTAGTTTAAATTGATTATTCTGGAGGAAAATTGCCAAGTAGGAGAGAGCGAGGAGACTTGGGACAGTTTGTATTCACATAAATTAATTTCACCCAATCAGGTTTTAAGGCCAATTTATGCTGACAACCCAGTCCTCGCAGATAGCGTCGCAGACAGTGTCTGCGTAGCCCCCCCACCTTCGCAGACGCTCTGCGCGCACCTCCCAAAAATTGTGACCACCGCAAAAGCCTCGCAGACAGCGCTGCAGACAAGAGGGCTCTGATTGGTCCACTCTACATCCGCTGTACACGCACTTCCGCTTCCTTACTTTCCCGGTTTGGTTTGTTTTCACGACCGGCATTTTTAAAAACACGAGTGAAGATGGAGCAGCACGAAGAGCGGTTGATTGAGGAAGTGAGGAAGTACGTACATCTATACGACTCCAGTTCTAGTCATTATAAAAAAAAAAAAAAGTTCTAGTCATTATAAGTAACCGGAGGATAAACACTCCACTAACCACACCCACCAACTACTCCTAGCGACTTCGCGCCCCCTTGCGTTGTGCCGGTGAATAACATCGCGCACGCCTATTATCCCCGCTCAACGATAAATTACAACTGTCTGCGAAAAGCTATCTGCGAAAGCCTTGTCGCAAGAGCATGAAGAGGCCTTTAGATTCCATCAGAAGTTCGATGTCGTCCCTGAGGCGCTGTTTACACATACCCGGGTATTTTTAAAAACGCATATTTTCTAAACTCTGTTTTCCAAAATAACTTTGTGCACACAGCTGTGTTTTTTTTAAAAATTACGTTTATACTGATCCACATAAATACGCTGTCAAGAGCTGTTAAACTACGCCAAGACTGTCGGTGGCAGTGTTAGAAGAATGACAATTCCACACAAGCCAATCAGAAGCCTCATCGAGAACTGCCGACAGAAGCGCGCATGTGAGTACGCTCACCCTGTATGTACAGACGTACCAACTCTGCGAGTGACAGGAGTGAGGATCGCGACATTCTGAAATTTTCCTGCCATTCCTCCGGGACGACAACAATGCCATTCTCGAAATTCTCCCACCAGATAGCAGTCCGTCCAGGTCGAACCCAAAATCGCCGACGCTGGCGGTGGTACGGTCGGGCTCTTCTGGTCACCAGAAGCTCCGCAATTGCTGCCCTCCGAGCCCTAATGCGTCTCTGCTGGTCAATGAGTTTTATGAGGTTTATTCTCAAAAGCAAACAGGCGAATGTAGCTCTTAATAACAGAAATGCTGCTACTCTGAGTGTTTCCATGCTTGTCATATGTACAATGGTCGCTCTTTTGTGGCGCAAAGATTGCCTAAAACTCCGTTTTGGTCTCTTTACACACAAACGCAAAACGGAGTTTTCAAAAAATCTCCACTTTTGCCGGGGTTTTTAGAAAGAATCGTTTTCAGAGGAAAAAACTCCGTTTGTGTATAAACGAAAGGCACAAACGAAGGCAAAGGTCTGCGTTTTTAAAAATACCCGGGTATGTGTAAACGGCGCCTGAGAGTAACCGACTTCCTTCGGAGCTGAAGCTGGACACTGCAGACACACAGTCTGTGCAGTTTGATATTTTATCAACCTCCACTCTATGATGTACGCTGGAGAATTGGGGATTTGTTTGGAATTAAAGTCTGTAGCCGAGAGTTAACAGATAAAGTATTATTTATTAAACTTAAATTATGGGGAAAAAACTAAAATATTGAAGGATTTTTTTCTAAATGCCCAGATGGGGAGAGTTGGGACAGTTCATCATGTTACAGGTTTCTTTTGGTTTACAAATATAAACGTGTTTAAAATGTTTGTTAAAAATGTGGGCGTGCCCCTGCATGAGGATGAAACTTATTTCATTCCTTCTTGAGAATGGAACTGTTTAGTCGAGTCAGGTTTGGGGTAAACTGACATTTCTCTATCGCTGTACAGCACTGTGTGTTCATACAGTTCATATGGGACAAGTTTTGGTCGTGAATAAAAATGAAACATGAAGGATTTGTCAGTAACAGCGTCGGAACAGCCTTCAAACATACCGGTAGCTGCTCTGGACTACAACACCCAAGAGTCACAGCGTCCTCTGTCACCTGATTACTAATTGCACCTGTCTCTCATTCCTCAGCAAACACCTCGCCTACTGGAGCCCAGCTCTCACACGCTCACGTCATGAAGTATCGTTGAGTGTTTCTGTGCATATCTTTACCGAGCCGTTTACTTTCTGTCTGACTTCCTGTGTTTAGACTGTTATCTACGTTCCGTCCCCGACCTCGCTCTATTGTTTTCTCTGTGTTATCCTGTTTGCTGATCGACCGACCCCTGTCCGTTACTCGGACTATGATTCCTGCTTTTCGTTTTGGCTCAGACTGCAGTTTGCTCCTCCCCGCTCTCCCCTGCGCCTGCATCTGTAAGTGCCCGCACCCTGACGGGATTAAGCGAGGGATTTTATTTCTGCTCCATGTTTCCCTGCAAAAAGTAATGACAGTAAAACTGAATTCTGAAGGCCAGTGTATGTGACGATCTGAGAAACTCATGTTGTGAATGTAACGCGACCTGCGAACTCGTCCCAAGTTTCCCCGCTCTCCCCTAGTATAGTGGGTTTTTTTTTTCAATATTTAAAATGAACAACCCATTTAAATGTTCTGTGCTAAAACAAATTTTATTTGATATGACCGGCTCTTTTAACTTGTTTTGAGCAAAAATTATTTTTTTATAATATTTACTGATTTTAGCACTTAAGAAGAAACCTTTATTTGTCACAAGCACACTGAAATTCATCCTCTGCATTTAACCCATCTGAAGCAGTGAACACACACACACCCAGAGCAGTGGGCAGCCACACCACAGCGCCCAGGGAGCAGTCAGGGGTTCAGAACCTCATTCAAGGGCACCTCAGCCCAAGGCTGCACCACGTCAACCTAACTGCATGTCTTTGGGGGAAACCAAAGCACCCAGAGGAAACCCACGCAGACACAGGGAGAACATGCAAACTCCACACAGAAAGGCCCTCGCCAGCCGCTGGGTTCGAACCCAGAACCTTCTTGCTTTGAGGCGACAGTGCTAACCACTACACCACCGTTGTACTTAAAGTACAGTGGTGCTTGAAAGTTTGTGAACCCTTTAGAATTTTCTATATTGCTGCACAAATATGACCTAAAACATCATCAGATTTTCACACAAGTCCTAAAAGTAGATAAAGAGAACCCAGTTAAACAAATGAGACAAAAATATTATACTTGGTCATTTATTTATTGAGGAAAATGTTCCAATATTACATATCTGTGAGTGGCAAAAGTATGTGAACCTTTGCTTTCAGTATCTGGTGTGACCCCCTTGTGCAGCAATAACTGCAACTAAACGTATGCGGTAACTGTTGATCAGTCCTGCACACCGGCTTGGAGGAATTTTAGCCCGTTCCTCCGTACAGAACAGCTTCAACTCTGGGATGTTGGTGGGTTTCCTCACATGAACTGCTCGCTTCAGGTCCTTCCACAACATTTCCATTGGATTAAGGTCAGGACTTTGACTTGGCCATTCCAAAACATTCACTTTATTCTTCTTTAACCATTCTTTGGTAGAACGACTTGTGTGCTTAGGGTCGCTGTCTTGCTGCATGACCCACCTTCTCTTGAGATTCAGTTCATGGACAGATGTCCTGACATTTTCCTTTAGAATTCGCTGGTATAATTCAGAATTCATTGTTCCATCAATGATGGCAAGCCGTCCTGGCCCAGATGCAGCAAAACAGGCCCAAACCATGATACTACCACCACCATGTTTCACAGACGGGATAAGGTTCTTATGCTGGAATGCAGTGTTTTCCTTTCTCCAAACATAACGCTTCTCATTTAAACCAAAAAGTTCTATTTTGGTCTCATCCATCCACAAAACATTTTTCCAATAGCCTTCTGGCTTGTCCATGTGATCTTTAGCAAACTGCAGATGAGCAGCAATGTTCTTTTTGGAGAGCAGTGGCTTTCTCCTTGCAACCCTGCCATACACACCACTGTTGTTCAGTGTTCTCCTGATGGTGGACTCATGAACATTAGCCAATGTGAGAGAGGCCTTCAGTTGCTTAGAAGTTACCCTGTGGTCCTTTGTGACCTCGCCGACTATTACACGCCTTGCTCTTGGAGTGATCTTTGTTGGTCGACTATTCCTGGGGAGGGTAACAATGGTCTTGAATTTCCTCCATTTGTACACAATCTGTCTGACTGTGGATTGGTGGAGTCCAAACTCTTTAGAGATGGTTTTGTAACCTTTTCCAGCCTGATGAGCATCAACAAAGCTTTTTCTGAGGTCCTCAGAAATCTCCTTTGTTCATGCCATGATCCACTTCCACAAACATGTGTTGTGAAGATCAGACTTTGATAGATCCCTGTTCTGTAAATAAAACAGGGTGCCCACTCACACCTGATTGTCATCCCATTGATTGAAAACACCTGACTCTAATTTCACCTTCAAATTAACTGCTAATCCTAGAGCAGTGGTTCTCAAACTTTTTTCACCAAGTACCACCTCAGAAAATACTTGGCTCTCCAAGTACCACCATAATGACCAACATTAAAATACAGTAGCGTAGTAGGCCTAAGTATTCATTAAAAACAAGGCGGAGGTTTTATTTAACAAGTATATTTAATATTGTTGGCCACTGTAACATTACATACAGTACTTTGAACAGTAACACTGTGTTTAAATATAGGAAAATAAAACACTGTACTTAAATAATGAATCAAATAAAATTAATTGCACATAAAAGTGAAATAAACATTGTACTAAAATAAATATTAAAAGACAGTTCTTAAAAATTAAATGAAAATGTACTTAAAAGTTAAATAACTGTACTGTACTTAAATGTTAAGTAAAAAAAAGTACTGTCCCCGCATACAACACACTGCGGCCTGGGCAGCTCCTCTGTCCCGCTCCAAATGAATCCCAGTTTTATGTATTTTTCGTCATGCTTCCTCCTTACTGGTTTCTGCTGTTTGCTAGCAGTTCTGGGGCTGGTTTTGCCACTGTCGTTAGCATCTGCGCTAGGCTCACACACGTCCTCTTCAGTTCTCCCTCTCTCCTGATCCACGCTCCCATTCGCGGATTTAAGCCACGGCAGTAATTTTGTCGTACTCGTCATAATTAGCAAAGCCACCTCCACCTTTTCCCATCACAGCCTAGTCTACCAATGGCGGATAACTGTCTGTCAGCGGAACCGGCGGGAATGCGTACGTACGCTACGTATGGCTACCCAGAAGCACTTGCAAACTTTTTAAAATTATTAACTTAATTTGTATCTCCTTTCATTTTCTTGTCATCGGTTGATAAGATATTTTCATCCATTCGGATATTATGGATAGTATTTCACGTTTTATTTTATTTTAAAAAATTTTTTTATATTAATTAAGTGATTCTTTGGCGTACCACTAGAATGGAGCCCGCGTACCACTAGTGGTACGCGTACCACAGTTTGAGAATCACTGTCCTAGAGGTTCACATACTTTTGCCACTCACAGATATGTAATATTGGATCATTTTCCTCAATAAATAAATGACCAAGTATAATATTTTTGTCTCATTTGTTTAACTGGGTTCTCTTTATCTACTTTTAGGACTTGTGTGAAAATCTGATGATGTTTTAGGTCATATTTATGCAGAAATATAGAAAATTCTAAAGGGTTCACAAACTTTCAAGCACCACTGTAAAATTCCTCATTTTAATTCTGGGGATAGAATATTTGTTGACAGCGTGAAGCTGATTTTACTCCGCACTGATTCTGTACCCAGACTGAAATCTATTCTGCTTAAAAATAACCGAGCTGTTGGGTGACTGACTTTCCTAAAAAGTTTATTTTTAATTTTGGACTGATTATGGACTGAGGTTGTTAACAGAACAGCATGCTCCATTTTCAGTGAGTAGAACCTGTAGATATGAGGTTGTGGTGAATGTGAAGTCACATTGTGAGCTGGTTTGGGAAACGCAGGAGAAAGAAAGCTTCTCGGGGAACCTGCTGAGGCAAAATCGATAAGAGACCAGTCCCGAGAATCTATAACAGAGTTCTACTGTGTGTGCGTATGTGTGTGTTCGCTTTACATACAGCCGTCCACCACGTCCCAGGATTTTCCAGCCCGCAGTTGTCGCTATATTCCAAGCAGCAGGAGTCGGGGACGCGGGTGGCGTTGTACACATCGAACCAGTCGGTGTGATTGGTCACACCACAGCAGCGAAACTACAAGAGAACAACAGCGACAGCAATCACTACATAACATTACGACAAAAAGGTCAGGTCAGAGACAGAAGATGATTCCCCCTCATTCTCCCTTTATCTTTCTTCAAAAACACGTCCATCTGAGAACATCATCACGTCCAGCGTAATTCCATATCTACCGAAGCGTCTTTAAAATCCCCTCCCTGATTCACGCACTCTAATCTTCATCTTTTATTCACCGGCGTCTCTCACAATGCCGTGTTTTCTGCCTTATATACAGGAAGTGTACATGAACCCTCTGCGTTCTGTTCACAACTTCGAATCGCACCTCTCTGTTTGCAGATCAGTGTGTGATGTGAAGTTACAACGTGATCTGTCACCGTCACCTGGATCAGAGTCAACATTCATTAGCATTTTGATTGACTGTTACCATAGAAACGAGCTCCTGGCTCCTGAGTGGTGCAACAGAAACGCATTTGTCTTACAGACTGGAGATCTGTAGCTTGAGTCCCTGTCATTCGTTAACAGGAGTCAGAATCGAACTCTGGGTGGGAGGGGCAAACTGTCTTTCCCCTGTTAATCACAGCGACACTCACATGTAAGCTGCTGATGTATGCGGAAGAGGGCGGATAGCGATTTACTCTGAGTGTTTTACGCTGCCCTGTGACGCAGTTTGAAAAGATGCGGTTTGTGGTTTCATGTTTTATCCTTCACCCTCCCAGATTGGTAGCTGTTGTTGAACTAAATTAGGGAGAAAAAAAATTTACACACATTTTAGGTTGTTGCGAGTTGCATTAAAACTCACGGTGCAGTGATCAGGGACGGATCCAGCCCAAGAATCTGACAGATGCACATTTGCAGAAATCTTTTCACTAATTTTAGCAGATCGATATGGATTTTCACAGTAGCGTAGAGCACGCCAGGCCCTTTCCAAAGAGGGCAGCCACGACCCGCTACGACCGTGGCTCAGCCTGCTATTCGCACCCGAAGCCCTGTGAGAGCGTGGCTCGCCGAAAACTTTAATATGAACCCTGGCTCTAGCCGCGCACGCACGCACGCACGCACACCGGGATTTAAAAATTCATAACTCAGCCACCGAAAGTCCGAGCCCTGCCAATCTTTACAGGCACCTCCTTCTTCCTGAGACCTTTTGAAACAGCCCAGGCATGGCCTGCTGTGACCGCAGCTCGGCCCGTTATTCGCGGTAAATTTTGAATTTCGACCTCTTTCTGGAGCATTTTAACAGTTTGACGTAGATTCTTTGTCTCAGGTCACACATCATGAGAATCCAGGTCATTAGATCAGGTGAGCATCACCGCTTACTACAGCTGGTCGGATCCTGAACCACTGGTCTGTTGGTTGAGCGTGGCTATAGTCCATGTCGCTGGCTAACAGTAAAGTAAACAAACACCCCATAACCGATGCCAAGTGGTGCACATACAGTATATTTCTGACTGATGTACGTGTATCAGTTGCATCGGTCTGGATCCGTCCCTGAGCGATAACGACACTGCTCTTGGGTATCGGTTTGATAACACACTCATTTATTCCTGATACGATGTGAAGTAGGTTCAGTGGACTGGATGTATTTCATCACTAATGAAATGGTAAAAATGGTATTATTTTATTCAATCCTTTTGAATTACTATTACACACGACTCCGTAATACACGTACGTTAATACGTCATGAGTTTTAGCCGAGTAGTAATTAATGTATGAGCCATGTTTGGTGCACTAACTTGTATTGATGAGTATTTAATTGACGGATAAAGGAAACACCGATTACAGCCATCCTGATGGAGCAAAACCAATATCCGTTAAATTCCCGGAGTCATGGATCAGAGAATAAAACTTCAGAATCGACCTGCAAGTCAGTTACAGTCCTGAGTGTGATTTGACACTGGAGACTCCTTCCATAAATGTTAAACAGAACACATCACAATAATTAAGTTATTCCATGAAATCGAGTCGTACATGAGCTGATAGCTGACGAGTCACGTAGCGCTGAGTTGTCTATAATCCATGTACAACGAGATTGAGTGGAATAACTGTTTTATTCTCCACTCAATTTAAAATACGCATCCACTGGATTTTGAGAAACGGAGCATTTTTATTTTTTGCAAATTCAATAAATAAAAACTTTTCTACAACACGTCTGACAAAATCATTTCCGCTTAGAATGTAAACAAACTGGCGAAATGACAGGAGCGATTTGTGAAAAATGCGATAATAATTCTTGAAAAACAAAACAGATACGTTCTTACCATCAAATACTTTCATTACTTTTTTTGTGGTTTTATTTTCGAGTAGAGTTTTTATTTCGTCCTCGGTTGGTTCAGCAACGTGCTCCGCCATTTTGTTTTTCTCGACTCCCGGTATATGAGCTGATATCCTAGTAGTAGAGTAGCCAATCAGAGTGCGCGATTGCTCATATCCAGTGAATGTGGATAGAATAATAACGATTATTCGTTTTGTGGAGCTGTACAGGTTCCTTCTGTTATAGAACATTAATCAACACCTTTTAACCAATCAGCATCCAGAATCCAACAACACTGTGGTGTAAAAGCTGTTAAAACGCTCCAGAGAACAGGAACTTCAGCTCCTCAGCGCTGGACTTTTATGTCGTATGGAAGGAAACTTCACACTCAGACAGAGCTGTATATCTGTTGGGCTTCTTTTCTTTCTATAGATTTAAAATGAATCTCTCTCTCGCTCTCTCGTCTCTTTTATGTGTCTCATTTCCCATTAATGTGCCATAATTTCACACTGAAATCGCCCGTGACAGGTCATTAGGTTGAACAAGTTCTACACTGTCATCTGTAGTCTGTACACGTCGACTGTCGACTTCTGCTCCAGCACGCAACGTGATCAAAGATCGTCCCGTGATGCTGCAGGATGGAGAACAAAATGCTTTTCTCTTCTTTTTCTCTTTTTCCCCCCAGCGTTCCTTTTTTCAGGTAACACACATCGGTTCATTTACCTCGTTTAATAGGAGACGCGTTAAAGAGCTCCATTAGATAAACAGTAAAAGATTCACGTGCTTCAAATATTAATTTTAAAAAGCACAGCATAAAATCTACTGCACTAAAACAATCTCAAAATCTCTTGCTGTTTCCTTTGAACCCCTGATAATTCTTTAAATGAAATAAAAGCACTACAGGAACAAATTTGAATATTCCCCCGGGGTCTCAGTTACATTAGTTTAGGCTTAAATATGTTTTTAGTTAATTTCATTAAAAATGAAGAGCATTTCATTTTTAAAAATAATTCTCCTTAAATAGACATTTGTGTGGGGGGGTATTTTTGGGGGGGTGATTTTTACGTAGTTACGTAGCGAGCGGAACGTGATCGTAGTTACGTAGCGAGCGGAATGTGATCGTAGTGACGTAGTGAGCGGAACATGATCGTAGTTACGTAGCGAGCGGAACGTGATCGTAGTTACGTAGCGAGCGGAACGTGATCGTAGTTACGTAGCGAGCGGAATGTGATCGTAGTTACGTAGCGAGTGGAATGTGATCGTAGTTACGTAGTGAGCGGAACATGATCGTAGTTACGTAGCGAGCGGAACGTGATCGTAGTTACGTAGTGAGCGGAACGTGATTGCTGCTATTACCAGAGGGACGTGATGTTGAATTGCTTACGTCGGTTTGGACGATGCTCCAGGCGTTAGTCAGGCCGATGTTTCCCTCAGTGCCAAACAGCTGCAGGCCTTTTTTCAGGTCACTCTGAGCATAGCGGTCAATCTGTAAAAATAAATAATAATAATAAAAAATACAGGTATACAGTACCAGTCAAAAGTTTGCACACCCCTACTCGACTCCCTCATAGGTGTTTCCGTACTGTGACTATTTTCTACAAAACTGAGGACATCAAACAAACCTATGAAATAACATCTGGAACATCAAAATAAGTTTGATATTTTAGATTCTTCAGTGTATCCAGTGTTTCCCTTGATGACGCTTTACACACTATTGCCACCCAGCTTCATGAGGGAGTCACCTGGAACGCTTTTCAATTAACAGCTGTACCTCGTCGAAAGATCATTAGTGGACGAGTTTCTTACCTTCTTAATGTGTCTGAGATCATCTCATCTCATCATCTGTAGCCGCTTTATCCTTCTACAGGGTCGCAGGCGAGCTGGAGCCTATCCCAGCTGACTACGGGCGAAAGGCGGGGTACACCCTGGACAAGTCGCCAGGTCATCACAGGGCTGACACACAGACACAGACAACCATTCACACTCACATTCACACCTACGCTCAATTTAGAGTCACCAGTTAACCTAACCTGCATGTCTTTGGACTGTGGGGGAAACCGGAGCACCCGGAGGAAACCCACGCGGACACGGGGAGAACATGCAAACTCCGCACAGAAAGGCCCTCGCTGGCCACGGGGCTCGAACCCGGACCTTCTTGCTGTGAGGCGACAGCGCTAACCACTACACCACCGTGCCGCCATGTTTGGGATCAAATAGTAAATAATAAATATACAGTAAATAGCCCTATTCAACACCACAACTGTAGTAATCCATATTATGTCAAGAACCGAACAACTACGTAAAGAGAAACGACATCCATCTTTACTTTAATACATGAAATGACTTTTAATTAAAAGGACTAATAAAAATAGTTGTTACTAATGGAGAATTTTAGCCTCATTTTCCCCAAATAAATAAACAAGATACTCCACAACCATGTGAGAAGAATAAACACAAATCGAAATGCTCAAAAATCCAAAGTTTATGAATCCCATAAACTCCAGAAGAATTCAGAAATTCAGCTTCAATCAGAACTGGGTCGTCCTGCTGAATACAGACGAGATGAAACACTTCAGAAACGTTTCCCGTCAGAATTCACTTGGTTTATCATTAATCCTGCGAAGTTTTTTCCGCAGTAAATTTGTTTCAAAACAACATTTTTGTTTATTTTCTGTTTTTTATTCCTACAGTGAAACACAGAGCTCACGTTCTGCTTTTCTACGCATACAAGCAGTAAATTCTAATGTGTTTCATGTGACAGCGCCTCCTAGAGGAGAAGCACACCTTACCTGCAGGTATAAATACCTCACCCTGGGCGAGCGTTATGCCATACCTATGGCTGAAATTCGACACAGCAGTATAAATCAGATCTCAGTTCCTGTTGTCAGTTACGTTATAGCAGCTATAAACAGTCGTTCCCTCACCAGCCTCTCTTTATTCTCTCTCTCAAAGTTAATAAGAGTGAAAACGCAGCTTGTTAGGGATGTTACTGAAAACCACAAAGAAGCGTAAACTCTTCTGTCCTGAAGATGTCGGAAAACTTAAAGTTACAGCTTTACGTCTGACTGTGTAGAATTATTTTATACCTCAAGATTTCTGTTTAGAGCTTCAGAATGCGTAGTTTCCGGTTACCTTTGAACCAGGCTCTCGGAGTTACGGTCAACAGGTCACACTGTGGAATGTATTTTTGTTCGCCACAAAGATGCGTTAGTCTGATACAAATATTTTTCTCAATAGCATGAATTCATGATATGAAACTTGGGTTGTTGTTTTTTCTGTCACTCAGCTCCATTAAGCCGAGCCGAGGAACAGCTAATGAGTTTAAATATTTAGAGGATGTTGTGTGTAACCACACTGTGTTTCTTTACCACTGATTGCTATCAGTCTAAAAGCTCTTAGCGTGTTAAACACAGACTCACTATTGTGTAGTAAAAGCCGTAAGATGTCATATGGTGGGTTTTACGAGCAGATCTGCTTCATTTCAAATTCAGTAGAAGTTGTGCTTCAGCCAATCAGAAGTCTGTGTTCAACCAAAGAAAAGTTCTTTTATAATTTTAATCAAGGGAGTAACTTTGATTTTGACACTGGTGGGGACACAAAAGTGATCCAAGGCAGAGCTTCCGAAAGGTCTCATCTCATCTCATTATCTGTAGCTGCTTTATCCTGTCCTACAGGGTCGCAGGCGAGCTGGATCCTATCCCAGCTGACTACGGGTGAAAGGCGGGGTTCACCCTGGACAAGTCGCCAGGTCATCACAGGGCTGACACATAGACACAGACAACCATTCACACTCACATTCACACCTACGCTCAATTTAGAGTCACCAGTTAACCTAACCTGCATGTATTTGGGGGAAACCGGAGCACCCGGAGGAAACCCACGCGGACACGGGGAGAACATGCAAACTCCGCACAGAAAGGCCCTCGCCGGCTACGGGGCTCAAACCCGGACCTTCTTGCTGTGAGGCGACAGCGCTAACCACTACACCACCGTGCCGCCCGCTTCCGAAAGGTGTTTTTTGTTTTTTCCATTAGCAATCATAATTTCATGTCATGCAGATCTTATAGGTTAACGAGGTCTTTGGATCCCAGGGTTGCAGGTTCAAATCCCACCCTTACCTCTTCCTACATCTCCATCCATGGCTGAAGTGCCCTTGAGCAAGGCACCTAACCCAACATTGCTCCAGGGACTCTAGTCACATTGCTTAAAGAGCTGCAGCGATGCTTTTATGAAGGGTTTCCATACATCAAAAGGATTTTGTTGAGTTTTTAAAGCTCGATGGAAACCCTGCACTTACATTCTTGACTTTGAAGAAGAATGAACGAATGTCTCGTTTCTTGGGGCCGTCATCCATGATACTCAAGTCAGCATGCGAGTCGTAGGGTAAGCATGCATGGACATCGAAGTCCAGCTCAATTTGTAGGCTGACAGAGAGTGGGGGGTGCGTGGGGTAGGTCAGGTGTGTACGTGTGAGATACGGGGGGTTGATGGGTGGGTAGTCACGGCTGCAGTTGGAAGTGTGCTGCTTTTACAGCAGATGGAGTGACAGCTGGGATAGCCAACCATGTAAGTTAGCGAGAAACAGGTAGCTAATCAGAGAATGATATCTACGTTAGAGGGGGGATTATTAGCAGTGTCATACATTTAACCCTTTGTGTGCCATATAATCATTGCTCAGGTTAGGACATCGGTTTTATTGATCGTGATTACACAGTAGTGGCTGAATATTGGTAGGGACACGTCCCTAGTGTCCCTACCCAAAATTATGCCCTAGATTTTAATAGAAGCTGCCATTTTGTTTTGGGGCGGTTCTAGGGGTGCTGAGATGAAGTGTATTAAATCTCTGGAGAATTTTTCAGCGTGGTCCGGACTCACTCAGTGCTGGCATTGTTTTTTACACCATAAAAGCGCTTTGAAGGTAACTTCTTTCGTGTAAGTGTATTTTTCGCTACTTTTGAGCTTCAGACATCCACAAGAACTGTTACTGCGCTGACACCGGAGACTCCTTCCAGAAACACTTTTTCTCTTTACAGGAAACTTCACCATACTAACGATTTTTAAAAATCTGTTCATCAGTGAAGTGTGTGCTGTACACACCCCTGTGAACGAGCCGTTACTATAGAAACTATAACGTATAAGAACAAACGCATTGTCAATAAACCTGCGTCTTGTGATTTGAAGCTGCACTACTGTCAGAGCTGCTGTTATAGAGAATTAATCAGCACCTTCTGACTATTTTAAAGATGGAGTTCAGGCAGAGGGACGTGTAACATGGAGGCAGATTTCTGTCAGCGAGTGTGATGGGAAGAGAAGCAGAGCTGAGTGATGAAGAGACGGATCAGGGAAGACGACACCTGGGTGACATCAGAGCACGGGCGATTGCTCTAAGACAACGAGGGAGGCTCAGCCTCCTCTAAAAATGACGAACATCGTGTAGGATGAATTGCGCTAGGCTTATGTTATAGCCGACCTTATAACATTGCTATTTCAGATCCAGAATCATAGAAATATATGTGCTCAACCCAACTACAGTGCGAAATCATTCCGTTATAACTTTCCCCAGTTCACCTAATGTGTGCGTGAGTTTTTCCTCCTCGTGACAGCGCGATGCAGCCCAGCCTCAGTGCACTTCAATGGCATTTGGGAGCTATGCGCTTTTCAATATCAAAATGCAAGACGATTATTGGACAAATACTGCGAAAACGCCCGCCCACCGGACTCCCAGCCTCACAGTGGGAGGGACATGGCAGGTTCTGCGAGGAGACTGGTGATTGGTGAAAGCGGCCGGATATTTTCTTTGATTGACAGCTCGTTTCAAATATAGACAGGCAGCGGTGAATTTCAGTTCAGTCCCATGAGTATTCGCAAGTGCTGTGGTGTTTTGTAAGAGATCAGCTTACATTTCGATTTCATTCATTACATACGGTTTCTACCAGCTTTTTTAGTTTGTATATATTTTCATTGTAAATAAAGTGTAAATATAGTGTTGTCAAGTTTGCTATCTTAGTTCCAGAAATTTCGTTTATTTGAGTGACTGAACTTGAACTTGAGGGGGCTAGTCAGCTAGCAAGAAAGCTGCGCACGGATGCCAAGCATTGCTGATTTAATTTTGGTGAAGCCATTTGCCAGTCTTCCTTTCGAGGAAAAAATTAAAATTAAAGAGCAGGGTAGACCAACGCCTCAAATTGACTTGGTGAAAAAGGTAGGGAATAATACTAAAGCTCTATGTTTGGCTCCCCAAGGTCAGTGCTTGTGCCTATTCCAGAACACTCTGCTGTTACTGCTGAGGTTCCTGACAAAGAGCTGCTTTCAATAATGATCAATTTTTAAACAACATGCCACAATTTTAAAATATAAAATGTTAAAATATACCCCTCCCCCCCAACACCACCATCATGTATATTGGACAGTAGGCTAATGGGCCAAAAGAACCTGTTATTTCACAGTTTGTGACGCTGCCAACAATCAGCCAGATCAGAGGCAAGAGTATGGGCAAAATTGATGTTTTTTCTTTTAAAATCTGGAAATATCGTAACCGACCAGCCTCCCCTGTTTGAAAGACTACCAGCCGCCACTGCATCAGAGTACCACAACTGATCACTGTGCTCTCTTTGTTTCTCTCTCTCTCACAATTCTGACAGACATGACAGAGCAGCTTGCAGTAAGCGTCCGTTTGTCCCACCACCAAACTGCAAACACAGAACTGTGTCACAGAAGGACAAATACTTACAAATGGAAAATACGTGCATTAAATTCTTGCTTTATTTTTGCCAGTGGAGCTCAAACCATGTAAACAATTTATAGCGAGAGAACTGTTCAAATATACAAATTAAATATATGATTATTTTCCACACGCTTGTAAATATACAGCCTTTAAGGTATTTTTCAGTGGTGTATTATTATTATTATTATTATTATTATTATTATTATTATTATTCACAAAAGATGATTCACAGCAAGCTAAGAATAAACCAAGCAAGCTGGTATTCTTGGGGCCAGTATTGACAATTCATTCATTCATTCATTCATTGATCGACTGATAAATTGGTTGATTTATTTATTAATTGATTAATTTATTATTATCCTCTAAACTCAGTCCATCAGGTGTCTTGGACTGGCACTTTTGGACTCCCAAGTTTGAGTCCTATCCAAGGACCTATGAATTTTGGAGGTACTTGCGCAAGATGTGTGCAGGTCCTAGTAGTGCTGCTTTCTGAAGTTGTCATGGTGTGATCTTGTTGAGCTCCAATGTCCTGAGAAGTTTTTCAAGGTCTTTGGGTGCTGCTCCCAGGGCTCCGACCACAACTGGCACTACTGTGGCTTTCATTTCCCATTGTCTCTCAATCTCCATCTCAGATCTCGGTATTTCGTGATCTTCTCTATTTCTTTTGGTTCAATTCTACTATCTCCTGGTATCGCCACATCCACAAACCACACCTCCTTTTTTTCCCCCCCAATAACAGTGATGTCAGGGCGGCACAGTGGTGTAGTGGTTAGCGCTGTCTCCTCACAGCAAGAAGGTCTGGGTTCGAGCCCCGGGGCCAGCGAGGGCCTTTCTGTGTGGAGTTTGCATGTTCTCCCCGTGTCCGCGTGGGTTTCCTCCGGGTGCTCCGGTTTCCCCCACAGCCCAAAGACATGCAGGTTAGGTTAACTGGTGACTCTAAATTGAGCGTAGGTGTGAATGTGAGTGTGAATGGTTGTCTGTGTCTATGTGTCAGCCCTGTGATGACCTGGCGACTTGTCCAGGGTGAACCCCGCCTTTCACCCATAGTCAGCTGGGATAGGATCCAGCTTGCCTGCGACCCTGTAGAACAGGATAAAGCGGCTACAGATAATGAGATGAGATTGAGCTCAGTAAGATGTTGCCTTAGAAGACGTCAATAATTAGGTTGTTGTATTTTTTTTGTTTTGTGTAACATTTGCCCACATCAGGAACTTACTAGATCCTTACAGTAAACTTGTGCTAAACTTTTGTATGCTTTCATCTGCTTCCCAGTGACGAAGCTAGTAGTGAACACCAGGTAATTCACGATGTCGGTGTAATTCACACTCAGTCACATCTGTTCATCGTCTTCATACTCTACAACATTGCTGTACAGATCCACCCCGAAAATCTCATCCCATCTCATTATCTGTAGCCGCTTTATCCTGTTCTACAGGGTCGCAGGTGAGCTGGAGCCTATCCCAGCTGACTACGGGTGAAAGGCGGGGTACACCCTGGACAAGTCGCCAGGTCATCACAGGGCTGACACATAGACACAGACAACCATTCACACTCACATTCACACCTACGCTCAATTTAGAGTCACCAGTTAACCTAACCTGCATGTCTTTGGACTGTGGGGGAAACCGGAGCACCCGGAGGAAACCCACGCGGACACGGGGAGAACATGCAAACTCCGCACAGAAAGGCCCTCGCCGGCCACGGGGCTCGAACCCGGACCTTCTTGCTGTGAGGCGACAGCGCTAACCACTACACCACTGTGCCGCCCACCCCGAACATTCTTTTATCTTTTCTCTGTATCTGATCTTGTCACTATTACTCAATTCATGGTATATATGTGAAAAATTACAGTTTGTCAATGTATTATCCTCGGTCGCCGTGGATGCTATACCACAAAGATGGCAGACACAACAAAATCGGAACGCATCATGGGAGATTTGTGACGTAAGTGCAAATGGTCTATTCACTGAGAACTAGCTTCTCCTCTTCAACAGTCTGTCTGACCTGCAGAAGTCCTCTTCCACCTTCTTTTCTAGGCACATAGTCAGTCCGCATCACTCTGTGGGTGGAGGGCTCGGTTAGCTATAATAATAATAATTATCAGAGCTCTGCTGAATCCTGGACTCTGATTGATCAGAAGATGTTGATTAATTCTCCAGCTCTGACTGTAGTGCAGGTTTGTATCTACAGTATCAAAATGCTTCTTCGAATACATTTTCATTTCTATAGTAACCGCTCCTTCACAGCGGCATGTACAGCGGTTTCTCAGTAACATGACAAGCTTCGTGGTTTTTTTTTTTGCTTGTCTTATTAACTTCTAGAAAGAAAGAGAAAATAAGTAGAAGAGGTTCTTTAAAAAGTAAAATCTGTAATCACTGGCATTATTGCTGTGGTATAAGAGGAATAAAACACACTGATTGTTTTGCAGCACCACAATACAGTATAATTATTTTACATCTATCAATCATATTATAATTGATATGCATGTATCTGTATGTGTTTCTCTCTCTCTCTCTCTCGATACACTTCACACCCAGAACTGAGAGACTGATTTTAATCTAAATGCAGGATTAGAAATAAATGTTCACTAAAGCGCTGAAATGTTTCATTTCCCAGAAGATCTGATCGAGCAGATTGTTTTGGTTTGCTGTTATCGTACAATCTTGGTCACTTGTGATAACGTGGCCATCTGGATTTACAGTCAAACTCCTGAGGCATTTTGCTTCATTACTGACTGCAGCGGATCATTAAACATCTGTTTACTGTTTATAAAAAAGTCACACGTGTTGCAGCAGAAACACAGTTCATTAACGTGCTGTATGCAGACTTCTCTCTATTCACAAACATCAACGGCTTTACACTGCGGGGTGTGTGTGTGTGTGTGTGTGTGTGTTCATGGAGAATCTTAAGATTCAAGGTTCTTGTCCATGAACTGGAAACTTACACGATGTGTGTCTGTGAAAAGAAAACTGAAGAGGAAAGAGGTGCGAGAGAAAAGTCACATTCACAAGGTCAAAGACGATTTAACTCACGGTCACTGATTTGGTGGAAGAGTCTGTGAGGACAAAAGCAAGAAAAAGAAGCCAGTCACCGAAAGTAAGACGAGACGCCGTCTGTGCGGAGGTGAGCAGTGTGACACAAATCTCATATCACCATTCCGGAAGATATTTCTGCGAGATGTATCACAATCACAAGTTTGTACACACCTTCTAATTTTTTAATGAAAAGTCACTTCCTGTCTTAACCCTTTGATGCAAAACATGGGTCAAAAGTGACCCGGCTGAGTTTTTATCTTCTATATCTTTGCAATAAATTAATTCCATCATTCAGTATTCAAGGTATTCCTCAATTAACTTGTTTTTGATCATCATACATCCTTATTTTATTTTTTCCTTTCTTACTTTTTGAATAAAAACCCTTTTTGTATCACTACCCTTCTAATGCACAACATGGGTCAAAAACAACCTGCATTCATTTTCCAGGTTATTTCATGTACGGCTGAGTGTTTCTATGATCTACTTTTGAAATAAATTCATTTTGTCATTTACTTTTCCAAATATGCAGTAAATATCTTGTTTTTGTTGAGCACAAATCATCATTTTTATTTTTCCTTTCTTAAGTTATGAACAAGCACAGCTTTTGTAATTCTACATCAAGTTTACACACATAAATCAGAACCGACCCGCATGCATTTACTCCAGCGTTTGGTGGGAACTGTGAATTGTGCTTGTGTCGGACATTTCACAGCTCAGCACGGCGCCCTTTGCCCATCTCATACATGCAAGTAATGTTTTTCAATTGTTCTAACATTACCTTAGAAAAAAATGGATTATGTTTAGGTTCCCTTGAGAGTGAGTAGATTACTTGTCAGAAAGTTACAGTAATTACTATTAGCTACCGAGCTGTCGACATATTCTACTTTAGTTAGCTAATTTTATTGTAGTTGGCTTCGCTAACGACATAGTTAATAAATAAATAACTGGCCCCATTCACTGCTAAAGTAATTACTTGAAACAAATTATTATTATAGTATTAAGACATTTAATTTTAAATCACACTTGGATGACCCATGTGTAGTAATATAAAAGGTATTTTTGTTCATAAAGTAGGAAAGAAAAATTAAATTAATGATTTGTGGTAATTAAAAACAAGATATTTAAAGAATACTTGGAATATTCAATCATAAAATAAATTGATTTCAAAAGATAGAGCAAAGAAAAACTCAGTCAGCATGAAATAACCTGGAAAATGAATGCGGGTCATTTTTGACCCATGTTGTGCATTGGAAGGGGTGTGCATACCGTATGTTTTGCATCAAAGGGTTAAAGTCATGATGGATGTTTCCTTAGTAGTTCGGTTCTTGATGTAATATTTATGGATTACTATACCGTAGCTGTGGTGCTGAATAGGGCTTTTTATTTATTTATTTCGTATTTTTATTATTTACTGTTTGATCTCAAACACATTAAGAAGGTAAGAAACTCGTCCACTAATTAACAGCTGTGCCTCATCAAAAGTTAATTCAAAATCATTCCCGGTGACTCCCTCATGAAGCTGGCTAAGATAATGGCAGTAGTACACAAAGCGTCATCAAGGGAAACGCTGGATACACTGAAGAACCTAAAATATCAAACGTATTGTTCTTTTAGCCCTTTTTTTTTAGCTTACCACATAATTCCATATAACGTTCCAGATGTTATTTCATACTTTTGATGTCTTCAGTATTACAGAAAATAGTCCAGATGAGTGAGTAGGCGTGTCTAAACACCCTGAAGATCAACGTGCTGCAGTGGAACAAAGTCGGCAAATTAATATCAAGTACCTTCACTGGAAGCATTTCTCTAAGAAGCCACAGCTGGATAGAGTGTTGCACGTTGCCATACCGACGCACAGACTGGTTGACGGTAGCAACGATTTTAATGTAATGATCCAGAATTCGAACTCATCCAATCAAATTATTGGAACTAACTGCTGAAAAACTTCATACATTTGCATGTATATTCTCTCTCTCTCTCTCTCTAGATCAGATGGCTCGTAAACGAGCTGCTGTGGTCTTTTTGAAAGCACACTACTCTCTGAGATCTTCTGCCATCTTTGATGCCTCTGCCAGGCTTTTTTCATGTCAGATGGCATGGCCAAAAAACTCCAGCTTTCTTTTTGCAATTTGTTCTCAGAGCATCATCTTGATGTTCAACGTTTCTAGAACCCAAACACTGGTTCGATGCTCTCTCCATGAGGTTCTAAGCAAGCACCTGGATGCCCACATCTCGAATGCATCTACCTTCTCAATTTGCATCCGTAGGTGGCAATAGCAAATGCGGTTGCTCTGATCAATTTGAGCCTTAAATTGTTACTGATTGCTTGGCTCTTCCAGATGATATGTATGCTTTGAATTTTATTGTTTGCAATGGCGAGCCTTCTGATTACTTCCTGCTTACACTTTACCTCGGTGTTAATAGTTGAGCCCAGGTAAACAAATTCTTCTGTTTCTTCTAATGTAACTCCTAAGTTGATGTTGGTTCTGCCATCTCTGTTTGAGTCGATTACCATGAGCTTAGTCTAAGATCATATATATTACGCTGATCTTTTATAAATGTTAAATAATTACTAAAGAGGTTCAGAGATCCATTACACACACACGACGAGATGCGAATGCAAAACAATCAGCCATTTAAAGATGAGTTATCTGTCATTAATTGATACTTTTGTTTAGGCAATAATTACATACAGTGTGTGTGTGTTGGTTAAGCCTCGGTCACAACCGGACGTACGATTTTTTGGCCATGCGATTTTTGGTGTTTCCCAAATCGCTGCGGGTTTTTTTGTTGTTGTTGTTCGTGGAGAACGTAGTTGTGGTGACCATGAAGGAGTAAGATCATCGCGCACCCAACGTACAACCCGGAAGTCGAACGTGCATACCACGCACGAAATCTGAGGCTGCTCGGATGTACGGCTGTCGCTTCATTCGTACAGCCAACGCACCTTCAAACGTGCACTAATCGTACTGACCGTGCGTTCCATGCAGGCTTTGTATGAAAGTTGCAAGAACTGCGCACGATCTGTACGTTGTGCGTACCAACGGCGTTCATTTGTCGCACTGTGGTGATTGGAGAGGGGTATATATATATTTCGGCATACTTTGGTTTCTCACTGTGGAAATGGCAATCCCTCCGCAAAGACTTCGTCTCAAACTCCTGGCCTGCTGGCCACTGTCGTGGTCTTCATCCTCCTCCTCACTGTCCTCTCTCTCTCCTCCCTCTCTGCCGCCATCTCTCTCTCCTCTGTCTCCGACACCTTTTCTATCCTCCTCTTCCCTTTTGCCTTCGGCATATTGAATTGAAGCGATACAATGAAATGAAATTAAACGAAATTGGGTTTTCTCTCAATCAAAGCCTATGTGTACAAATGGCCGTAGGCACCCCTGCAGCTTTATATACCCGAGTTTTCATGTGATTGACGCCCTCTCGCCATACGGCCAATGCACGGCCGACTTACTTGACACGCATGGATGACGTACGAAATATCTGAACGTGCGTTGGCCGCACTAATTACATATGTGGGGCGCACGACACACATACGGAGTCCGCAAGTGCGACGTACGAAAAAAATTGACATTTTGCCCAAACCTGACACCAGCAAATTGTACAAAAGACGCATGTCGGCCGTACGGAAGACACACGAGGCCGTAAGTTTGTCTTGCAACCTGAAAAAAACATAAGCGCCCGTAGAGTTTGTTTGACATGACAAAGAACCTCTCCGGCCGGTCTGCGGCCTGTCTACGGCTCGAAAATCAGCACGTCACACGCGCACCCTCCGTGCGTTTCTTTGCGTTTTTTGCACGTAGACCGGCCGTAGGAGCACGTACAGCCGGTTGTGACTGAGGCATTACAAAAAATGAATTTGTTTTTATTTATTTATTCTTTGATGTTTATTTTTGTCTTACTGAAATGAAAAAAAGAACTGAAGAGTTCTCATGTATAATTCAGTAGTGAACTGTGACTATTAAAGCTGGGACTTGAGCTCAGCCAAACCTTAACCAGACACCAAAACAGCAACAGGGTAAAGGATTTTGTAAGGGATTAGCGTCAGGCTGCCAGGTCGCTCCGTTGTGTGTCGCTGTTGATTTTAAAAGTAACTCAGTAAATTACACAGGGAAATGAATCCTTAAGTCTGGGGCGAGTGTGTAACCGACTATAACCAGTTAGTTACTCTAATAATCAGTGCTTAATTTGTGAAGTGGGAGGTCCCGGAACGCAGAAGGTGGGTGGGTCCAGCGACTCAAAAAAAAAAAAGAAGGCGGGGGGCGGTTTACTATAACTTTACGCACACACGCCTATTGCATGACATGTATTGCAACAGCACCAGTTATCAAATCCTGGACAACAATGGACAACGCTCAGAATGTTCTCCAAACAGGCACTCAAGTTCACTCTCGCTCTCCACACATACGTTAAGGCAGGGGTCGGGAACCTTTTGGCTGAGAGAGCCATGAAAGCCACATATTTTCAAATACATTTTCATGAGAGCCATATATAAAAAGTGACGCTGAATACAACTAAAATGCATTTTTACGTATGACCAACAATTTGAGTGTAATATATTCTTTTTCATAATGAAGAGGCTCTTGACATGCCGTCTTCCTCCTGTCCCCCGATGAAGATTTTGACGCAAACGTAGCTTGGCGTGTTTCAAAGTGCCGCTTTATTTCATTGTTTCATCGATGCAATCTTGTCATTGTATAGGTCTATTGGACACAAAGCAGAACCCTCTCGAATTCCTCTGTCCATTCCTGTTGAAATGTACGGTAGCCTACCAGTCACCTTTTTTCCCTTTTCGCCATGTTCTTTGTCAAAAGGCTTTGCTTTGCGGTTGGTGCGCTAACACTTCTAGCTTCACCGCCATCATCATTCTTCTCGTCTTCTTTTTGATCGTTCCCGCAGACTGGTACACTTGCAGCAGGTGCTGGTGCAGCGTCACTGTGTCCAACGTCGTCCATTTTAGGTCGTTTAGGATCCGGCTGTCCTGGGACTTTGAAAAATTTTAGTAAGCTTTCTTGTTTTTTTGCCATTTTTTCCACAGCGCAAGCTAACGGCTACAAAAAACCCAGTGTTCTATTGAGCGGAAGTATATACCCCATGTCCCCCCCTCCCTCTTCCCCTTTCGCATAGATTTTGTGGATGTCATAGGAGAGAAATCAACAACAGATATCAAAATCAAAACCGAACACTAAACAAATTTTTATTTACTTATTTATTTAATTTATTGTTTGATTTTTTTCCCTTTGTGATGGTCACGGAGGTGATCTGATCCATTTAAATAGCTGCCGGAACACTGAATGAAATGAAAATAGCTGCCGGATCCAACGATGGAGGTTACGGATCTTGTTCCGTCATGTTCCGGCTCAAATTAAGCCCTGCTAATAATAACTAAAAGTCTCTGTGTGGCTAATAGAGGAGGCGAAGAGTCAATCTGTCAGCATTTATTTTGGAAAACCGTGAATGACGGGGCGATCAACACACGGAGACGGGGAAAAGGATTCCGGCATCCCGATAACGTAATGCACCAGTTTGCACCCAGCCAAAGGGCTACTCAGATAAACACTCGACTTTTAACTCGGAATTTTACAACGCTAATTTACACATTTGATCCGATACAAACAGCGGATGTTTGTCAAAACGTTCTTGCATCAAAAGATAAACATCTTGTGGAAAAATAAAAAATATATGCTGCATTAATGAATATTGTCCATGCAGGATTCACAAAGCCAGCTTCCCCCTTTCCAGACAGCCCAAACACAATAATGTCCACAGGTGTGTTACGCTAATTAGCGCCCCATCAGAAACAGCAGTGGAACCATTAACAGAACCCAACAAATGAAAATTTTACAATAGAGGGATTTGGAGAAGTTCACAAAAAAAAACCTTTTAGTCATATAAAATTATGACGTTGCTACATGTGTGTGGAAGAAGAGTCTGGAGAGAGAAATCTTAGTTTCTCGGTCGTTAGCCTGTAGCTCTCGATAGCACTGGCTTGACCGCTTTATTAGCATTCGCTAACACTACTGATGAACGCTACACCAGCTGGAAGGTGACTTCACTGCTGTGCTGACAGTGCCGACTCACGGTTAAGCTCGAGTTGGCCTTTGAGAAGACTGAGGGCGGTTTAATTTTTGATCCCGCCCACTATAAATCAAAATCTGATTGGTTAATTAATTCATCTGTCACTTCCTACATAAACATACTGTACACTGCCATGGCCTTCTGTCCCGGTAATGAAGTCCTAACCAATGAGTGAGCAGCTCTAAACTCTAAACAAATAAAACAATCTCACTGGAGAACTCGATTTTAATGTTTTCAGGACAGGAACCCTTTCATTTCTGAAGCACGTTTGATAGAAAATGAGGCCGAATTAGAAGAGAGTAATTATCCTGAAATTATCAAAAAAATTAAATATAACATTTGAAATGCTGATATGTTTGGGTTTCCCCTGCAGGACTAGAAGGCCCTGACGGCTCCCCTCTGGTATTATTATCATTTCAGTCCTACCGTCTGCTGTCAACGTCACATCCCGTCCGTATTCGCAGCCTCCATGACGGTTTTTGCTCCTGACACGCCCCCTAACTCAGAAAATCAGGGTTCACAGAAAGATATGAGTTCTCGACTTGTAATCACAACATTGTAATGGAGTTCATTTGCGTTCACCTTGTAATTGTGGTGTTCCTGACAGGACTGCAAAGCAACACAATGTAAATTATTAACTCTCATTTCTGATGCTTTCTGACAATCTTATAAACAAAATTAGCGTACGCGCACTCTGGAAAACATGCTAACATTTTAGTGTGGGGATAAGTGTGTATGAACGTTTCCGGATTAATTTTTTCACTTACTTTACACAATTTAAAAAAATAAATAAATCTCTCCAGTAAGACAGGATGAATCCCAATTCTATTTTTTTTTTTTTAACAAACACAATGAAATTAGGAACCTGTATCTGGATGTGAAATGAGTCGGATTTGACCGAGTACGAATGAATGAATTTGGAGACAGCAATTGTGCCGACTCTCCTGTACGATTCCATCCCGGGTCTTTATCCACACAGGGATGATCAGCCTGATAAACTCAGGACTCCGGAGGTAGACAAAAGAACAGAAGGGAGAAAGGTTTGTGTCATCAGTTTTCTGGAATTCATGTGTGTTATATTAAAGAGCAAGAACGGTCCTAGCTCTGAGTCCTGAGGAACTCCTGCAGTGAGGCTGTGAGGTGAAACTAATCCTCTACAGGCGACATCCTGAGATCGATGCTGTAGATGTGATGATAAACGAGTCCGAGTGAAGCTCCGGATGCTTCCGTCAGCAAGAATTGAAATGAGAATGGAGTGATTTACAGGAATAAAGGGAGCTGATACGGAGGTCGGGAAGGATCCGGGAGAACATCATGATCCGGGACAACATTTTAATGGAAAAATATATAAATAATTCCTAAAGAACAGTACGTTTGGGAATTGTATCAGAAATGAATAATAGAACAAGTATTAATTTTAATATCATTCAATATTTTTTGGTTTACTATAGCAGTAAGGTAGTAATAATTACACAAACATTGTGTAGACGGAAGTAAAATATATATCATCAGAATATTAAAATAATCTTTAAAAAATACTAATAATCGTGACATTTAGGATTTGGATCCACTTTCATTTGATTATGTTTTTCCAAACAAACGTGATCGCCCAGCTTTACATTGTTTGAAAGAATTTGAAAGGAAGTTTTCTTTTTTTTTTCAATAACAAGGGAAATAAAAAAGTTTTATGTGTGAAATCAGTCCAGGTTCAGATCTGATACTGACACCCCTCTGAGATAATTTGATCACATGCAGACAGCGGAGATGGATCGAGTTTGAACGTGGCATTTTCATGTGTCTGGGATGCGTCTCGAGTGACCACTTGATTGAATTTTGTAATAATGCAGTCGACTGGAAGCTCCTCTGTTCTGGTGACGGGCGGCGTTTATGCCGTTACGCTGCGCTTCGTGAATAAAGCGGATCAGAAAGAGGAACATTAACGAGGACACATTTTACTTTTTACTTAACGTAATGTAACAATTTAATTAAACATCAATACAGTTGACTTTATTCTCTTCCCACATATTCCTTTATTAATTTTACTTTATTTATTGTATTTATTTATTTATTTACACTGGGCTTTTGCTGCATTATCAAAGCCATTATGTGGATCGCAGGTAGAAGGGATCCTTGTTAAAACCCAGGCTTCATCACGCCTAGTGTTTATCATCAACAAACAAGGACTTTAATGAGGAGTGTCTTCATTTGCGAGACGTTTTTCAAACCCTAAAACACCTGGAAAAGCTCAGTGGTTCAACCATTAGTCAGTTCTGCTCCAGGATGGCGCAGGAGTTTGGGTTATCATCTACCGCCAATCAAGCTTCTGATGACATGAAGACCATTTGTTTCTCCCTGCCTTTTAAAAACCAGAAGTCGTCTGACATGGTGATTGGATCTTTGAGCGCTGGACTTAACATCACTTCCTGTTTACATGAATTGTAAAATTCAAGAGGAAGTTAAGTTACATGAA
Source organism: Neoarius graeffei (assembly GCF_027579695.1). Taxonomy (NCBI): domain Eukaryota; kingdom Metazoa; phylum Chordata; class Actinopteri; order Siluriformes; family Ariidae; genus Neoarius; species Neoarius graeffei. Next base: position 2,302,337 of record NC_083574.1, on the reverse strand, counting down.
GCCAAACACCACTGGTTCACCAACAGAACGTTGTTTGTTTATTTCAGTGTGGTCTGCGTGATGCAGACTCTGCCTGCAGGCATCTGAACCAACGAACTGAAGAACATCGCCATCCAACTATTGGTAAACACCTTGAGAGTGAGCACGGCCTCCTAGACGTCCCTGATCTGAGCAATCAATTTATGATTCTGTGAAAATGCACTGGAAAGCAGCTGGACTGTCTGATTTATGAAATGTTGCTCATCCAAGCCAAAATTTAACCTTCCAATCTGATTCCGTACGTCCTGAGGTTTCGACTTGATGCGTTCTCTTAGGACTTTATAGAAACTTGAACTGACTCTTAATCATCTTAAACACTGTTTTACTCTGATGATGATGTCAGTGATGTTAAAACGGCAGTTAATGATATCTCTAGCTTTTATTATTCGATATTTATCCGTCCATCCATCCACCCATATGTATGGCTCCAATATACACTGAAAAATTTCAGAACCCTTTTAGGAAGCGAAATACTTTTACAGAAGCCTTGAAGACTTTTACAGGTCACAGGTAGTGAAAGTGTGAATGTAAAACTATTTCCAAACAAAATATGAATAAATAAAATGACATTAGGTACATAGATTTAAAAAAAGTCTAAATTTTACGGTGTACAGTGCATCTGCTTGCTACTCATTAATATTTATCACGGACTTGTTTAATATTCATTAGACATGCGAATGTTCACATACTTTAACAATGAATGAACTTTTTAACTTCATTAAAAAGTTTCATTGTTAACTGTTTTAATTTTACCTGAGGAGTTTATTTTCAGATGATGTCACACAGCGCTGTTGAATTCTGGATTGTGATTGGTCGGAACGAGTCAATTAATTTTCTGTAAAGGAGTCTCCAGTGTCAGCGCTGTGTAACAGTCAGAGATGAACCCGGAACTGTAAGTTTTATGACGCCTTCAGGACAGAGGAGTTTACGCTTCTTTTTTTGGCTTGTTTTTTGCAGTAACATGACATAACGAGCTACTTTTTTTGTCTTAGTACATTTACGAGAAGAAAAAGAGAAGCTGGTGAGAGATGTAACCTGTTTCACCAGACTAAATGTAACTATAAATGGATAAATAAAACATAAGCTATATGACGTGCTGTTATTTATTAAACAATGTAATCGCTGAAAAAGTGCCATGGTGTAAAATAAGCTTCAGGAGAGTAACAGAGACTCCGCTGCTTCATCATCATGATTATTTAACCATCGCAGCACCACACACGCAGTGTTTGTTAAACCGTTTGTTCAAGTCTCTACTCTGCTGGAACACATTAACATTCACACCAACGTTAAAACTTTACCAGAAAAAACATCGTGTAAAAGCCTGAACCATCTTTTTATCTGTTTTTTGGAAACGCGTGAGCTGGATAATACAGTGCCTTGCAAAAGTATTCATACCCCTTGAACTTTTTCACATTTTTCCACCTTACAACCACGAACTTAAACATGTTTTATTGAGATTTTATGTGATAGACCAACACAGAGTAGCACATAATTGTGAAGTGAAACGAAAATGATAAATGGTCTTCAAAATTTGAAACAAATAAAAATCTGAAAAATGTGGTGTGCATTAGTATTCAGCTCCCTGTACTCTGATGCCTCTAAATACAATCCAGTGCAATCAATTGCCTTCAGAAGTCATCTAATTAGTTAATAGAGTCCTACTGTGTGTAATTTACTCTCAGCATAAATACACTTGTTCTGTGAAGGCCTCAGTGGTTTGTTAGAGAACACTGAAGAACAAACAGCATCATGAAGACCAAATAACTCACCAGACAGGTCAGGGATAAAGTTCTGGAGAAGTTTAAAGCAGGGTTAGGTTATAAAAAAATATCCCAAGCTCTGAACATCTCAAGAAGCACTGTTCAATCCATCATTCAAAAATGGAAAAAGTATGGCACAACTGCAAACCTACCAAGACATGGCCATCCACCTAAACTGACAGAGCGAGCAAGGAGAGCACTGGTCAGAGAAGCAGCCAAGAGGCCCATGATCACTCTGGAGGAGCTGCAGAAATCCACAGCTCAGGTGGGAGAATCTGTGCACAGGACAACTATAAGTCGTACACTCCACAAATCTGGCCTTTTTGGAAGAGTGGCAAGAAGAAAGCCATTGTTGAAAGACAGGCATAAGAAGCCATGTAGGGGACACAGCAAACATGTGGAAGAAGGTGTTTTGGTCAGATAAGACCAAAGTTGAACTTTTTGGCCTAAATGCAAAGCGCTATGTGTGGCGGAAAACTAACACTGCTCATCACCCTGCACACACCATCCCCACTGTGAAACATGGTGGTGGCAGCATCATGCTATGGGGATGCTTTTCTTCAGCAGGGACAGGGAAGCTGGTCAGAGTTGATGGGAAGATGGATGGAGCTAAATACAGGGCAATCCTGGAAGAAAACCTGTTGGAGGCTGCAAAAGACTTGAGACTGGGAAGGAGATTCACCTTCCAGCAAGACAATGACCCTAAACATCCAGCCAGAGCTACAATGGAATGGTTTAGATCAAAGAATATTCATGTGTTAGAATGGCCCAGTCAAAGTCCAGACCTAAATCCCATTGAGCATCTGTGGCAAGACTTGAAAATTGCTGTTCACAGACGCTCTCCATCCAATCTGGCTGAGCTTGAGCTATTTTGCAAAGAAGAATGGGCAAAAATTTCAGTGTCTAGATGTGCAAAGCTGGTAGAGACATACCACAAAAGACTTGCAGCTGTAATTGCAGCAAAAGGGGGCTCTACAAAGTATTGACGCAGGGGGGCTGAATACTAACGCACATCACATTTTTCAGATTTTTATTTGTTTAAAATTTTGAAGACCATTTATCATTTTCGTTTCACTTCACAATTATGTGCTACTCTGTGTTGGTCTATCACATCAAATCTCAATAAAAAAAACTTTTAAGTTCGTGGTTGTAAGGTGGAAAAATGTGAAAAAGTTCAAGGGGTATGAATACTTTTGCAAGGCACTGTATGTGAAGGATGAAATTAATCTTCTCAGTTCACAATCATGAGCCAGAAGCAGAAAACTGCAGCAGCTCCAGCCAACCGACTTCCAGCATTAATTATTCAACACCACAGGAACACAGGACAGGGATAAATCTATATCTTTTGAGTGCGCAGATAAAATCTTATATGCGGAGGAACATCAGGATGCACTTCACGCCTCAGACTCGCTCGGTGCTGAAGGAACTCCGCCCTGAATATCGTTTATAAAAGCAAACGGAGTTAAATACAGCGTTCAACGAAGATGTAGGTGTTGAATCAATATAGTCTGCAAAATTGTTTACAAATAAAAAAGGCGGAAGTTGCGACTGAATAAATATTCACCCCTCCATCACAGAGCATCACCTCCATTATCAATAGTATACAGAGAATGCTAATATTAGCTGGCTCGCTATCTTTGCTAAATGCTTCAGTAGCTTACTAGGTCCCTTAGCTAGCGAGGTAGCTCATGTTAATTCATATATAGCTAGCTATCTCGGAAATCCACCCTTTACACATCATCCTATAAGCTCGAGAGACACTCAGATATATTCAACACAGCAGACGATTGCAAGCAAACATCAACATGACGACTTAATTTCATTTTCATACTTTAAAACATCAAACGATCCGTCTATCATGTTTCAGTCAGCTAGCTAAAGGCTAACATGTACACGTTTCCACAGGTTGGATGACAAGCCGTGAAAGGTTGATCCTTACACAGAATTGAGCTCGTGGAATACAATTACTGACTGTTATCATCATAGTGAAGTGTTTAAAAGTGAAGATCGGGGTCAGGGATGTTCATCTGTCTCAGACGTTGCTGCTGAGGGGTCAGCGCCTGAAGTGTGGAGTTTCACCAGGAAACAGCTGTTTTGAAAACAGTTCCATTGCTTTACTGTCTTCTGGAGTGAAATGTTTTTTTTTTTACTCTGTAATGGGGTCCAGAAATAAATGTAGCTGAAAACAGTCTCATGTAAACAGTCTCAGCCACGTGTGTAGGGCGTGTCCAAGATGGCAGCATGCAGGGGCGCAGATAGGATTTTTGAACTGGGGGGGACTGAGCTGTCAGCAAATGATTCCATTTTGTGTTCTTTTCAACGAAGATCACTTTAAACTAATCAGAAATCCACTCTATACATTGCTAATGTGGTAAATGACTATTCTAGCTGCAAATGTCTGGTTTTTGGTGCAATATCTCCATAGGTGTATAGAGGCCCATTTCCAGCAACTCTCACTCCAGTGTTCTAATGGTACAATGTGTTTGCTCATTGCCTCAGAAGGCTAATGGATGATTAGAAAACCCTTGTACAATCATGTTAGCACAGCTGAAAACAGTTGAGCTCTTTAGAGAAGCTATAAAACTGACCTTCCTTTGAGCAGATTGAGTTTCTGGAGCATCACATTTGTGGGGTTGATTAAATGCTCAAAATGGCCAGAAAAATGTCTTGACTATATTTTCTATTCATTTTACAACTTATGGTGGGAAATAAAAGTGTGACTTTTCATGGGAAACACAAAATTGTCTGGGTGACCCCAAACTTTTGAACGGTAGTGTGTATACATGTTATTTCACCTCCCTCACTGCCATCACCAGGAACTACCTGCAGGCCAGGACAATGATAACATTTTAACATAGCCTATGGAAATCCAAAGTTTACACATTATCATCACGCACAGAAATTGCAAAACTGCAAAACTAGTTTTAAAACCGCTAAGTTCCAACTGTTAACCATAGCGAGAGGCTGGGCTACGTGTGTGTGTGTAAAGTGTAAACCAGTGCATCCTGACTTTCTAACTATGCCTGTGTGTTGCGTGAGCGGCAGTCAGTCAACAACTCTTCGCAAAGTTTCCTTATGAAACAATATGCTCGCTGAAATTATGGCAGGGAACGCCAGATTAAACATTAAAACTGCCTTCTGAGCACTGTATCTACAGGCTGCCACCGAAAGAAGGAGGCTACCAGAAAGGCATCTCTACTCCGTACGATTTTACTTTCACTACGACATTACTTTGAACAGACTATCAAAAAATCGCAAGGTGATATGATAAAGTAAGGCACAGTTTACTTACAGTCGTTTTTTTTTTTTTGAAAAAACGATGCAATCGTTTTCTGCCTTTTGGCACCCTTCATCATGCCGTGTTGGGGTCCTGAACTAGGACGAGCTGTCGCCGATATGCCTGTCAAACTTGTTGTGGGTAACCATAGCAACCAAGCTCGAGCTCGCAACCTGTGCAGTCTGCGCAGTTGCAACTATGTATGTACTGCTGTGCACCTCAATAAACCGAATGGTAATTAGTCTTTTGATTTTTCCGTGAGGTTTGCCTTATGCAAAGAAAGACAGCATAGACGTTTTTTTCCTCCCTATAAGTGGGGGGGACCGAACGAGATGAATTTAAATCTGGGTGGGACGAATCCCCCCCGTCCCCCCCCCTCTATCTGCGCCCGTGGCAGCATGTCCTTTGTCTCTGTCAAGTGTCTGTCTGTTTTAATGTTGTTTTATTTTTTTATTGGATTTTAGTATTTTTAATGTTTTTATGTGGATGAATGGCCAACTCTTGAAGATTGGGGGATTGCTGATGTTTTTGTCTGCTTTGGAAGGCTGCTCTGCCTTGTATGTTCCGGCCTGCTCCTTCTACTTGTGGACTGGTTTTCTAGCCGTGGCCTGTTTTGAGCTTCCTGGAACCGTGAGGTGTGATTGACTTTCTGCATGGAGCTGCTGTGGTGGGATTAGATTGGTTCTAAATTGCAGCAGCATATAGCAGTTTATCATACACTGCTTTGGGGCCGGAGGTCTGTTCCATCTATCCTGCTTTGCAGCCTGAGGCCTGCTCCATCCACCCTGCTCTGCAGTCTGAAGACTATTCCATCCACCTTGCTCTGTAGCCGAGGCTTGTTCCATTCACCCTGCTCTGCAACCTGAGGTCTGTTCCATCCATCTTGCTCTACAGCCCGAGGCCTGTTCTATCCACCTTGCTCTACAGCCCGAGGCCTGCTCCATCCACCCTGCTTTGTAGCCTGAGGCCTGTTCCATCTACTCTGCTTTGCAACCTGAGGTCTATTCCATCTACCCTGCTCTATAGCTCGAGGCCTGTTCCATCTACCCTCTCTGCAGCCTGAGGCCTGTTCCATCCATTCTGCTCTGTAGTCATCAATCCAACCCACGCCTCCATGAAACTTACAGTTTCCCTGTCTTCTTCTACAATGTCGATAATCATTGTATTAGGCTTTATTTCCTTGGTTGGACCAGCTGAGTGGTGGCCCCATGTACGGCATTCCTCCTCTACCTATAACATCACCTTAGGAGGATATATATTCGACAGGGTAGGCCTCATTTCTAACTATGAAAATATGACTTTCCCCCACAATTACTGTTGTAGAGTTATTTTTTTAACTTTACATGAGTATAGGATAGTTGTGTGTTTGAATATATCTAAATGGCTGCTTAAGTCTAATATGTCTCTGCAGTTTTATTATTTCTTTGTTTTGAGTGAGCATTTTTGTAATTCTACAGCCTTCTTTACAGCTAATATTTATCCCTCTAGCAAAGTGTCTGATGTAAAAGGTTGTAGCAATAGTTTTAAATGTTTAGTTTTACTATTGCTATTGCTTTCAGGGAATGTTGAGACTAATCCAGGTCCTGATACACTGGCACATTGCTATACTCCTGCAGATTTTAAATCTAGAACTGGACTTGGATTAATTCATATAAATGTAAGGAGTCTACTAAATAAGATGGACTTGTTAAAAGTCTGGATAAACTCAACAAATGCCGATATTATTGTCTTATCTGAAACCTGGCTCACCAAATCTGTACTTGATAAGGATATTTCTATTAACGGCTATAATGTTTATCGTGCTGATCGTCCAAGAAAAGGGGGTGGAGTAGCGATGTATATTAGGAGCAATTTTGATGTTAATTTAGTGTTTAAAGAGTCAGTATCTAAAGAGCTTGAGCTGCTTGCTCTCGAAATAGAATTAACAAAGAATCACCGTATCATGTTGGTAGGATGTTATAGACCACCATCTGCTCCTAAAAATGCATTGTCTTCCATTGTTAAGTTTTTATCTCAGCTGAAATACAATGAATTACTTTTGGTGGGAGATTAAAACTGGGACTGGCTCATGCCGGTGTCTGACGACCTGAAAGCACAATGTGATTCTCTTAACCTTACACAAATAATCGATTTCCCTACCAGACCCAACCTTAAATGTCCCCAAAAAGCAACACTCATTGATTTAGTATTAACCAACATGCTTTCCAAATATGTGTCAACAGGTGTGTTTCCAAATGATCTGAGTGATCACTGTGTGATAGCGGTTGTGAGAGACACAAGGCTTCCTAAAAGTAAACCACGCTTTGTTGAGAAGTGCAACATGAAAATGTTTGTGGAACAAACTTTTTTGCATGACCTTTATCATTTTGATTGGGAAAGGATTGCCCTTTTTGATGATGCTGATTTGGCTTGGAGTTACTTTCATGGAAGTTTCAGTCACTTTATTAACAAACAGGCCCCACTACACAAATTCAGAATTAAAGGTCGTGATAATCCATGGTTTACAACCAAACTAGCAGAAGTTCTGCATGAATGAAATTCTGCATGGGCCAGGGCACGCAAATCAGGCTTGGAAACTGACTGGCTTTATTTTAGACAATTAAGAAATAAATTTACCTCTCTTCTTCGAAATACAAAGGCTGAGTTTTATTTGTCCAAGACTTCTGAAAGTCTGAAAAATCCAAAGAAATTTTGGAAATCAATTAAATCTTTGTCGTCCACCTCTAATTTAGTTAATATTCCTTCTAGTATGCTGATTGATGGCAGCAGAATAACTGATAGAACAGACATATTAAATTGTTTTAACAAACATTTTATTTCTTCTGGGTTTTTGTTTAATTCTAAAAACCCCTCTAAACACCCCACACCTAGTGAAAAGGCTTATAATGACCCTCTACTGGTTGATAGGACTCCTGGTAATATTCAGGCTTTTAATTTCACACCTTTTTCTACAGCAGAGGTTGCTAAAGCTCTTAAAGACCTTGATCCTAAAAAACCACCAGGACCAGATAATCTGGAGCCTTTGTTTTTAAAACTGGCAGCTGAAATTGTAGCTGCTCCACTGTGTCACATTTTTAATCTTAGTTTGGTGATTAATGTAATTCCAAAAGTCTGGAAATCTGCATTTGTTATCCCCCTTTTGAAAGGAAGAGATCCAAATATTTTAAATAATTATAGGCCTATTTCCAAGCTGTCTGTTCTGGCTAAGGTACTTGAATCCCTTGTCAGTGAACAGGTAAAATAATACCTGGCCACTAACTCCATCTTGTCGATTTCGCAAAAAACATAGTACTACTACTGCAGCCTTGAAGGTTATAAATGACATAACTGAAGCCCTAGATAATAAACAGTGTTGTCTCTCTCTTTCCTTAGACTTTTCTAAGGCCTTTGATACCGTAGACCATGATGTTTTGACTAAACGTCTTACAGCAGTTGGTTTTTCTGTACATGCTGTTGGATGGTTTGCAAACTATCTAAAAGACAGAAGCCAGGTTGTCCAGTTAGAGGGTGTTTCTTCTGAGGCTCAATTTGTCCACAAGGGAGTGCCTCAAGGTTCAGTACTAGGCCCCTTGTTGTTTTCCTTGTATATAAATAATATTGGAATGAATATTCCAGATGCAACCTTTCATCTTTATGCTGACGACACAGTTATATATTGCTTTGCACCCACACCTGCAAAAGCGTTTGCAATTCTGCAGAATGTATTTAATAGAGTGCAAGAACAACTCTGCCAACTGCAACTTGTTCTAAATGCAGATAAAACAAAACTTATGTTTTTTACTAACTCTAAATCAGCAAGATCAAGTCAGCCTGTCATTATCACCAGTAACGGTCAACAAATTGAACTTGTATCTACTTTTAAATATTTGGGGTTTTTGATTGATGACCACTTGTCTTTTAAGGCACATATTCAGTATACTTTAAAGAAGCTGAAGCTTTTACTTGGATTTTATTTTAGAAATAAGTCTTGCTTTTCTTTAAGGGTGAAACAGAAACTGGTGGAGTCAACCTTTCTTCCAATTATTGATTACGGTGATGTGTTATATATGAATGCCTCTGCTCAATGCCTCCACAAACTGGACAGTGTGTATCATGGTGCTCTTAGGTTTATTACAAACTGTAGAGCTCTAACTCATCACTGTGTCTTATACAGCAAAGTAAACTGGCCATCTTTATAGAGATCTTACATGTGACGCCACAGCCGATCCAGATTGTAACAGACGCCATCTTGTTGGTCAAACGCCATATTTCCGCCTTCTGCTTCTACTTCTACCTTTTCTTCTGGAAAACCCTACTATATACAATTCTACTACAACGGCTGCGGCTACAAGCTCTCCCTACCTGTGCACGTTTTTTATGTTTTTTTGTGTGTATTTTTGCGTGTTGTTCATCTGTACCAGACTTCAATATCCACTACAACCGTATGGACTTACTGGACATTGGTTTCCAGCAGAAAATGACGGTTTGTAGCGATTTTCCATCGCATGCACAACATTCCGGACGAGATAGCGAGACCAGCGGGGTCTCTGTGGATTGTTATCGGGTCTGGCAGGCGAAGGAGGCAGCGTCGGGAGAGGAAGCAAAAGCGAGGCTGCAGGCAGAGCCGGCCTGTTGACTAAGCTCAGAAAACAGCCACTCAAATCTCCACTGCCAAGCCTCTATCTCTCCAACGCCAGATCCATGGTAAACAAGACGGACGATTTGGAATTACAGCTGGAATTACCTTATTCTATTCTATAATCGGCTGGTCAGTGCTATACTAGGTACTACTGATATATCTAGTATCAGTACTAGTAATACTTAAGTGACTTACCCGTCCAATGAGGATTGTTATTTTCTTGTTTACAAGATGCCACATCTGAGGGCGGCTGACAAATCCTGAATTTCTGTAAAGATAACTGTCCAGAGATTTATAAGCACGCAGTGCTTCACCACTGAACAGCGAGGGAAAGTTAATGAGGTAATTATACACGTCTGGGTATTCCACCTCTGGCAGTTCAATATCCACTGACACAGTCGTGAAAACTACGTCCAGTAATCGATAAGGGTCACTAATCTGTAGGTCGTTTATTTTAGACATATATCTAATTATCTGTTCATTAGAAAAATGAGCCGTGTAGTCCGTCGGTTGAAATTGATCCAATTTGTACACGAGTGCAGCAGTATTCAGCTGTGTTTTTTACCGACAAAATGGCGGCTGTTTACATTCCGGTCACGTGACTGCAAGATCTCTATATGTGCGTAGGCTCGGCCATTGGTATGTGCTAATTTACAAGGCTATTCTTGAGATGACTCCATCTTACTTATCACTTTTAATCTTGAATAATAGGGCCTACAGTCTTCGCTCTCAGGACTTGTTTCATTTTACTGTTCCTAAGGTGAGAACAGAAATGGGAAAGAAAGCTTTTAGATTTTCTGCTCCAAGTACATGGAATAGTCTGCATGCAGAGCTCAAACTTCAAAGTCTGGTATCTCTGAATGCATCCAAATCCATGATCAATTCCATTACATCCAGGCTTCAGGAGTGCAAATGTTTTATTGGAGAGCAAATATCTGACTAAACCTTGTAAATTTACTAGTTTTGATTTTGAACTTCAGGTTTTGTCTGTTTTGATGTGACGATGTAATTATGTTTTTGTTTGTGTTGATGTGATGATGTTTTGTTGTGCTTGTTGTGACGATGTGATGGAACTTCATGTACTGCCATTCTTGGCCAAGTCTCCCTTGTAAAAGAGATCGTGATCTCAATGGGACAAACCCGGTTAAAATAAAATAAAAAAAATTATTTAAAAAATGTAAAAGTAGAAATGTTTAATTACGCTCAGAAACGTACTGTTAATGTGCACCACGGACTCAGGTGCTGTAAGGAGCGCGACTGGAACGCACGTCACTACTCGCTCCCTGTGGAAGAGGTGCAAAGGGGTGTGAATACTTATGCACTGTATCTCAGTGACATCCCTGTCATATCTAAAACACGCCGTAAAATGCAACAACAACAAAAGATGCAATATGGACTCGATGCTCAGCACGTAGAGCGAAAGAGAGATAATGACAAATGATGAAAGGAAAGTGATTGAAGTGGGATTTGTGAGAGAAGGAAAAAAATTAAACAAATCTCCAGTGACAACCAAAAAATAATCCCTGTTCATATCAGGAAGGGGGAGAGAGAGAGAGACTGAAAGAGAGAGGGGAGAGAGAGAGAGAGCGAAAGAGAGAGGGGAGAGAGAGTGAAAGAAAGCGTGAAAGAGAGAGAGCGAAAGAGAGGGGAGAGAGAGAGATCGTGAAAGAGAGAGGGGAGAGAGAGCGAAAGAGAGAGGGGAGAGAGAGCGAAAGAGAGAGGGGAGAGAGAGAGATCGTGAAAGAGAGAGGGGAGAGAGAGCATGAAAGAGAGAGGGGAGAGAGAGGGGAGAGAGAGCGAAAGAGAGAGGGGAGAGAGAGCGAAAGAGAGAGGGGAGAGAGAGAGCGAAAGAGAGGGGAGAGAGAGAGCGTGAAAGAGAGAGGGGAGAGAGAGTGAAAGAGAGAGGGAAGAGAGAGAGCGAAAGAGAGGGGAGAGAGAGGGAAGAGAGAGTGAAAGAGAGAGGAGAGAGAGAGCGAAAGAGAGGGGAGAGAGAGAGTGTGAAAGAGAGAGGGGAGAGAGAGCGTGAAAGAGAGAGAGTGAAAGAGAGAGGGAAGAGAGAGAGCGAAAGAGAGAGGGGAGAGAGAGTGAAAGAGAGAGGGGAGAGAGAGTGAAAGAGAGAGGGAAGAGAGAGAGAGCAAAAGAGAGGGGAGAGAGAGGGAAGAGAGAGTGAAAGAGAGAGTGAAGAGAGAGAGCAAAAGAGAGGGGAGAGAGAGGGAAGAGAGAGTGAAAGAGAGAGGAGAGAGAGAGGAGAGAGAGAGGGGAGAGTGAGAGAGAGAGAGCAAAAGAGAGGGGAGAGTGAAAGAGAGAGAGTGAGAGAGAGAGAGCAAAAGAGAGGGGAGAGAGAGGGGAGAGAGTGAAAGAGAGGAGAGAGAGTGAAAGAAAGAGAGACCATGAAAGAGAGAGGGAAGAGAGAGAGAGAGTGAAAGAGAGGGGGGGAGAGAGAGAGAAAGAGAGACAGCGTGAAAGAGAGAGGGAAGAGAGAGAGCGAAAGAGAGGGGAGAGAGAGCGTGAAAGAGAGAGAGCGTGAAAGAGAGAGGGAAGAGAGAGAGTGAAAGAGAGGGGAGAGAGAGGGAAGAGAGAGAAAAGAGAGGGGAGAGAGAGGGAAGAGAGAGAGTGAAAGAGAGGGGAGAGAGAGTGAAAGAGAGAGGGGAGAGAGAGAGAGTGAAAGAGAGGGGAGAGAGAGTGAAAGTGAGAGTGAAAGAGAGGGGAGAGAGAGAGTGAAAGAGAGAGGGAAGAGAGAGAGTGAAAGAGAGGGGAGAGAGAGACAGTGAGAGAAATAGGGACAGAGAGCAAGAGAGAAGGAGGGAAAGAGAGACAGACAGATAGAAAGAGTGAGACAGAGAGAGAGAGACAGACAGACAAAGAGAGAAGGGGATAGAGAGAGAGAGAACAAGAGACAGATAGAGAGAGAGAACGAGAGACAGACAGACCGAGAGAATGAGAAAGAAAGAAAGAAAGAAAGAAAGAAAGAAAGAAAGAAAGAGAGAGAGAACGAGAGACAGACAGACAGACAGATACACAGAGAGAGACAGAGGGAACGAGAGAAAGAGACAGACAGAGAGAATGAGAGAGCGAGACAGACACGCACAGACAAAGAGAGGGAGAGAAAGGGAGAGAGACAGAGTGAGACAGACAGAAAGAGAGGGAGAGAAAGGGAGAGAGACAGAGTGAGACAGACAGAAAGAGAGGGAGAGAAAGGGAGAGAGACAGAGTGAGACAGACAGAAAGAGAGGGAGAGAAAGGGAGAGAGACAGAGTGAGACAGACAGAAAGAGAGGGAGAGAAAGGGAGAGAGACAGAGTGAGACAGACAGAAAGAGAGGGAGAGAGACAGAGTGAGACAGACAGAAAGAGAGGGAGAGAAAGGGAGAGAGAGAGTGAGACAGACAGAAAGAGAGGGAGAGAAAGGGAGAGAGACAGAGTGAGACAGACAGAAAGAGAGGGAGAGAAAGGGAGAGAGAGAGTGAGACAGACAGAAAGAGAGGGAGAGAAAGGGAGAGAGACAGAGTGAGACAGACAGAAAGAGAGGGAGAGAGACAGAGTGAGACAGACAGAAAGAGAGGGGGAGGGGGGTTATTACTGAAGACATTTTTGAAGCACCTCGACTCTCGGACTCCCTCCGGATTGGACTCTGAGCTCACACTGATATCGGATTCTATTTCCGACAGGAAACGAGAGGAAAGTCTACATTTCCCTCAGACACAGATGTGCAGCGGCTGAATAAACCTGTGTTTTATTTTCTGCGTGAAAAACACTAAATATAGACGGATGAAAAATTTCACCTGGTAAACTTTAACAGTTAAAAAAACCCTGAAGCTGAAAAGCTCGCTGATAACTAACGAGTTTAAACTTCACAGATAAATAATCAGGCAAAAGTAAGTGATGATAAATGAGTGGTGAATAAATGAATAGCTGCGTGTGAACAGCAGATGGTGTGTGGAGCAGCGCTGGGGTTCAGCCCAAGCAGGAAGGAAACCGCTGATCATTACGGTGGTGCTATTGTTAATAAAATATACTGTCAGGTATAAGGAGAGCAGAAGACAACGCGAGACATTAACATCTGCTCCGAACTGCGTTAGCTGCGAATATTTTATTGTATAATGAAGTCAGCTGACAGCTGGAGAGCGTTAATTGCATCTAATTTGAAGGATGAATCTCATTATCGCTTATTGTTAAACGCTTCCTCAGTTCTGCGAACTGCAATAATCACGCAGTTTGTTTATTCGAAGATTCAGTGAAAACGAAATACCATGAAAAGTTCTGCATCACGTGACTCAGTGTGCCCTTTACGCGCTCGTTCTTATACGTTATCGTTTCTATAGTAACAGCATTCACAGGGACGTATCCAGCAGACTAAAACGTATTAAATTGTTGATACAAAAGAAGAAATGTGTTTATTTTTAACACCTCTGGAAGGAGTCTCCAGTGTCAGGGCTGTGTAACAGTCAGAGGTGAAGCTGGAGGTTTAATTTTCTCGTCATCTTCAGGACGGAGGACTTTACGTTTCTTTGTGGTTTCTCAGTGACATGCGTAACAAAAAAAAAGCAATTGTTTTCTTAGTAACTTTGAGAAAGAGAATAAAGAGGTGCTAGTAAGGGAATGACTGTTTATAGCTGCTATAACGTAACTGAGAACAGGAACTAACACATTCTACAACGTTACCTGTAGCTATAAACAGCTAAAAAGTATGATGTGTCACTCTTAAAGCTGTACTGCTTTTCAGATTTTTCAAGTGTAGGTCATAACAAGAGTTTTCCTGACACCCAATTATTTTTGTTTATTGACCGAAAGCTACTGAATTCGAATCACAGACTTCCAATTTTATTCATTTTTTTAATTGAACAATTAATGACTATCTCCACTTGGCCCTAAATTCTTTGCTATTGTTTCCTGCTTCACCATGACCCAATACAAGATACTACATCATGCATCACATCACATGGTGGGCTTTCCTCGTTCACGCAAGGCATTGTGGGATACAAATTTGAAACAGGAGAGAAAAATGGAGGACGTGAGCGTGCGAATGAAACATGAAAGAGCGACTACAGTAACGGAAAGAAAGCGAGAAGAAAAGACGTTATGTTCTATACGAAGGAAAGGAAACGCAGGACCAAACTAATAAATATGGGCGCTCAGCGAGCACCTCGGTGTGATCAGCTGTTCGTTTAGCGACAGAATGATGGAACTGTCAGTGCACGCTCAAAGGGAAACCTGTAGATGGCAGTAATGCAACACTGTGGATGCCAGCTGCCGTAAAACCCAAAAGAAGAAGAAGAAGGTAAACCTGCGCATGCGCACACGAACTTCCTCTGTCTGCTTGACTGCGCCAAGCGAGCGATTTCATGCACATTATTTGCTTTAATCCCCTCAAATTAAATAACTTCCCAGCCACAGAATGGCCTGATATTTTGTGAGATATTACAGAAATAAACGTATATCGCAATCACCACATTTCAGACGGAACTAAATTTCACTGATTTTATGAAATCGAAAGGACGTCCAGCTTTAAATAAATGTAAAAATGTAATCGTTGATAAATTGCGATGTTGTAAGAGGAATAACTTCAGGGTGGTAACAGTAACTCCACTAACTCACACCTCATAGTTGATTATTTTCCTGTCACACATCCCAGTGAAAACGTATCACATGGTAATGAAAGTTATGTGTATTTATTTGTTTGACGTTGTCACCAGAAAGTCAGCGGTTATAACAATCTCATGTCACTGAACAGCTGATGTGTTTTCAGTTAAGAACTCATGAACGTATGCGTAGGTTTAGATGTTGCTGTTGTTGAGTATGAAGAGTTTGAGTAGTTGTATGTAGCCTAATAAACCCAGTCCTTAAGTAACGTAACCGCAAGCTGGTTTAATGGTTAGCGTGTCCGCCTCTTGACCAGGAGGTCATGAGTTCTACTCGTGATTGGGTCATACCAAATACCATGATCAAAATGTACCTACTGCTGTCTGGTAAGGCACGCTGCAATCCAGATGTGAGTAGGGAGTCAAACTCTCACTGTTCCTGGAGGACCCGCCCCCTAGCGATAATAGGCAAGAGGCCGAGGGCTATAGAAACGGAGATCTGCACCTCAAAGTACTGCGTAGTACAGGGACAGGAGGCTGCCTGGGAAGGCCAGATGTTCTCTCTGGTGTGTGAAGGACTTAAAGTGTAAAAGTAAACGCTGGACTACATGCAACTACTCTTTCTGATCTGGATGCCATCGTACTGTACATTTTTACATCTTTCAGCAGTTAAGTGCCGAAATAAACCTGTGACTCTGAGAATAAATCTCGGCAGCGCTGCCTGCTCGAACCAAATAATCAACACCGACAGTTTCTCTAGTCAATGGCTTCACACAGATAAATCCATACCGTGTATCACACCTACAGTGTTAAGTCCTTGTGGATGTGAATGAAGTGTGAGTGACTGGAAAGACAAAATATGACATTTCAGTCTAACATTAACAAGGGCAGGAAAATGACTTTAAAAGGCTTTTAAAAAGAAAAACTTCACTGCCTTCATGACAGCTGGGAAATTCCCACAGCCGCCTTCAGAACGTTCACGCTCGGCTTGTGTGATACTGATACGTCCCTGCTCGAGATTTACAGTTAAAAAGAAAAAATCATGATAAATGATGTAATCGTCCAGAACGGAGGGAATACATCAGTGAAAAAATTATTCATCCACCAATGTAATTAAATTAAAGGCAGAATTTCCACTCAAGTAAAATATGGGCAAGCCATGGCCTAATAGTTACAGAAGCAGCTTTGGGACCGAAAGGTTGCCGGTTTGATTCCCTGGATTAGCAGGAATGGCTGAAGCGCCCTTGAGCAAGGCACCGAGCCCCCAACTGCTCCCCAGGAGGCTCGCTGTGTGTTGTGCTTCACTCTGGATAACAGCGTCTGCTAAATGCCTATAATTAATGTAATGTAACGTAAGTTGACCAAAAATGAATCCTTAATTAATGGAAGGTTTATGCTAAACACATGAAATAGAATGATTTACAAACTTAATTTATTGTAGCAACAAAGAAAAAGCTACACAAGGACAGGATTTCAGGTTTAATAATGAAATTCACATCTTTGTATTAATGTATAATGATGAAACTTCATTCCCCCGTAATTTGAAAATTTCCTGGTTAATCGCTTTAAGTGATTCAACAATAATGCACAAAAAAGCTAACTTTTTTTTAAAAGATTTTGTTCTTTTTTTTTTTAATGCTCCATCTTGAAAATAGAATTGTGACAACAGCGAATCATATCTTTGGATGAAACAGTAACCCGCGTGTAAGTAAAGTGAATGCACCCAAGGAGGCAGTGATGGTTTCATTGGTCAACGTCACATCTCGCATTCTATTGGCTGGTGAATTTTGTTAGAGT
Organism: Neoarius graeffei; assembly: GCF_027579695.1. Taxonomy (NCBI): domain Eukaryota; kingdom Metazoa; phylum Chordata; class Actinopteri; order Siluriformes; family Ariidae; genus Neoarius; species Neoarius graeffei. The sequence goes on along the minus strand of NC_083574.1, from coordinate 2,285,269 downwards.
CATTTCACAAAAATCAGCAAGTCTGAGAGCGAGCAGGGGCCATTTGAGAGCGAGGGCAGGGTTTAGGGATAAGCACTGCAAAATCTGAATTGAAATAAATAAACACTGCTCTCAAATTGAAAGACCACGCTCTAGAATAAAGACAAAGCCAATTATTTAGCTGACTGCTGCTGTTGCTCGGTGAGTAGTCGTAAGTGTTTTTGTGTTGGAACCTTGACATTTAAAGGTAGCTGATTAGCAGTCGGGCAGTTCTTGTTCTTGTGCGTTATGTGATTTAGAACCCTGCTTTCTGCTGCCAAGTCAGGTCCTTTCAGACATCTGACCATGCTGTGACTCCGACCCTGTTCAGATCATTCAAACACTCGTTCCTGAGATTACATCACATTACATTACAGTACATGGCATTTAGCAGATGCTCTTATCCAGAGCGACGTACAACGAGTGCAAAAGTCAGGTACATGAAGCGCTGAACTTCTAGACAAGAAAGTTCTAGTGCCAACTGAACAAGTGACACTATCACCGAGTGTAATATTCTGTTGAAGTACCAAAACTCAAACAGCCAAGGAAACAAACCAACCATATAAAGTATAACTAACTAGAGAACTCCAATGGTGAACCCCAGGCGAGGCCGTACACAGCTTGGGCTGGTCTAGACCGAAACGCAGTTATCACACTAATGAGAATTCTGGATGAACGCACAGGCAGCGTGGAAACATAATGCTACCACCACCTAGTGGCAGAGGCAAAGAAACACAATGTACTTTCAATATATAGTGTGATCCTTTCACAAATCCGCTGTCTAATTTCCACATGGCCGACATTTTCACTCTTGACCTGAAGCTCAAAAAGAAAAAACAATCACTTTCTAATCGTTATAACTTTTATTATTATTATTATTATTATTATTATTTAAGGTGGCACGGTGGTGTAGTGGTTAGCGCTGTCGCCTCACAGCAAGAAGGTCCGGGTTCGAGCCCCAGGGCCGGCGAGGGCCTTTCTGTGTGGAGTTTGCATGTTCTCCCCGTGTCCGCGTGGGTTTCCTCCGGGTGCTCCGGTTTCCCCCACAGTCCAAAGACATGCAGGTTAGGTTAACTGGTGACTCTAAATTGAGCGTAGGTGTGAATGTGAGTGTGAATGGTTGTCTGTGTCTATGTGTCAGCCCTGTGATGACCTGGCGACTTGTCCAGGGTGTACCCCGCCTTTCGCCCGTAGTCAGCTGGGATAGGCTCCAGCTCGCCTGCGACCCTGTAGAACAGGATAAAAGCAGCTAGAGATAATGAGATGAGATTATTAGTTAAGATTTGAAACTTCATTGTAGACCTACTGAATCTTTTCAGGTCAGAATTTTCATCCTGTTTTATCAGTGAACTGCACATAGTTACCTGGTGTTGCATATATACATGTCAAATGTTAATTAAGCTGAACATACAGTACACTGATAGATTTTTTTCATTTACATTCTTCATTTTACGACAGAAAGCAAGAGCAAGAGAACTATACATAAAATCTTTAAAATCCTACTAGATGATCCTGAGATCACGATCCTGAGACTCGTGTAACAGCCTGCTCGAGAGAAGTGAATTAAATAATAAGCATAAAAGAAGCTACGGTACTTGTGCATGCAAGTGATCCACCTGTAAAGTGGAGGAGTGAAGCAGAGGAGTTGTTTATTGTCTTTCCTGTAAGAGATGTGAAGGCTGATGGTTTTGTTGAGCTTTGAAACGCATCAGGATGAAGGAACTGTCCTTTTCAGTAGTGAGACACTTCAGCAGTGATGGACAGAACATTAATGACATCTCTGCATGCATCACTAGCTAGTTGTTATGGAAACAAAGAAGCATATAGTTCATTGTCAAACATTTCGGATATCGACTGCTTTCTCCACCTCACACGGCCTTGGAGTTTCATTCACAATGTTTCCAGAGAGACACTTTGCTTGCATAAATGATGAAGGATATTCGTTCCAAAAGTCTCCGATTTATATTTATATACTAACTGCATGTATGCATGAGGGGAAAAAAAGCTTCTTGATGCACAACAAGTCCATTCTCACAGTACATTACTGCATTCACCAATCACCTTACTTTTACTTTCTCATATAAATAAGTGTCCATGTGTTTCCTGCTTGCATTTTAACCCTTTCATGCATCCATCACTGTTAGCCCAGGAGTAATAGGGTTATACCCGGAACAAATTAGTAACAAGCTGAAAATTTCAGAATATGTTCAGAATACCTTTAGGAATAACATACTAAAAGTCCCCGGAAATCCCCCTTGTGCTCTCTGAGAAATTCAAGATGGCGTCCAAAATGGCCGCCAAATGGAGATCTGCCCATATCTCAGGCCCAAAACAAAATATTAATGCAATTAAAAGGTCAGAATATATGTTTTGTAGGGTAGGAGAGTAAATTCCAACATGTGTGTATTAATTACATTGTGTATTAACATTATATAATAACAATGTACACATTATTATAACAGTATATTTGTGTATAATGTGGATCCATTGGTTACTCGTTCACGCCGTATCATCCTATTCTGTTCACAAAACAACAAACAAACACAATTACTTAGGGGTTGGAGCACTTATTTTCATTAATATTAATTAAAGTAAATTGGTGGTGTAAAATGAAAAATGGCATGTTAAAAGGTCATGCTGAGTTCAGTCATTTTTAAAAGGTCATGCTGAGTTTAGTCATTTTTTGTCCGAACACGCTGGCATTGCTAGTAGTAAAGACTGGCACTAGAAACTCAAAGATTAATTTTTTTCCACCCTTAAACAAGCTTGAATAAATTCCCTACTTCATTGATGGTACAACAAAGGTCCAAGCATTACAACTGAGGCACTGAGAAGTGTTTAAGTCTACTCATTGTTTATAAGCAAGAGCTTTTATTGAGGCAGACCTTTTTGTCATGAAAGTCGCCGGAATGTTGAAGAAGTGCACTGAAACAGCTTGCCATTGTAGTTTTAGAAGATAGAGTTCTCAAATTTAATTTCCCTTTAATATTTTATCAAAGCTTAAAGATGCACTAAATATTAAGGAAATTGATGTCTAATTGTTGTCTTACATTATGTTCATGTATGTAGGTAGCCTACTAAGCTAATCTGTCAATCATGTCAACCATCAAATTCCATGTAATTTCCACATTAATGACCTTGTAATCTTGGTTAATTTTAATTTTAACAGTGCGACAATGGTGAATTTGCATTGCTTGTATGAGAGAACATATAATTTAACATTTTAATTGCATTTATATTATGTTTTATCCCTGAGATATTGAAAAATCTCCAATCGGCGGCCATTTTGGACGCCATCTTGAATTTCTCAGAGAGCACAAGGTGGATTCCCGGGGACTTTTAGTATGTTATTCCTAACGGTATTCTGAACATATTCTGAAAAATTCAGCTTGTTACTAATTTGTTCCGGGTTGGACTCAATTTTGAGCTAATGCTCTTGGGCTATGTTAGATTCTGTACTTGTGTGTCTCCAAGTTTTGAGAATAGAAGATGAGCAGCTTTCAAATGAGGATACTCTTCGAGTCCGACTGACTCCTCCGATATAACGAGCAGTAGTCTTTAATCAGGCTAACAGACTACAACAGTCACTTTCAGTTTGTTCTGAGAAACATCAGCAGAACAACTTATACGTTTAAAATGTACGTACACAACTGGGATAAACAGATGTCTATATGGAGGAAGAGATAAACCAGAAAATAAAAACATTCTCACCTCCACGTAGACGTCCTGGACGAGCCCCCAAAATACTGTTCGATTCTGTAATTGCATGCATCCAAGTTTTGAGAATAGAGGACTGAATTAGGCCCTGTCCACAGGGCAACGGATTCAGGTGAATCCGATAAAATTTTTTATCGTTTCGGCCTGGCGTCCACATGGCACCGGCGTTTTGGGTGCCCCAAAACGATATTTTTTGAGAACGGTTTCCAGAGTGGAAAAATCAGGCAACGGCGCCGTTGCGAAGTCGTCTGGATGAGTAGAACGGATTTGTTTACGATGACATCACAACCACATGACTAGAACAAGCAGCACTCACTCATTCACGCCGGGTAGAAGAAGGGGTTTATGCGCATGCGTCCTACTTCTTCTATTGTTCTGGTGTCTCTGATGGGACCGTCTTACAGCGCACGTAGAGGTGTGGCATTTGTATTGCATCGTTTTCAGCAAGCGTTGCGTTGCCATATGGACCTGATATTTTACTGATCCATTGCCCATGTGGACGCGATTTTTTTTTTTTACCCGCTAAAAAAAAAATCTCGTTGTCGTGTGGATGTAGCCTTAATAACCCCGTGTGTGTTTGCTGCTCAGTGATTAGTTTCCTCACAGATCTGGGAATGACATCACTGACACAGAGACCACATTCAGAGATGCTTCTCAGTTTATTCTAAATCAAACATGAGTACATATACACACATACACTACCGTTCAAAAGTTGGGGGTCACCCAGACAATTTTGTTTTTCCCATGAAAAGTCACACTTTTATTTCCCACCATAAGTTGTAAAATGAATAGAAAATATAGTCGAGACATTTTTCTGGCCATTTTGAGCATTTAATCGACCCCACAAATGTGATGCTCCAGAAACTCAATCTGCTCAAAGGAAGGTCAGTTTTATAGCTTCTCTAAAGAGCTCAACTGTTTTCAGCTGTGCTAACATGATTGTACAAGGGTTTTCTAATCATCCATTAGCCTTCTGAGGCAATGAGCAAACACATTGTACCATTAGAACACTGGAGTGAGAGTTGCTGGAAATGGGCCTCTATACACCTATGGAGATATTGCACCAAAAACCAGACATTTGCAGCTAGAATAGTCATTTACCACATTAGCAATGTATAGAGTGGATTTCTGATGAGTTTAAAGTGAAAAGAGCAGTGCTTTTCTTTCAAAAATAAGGACATTTCAAAGTGACCCCAAACTTTTCAACGGTAGTGTAAGGGTAGCCTGGGCCCGCCCATCCTAAGTGTGACGCAACACGAGGACCTGTTGCGAACTTAGTCTGGCAAGGCAAGCTATCTACAGCTTTTCCAAGCTCCCGAAAAATCGGGAGCCAATCAACTTTGAGCATCTCCAACGGCCCTGGGTAGAGGCGTGTTCAAGGCACTGACGTAGTAGAACTGCGACCGGAAGCCATAGATTGTTTACAGAATCTATGCCGGAAGCGCTTCATTCACGAATGCTATATTGAAAGCATTCAACGGGAAGTTCTCATTGAAAACGGAGCAAAGAGCAGCCCTGGAGGTATTTATTGAAAGGAAGGACGTTTTCGCCTTGCTTCCAACCGGCTTCGGTAAGAGTTTAATAATAGGATGTCTATGGTTTAATCTACCAGTTAGCCCCGTTGTGTCACATACGTCAGAGGAAAGAGTGATGTGATTGGTTTAAGCTTCGTCACAGCCTTTTCTGGCTTCGACCAGTAGCAAACTGAGGCATTTCAGGGAGGCGGGTCAACCACACGGTTTTCACACGGTTGGGCTTAATAGCTTTGCCAGACCAAATGCTCGCAGAGCTTTGAAGTCGCGTTAGCCAGACTAGTGTAAGGGTGCGGTGAGGTGAACATACAGCAACTGGTAAACTCGAACAAAGAAATGCATATATTCTTCTACAATTGGTTAAGACACAGCAGCAAATAATGACGTGCACAGAAACAGAGACAGGAGTTCAGAACGCTGCCAAGTGAGAAACTGACCTTGGGTGCAGAGGAATAAACAATAGGAGTTTTGTGTGCGAGGTGGAACATCAGGTGTGTTATGAAAAACAGAGAAACAGGTGAACCCCCAAAGATTAATCTTATCACTCACACAATTTAAGGCTGATTTTAATATGTAAAATATTAAAGTTATAAATCATTTCCAGATAACCTGACTGTAATTTCCCTTAGCAAAAAGAAGTTTAATCAAGTGTGCTACAAGTATACTTATTTTATACTAAAATCGAGGAAGTGTACTTGAAGGTTACTTCTTATAAACTAATTCTTGATACACTTACAACATAGTACAGGGAAGTATACTTGGTTTATACTGAACCAAGTATAAAAAAGTATAAGTAGACCTATATCAATACTAAGACTTACACTTATACATTACTTTAATACTAAAACTTATACTTGGACCTAAGTATACTTTGTAAATCTTTTTGCCACAAAATAGGAATGCTTAGCATATATCTTGCTTCAAGAGCACAATAAGGTCAACTCATTAATTGACTCAACGTTTAATTTATATATTTATACTATATGTATATATTATATTTATAATTTATATTACATTATATTTTATATATATATTATATTTATAATTAATATTACATTAGCTGAGCTATACAGCTGGTAAGTGATTAGGGAATCCAACCTGAACAGAGGGCCCCTCTCACCCCCTCCATCACTCCTTCCAACTGCTCCCATTAGGCTGGCGCTACAACGTACCACTATAAACAAAAAGTCCTTCATCCCCTCTGCAGCAGCCTTACTCAACAGCACATGATGAACATTACCAGCCAACCCAACCGTCAACATGCATGTCTTGTTTAATGTCTTATTATAATTCTGGAGATTAACACTTAGTCATTATGTGTACTGAATTGCATTATCTTCATGTACCTTACACTTCATCATACACAAAAACAGGAAAACAGAAAAAAGTTTGGCTTGACTTTATTTATTTAACTAGTCCCTTTCAAAAGGGTTTGGCAATGGTGTTATGTACAGTGTGTCAGCTGTTTCAACAAGGACACATTTTGTTTTGATCATGTCAGGCGAGACAGCATGAACAGTTTCAGTTTTTTGAACATCATATACAAAATGACTTTGTACATTTATTTGCGAATCTTTACATACAGGCCTGCCTGATTTACTAAGTACGTCAACTAAAACACAACATAGTTTGCGACATGGACAAAAAGCAGAGATTTCATGTGAACATATTTGTTTAAAAACAACCAATTCTATAATACAACAAAATGTACCATCTTTCAAGTATGCAGCACTGTTGAATCTCTTCTTTAGTCTGTCATAGGTTTTACTGTGGTACGTAACTCCATCAACCAAAAAACGGTTGTAAGACCAAAAGCAGTTACTTAGTTTCCCACACAACTTTTCAATGGCAAGCCTATATGACATTTTTATACTGGTTTCCCTTAGCAAAAAGTAGTATACTTAAAGTTCATTTTGTAAAGTATTCTGAAGTGTACGTATAAGTATATCAAGTGTACTACAGGCCATGTACTTCAAGTGTACTAGAAAGCATACTAATTTAATACTTCTTCGGACTAAATTGGAACATTTTAAGTTTATAAAAGTATACTTCAAAGTTACTTTTAAGTTAGCAAAAGTACTCTTTAAGTACTCTCATCTATACTATATACTGTAAATGTACTTGGTATATCCCTCTTGTATACTTACAGTATATAACTAGTACAATGGCAGTACATAAATAAGTGTACTTATGATATACTTCAAGTACACAATAGGGATATACCAAGTGCATTGATAGTATATAAATGAGTATACTTGAAAGTGTACTTTGTAAACTTAAAACGGACTTGAAAGTATACTTTTATAAACTTAAAATGTTCCAATTTAGTCCGAAGAAGTATTAAATTAGTATGCTTTCTAGTACACTTGAAGTACATGGCCTGTAGTACACTTGATATACTTATACTTACACTTCAGAATACTTTACAAAATGAACTTTAAGTATACTACTTTTTGCTAAGGGTTAATATAAACTTAACCTAAACATATAGCTGTGTCTGGATTATTTGTCCTTTCTGGTACAACATATCTCTAGTATATCTTTATAAACTTTCAACACAAAATCCCAAATTTAATTCAAAATATATTTTTGTGCCAGACTCCAATAAACACCTGAACCTTAACTTTTTTAAAACTTTAAGCTTTTACATCCAAAATCATGAATATTCATATATTTTTTAAATGATATTGTAACGTTCACTAGATGTGGGTGGAGCACAGAGGACGGCAGGACAGAGACTGAGTTCGCAAAAACTCTTTTATTTTCACTTTTCAGTGCAATCGGTTTCTCTCTCAGCCACACACGCACGCACACACATTCTCGTTGTGGAGAGAGCTCCTCTGCTCTCGCTCTCCCTCCTTAAATAGCCCGGTTTACTGGGGAGAACACACACAAAACATAGATTAATCACACTCAGGTGAAGCGATTCTGCCACTTACCTTCCCCAACTCCGCCCTCCTGTCACAGACCGGCGCTTGACCACGCCCCCGCTGCCACATACCCCCACCGCCCGACTCAGGCCGGGCGCCCGTCCGGCCCGCAGCCGACTCCCCCCCCCTTGACGGGAGAGGAAGTCCGCCACGACCATCTGCGCCCCCGGCCTGTGGACCACCTTGAAGTTGAAAGGTTGGAGCGCTAGATACCAACGGGTGATCCGCGCGTTGGCATCCTTCATGCGGTGGAGCCACTGGAGGGGCGCGTGGTCCGAACAGAGGGTGAAAGAGCGCCCCAGAAGGTAGTAACGGAGGGCGAGGACCGCCCATTTGATCGCCAGGCACTCTTTCTCGATGGTGCTGTAGCGCCCCTCACGCACCGACAGCTTCCGGCTGATGTATAACACTGGGCGATCCTCTCCCCCCACCTGCTGGGACAAAACGGCCCCCAGCCCTCTGTCCGACGCATCCGTCTGTAACAAAAAAGGGAGAGAGAAGTCAGGGGAGTGTAAAAGTGGCCCCCCACACAGTGCAGCCTTTACCTCAGAGAAAGCCCGCTGGCACTGCTCCGTCCACTGGACCGGATCTGGCGCCCCCTTTTTAGTGAGGTCAGTCAGCGGGCTGGTGACGTCTGAATAATTAGGTATAAACCTATGATAATAGCCAGCCAGCCCCAGGAACTGTCTCACCCCCTTTTTGGTCTTGGGCCTCGGGCAGGCCGCAATCGCTGCGGTCTTATTAATTTGGGGACGCACCTGCCCGTTACCCAAGTGGAAGCCCAGATACCGTACTTCCACCCGCCCAATCGCACACTTCTTCGGGTTGGCAGTGAGCCCCGCCCGCCTCAGCGACCTAAGGATGGCCCTCAGGTGTTGCAGGTGCTGCTGCCAGTCATTACTATAAATGATGATGTCATCCAAGTAAGCGGCCGCATAGGTGGCATGGGGCCGGAGGATCCGGTCCATCAGCCGCTGAAACGTAGCGGGCGCCCCAAACAGCCCAAACGGAAGTGTGACGAACTGGTGTAAGCCGAACGGTGTGGAGAAGGCCGTTTTTTCCCGGGATAATGGAGTCAAGGGGATCTGCCAATATCCCTTCGTCAAATCCAGTGTCGAGTAAAAGCAAGCCGTGCCTAGTCGATCGAGCAGCTCATCAATACGAGGCATTGGGTACGCGTCGAATTTAGACACCGCGTTGACTTTTCTATAGTCCACACAGAACCGGACCGAGCCGTCGGCCTTGGGAACCAAGACCACCGGGCTGCTCCAGTCACTGTGGGACTCCTCGACGATGCCCATTTCGAGCAAGGCCTGAAGTTCTTCCCGAACCACCTTTTTTTTGTGTTCGGGTAATCTATAAGGACGGCTACGCACTACCACCCCCGGGGGCGTCTCTATGTGGTGTTCTATGAGGTTGGTGCGACCGGGCAGGGGCGAGAACACATCCGAAAACTCGGCCTGCAACTGGGCGACCTCCGTGAGTTGGGTCGGGGAGAGGTGGTCTCCACAGGGGACCGGAGAGGTGCGAGATGCCAATGACCCTTTTTGGACCTCCGGCCCCAGCTCCGCCTTCTCCGGAACTACCGACACCAACGCCACGGGGACCTTCTCGTTCCAGAGCTTCAGCAGATTGAGGTGGTAGGTCTGTAGCGCCCCCTCCCTGTCCGTTCACCTAACCTCATAGTCGACGTCCCCGACTCGCCGTGTGACCTCGAAGGGCCCTTGCCACCTGGCGATTAATTTGGAGCTCGACGTGGGCAGCAGGACGAGTACCTTATCTCCCAGAGTGAACTCTCTAAGGCGCGTGCCCTTGTTGTACAGGCGGGTTTGCCGTTCCTGGGCCTGCCGCAAATTCTCCTGAGTTAAGTGGGTGAGCGTGTGGAGTTTTGCGCGCAGATCCATAACGTATTGAATTTCATTTTTGCTCTGTGAAGGTCCCTCCTCCCAATTTTCCCGCAGTACATCTAAGATGCCGCACGGTTTACGCCCATACAATAATTCAAACGGGGAGAACCCCGTGGAGGCTTGGGGGACCTCTCGCACTGCAAACAACAAGGGTTCGAGCCACTTATCCCAGTTACGTGCGTCCTCACTTACGAATTTTTTGATAATATTCTTGAGGGTGCGGTTGAACCGTTCGACTAAACCGTCCGTCTGTGGGTGATACACGCTGGTGCGGATCGGCTTAATACCCAGTAGCCCATACAGTTCGGCCAGTGTTCGTGACATAAACAAGGTGCCTTGGTCAGTCAGAATCTCTTTCGGGATTCCGACCCGGGAGATGACGTGGAAGAGGGCCTCTGCAATACTACGTGCGGAGATATTGCGAAGAGGCACCGCTTCCGGGTATCACGTTGCATAGTCCACCAGAACCAATATAAAGCGGTACCCTCGTGTTGACCGATCTAATGGCCCGACGAGATCCATCCCAATTCTTTCAAACGGGGTCTCAATTAATGGTAGGGGGCGCAAGGGCGCTTTTGGAATGGCCGCTGGATTTACTAACTGGCATTCGCGGCACGCCGTACACCACTTAGGGACGTTGCCGCGAATCCCCGGCCAATAGAATCGGGCCATTATCCGGGCGAGTGTTTTATCCTGCCCGAGGTGTCCCGCCATGGGATTAAAGTGAGCCGCCTGGAATACCAATTCCCGGCGGCTCTTTGGAATTAACAACTGGGTGACATGCTCCTTCGTCTGAGTGTCCTGCGTCACTCGGTACAACCTATCCTTTAAAATGGAAAAATAGGGGAAGGTCAGGGTGGCGTTTGGCTGGAGCGTTTGACCATCGATTACTCTCACTTGGTCAAACGCGTGTCGCAGAGTTTCGTCTCGCGATTGTTCCAGTGGGAAATCCGCAAGGGATTCCCCAATAGAAAGAGGAGGGGCCGGGGGCTCCTCACTCTGTCGCGGAGATGACGTAGACGGCTCTGCAACCGCAGCTCCAGCCAAAACGACACCGGGACCCCCCCGCTAACCGGCAGGACCCACTCTTTACTAGGTGTGCCATCAACCCCCGGAATCCCGGCCAATCAGTCCCCAAGATCAAAGAGTGGGTAAGGCGAGGATTAACCGCCGCCTTTACTATGGATTTGTCCCCTCTGAAATGTATGTGGACTGACACCAACGGGTAGCAGTGAACATCCCCGTGCACACACAACACCTTCACCCCTTGTGCTCCCCCCAATGCCTCATCTTGCACCAGGCTTTGGCGGATCGAGGTCTGGTTGCAACCCGAATCCACCAACGCCTGATATGTCGCCCCTTGTACACTTACCGGTATGCGATACGCTCCGGCCTGATCGAGGGCAGCCTCTGGCGTGTCGGGGATCCGCACCACCGCCCCCACCTCCATCGCGACACACTGTTGCTGCAGGTGGCCCGGTTCCCCGCAGCGCCAGCAAACCAGCCCGGGCCTCCCCTCTGCAGCTGTGGTTTGGGGGTCACTCACCTGAGGGGGGGGAGAGACAGACACAGAAGGGAGAAACGGGAGGGCACCACGGGTGCGGCGGGCCGGCTGGGGTGGAGCCGGCCCCCGCCTCCGTGGTGGGGGAATGGGGCGAGGACGGGACACGGGAGGAGGGGGAAGAGAGAGAGAGAGAGAGAGAGAAGAGGAGAGAGAAGATGATGACATCCGTTGTCCTGCCACCGGGACAGCCGCCAGATGATCCTCCGCCAGTCCTACGGCCTGATCCAGCGACGCCAGGCGGTGGCACTGGACCCACTCCGCGGTTCCGGAGGGTAGGCGGGCGATGAACTGTTCCAGCGCCACCTGGTCAATGATCCCCTCGGCGTCGCGATCTTCGGCCCTCAGCCACCGCCAGCAGGCGTCCCGGAGCTGCTGGCCGAACGCAAACGGACTGCCGACTTCCTCCATTCGCAGCGCGCGGAAGCGCTGCCGCTGTTGCTCCGGCGTGCACCCCACGCGCTGGAGGACAGCCCGGCGAAGGTCGGCGTAGGCCAGCCGGTGGTCGGCGGGGAGCTGTAGTGCGGCTAACTGCGCCTCTCCCGTCAGGAGGGGGAGGAGGCGCGCCGCGCGCTGCTCCATCGGCCACCCCGAGGCTTCGGCGACCTGTTCGAACAACGCGATGAATGCCTCGGGGTCGTCCTGCGGGCCCATCTTAGTCAAGGTGATGGGAGATGGGCCTGTGGCCGGGGCGCTGGTGGACCCCGCTGACGCGAGGAGGTGCCGGAACGCCTCTCGGTCTTCCTGTTGAGCCAGCACCAGGGCTTCGAAGCACTGCTCCTGCTCCTTCTGGAGCGTGACGAGTGCCTGGTGCTGGCTCTGCTGAGCCGTGGCGAGGGCGTGGACCAAGTCCGCGAACGGGGAGGATTCCATGGGGCTGCAGGACAGGTGCTCCACGATTCCCGGGTTTCGGCACCACTGTAACGTTCACTAGATGTGGGTGGAGCACAGAGGACGGCAGGACAGAGACTGAGTTCGCAAAAACTCTTTTATTTTCACTTTTCAGTGCAATCGGTTTCTCTCTCAGCCACACACGCACGCACACACATTCTCGTTGTGGAGAGAGCTCCTCTGCTCTCGCTCTCCCTCCTTAAATAGCCCGGTTTACTGGGGAGAACACACACAAAACATAGATTAATCACACTCAGGTGAAGCGATTCTGCCACTTACCTTCCCCAACTCCGCCCTCCTGTCACAGACCGGCGCTTGACCACGCCCCCGCTGCCACAGATATATTCTCCAATTTTGGTCATCAACATTAAATATTAAGATCTGAATGTGATTTTTTTCCGACGTATCCAGTTGCACTGGCGAGCCAGCCAGGAGTCAAACCGAGAATCTCCTGATTCCAAGTGACAATCCAAGTGACAATAATATCAGAAGAAAGGAACTTGAGAAGCTCGAGAAGTATCAAGGACTGAAAGAAGAGCTAGAAAAGATATGGAAGATGAAGACAGCAGTGGTCCCCATGGTGATAGGAGCCCTCGGTGCAGTGACCCCCAAACTGGGAGAGTGTCTCCAATAGATCCCAGGAACAACATCCGAGATCTCTGTCCAGAAAAGTGCAGTCCTAGGAACAGCTAAGATACTGCACAGGACCTTCAAACTTCCAGGCCTCTGGTAGAGGACCCGAGCTTGAGGGAAAAAAATACCACCCGAAGAAGGGGTGAGTGGGGGTGTATATATACACTACCATTCAAAAGTTTGGGGTCACCCAGACAATTTTGTGTTTTCCATGAAAAGTCACACTTTTATTTCCCACCATAAGTTGTAAAATGAATAGAAAATATAGTCAAGACATTTTTCTGGCCATTTTGAGCATTTAATCGACCCCACAAATGTGATGCTCCAGAAACTCAATCTGCTCAAAGGAAGGTCAGTTTTATAGCTTCTCTAAAGAGCTCAACTGTTTTCAGCTGTGCTAACATGATTGTACAAGGGTTTTCTAATCATCCATTAGCCTTCTGAGGCAATGAGCAAACACATTGTACCATTAGAACACTGGAGTGAGAGTTGCTGGAAATGGGCCTCTATACACCTATGGAGATATTGCACCAAAAACCAGACATTTGCAGCTAGAATAGTCATTTACCACATTAGCAATGTATAGAGTGGATTTCTGATTAGTTTAAAGTGATCTTCATTGAAAAGAACAGTGCTTTTCTTTCAAAAATAAGGACATTTCAAAGTGACCCCCAACTTTTGAACAGTAGTGTATAGACAATCCATTTACATGCAATTTGAAATTAAAAATATCTACAAATATGGATGCTATTTTTGAAACAATTTTTGCATTAAAGGATACCTTAAAAAAATCCAGCATATCTCAGAGTTGTAGGACTTGAGTCTGGTCTCAGGATGTTTTCTTGAGGATTGAAGTCCAGCTTAGCCAAGACCAAGTCAAGATCAAGACCATAGCCAAAGGAGTCTGAGTCAAGACTGAGTATCAGAGTGGGGTGAGACCGTGTCCACATCGAGACCAGATGTTCAGATGTGTTAATTTGCATGTGATTGTACATTTTGAACCTCATCTCATCTCATTATCTGTAGCCGCTTTATCCTGTTCTACAGGGTCGCAGGCAAGCTGGAGCCTATCCCAGCTGACTACGGGCGAAAGGCGGGGTACACCCTGGACAAGTCGCCAGGTCATCACAGGGCCATTTTGAACCTTACTTGATAAAATTGTACAATTGTACTGTTATGAAGCTAAAAATCTGCACCGGATAAATAAGACAGCCGTGGCTGAGTCATTAACCAAAGAAATGAGTTTAAAGCAGGTGGATTTGTGCCAAGTGATTAGGAAAAGAAGTAGAACATCACTGGGGTGCCAATACTTTGTTCTCACTGAAACCTGGCAAAATCCTTTTTGTAAAATTTTCGCATGATATTCAGAGCCAAAGCCAAGTCAGTTCACACCTGGGGATTTACAATAAAGGCCACGTTTCCTTTTCTTTTCCACAGTAATTAGCTCAGTGAAGCGTGCAGTGGTGACGCCACAGTGCTAAGCCTTTAGCGCTCACTCCAGCTGCGAGCAGCTCGTATTTTATTACTGATAACTCTCCTCCTGCACTAACACTGAAATACACTGAAGCAAAAAAGCAGTCTTGTGCCTGCTGTTCATCCATAAGCCTGGCCACGATTTGAATGAAACATACAGGAAGTCTCGCCACCAAATCAATTTTCCCAGCAGCAGCGTGGCGTTCGTGAGCTTCTGTCAGCATCGTCTGAGAGCTGCTCGCTGCGTGCGCTCAGTTTGCAGCAATAACAGACTGTTCAGGATGTTCGGAATAACACTGGCTGATTAATATTATTATCCACACAAAAGCTGTAAGTGTTAGTCGTGATCTTTAAGATCTAGAGTTTAAAATGTGTTTTTTATGGAAGTATTAATTTACATGTAAATTGCAGTGAAGTAGAAACACCTTATGATTATATTTAGGATAAATAATCTGTATTGACGTAAAAATATTACAAATTACATTTAAGTCTGATATCCTTAAAATCATGCTGAGGTAAAATACTGTACTTGTGTATAGTACTATAATGTAAAATATTTAGATCAGATCCCTAAAAAAAAAGATAATTTGGTAAATCTTTTAAAACTATATTTAGGTAGAATATCCTAAAATATAATTAGGTTATACTGTAATTAGGTTAAACACAGTCTCAGCGTTTAAGTCTCAGCTGAAAACGTATCTGTTTAGTCAAGCCTTGTGTTAATGGTGTTTATGAGGTAAAGGAGTAGATCTGGAGGATCCTCAGACAGAGTGTTTTGGTAAACTGGGATGTATGGATGCTGTCAGTCCCCACTCGCTTGCTCACTTGAGTTTGTTGATGGTGTAGTGGCTGCTGCTTTATGTCCCGGGGCCCCTCATGCCTGTGTTACCTTCTGGCTCTCCCCTTTTAGTTATGCTGTCATAGTTAGTTGCCGGAGTCCCTGCTTGCACTCAGCGCAATATGTATACTGTTCCTACTTATTCAGGTGACATTGGGCATACCTAACAACCCTGTCTGTCCCTCTGAGTTACATGTCGGTCCTGGGATCGAGATGCTGAACCTCTTCTGCTCCTCGGACCTGCCTGATCCATCCTGGTGCCCTACGTCTGGCTGGAGTCTCATCGCATCGCTCCTGTGGAGGACGGCCCCATGAGGACAGTTGAAGGTCACACCTGGAGGACGCTCTGGACTCTTACAGTAATGCTTTTATGGCTGAGGACTACAGTTGACTTGCTAACTTTCGGACTGCAGTTGTCATGAACAGTTTTGCACTCAAGTTTCACCCATATTTAAAGGTGGTGATCAACAATCCATCAGCAACTATAGACCTATTCGTGTTTTGCCCGTGGTTTCCAAAGTGGCTGAAAAACTTGTTGCTGAACAAATTATAAATTATTTAAACACTAGCTCTTACTTTTTGCATCCAAACCAATTTAGTTTTCGCACTAATCATTCCACTGAAACTGCCAATTGCTATTTCATTGAAAAAATTAAGTTAATGCTAGATAAAGGTGCTGTGGTTGGTGCTGTATTTCTAGATCTGAAGAAGGCCTTTGATACTATCAGTCATGGCTTACTTCTTGGTAAACTTTCCACGTTTAACTTTTAATTAGGCACCATTAACTGGATACAGTCATATTTAACAAATAGGTTTCAGTTTGTTCGCATAAAGAATCATCAGTCCGATACTATTTCTTTAGCTGCAGGTGTTCCACAGGGATCCATTTTGGGTCCACTTTTATTTTCTTTATATGTGAATGATTTGCCAATTGTATGCCCTAATTCAAACAGCATAATGTATGCAGACAACACTGTAATTTTTATGCATGGTAGCAGCGCAACCCAAGTAGCTGATCAGAACAGAATGGTTAAAGT
Organism: Neoarius graeffei; assembly: GCF_027579695.1. Classification (NCBI taxonomy): domain Eukaryota; kingdom Metazoa; phylum Chordata; class Actinopteri; order Siluriformes; family Ariidae; genus Neoarius; species Neoarius graeffei. The sequence goes on along the minus strand of NC_083574.1, from coordinate 2,268,732 downwards.
AAAACTGTCTTCAACTGAATGTCTCTAAAACAGTGTGTATGCTTTTTAGTAAAACTAAAACACTCTCTAGAGCCTGATGTGGTTGTAGATGGGGAGCGACTATGTGTTGTCTCAGATTTTAAATATCTTGGGGTGGTCACTGATAATAACCTCACCTTTAAAGAGCATATCAAAAAGGTTTCTAAGTGCATCAAATTTAATTTGGCAAACTTTAGACATGTTCGCAGTTGCATGTCAACTCAGGCTGCACTAATGGTTATGCATTCAATGATCTTCTCCCATATAACATATTGTTTGACAACCTGGTCTCAAGCTAGCAATACTGCACTCAAACCACTACTTTCTTTATATAAAAAAAACATTAAGGTATTGGATAAGAAATCCAATGACTATCATCATTGCCATATTTTAATGAAATACAAATTGCTACATCTGGAAAATCTTATTAAATATTCACACTCATGTTTAATGTATAAAATTATTCATGGACTTGCTCCTCCTGTACTGACCCAGTTTATAAAGGTGGTATCAACATCTACACGGAGTGCAGCTCGAGGAGATTGTGTGGTCCAGTTTAGAAAAAGTGCTTTTAGCCGGTCTGCATTTTCAATCAGGGCTGCTCGTGAGTGGAATTCCATTCCAACTGACATTAGAAATCAATCAAATTATGCTTCTTTTAAATTTTTTTTTAAAAAGTGGTTAATTAGTGGTCAAGGCTGTCAACATTAAATTTTAGTGCTTAATTTTTCTCCATGTTTGCTGCCCTGCCTGTCGATGTTTTTCTGATGCCATCCATCATGTTGTCTTGTCAGTTTGTCGAGGATTACTGTTGCCTTGCGTGTATGGTTTTTTATTGTGTTTGGTGTTTATGTCCTGCTTGTTTATGGCTTGTTAGTTTCTTATTGTGTCTTGTATTATAAATGTTGTTGATGTTTGTTGTTGTTGCTTAATGTTGTTTTATTTATTTTATTAAAGGATCCCCATTAGCTTGTGCCATAGCAGTTCGCTAGTCTTCCTGGGGTCCCCAATTAAAAACATATCACATCATTTCAACAGTTAAGAAACATACAGATATACATGCATTGCAAAATGCTAAGTGCAAGTTAAAAGTTCAAAAGTTCCAATATAGCAAAATGCATGACAAAAATACTTATACTAAAAAGTTCAGGAACAATTGTAGCAAACAGTTATAAAATAACTTAATGTTGTTCTTGGTTTTGTTTGTAGTAATTGTTTGGTGTTGAGTTTATGTTAGCTTGTGTGTGTGTGAATGTATTTTAGTTTAGTTTTTTACTTTTTTTTTATTTGGAAATGTTTGATTTATATTTTAATTTTTGTTCTTTTAGGGTGACTGGCTAATTCTGGCATATTTATATTTGTTTAAATGTTTTATTAATGTGCATTGTCCCTGATAACTAAACCTTTAAATAAATAAATAAATTAATTAATTAATTAATTTCCATCAATGAAGAGTTTATAACATCAACGAAACTGACTTCATGTTAAAACTGTTAATATTATAGTCAGGCTGTCTGTTGTTGCCCAAATGAGGATGGGTTCCCTTTTGAGTCTGGTTCCTCTCGAGGTTTCTTCCTCATGTCGTCTGAGGGAGTTTTTCCTTGCCACCGTCGCCACAGGCTTCATCATTGGGGATAGATTAGGGATAAAATTAGCTCGTGTTTTAAGTCGTTCAAATTCTGTAAAGCTGCTTTGCGACAATGTTTATTGTTAAAAACGCTGTACAAATAAACTTGACTTGACTTGCCTTAAATATTCAAAGTTTACACAACAGTAAAATATCGTAAAACTATATTTGTGTCCAAAATTGGGTATAATTTAATTATTTAAATAACTATAAAAAATTATATGTATGAAGTACATTTTCTGACTTTTATATCAGTTTGATGAGTATTATTTTATTTTTAAATTAACATTTATACATGCAATAAATGAGAGAATGTATATATTAATGCAGTAATCTGAATCACTGCACCATATTAAGAAATAAAAATCCTAGAATTTATACATAAGGATAATTTTATTAAATATACCCATAAATCATACTTTTAAAAAAACAGTTATGAGTTTATATTTTAGAAATACAGCCCTGTTGTATTCTGTTCATTAAGTAATTAAATGGCGGCTGTCATACATTTATTTGTATCCTCTGTAAGTGTTATACAAAGCAGCTGTGTTCAAGGTTTGCTGTGAGAGTTTGGATTTTGTGAACATCCAAACCCACAAATAATTGGCATCACAGTTACAATGTACTGTTGATGATATTCCTTTGCCATGGAGGTGAATTCGCTGCAAACCAAACACACCGCCGTCCCCTCTGCAGTCTCAATGAACACATATTTCAGAATCCAGTCGCTGCTGAATTGGAAATTTACTGCATCAGCTTTTGTTTCCTTAAGGGTTGATAGTGACATGATGTCAGCTGTTACTCAAATTCAAGAGTGAAACTGAATTAACAGTTATTTAATGAGCTACAGTTTTGTCTGACTGACGATTCTGCTAGTGTTCACTTGCTGTAAACCTGCCATGGAAATTGTAATTTCAAAATCACTGAATGTTACTAACGAAAATATATGTGATTAACTAATCATCAGGAAGCGTGAGTATCTCTATAAAAGCAGAATGTTTAGCAGATTGGTGTTCTGGAGCAATCAGGTGTATCTACATCATGCCAAGAAGAAAGAATCTCAGCTGCAACCTCAGTGAAGCAGCTGTTGCTGCTCATCAATCTGGGGAGGGTCATAAGGCCATCGCCAAAAAATATTTTATTCTATCCATGTTCACTGGATATGAGCAATCGTGTGCTCTGATTGGCTAGTACTCTACGACTAGGATATCAGCTCATATACTGTGAGTAGAGAAAAATAAAATGGCGGAGTGTGTTACTGAACCAACTGAGGATGAAATAAAAACTACTCGAAACTCCCCCAAAAAATAAAAAAACAACAAAATATGGACTAAAAGTACTTGATGGTAAGAACGTATCTCTTTTTATTTTTCAAGAATTATCTCATCTCATCTCATTATCTCTAGCCGCTTTATCCTTCTACAGGGTCGCAGGCGAGCTGGAGCCTATCCCAGCTGACTATGGGCGAAAGGCGGGGTTCACCCTGGACAAGTCGCCAGGTCATCACAGGGCCGACACATAGACACAGACAACCATTCACACTCACATTCACACCTACGGTCAATTTAGAGTCACCAGTTAACCTAACCTGCATGTCTTTGGACTGTGGGGGAAACCGGAGCACCCGGAGGAAACCCACGCGGACACGGGGAGAACATGCAAACTCCACACAGAAAGGCCCTCGCCGGCCACGGGGCTCGAACCCAGGACCTTCTTGCTGTGAGGCGACAGCGCTAACCACTACACCACCGTGCCGCCCTCAAGAATTATTATTATTATTATTATTATTATTATTTGTCGGTATGTTTTGGTATGTTGGTATGTTTTCTTTTTTGTTTATTGCTTTTGTTTTCTTTTGTGTATATATAGTTTATTATGGTGGAAAGTGACGTTTGATTAGCGGTGGTATAGAGGGTTAGGATTGGATAAGTTATTACTTCTTCCTAATCCTTTCTGAACATTGTTATGTTATTGCCTTGTGGCTACGCTATTCTGTTTGTTTATGATGATGTTTTGATTATTGCATTTTTATTTAAATTTTTATCTTTATATCTTCTTTATTGTTCAGAATAATGTAATCAATCAATTATTGCATTTTTCACAAATTGCTCCTGTCATTTTGCCGGTTTGTTTACATTCTAAGCGGATGTTTTGTATAAAGTTTTTATTCATCAAATTTGCAACAAATAGAAGGAAAATGCTCTGTTTCTCAAAATCCAGTGAATGTGGATAGAATAAAACAGTTATTCCACTCAATCTTGTCGTACATGGATGATAGACAACTCGGTGCTACGCAACTCATCGGCTATCAGCTCACGTACGACTCGATTTAATGGAATAACTGTTAAATATTCACTAACTGTCTGCAAAAGAGTAGTGTTGCATTAAAAAAAGCTATAAAAGATCAACAAAGATAAATTGCTTTCAACTGAAAAGGGTAAACATATATTTTAACAATTTTAATAAATTCAAAAAATAATAATTGTCTGAAATTTTAGTGTAAAATTTTCAAATCGGAGTAAAAATGAATTGCTATTTTGAAAAAAAAAAGTGATAAAAAGATATCACGATACCTGTAATATCTCAGAAACTATATTGTGATATAATTTAACACGATATCGATATATCATCATGTCACCCAGCTCGAGTCTGAAAGTTGAACATTACGATGCTAAGAGCTCAGCATGTGTGTGGCTTTCAGCTCATTAAGCAGAGCGCTGGAGGAATTCAGGCATTCAACATGGAAGCGGTGGATCAGAAGACGCTCACAGAGGAGCCACGAGACGTTTACTCTGCTTTCTGTCTTCTCAGCCTTTTTGTGCCACTCTGATAATATAGACAAAATATTTGAGACATCCTCGTGAGATCTCGGAAAATGGCACAGAGTAAAAACACACACACACACACATACAGTCTATTCCTGGCTAAAAAACAACAAACAAACAAACCGAAAGCTGCGTTTTGCTTGTTTGACCAGAATTTAAGACTTCTGCACCTGAGGTTACTGGAGTTCACAAAGATCTGGAGGAACAGAAGCATCTATTTGACCTGACAAGCTGTAAGTAAATATCATGTTGGAGTTTGCACACACACAAACACACACACACACAAATATGCACTGTGGGGAAAATTGTCAACACAGGCAGCAATTCACAATGTGACTGTGGTGAAGCCTTGAACTTGAGGGGACAGGAGAATGAGCAACACACACACACACGCCAAAAAGGATTCTTTCTTTCTTTCTTTCTTTCTTTCTTTCTTTCTTTCTTTCTTTCTTTCTTTCTTTCTTTCTTTCTGTCATCTATCTCCAATCCCGATTCCAAAAAAGTTGGGACAAAGTACAAATTGTAAACAAAAATGGAATGCATTAATTTACCAATCTCAAAAACTGATATTGTATTCACAATAGAACATAGACAACATATCAAATGTTGAAAGTGAAACATTTTGAAATTTCATGCCAAATATTGGCTCATTTGAAATTTCATGACAGCAACACATCTCAGAAAAGTTGGGACAGGGGCAATAAGAGGCTGGAAAAGTTAAAGGTACAAAAAAGGAACAGCTGGAGGACCAAACTGCAACTCATTAGGTCAATTGGCAATAGGTCATTAACATGACTGGGTATAAAAAGAGCATCTTGGAGTGGTAGCAGCTCTCAGAAGTAAAGATGGGAAGAGGATCACCAATCCCCCTAATTCTGCGCCGACAAATAGTGGAGCAATATCAGAAAGGAGTTCGACAGTGTAAAATTGCAAAGAGTTTGAACATATCATCATCTACAGTGCATAATATCATCAAAAGATTCAGAGAATCTGGAAGAATCTCTGTGCGTAAGGGTCAAGGCCGGAAAACCATACTGGGTGCCCGTGATCTTCGGGCCCTTAGACGGCACTGCATCACATACAGGCATGCTTCTGTATTGGAAATCACAAAATGGGCTCAGGAATATTTCCAGAGAACATTATCTGTGAACACAATTCACCGTGCCATCCGCCGTTGCCAGCTAAAACTCTATAGTTCGTAGAAGAAGCCATATCTAAACATGATCCAGAAGCACAGACATCTTCTCTGGGCCAAGGCTCATTTAAAATGGACTGTGGCAAAGTGGAAAACTGTTCTGTGGTCAGACGAACCAAAATTTGAAGTTCTTTATGGAAATCAGGGACGCCGTGTCATTCGGACTAAAGAGGAGAAGGACGACCCGAGTTGTTATCAGCGCTCAGTTCAGAAGCCTGTATCTCTGATGGTATGGGGTTGCATTAGTGCGTGTGGCATGGGCAGCTTACACATCTGGAAAGACACCATCAATGCTGAAAGGTATATCCAGGTTCTAGAGCAACATATGCTCCCATCCAGACGACGTCTCTTTCAGGGAAGACCTTGCATTTTCCAACATGACAATGCCAAACCACATACTGCATCAATTACAGCATCATGGCTGCGTAGAAGAAGGGTCCGGGTACTGAACTGGCCAGCCTGCAGTCCAGATCTTTCACCCATAGAAAACATTTGGTGCATCATAAAACGGAAGATACGACAAAAAAGACCTAAGACAGTTGAGCAACTAGAATCCTACATTAGACAAGAATGGGTTAACATTCCTATCCCTAAACTTGAGCAACTTGTCTCCTCAGTCCCCAGACGTTTACAGACTGTTGTAAAGAGAAAAGGGGATGTCTCACAGTGGGAAACATGGCCTTGTCCCAACTTTTTTGAGATGTGTTGTTGTCATGAAGTTTAAAATCACCTAATTTTTCTCTTTAAATGATACATTTTCTCAGTTTAAACATTTGATATGTCATCTATGTTCTATTCTGAATAAAATATGGAATTTTGAAACTTCCACATCATTGCATTCCGTTTTTATTTACAATTTATACTTTGTCCCAACTTTTTTGGAATTGGGGTTCTATCTATCTATCTATCTATCTATCTATCTATCTATCTATCTATCTATCTATCTATCTATCTATCTATCTATCTATCATTATTGTTTTATTAGTTTGTTTGTTTATGTATTTGTTGTTTGGTTTTGTGTGTAATAGACAGCAATTGTGCAGTGAGAGTCTGTACCGATGTACTTGTACATTTAAAACAGTAACTTCTGGAGCATTTTACTCTGAATTTACTCCATAAACTCCATCGCCTCATTCTCGTAGAGTTATTTTTTATTAATGATTTTTTTTGGCGCAGTACTGGAAATAAATAATAGCTTCAAAAACGAAAACTCGTTGCTGAACTCAGTATTATGAGGTTCAGCGGCTTCCTCCTTCTCCTCCTCATCATCATCATCATTATCCATATGAAATATAAACTCCGCGCTGGCTCTGAACGATCGATCTCCACGCTGTGTTTCCAGCAGAGACCCGAGTCAGAGCCTCAGCATGGAGACATCGAGGAGAACAACACTTTTAGCTGCAGGTGTTTTACTGGTGAGATAAACATAATAAAAAAATAAAGAGGACAAATCTTCACACGTTTCAGTTTCAGTCTGCTGTACACACCGACGTGACAACATGAGAACATTCTGGAACTTCTGAAAATCTTTAGATTAATTTTTATTTATATTTCCACAATAAAGTCAGTGAGAGAGTGAGTCCTGACTCATGTCCTACGTTCTTTACATGCTCACTACAGAGGGGACATCACGAGGACCCGACATAGTGCACGACACAATCAGCAGAACTTCATTTGATATTGACAGTGAAGGTTTTATTGTCTGTTTGGATAAAATGGCAGTGATTAATTTCCATCCCTTGCATGCAGCTGGGAATGGAGGTGCATCTAAGGGATGGAAATGATCACGCAGTGATGAGTCGACATGGGGGTGGGGCTATGTCGCGAAAAAAACCCACATAATTCTCGAAGGTGTAAGATCTATGACACAATATGTACTGATCAAAAACAATACGACAATGTTGCATTAAACCAACTGTTTTTATAATAAATGCATTTTCATTTCTAAAAGTTTGATTTTTTTTATCATTTTAAAAATTATGTACAAAATCTTAACATCACACACTAACATCTATTCCAGTCAGTCTCTAACTTCTACTGGAATTTCTTTTAATGTAATAAAAAGATATCGCAGAAAAGTGTATTGTGGCAGAACTGATCACAATCTCAATATTATAACTTTATATTGTCCAGCTCTGAGGTCACTGATAAAAAAAATTATTGATGGATGATTGAATTTTTACGTTCGTAGTAGTAGTGGTAGTTTTAGTAGTAGTATTAGTAGTAGAGTAGAGTGGGGTAATACGCCCCCGTGGGGTAATACGCCCCCGGCCTGTTTTACCCAAAATAACCACCAGATGGTGCAAAGTTACATTTCTATTGTTGCTATGGACTGGCTTGACAACGGGGATATACAAATATCCACTGTGGATCGCATATCAGCAACGCAGCGGAGAGAAATCAAATTTCATCGTAAGTGATATAATTTTCAGATATCAGTAAAACTGTATTTAGATAGCTGCTATTTCGTCAGATATCACAGCTGTGTATGTGGTATGAGTAGACAAGTCAGTACGTTAAAAAAATACATTATGTATAAAAAGTTGAATCACATTTTGAAAGTAAGACCCTTTTTTGTAAAAGTGTAGTCTGCGGGGTAAAACGCCCCCTTAATGGCGGGGTAAATGGCCCCCAGGGGGCATCGTTTCCTTTTATCATAATTACTGTATTTCATACATTTCTGAATAGCAGATACATAGTTTTTAATAACATCTCGCTTACCTGGTTGAGTAAAGCAAGTAATTTGAACTTAATATTAAAAATAATTAAAATTAAAAAAAATTTGAAATTAAAATGCGAAATATAATAAAATAATGCATCTATTCATTAATTCAGGGATATTTTCTTGTTTCTTTCACATTATAGGCTTAAGTAAACAGTTTTGCTATCCAAACAGCTTTTTTTGAGTGAGGGGGCCTATTGCCCCACCTCAGGGGGCCGTCTACCCCACTGGGGGTAAAAGGCCCCCTTGGCACAATGTTTGTTTTTGTTAAAAAAAAAAAATTAAGTATTAACTTTAGGCAAACTTTAGGTGGCATTATTGTTCATGTCACTTTTGTCAAAAATTATGATTAAAACTAAACACATGGTTCATTTCAACTTGGAGAAAAACTGAATTTTCCTTAAGGGGGGCTTTTTCCCCCACTCTACTCTAGTAGTAGTAGTTGTTGCTGTTGTAGTTTTATTATTATTAGTAGTAGCAGCAGTAGTCGTATTCTATGAAGTGAGATCAGATTTTATTTTAGGTTGTCTTTAAATTTCAGCACCAGAGCTGTTCATACAAACAAGCAACACTGAAGCTCCGCCCCCTTGCATTTTATCTTCATTTAGCGCCTAGTCACGGAGCGTGGAATGTACTCGTATCATAAATGCAGCTGTGCAGTTTTTAAAGCATTTGGAAACTGGGGCCTTAACCACCACCTGAACATTCGCTCTGCATTTTAATTTTGCCCTGAATGCAGCCCAGCTGTAAGTTGCGGTTCATATCTTGCGTGATTTACGAGCTCACCAGTGCTGATTTACGGCTGTGCGAATGTCAGGTTCAGGATCGGGATGAGTTCATTCGTCTCTCCACAGCGGTGTGGAACGTCGCTCGTGTGCTGAAGCTAAAACACATAAACAGCTGCTTTTTAAACTTAACTTGGAAAAATGCAGATTTATTGAACGTCATGTGATTGGTTTAAAGGGGAAAACAAAACCAACTGAATGAAGATAAATCGCTGAAAAAAATTAAACATATTACGAAGTTCAGACAGATTCACTGACATTATTATTATTAATGCAGGGCCAGCACTCTGAAAATGAACTGAATAACACTTGGACATGTTTTACATGCACAGATACGAGAATATCACCAAATTCGTTTGTGTAGTTCTGTGTTTTATTAGCATTTAGTGTTTAGCATTTGCTAAATGTACACAAATAAAAACCCTTTAAACTTTACACTGCAGTAAGAATCTTGTACAATCCCAATTCCAAAAAAAAAGTTGGGACGCTGTGTAAACTGTAAATAAAAACCGAATGTGAAAATTTGCAAATCATGGAAACCCTATATTTCATTGAAAATTGTACAACAACAACTTATCAAATGTTGAAACAGAAATTTTGTTGTTTTTTTGAAAAATATCTGCTCATTTTGAATTTGATGTCAGCAACACATTTCAGAAAAGTTGGGACAGGGGCAACAAAAGACTGAAAAAGTTGTGTAATGCTCAAAAAAAGCCTAATTAGGTTAATTGTCAGCAGGTCAGTAAGATGATCGGGCATAAAAAGACCCTCCCAGAGAGGCGGAGTCTCTCAGAAGTAAAATTGGGGTGGGGTTCAGCGCTCTGTGAAAGACTGCGTGGGCAAACAGTACAGCAATTTAAGAATAACGTTCCTCAATGTAAAACTGCAAAGAATTTGGGGGTCACATCATCTATGGTCCATAATATCATTAAAAGATTAAGAGAATCTGGAGAAATCTCTGTATGCGAGAGACAAGGCTGAAAACTGACACTGGATGCCTGTGATCTTCAGGCCCTCAGGAGACACTGCATTAAAAGCAGACACGTGTCTGTAGTGGAAATCACTGTATGGGCTCAGGAACACTTCAGAAAACCATCGTCTGTGAAAACACTTCATTACTGCATCCACAAATGCAAGTTAAAACCAGATATAAACAATATCCAGAAACCCCGCCCCCTTCTCTGGGTCCGAGCTCTTTTACGATGGACTGACGCAAAGTGGAAAACTGTCCCGAGGTCTGACGAATCAAAAGTAGAAATTCTTTTTAGAAATCATGGACCCCACATCCTCCAGGCTAAAGAGGAGAGGGACCATCCGGCTTGTTATCAGTGCACAGCTCAAAAGCATTCAATATCTGTGATGGTATGAGGGGGCGTTAGTGCACATGACATGGGTAGCTTGTACATCTGGGAAGGCATCATTAATGCTGAATGATATAAACACGTTTCAGAGCAACATGCTGCCATCCAGACAAAATCTTTTTCAGGGAAGGCCTTCCTTCTTTCAGCAAGACAACGCCAAACCGCTTTCTGCACATATTACAACTGCATGGCTCCATAGGAAAAGAGTCCAGATGCTAAACTGGTCTGCTGCAGTCCAGCCCTTTCTCCTATTTAAAACATTTGGTGCATTATGAAGCACAAAATACGACAAAGGAGACACTAAACTGTTGAGCAGCAGAAATCCCATAATCAGGCAAGAATGGGACAACATTTCTCTTTCAAAACTACAGTAGTTGGTCTCCTCAGTTCCCTAACGTTTACAGAGTGTTGTTAAAAGTAGAGCTGATGCAACACAGTGGTAAACACGCCCCATCCCAACTTTTCCAAAATGTGTTGGTGACATCAAAATGAGCAGATATTTTTCAAAAAACAATAACATTTTTCAGTTTCAACATTTGATATGTTGTCTTTGTACAATTTTCAATTAAATATTGGGTTTCCATGATTTGCAAATCATTACATTCTGTTTTTATTTACAGTTTACACAGCATCCCAACATTTTTGGAATTGGGGTTGTAATTGTTACACAAATTGGTCATATTTACGATAAATTTCTGGTATTTATTTGCGATTTGCGCATTTGATTTTAAAGTATATTGTAAATTATCATGCTAATTTCTCTATTTTAGACACAGCATTGTCAAAAATCATGTGAACAATATTTTAATGGAAACGTCATCTGTACTCACTCATTTCAGTAATGTCTAAATTATTAATGTTTACATCTTAATAAATGATATTGTACAGTGTAAATTTGTTGTGTTTTAAAATCCATTTAACAACTGTATTTTTATCAGGAATTACTCAAATATGGCATAAATAATATATATTATGTAAGTAAATAAAGCGTTACCTTTTTTCTAATTGATTATGCAAATGTATTTTTTTGTATTAGACTACACTGATTTATGTTTTAGTATTTTTTCTTTTTTGAGTATTTTTTAAATCTTATTCCAATTATTTTTCTTCACTTGTCTTTTTTATTTCTCAGTCTTCATCTTTTTAGTTTCTACTGCAGCATCTGTGAGAATTTTAACACGCTGTATATATGATAAAAAAAATTCTTGAATCTGGAATATTGATAGTTTTTTTTTGTGTGTGTGTTTTTTTTTTCAATTCCAAACCTGCCATTTTTTCCACAGACGTAGCCAGTAGCTCGGATCAATACTGTATTATAAGGTGCTGCATTGTAAAAAGAAAAAAAATCAAACAACTACAACTATCTCTGAAGCTCTGAAACTCTGAATCTCTCAGTTATGATCCATTTTTCAATCATTCTGACTGAAGACAGGTCGAATAAAAGCAGCGTAAAAAAATAATAAATAAAAAAAGCCGACACAGAATTCACAGAGCTGCTTTGAGAGTCAGGATTTCACTCCGGATGCAGTGTTTGATTGATTATGGTTCTCTTTAGCCTCAGTCTCCATCAGCAGCCAGCAGGTTCTTCCTGAAAGATGTGTGCATTCAGGATTCAGACGTGTGTCTTGTTAGAGAGAAAGACGTGCCACGATAACGGATTTCTTTCGTATGTTATTTAATTCATCAACATGTCCAATTCCGACAAATTACACTTCAATCAGCTTGAAAGTCAAGCCCAATAACTTTATTATTTATTTCTCTCTTAATATGTAAAACATGAGGCTTCAAGCATTTGCATGTAATGTAATGTAATGTAGTGTGGTACTGTAAGAAGAAAATAATCAACTGTTAATGTTTTATTTATTGTACTCTTACACTTACGTTATAGCAGCGATAAACAGTCGTTCCCTCACCTGCCTCTTTCTCTCTGTTTCTGTTTCCAACAGGAAAAAACGCAGCTTTAAAGACGCATAAACTCCTCCCCTTGTCAGTGACTGCAGCCTTTGAAACATATTCGCCACGGACTACAATCCCCAAGCACCACGGTGCCCTCTCTCTCCCGAGTACTGATTGGAAGCACACCTGTTCCACATTCCATGCAATCAGCTCTCCCTGTTGAAGGACTGCAAACACACATGCACTTTGTGAAGTATTGTTCTGTGTTCCTGTACCTGATCATACTGAGCTATTTGGTGTTTTGGCCTGACTCCTCATGACATTATTTACCTGACTCTGAGGCTGTTGTTTACTTTTGTCATCCTGTTTGCACATCGAATAACCACTGGCACGAACCCGACTCTGATTCTCGTTTCCTGACTTGGATTGGTTCACCAGTTTGCGACGCACCCGCTCTCCCCTGCAATTGTGTCCGTAAGTGCCTGCACACCCTGACGCCTCTGTCCTGAAGACGTCGGAAAACTTAAACCTCCAGCTTCACCTCTGGCTGATACACAGCGCTCACACTGAATACTCCTTCCGGAGATGTTACAGAAATAAACACATTTCTGTGTTTCAATTTCACCATATCAATGATTTTTAAAAAATGTGTTCACATGGTGCGTCCACAGTACTCGCCCTGATGAAAGAGCTGTTACTATAGAAATAACATTATTATTAATATTATTAATATAAACCTGCAATTTGTAGCTGTCAGAAAATGAATCAACACCTTCTGACCAATCAGAATCCAGACATACAAAGTAACAGAAAGCAGTGCAATGATATCACAATACTTTTCTAGACTCATTCTTCTTCTTCATGTGTCAGGTTTGGAGCAGACATCGACGATCATGGCCCTCCAGTCCTCTCATGCCCCTTTTCCACCAAAGCAGTTCCAGGGCTGGTTCGGGGCCAGTGCTTAGTTTGGAACCGGGTTTTCTGTTTCCACTGACAAAGAACTGGCTCTGGGGCCAGAAAAACCAGTTCCAGGCTAGCACCAACTCTCTGCTGGGCCAGAGGAAAGAACCACTTACATCAGTGGGGGGGCGGAGTTGTTAAGACCAACAACAATAACAAGACCGCGAAAGATCGCCATTTTTAAGCGACGAGAAGCAGCAGCTGTACAAACGCGAAGTCATTTATTATTATTATTGTTGTTGTTGTTGCTGCTGCTTCTTCCGTGTTGTTTTTGCTTCAATATTCACGCCAAGGTTTATGTAAACGTAGCGCCGTAACTGACGTATACAGTGACGTAACTGACGTATACAGCAACATAATGACGTGGCTTCCCTTAGCACCACAAGCTATGGAAAAGCAAACTGGTTCTCAGCTGGCTCGCAAGTTGAACGAGCTGTGAACCAGCACCAGCACTGGCCCCGAACCAGCCCTGGAACTGATTTGGTGGAAAAGGGCTATCAGTTGTCAGCTAAGTGTATGAACTCTGTGTTCTTGAGGTGGTTGTTTGTGTGTTCTCTCAGACTCAACCTCAACCTGGAACAACCATCACTAAACAGAGGAGGTGGTCTCAGACACCACTTATCAGCCACCTACAATGCAGTCCTTGGCACACTTCCCAGAAAATTGAATACACATCTACACCAAGACTCGGCTGACTTCAACAACTCGCATGATGGCAGAGAGAGAGAGAGAGAGAGAGAGACAGCGACCCACAGATCACCCTAACAACCCTCTAGGCTGCTAACAACGTTCACACCTGGCCACCAGTGACCCTAACACCTACAGGATGACTGAGAGGGTCAATGACTCATGTGACTTCAATGACTGTCAGGGTTGCTTTTGGTCCACTAGAGGATAAACACCTGGAACTCCCCACGAGTCAGACAGAACTGAAGAAGCCTTTCGGATGAGAGATGAAACGTCTTCAAGCATTTCAAGCAAGTCCAGTTGCCTTCTTTAGCACCTACAGTTTACAACGACCTGGATGACTGAGAACCTTCACAGACATTCTCTCAGACTGATGGTGAATGTTATTCGCTGTCTTCCTTGGCTTTTCTTGCCAAACAGTATCAGTTTTTTCTTAGCCGTCTTTCCTAATGACATGGCCGAAGAATTTCAGTGGTCTATTTCTTGCGAACTGTAGTTAGATGACGGTTTGTTGTCACCTATTGTACATGACAATCCCTACCAAGCGAGGTATTCCAAACATGCTTGGGAACCCTCTTTACGCTGTTTCGTGACAATTTTGAAGATTTGTGAGCCATGATTTTCTTTGCAAATATACTTTTATTAGGTTGCAGTTACTTTCTATAAGGGCAGTGCCCATACTGGGCGGGCTGTCCCAGCCATTGTACCATATATATATACAGGTAGTCGTCGACTTACGACTGCGTTTGGTTACGACTGACCCGTCGTAAACCGATCTGGTCGTAAGTCGGCCTATGTTAAATGAACGTAAGTATATTGCGATGTGTAATGATATTGTAATCATCTTAAAGTCTTATTTTATCAACATTTTCTTATTTCATTACCTTGGCTCATTATTTGGTTTAAGTCAAACACTGCATACTACACTGCGTACAGTACAATTCGTTTAATATGTGCAAAACAAAAAATACGAAATACAGGTGTGAAAAAGAGAAAACATTTCAGTTTGAAACATACCAAAATACAAATGTAAAACACAGCAAAATACAAAATTTAGTGACCGCTGGCATCACTGGTGCTTGGCTGTGGGTCGTCTACGTCATCATCAGCTGTTGCAGCGCTCGGGCTGGCGGGAGCATTTGCTCGTTTCATAAACCAGGAGCTGGGGCGGAAACTGTATGACGGAGTGTGCGAGGGAGCGCGAGAGAGACTGCAGATGTGCCTGGAGCTGGGGCGGAAACTGTTGTACGTGGTGAGAGGTGCTGCCGGGAGCTGGGGTGGAAACTGTCATACACTCAGCTAGCTCAGCTGGGAAACACTTGCCAGTCATAACTAGACGGTCGTAAAGTCAATCGGTCGTAAGTCGCATAGGTCGTAAGTTGATGACTACCTGTATATAGTCTTGGGTGTGACTTTAAACTGCAACCGGTGGTGAGTCTCAGGTCTGGGAGGACTTGAGTATTGGGGAAAGTGGAGTTACCCCTTAATCACCATTGCCCCCAGGTCCGCTCTGACCCAAAGTGGTAGCACCTGCCTGGGTTCCAGCTATGGGTTAAATAGTACGTCACCAATAAGGTGCTGGCAGCAGGGCGCTTTTCGGCGCAATGTAGCAAATGAACCCAACAGGGTCAATGGCACACCACCAGATGGCATGCAGAAGAGCCACTCAAATGGCCAATGGATGGCATCACTCAGCAAGTCAGTTGTCACTGCGGGGCAACTTCCATACCCGTCAGGGCTGTGGCAGTTTTGTGCACCACTTGGCATCAGGTCTGGAGGTCCCGAAAGACAACACGATGGGGGCACGACATTGTTTGTCTTACCTTACTGTACAAGGTGCTTCATTAGGAAAGGAGCTTTGGTGTGGGCCTTGCAGCCCATCTCCGTTTCTGCGCATCCTATGAAGCAGCCTTCGTTGCTAGCAATGGAAAGCTGACAATGATGATGGCCATAAATATGGTTTATTCTGTCAGGCACACCAAAACCAATGACCAGCTCCAAAAAAGTTTGGCTGTTCAGCAACTTATCCATCACCTGCCTGCCATGATTTCACGTGACCCTGATCGGGAGGCACAGCGGGTTCTCCACCTTGCCCAAGGGTGTTCCACAGGGTAACGGAGGGAAGGAGGTGCCTTACTAGTCCTATTGATGGAAATATTCCACCCTGCTATACAAATTTTTCTCTACAGCACGAATAATAATAATAATAATAATAATAATAATAATAATATAATGTTTACACTTATTTTTCATGCTATAACCAATCACATTGCTGGATTCCACCAGATTTAATAATGAGGTTGTAAGAAATGTTATGATCGTATGTTGGCCCCACCCTTTTTTCATACATTACTCTGTTAAAAAAAAAAAAATACTTCAGGAAATTGTGATATTGTGATTTTTTGTTTGTTTGTTTTTTGCCTTTTCTGAAACAGGAAGTGATGAAATCAATGAACTCACCTGATCCTGATATGCGAAGAAGAGGATGATGAACAGAATCTCCAGCAGGAAAATCAGAAGCAGCAGGATAAAGAACTGGGGAGAGAGAGAGAGAGAGCGGGGCAAGATGAGATGGAGGTATACAATATCTCATATGTGTCTACACCAGATCAGTCTCAGATGTGCCACACGTGTCTCAGCTCTGTCATGTGCTTCATATTAAATCAGAAAAAATCTCCAGCTGTTGTTCTCAGTCTCAGGTTCCAGCTGCAGTCCGTCAGTCCCTCAGTGTCCATCTGTCATCCTTTATCAACCCGGAGACGGTGAACAAACTGATCAGGAAGTATTATAACAGATATGTAACACACGTGACGTGATCTACAGTGCCTTGCAAAAGTATTCATACCCCTTGAACTTTTTCACATTTTTCCACCTTACAACCACGAACTTAAACGTTTTTTTATTGAGATTTTATGTGATAGACCAACACAGAGTAGCACATAATTGTGAAGTGAAACGAAAATGATAAATGGTCTTCAAAATTTTAAACAAATAAAAATCTGAAAAATGTGGTGTGCATTAGTATTCAGCCCCCCTGCGTCAATACTTTGTAGCGCCACCTTTTGCTGCAATTACAGGGAGTGCAGAATTATTAGGCAAATGAGTATGTTGACCACATTACCCTCTCTATGCATGTTGGCCTACTCCAAGCTGCATAGGCTTGAAAGCCTCCTACCAATTAAGCATACCAGGTGATGTGCATCTCTGTAATGAAAAGGGGTGTGGTCTAATGACATCAACACCCTATATCAGGTGTGCAAAATTATTAGGCAACTTCCTTTCCTTTGGCAAAATGGGTCAGAAGAGGGATTTGACGGACTCAGAAAAGTCAAAAATAGTGACATATATTGCAAAGGGATGGAGCACTCTTAAAATTGCCCAGCTTTTGAAGCGTGACCATCGAACAATCAAGCGCTTCATTCAAAATAGTCAACAGGGTCGCAAGAAGCGCGTTGAAAAAAAAAGGCGCAAACTAACTGCCCGTGAACTGAGGAAAGTCAAGCGTGAAGCTGCCAAGATGCCACTCGCCACCAGTTTTGCCATATTTCAGAGCTGCAACATCACTGGAGTGTCAAAAAGCACAAGGTGTGCAATACTCAGGGACACGGCCAAGGTAACAAAGGCTGAAAAACGACCACCACTGAACAAGACACACAAGATGAAACGTCAAGACTGGGCCAAGAAGTATCACAAGACTGATTTTTCTAAGGTCTTATGGACAGATGAAATGAAAGTGAGTCTTGATGGGCCAGATGGATGGGCTCGTGGCTGGATCAGCAAAGGGCAGAGAGCTCCAGTCCGACTCAGACGCCAGCAAGGTGGAGGTGGGGTACTGGTATGGGCTGGTATCATCAAAGATGAGCTTGTGGGACCTTTTCGGGTTGAGGATGGCGTCAAGCTCAACTCCCAGTCCTATTGTCAGTTTTTGGAAGACACCTTCTTCAAGCAGTGGTACAGGAAGAAGTCAGCATCCTTCAAGAAAAACATGATTTTCATGCAGGACAATGCTCCATCACACGCATCCAAGTACTCCACAGCATGGCTGGCCAGAAAGGGTCTAAAGGAAGAAAGATTAATGACGTGGCCTCCTTGTTCACCTGATCTGAACCCCATAGAAAACCTGTGGTCCCTCATCAAATGTGAGATCTACAA
Source organism: Neoarius graeffei (assembly GCF_027579695.1). Classification (NCBI taxonomy): domain Eukaryota; kingdom Metazoa; phylum Chordata; class Actinopteri; order Siluriformes; family Ariidae; genus Neoarius; species Neoarius graeffei. The sequence goes on along the minus strand of NC_083574.1, from coordinate 2,250,504 downwards.
GGAGGGGAAACAGTACACATCTCTGAACAGTGTCTGGGAGGCTGTGGTTGCTGCTGCACGCAATGTTGATCGCAAACAGATCAAAACACTGACCGAATCCATGGATGGCAGGCTTTTGAGTGTCCTTGTAAAGAAAAGCGGCTATATTAGTCACTGATTTGTTTTTGGGTTTTTTTTTTAATGCCAGCAATGTATATTAGTGAATGTTGAGTTGTTATATTGGTTTCCCTGGTGAAAATAAATGAGTGAAATGGGTATATGTTTGTTTTCTGTTAAGTTGCCTAATAATTATGCACAGTTATAGTCACCTGCACACACAGATATCCTCCTAAGATAGCTAAAACTAAGAAAGCCCTACTCCAACTTCCAAAAATACTCAGCTTTGATATTTATGAGTCTTTTGGGTTCATCAAGAACATAGTTGTTTTTCAGTAATAAAACTAATCCTCAAAAATACAACTTGCCTAATAATTCTGCACTCCGTGTACAGCTGCAAGTCTTTTGTGGTATGTCTCTACCAGCTTTGCACATCTAGACACTGAAATTTTTGCCCATTCTTCTTTGCAAAACAGCTCAAGCTCAGCCAGATTGGATGGAGAGCGTCTGTGAACAGCAATTTTCAAGTCTTGCCACAGATGCTCAATGGGATTTAGGTCTGGACTTTGACTGGGCCATTCTAACACATGAATATTCTTTGATCTAAACCATTCCATTGTAGCTCTGGCTGTATGTTTAGGGTCATTGTCTTGCTGGAAGGTGAATCTCCTTCCCAGTCTCAAGTCTTTTGCAGCCTCCAACAGGTTTTCTTCCAGGATTGCCCTGTATTTAGCTCCATCCAGCTTCCCATCAACTCTGACCAGCTTCCCTGTCCCTGCTGAAGAAAAGCATCCCCATAGCATGATGCTGCCATCACCATGTTTCACAGTGGGGATGGTGTGTGCAGGGTGATGAGCAGTGTTAGTTTTCCGCCACACATAGCACTTTGCATTTAGGCCAAAAAGTTCAACTTTGGTCTCATCTGACCAAAGCACCTTCTTCCACATGTTTGCTGTGTCCCCTACATGGCTTCTTATGCCTGTCTTTCAACAATGGCTTTCTTCTTGCCACTCTTCCAAAAAGGCCAGATTTGTGGAGTGTACGACTTGTAGTTGTCCTGTGCACAGATTCTCCCACCTGAGCTGTGGATTTCTGCAGCTCCTCCAGAGTGATCATGGGCCTCTTGGCTGCTTCTCTGACCAGTGCTCTCCTTGCTCGCTCTGTCAGTTTAGGTGGACGGCCATGTCTTGGTAGGTTTGCAGTTGTGCCATACTTTTTCCATTTTTGAATGATGGATTGAACAGTGAGATGTTCAGAGCTTGGGATGATTTTTTTTTAAACCTAACCCTGCTTTAAACTTCTCCAGAACTTTATCCCTGACCTGTCTGGTGAGTTCTTTGGTCTTCATGATGCTGTTTGTTCTTCAGTGTTCTCTAACAAACCACTGAGGCCTTCACAGAACAAGTGTATTTATGCTGAGAGTAAATTACACACAGTAGGACTCTATTAACTAATTAGATGACTTCTGAAGGCAACTGATTGCACTGGATTGTATTTAGAGGTATCAGAGTACAGGGGGCTGAATACTAATGCACACCACATTTTTCAGATTTTTATTTGTTTAAAATTTTGAAGACCATTTATCATTTTCGTTTCACTTCATAATTATGTGCTACTCTGTGTTGGTCTATCACATAAAATCTCAATAAAAAAACGTTTAAGTTCGTGGTTGTAAGGTGGAAAAATGTGAAAAAGTTCAAGGGGTATGAATACTTTTGCAAGGCACTGTAGATCACGTCACAGCCCCACTTTCACTTTCTCACTGCTGCGTCACAGCTAACAGAACCATTTATCAGGCTGAATCAGGTGAGACATCGAGGAAAAAAAATGTGTTATTCTTTCTTTTCCTCTTCCTGTGATTTTTCTCCTTTGTTACTGTAAACTCCATAAACCTTTCACTCACAGCTGTCACTCACAATAACAAGACAATTATCATTTCATGTTCCTTATTTTTCACTCGCAATCTTTTGGGGGAAAAAAAAGATTAAAAATCTGTCGAAAATGAAATTTCACATTTCACTCGATTCCACAGTTTGCTTGTAGATGTTAAAGTTGATTTTTAAAATAAAAAAAAAGATATTTTCTCATATACAACTAGTTCTCATTAGCCATAACATGAAACACCATTTTATTTTTTTAACTTTATTTTTTATTTTTCATACAAACAAGCTGATGTGAATAAAGTCACCAATTATTTGCCATTCTCTCAGCCATTAATTCATTAATTTATTTCTCTTTCTACAGTTCATTTAATCCATTCTATAGATGATGTTATGCTTCAAAAAAGAAAAAGTACAGTGCATAGAGGGATAAAAATACATTATTATTATTATTATTATTATTATTATTATTATTATTATATTTCAGTATATCTCTCTTATTTAATACTTATCATGAATCATGATTTTATCAAGAGTAAAACCGCATTTAAAAAAAAATAGAACGAGTCCAAAGCTCTTTAAATTGTTGTCTAAAAAAATTAATAAATTATTAAGCAATGAAAAGATTAATTTAAAAATGTAATTAAATAATATACAAATATATATTAAAAATAAAATAAAGTGATATCATTATTACAGTCATATCACTCAGCCCAAACCCGTGTTCATTCTTAAAGTTTTGCTGATTTTCTTTGTACTCATTTTAACGAATGCAAATCAGCTTTAAAGCTGTACTGCCTTTCAGATTTTTCAAGTGTAGGTCATAAAAAGAATTTTCCCAACACCCAATTATTTTTGTTTAGTGACTGAAAGCTACTGAATTCAAATCACAGACTTCCAAATTTATTCGTTTTTTTTAACAGAACAATTAATGAATTTATCTCCACGTGGCTCTAAATTCTCCGCTATTTTTTCCTGCTTCACCATGACCCAATACAAGACACTACATCATGCATCACGTGGTGGGCTTTCCCCGTTCACGCAAGGCATTGTGGGATACAAATTTGAAACAGGAGAGAAAAATGGAGGACGTGAGTGTGCAAATGAAACGTGAAAGAGCGACTACAGTAACGGAAAGAAAGCAAGAAGAAAAGACGTTATGTTATATACGAAGGAAAGGAAACGCAGGACCAAACTAATAAATATGGGCGCTCAGCGAGCACCTCGGTGTGATCAGCTGTTCGTTTAGCGACAGAATGATGGAACTGTCAGTGCACGCTCAAAGGGAAACCTGTAGATGGCAGTAATGCAACACTGTGGATGCCAGCTGCCGTAAAACCCAAAAGAAGAAGAAGAAGGTGGTAAACCTGCGCATGCGCACACGGACTTCCTCTGTCTGCTTGACTGCGCCAAGCGAGCGATTTCATGCACATTATTTGCTTTAATCCGCTCAAATTAAATAACTTCCCAGCTACAGAATGGCCTGATATTTTGTGAGATATTACAGAAATAAACAGATATCACAATCACCACATTTCAGACGGAACTAAATTTCACTGAGTTTATTAAATCGAAAGGACGTCCAGCTTTAAATAAAGAATAAATGAACAGACAGAATCCAATTACATGTTCAGGAACAAGGAGTTTACACTTTTTGGTTTCTCTGCAAATTGCTGTGGTATAAAAGGAATAAAACACTTCAGAATGTTCTGCTAGGAAAATAATCAACCTTGCAGTGATGTGGTTTTCCCCGAGTGTTTTGCGCTGATGATAATATCTTTTTGCTATAAATTAAACTTTTTTTCGTTTCCTGATTCATTTCAAAGTAAGGGTGTATAAACTTTTGTACGTGACTGTAAATATTACGCTGCAGGAGTGAAGAAATACGGCGTCTTCTGTGAGCTGCAGTGTAAGTGCTGTGTGTTGGGAATAAAAGCTCAGAGTGATGTTTATGTGCTGCGGTTCCTAACGAGATTCTTTTCCACCTTCCTGCTTCTTTCTCCTGAGGCTCTCGTGTGTGTGTGTGTGTGTGTGTGTGTGTGTGTGTGTGTGTGTGTGTGTGTGTGTGTGTGATGAATGACAGGCAGGAGCAGTGGTTGTTAACGCTGGCCATTGACTGGGTTTATACAGGATTAAACGTTCTTACATTTCAGTCGCAGAAAGCGTCGATTGCGCTCCGTACATTGATTATTCCAGATAGATTTTTTTCCCCGATGTAATCATCAACCTCAGAGAGCCCATAAAGCCGTCGCTCCTGATTCAGGAGGAACCTTTCTGAGTTCTAGGTGGCATTTCCAATCGTTCTGACTGAACAGAGTTCGACTGTTTTGCATCGAACCCAGGAACATAAACTCTCCGCTACTCGTTCTTCATTCTTCTCTTTGAAACTGGAGCAAATATTCTGCCTTTTTTTTCTCGATAATCCAAAATTTTATTCAGTGATCCTTATTACAAAAAAAAAAAATAGACATCACATTATTTTTCTTTTTTTTAATCCTCAAATAATAATTTTGATTATTTTAGTGTGACGGAGGATTTTTCAGGGCTGGTTGAGAATAATAAGAAGTCTTTTTTTTTTATTTATTGAGATTATCAGAATATTGTGACATTGTACAGCTCTGCTTAGCCAAAAATACTCTGTTTGCTTTATTTTTGTCAGAAATCGTTTATGATAAACTTAAGAACATGCTCGGAGAGGCAGAGGTTCTGTAGCGTAGCGTAGCGTAACGTAACGTGTTTACAGGAGTTGCGGATTCTTCAGTACAGTCGAGTCGAGTTCCCTTGATGAGAAACAAAGGTGCTGTAGAGTGATTTGGGGCGTGTCTGGGGGATGCCAACATTTTTAGGAAGCTGCATTCAGACTGAAAAGGGACGAGGACCAAAATAAACAGGTGGACAGGAAGAGACATCAGCATCAGGTCAACTTTGGAATCGGAGTCTAGACGAGAGTGCGGGCTACAAACATGGCCGCCATCACAGACTTTCACACTGCAAAAAATGGCCTTTCAAACATAAGAAATAAAAGATTAAAACAAAGCATATTTGCTTGAATCAGGTGAAAAAAATCTGCCAATGGAACTAGTCAAATTTGACTTGGTAAGATTTCTTAAAGTAAGATGAAAAATCTAACCTGTTTTTAGATGAAATAATTCCAAAATAAGATTGAGGAACTCATTATGCGAGATCTGATTAACTCAGAATAATCAAAATAGTTCTTATAACAAGGTCGTACTTCTTACATTTAGCCATTCAAGTCATTTTTATTTATTTCATTTTAAGGGTATTTCACTTAAATTCATGACAAAGTCTTAGTAGTAAAAACTGAATTTAAGATAAATATTAGCCTAGTAAACTAGACCCACCCGCCTAGCGGCCAAAAATATTTTTGCCTAGCGAGTGGGTCTAGCCTCGCACCATATAAACAAAAACATCCCGGGCATCAAATCGTGCCCGCCAATCACAACGCAAGGTTTTTGTTTGGATTCTTTGGGCGGGCTTTTGCAGGAGTGACGACAAAGCTGCGCGACGCTGGAGAAAGCGCAACAGGAAAGATGGCTACGGCTAGTGAACAGCGCGCATTTGACTCCGCTTTGGAATCAGTTTTAGAAGAATTAGACTTGGAGTTTTGGTTGAAACATGAGCAGGAAGAGGCTCTCTGCTCATTCCTTTTCAAGAAGGACGTTTTCGCTGTTTTGCCGACCGGCTATGGCAAAAGTCTGATCTACCAGCTGGCTCCGCTCGTAGCCAAAAGGATGGGGCTAGTTTGTGCAGTACGAAGAATTAATAAACAGCTTTGAAACATTACTTTTTGATTGTTTCTTATTTTCCCGTTATTTTAAATTTAAGGGAAATTATTTCACCAAACACCACTAAATAAAAACTCTCAAAAACAGTTTAAGCAAACCCTTGAAAAACACTTGGAAAAAAAAAATGAGTGTATGTGGTACAGACTCCAAACTTGTGGTCATTCTCTCCAAACTTCTTAATATCTAGAACCTGTTTATTAATTAATACGCATTTTGAAAAATTCTTTATTTCAAGGCCTCCCCCACTGCTTTCTGTCGCTCTGACTACGTCACAGTCACTGTTGCGCTGATTGGTCAGAGCGTTGGCCTATACGCACAGAGACAGTTTGAAAGACAGCGGTTTGTTCCTCCTACCCGCTTCGGAAATGTCTACGGATCGAGGCCAGACTAAATATTCACATTTAGTCTGGCTTGCCAGGCTAGATAAATATACTAATATTAGGATTGTTAAATTCTACAACTAAGCATTGCTAGCTTAAAAGATTCTCCTTTTGTGACCTGTAATTAGTAAAATACTCTAGACATGAGACCAGAGACTATCTTGAATCAAGTTGACGACACATGTAGCATTGCAACAAGTTTATTTTTTTTTTCCCATTTCAACATTCAAACGTTAAAACATCTCTTAAGATTCCACTTCCCCAGGACCTCAGGCACCAAAAAAAAAAAAGTCTATGCATTTTGACTTACAGTGCTTACACAACGCCAAAGCGACAATGCATTTTGGGGGCACTGACTATTCATGTGTACGAGGGGTTTACAAGATCAGGCACAAAAAAAAAAAGCACTGAACTTAACTCACAGCATTCCAAAAAGCCCTCACTAAAACGCCTCCACTCACTCATAGGCTTTTTGAAGGCACTTGTCTGGTCTCGAGTCTGTAGAGCATCTAGAAGGAGCTCACTCTGAATGACTGAGAAAACAGTCGCAGTAAACTGAGGATCTGTGAGGTGGAGTTGAATTGTAATGAAAGATTCAAAGATTTCAGTAAAGTTCATTTATTCCCAAAACAAGCATACTTTGTTTTTTTTTTCTTGAAACAAGATGAACCGCATTTGACAAATGTCCAAAATGTACTTACTTGTTTAAAAAAAACCTTCTTTTATTTTCAAAGGTGCTCCAAATAAGACTTTTTCAAGACATTTTGTCTAGACAAGATTTTCAAGATGGACTGTCTAAAAACTAGCCTTTCTAGCTAAATGAGGTTTTGCTTGTTGGGCAGTTATGTCTTATAATAAGGGTGGCGAGATGTTTTGACTTGAAAATAGATAAAAATAAGCTTCCTAAGATTTTTATTTTTTGCAGTGCACCTGACCTGATTATTGATCTCACACACACACACACACACACGGACTCGATTCCCAGCCACACTCACAGTCTATAAACACTCTCAGCTGTGAAGTCCGCACTCAGTGTCCAAACCAAGACTCTGGATATCATTCTGGTTTTGATTCATATAAGTTGTTTATTGATCATCTAACCATTTCCTGTTTCCTGAGTTTTGCACCATGTATTTGTCTTGTTTACAAGTTTCAATAAAACCCTCCCGTCCCTGCGCCGCCCTGACCGACAGAAACATATTTTGACCTTTATTTTTAAAATAAAAATCATACACAGTGACTAACCACGAAGCCATAACAACCCTAACAACATTTCACTGCACTGTAGAGAACATCATAATGGAAAATCGCTACGAGTGTAAAAACGATTTTGTTGCTTATTGATTTGTTACGGTTACAGATGATTATGAGGTTTACTCCCAAAAGGACACTTGATTTTAATAACAGAATAATTGAGGTGACAGTCAGGACAACACTGGGCTGCAAAACAGAGAGGAATCATTCATTCGTTTATTCTTAACTTCATTCATTCATTCATTCATTCATTCATTCATTTTCTGTAAGTGTTTTGCCCCAGGTCAGGGTGGAGGTGGATCTGGAGTCTATCAACGCCATGGAAGGTGGAAAGACAGTCTGGACGTCAGAGAGCATTTTGTGTAGACTTTAGCATCACTGAAACACATATGATTGAACAGAGAAAAGAAAGTGGAGAACCTGAAGCAAGCCATGGGCATGGAGAACATGAAAACCTGTTCAGGAGCTCAGGATGGAACCTGAATGAGATCAGGATGGATTCATGCCAGCCAAGTGGAGAGAGATTCATTAGTGAAGAAGAGGAACAAGAAGGGAAGGAAGCTCAGTCCAGTGTCCACAGGTAAAAGTTTGAAACATTTTACAGAAGCCAAAGCCAGAAACCTTTCTCAACATATCAAAAAGAGCAATAACGATAGCAAAAATCAGACCCAAGGACAGGGTCAACCTCACCGTGTAGAAATGAGATTCCTGCACTGCAAAAAAACTGAAAACTGAATTTGAGGAGAAAATTCCTTAATACTAGTGAAATGATCTTGCTGCATGGATGGATAATTTTACTTGACAAGACATCCTAGAACAAGTTGGTTACAATCTAGAACTAGTTTTAATAATCTCAGAATTGGTGTCTTGTTTTCTTCTAATGGGAAATGCTCAATCGTTTCAATTATATTCAAGATATTCTAACTTATTAAAGGACCCATGGCATGGTGGTTTGTTGATGCTTTAAACGGGCTCGTGGAGGTTTCCGGATGTTATATCCGCAGCCTTTCTCGAAATGAACCCTCGGCACGTAGATATAGCCTCCTGGGAGAAAGCCCCATTTCAGTGCTTTTCCCGTTTTGCTAATGAGAAGCAGGAGGCGGGGAAGGGTAGAGGGTGGGGGCGGGTCTTATCATTAATATTCATGACATGTAAACGTGTTACCTCTGATTGGCTAACAGCACTGTGACGCTCCCTCCAGTGGGTCAGAACAAGCGGATGTGGGTGTCTTACTATGGCGAGAGAGAAGGAACAAACCGCGAAGGGAAAAATACCGCGCGCTGACGTCATTAAGGTGCGACGCGAGGAAATAAAATAAATTCAACAAATGTTTGGGTTTTTACTGAACAAACAAACAAATAAAATGAACGAGTGACTTAAAAAAAAGAATGTGGGTGTCTTTGTAAAAACTGTTTTGATTGGCTATTATAACAGAGCATGCTGCATGCTTTTTGGTTTTGTAGTGCAGAGTACCTGGCTAACTGCAGGAAGCGGTTAGCTGCACAGCTAATGTAGCCATTGCAAGGCTAACATGGCACCAATTTTAAAGCACGGCAAAACGACTTAACAGTTATACACTTACTTGTTCGGTGTTTGTTGCTGATGCGGCAGGGATGCTTGGTACGGACCCAGGCTTCAGTGACAGTTGATGTGCAAAACCTGCCCTGTACTGTCCCAAGTTGTGGAAACATTCATCAGGAAAATGTTTCCGACAAACATACACCGTCTTAGGTAGACTCGACGGCGTATTATTGAAGTAAATAAAATTAAGCCACTGCGTCTTCAGGGGCTCTCCCGTCGGCAGTAAAAACAGACTCCTTTCTGTGTTGTCACATCCATGTACAGCGCAATTTCCATGTTTCGCTCGCTTAGGTGATGCCATGTTGTTGTGTCCTCTATGGTCTCCTCACTACAACTGGGCGGGCAATCCATACAGCGGGTGGGAATCCAGAGGGGGGGCGTGGGGATCATCTCCCTTGCTGACGTAGTAAAGGGAAGAGCTTATCAACGCACCGTTTTGACGCGCCATTCTCAAATGTTGGGCATAGTTTGGTTTACACATTATGAAATTTCTAGCCACTGGGGTGACTTAAGAAGGTCAGAGGAACTCATTTTAACGTTAAAAAACCTCAGAAAGTGAAAATTTCATGCCATGGGACCTTTAAGATATCATTTTTGCAGTGTAGAAGAAAACAAGACACCAACTCTGAGATTATTAAAACTAGTTCTAGATTGTAACCAACTTGTTCCAAGATGTCTTGTCAAGTAAAATTATCCATCCATGCAGCAAGATCATTTCACTAGTATTAAGGAATTTTCTCCTCAAATTCGGTTTTCAGTTTTTTGCCGGGTGAATTCGGAATTTAATGGAAATTAGAAGCAGAAAGCTGAACGTAATTAGTCAGACAAACTTGAGTAGATTTTCTTTATCCGCGATTTATAGCCTTTTTTCCCCAATTTGTCCAAAAAAGCTAGAAAAGAAAGCCACACAGCTATGATGAGTGAGAACCGTACACGCTGCCGTTTTTCAGAAAGCCAGATATCGCTCTTTGTAGCACAGCAATAACATCTGCAGTGAAGTGAAGCGCTGGCACTGAAAGATAAGAAAATGATGGCAGGATTCAAGGAGATATATTTTCCTCTGTTCAGTGTGAGCTGTGAGGAGAAGAAAAGAAACCACCGATGGGCCGTGTCACTTCCTGCACTGATGAGAATGGATCGTTCTGCGTTGAGAGTGAAAGTTGCATTGGGAAAAACTAATTAAGCAAAAGCTATATTGGGAAGTGTAGCTTGGATATGGAATAATAAAACCACAAACTATTGGTAAGTTGGTGCGGTGTAAGAGGAATAAAACACCCGAGGACGTGCTGTTAAAGGAAAATAATCAACTTCAGAGTTGTAACAGTAACTCTGTTTAATCACACCACCTCGTCATTACAGTATTTTACTGTAACAGAAACACACACAGCGTTTATTCCTTATACACTGCCCAAGGGCTCGGACTGATTCGTTTAATTCAGTCGATGATTTAATTCTCCAGCTTTGTGAATTCAGCTTTAATGGGAAATCAATGGCAGAGCACTGGGGTTAGAAAAGGAAGACAGAGAAGGAACATGGATATTCATTCAGAATGATGTTTATCTACTTCATTTCCAGCTACAGATTCTCAATATGATATTTTTGTGTTTATTACGCTCATCATTGTAAGGAGATAGACTCACTGTGGAGCTTGGAGATGCTGAGATGAACTCTGACCCATAACACCACTTGAAATTCAGCATCAGGAGTCATTTATCGGCTGAACGAGCAGAGCTGGCTTATGGGCGGAATAAAAAAGAAACAAGACCGTAGGGTGCCCTGAGGTTTATAGCACTTTGCCTCTGTCTTTATGGATTTTACACTCGATGTGTTTGGATGGTTTCATGCTGAGCTCTAAGGAGCAAGTCTGAGATTATATCATCATCATCATCATCTTCTCCTACTTCATTATAAAGAATCATTTTGCTTTATATGACCATACTTGAAAAAATAATGACCTCATTTACAGTAATGGCTTATTTAAACACAAACCCATTTCCGTTCAGGAAGTCTGAATTCAGAAGAGCATCAGATGCTCATTGTGTCCCAAATCAGATGTAATCAATAGTGCGTTAAAGTTCAGAATTAATCATCACCTGTCAGTCTAATCAGACAGATACGATCTAACGCCTAATTTCTGACAATCCTGACAAATCTCGATGAGATTTTCTCTTAATGCACAGCAGATGCTTGAAGGCTCTTAAAACGGGCGTGACAGCAGAGCCCGAAGTGCCTCATTAAGGAGCTCATCAGTGTAGCCTGGAAAAAAAGGACCAAGAAAAGGAGGTGGGTTGGGGGACGGGTGTAAATGTCAGCGCTAACGCTAACTACTCGCACTGTCTCAGTCGCTGTCATCTAAAAGGGAGCGTTTATGAAAGGGTAATGAGAACGTCTGCTTCTGCTCCTATGATCCATTTAGTAATAAGGTTCTCCACTGGTTCTATAGGAAGACCTTTAGAAACGTCCAGAAGGAGCTTTTCTCAAGTGAAACAAGACTCGCTCTTGTCCACTGCGACCCTACGCCATCCAAGCTCACATCATTTTTATTTAAACCAACTCGTAAGTGCATAAACACTCATGCATGCACTTTTCAGGGATATTACGCAAACCAAGGAAACATAAACAGCTAAATAAAATGTTCCACAACATCCTCTGATGGATTAACAGTACGTAGGTTATTCATCTCAGTCTCGTTATCGGTATCAACGAGTACCGAGAAACATGTTCTCACACCGAGTCTGAAAAACATGGTGCATCGAAACACATCCATTTATCCCCAGTGCGGATGATTGTTAGCTCATTCAGTTGCAGGTCACGTCAGATGAGTTTATGCAATCACGCACCGTCCGTCCACAATTTACAACAATCACTGCTCGTCCTTCAGGAGTGCTGAGATTTCGATCAAATGCTCATACAATGTTCTCCAGGTGGGCGTGTATAAAAGTTGTCAAGATGGTTGCGCCACCTGTCATATTTATGATTTTATGGGCATTTGAAATTTTTTGGGTGACTCGTCTCATTAAACGCTACTCTTCGTAAATTGCGATGACGTTTTCACTGAAACTCACCCAGAAGACTCTAAAGACCTATTCCAACAAGAGTTGTTCATCAGGTGGCGCCACCTACCATGGATGAGGCTACAGAGGGGTCACATGCAATTTCATGAAAATCACTACTCCTCCTACAGGATTGATCAGATTTCAAAGTCACACAACAACAACAGTGGCCGGTATGAGCTCCAGCCTCACTGAGGCTATTTATTCTAAATAAAGATGGAAAGCCAAAAAATATCTCCTTGGTCTTTGTAGAAATGTGGAGCGAGGGTTTGTTTGCGAAATTTGGCTCCTGATGAAAGAACAATATCTACTTTTAAATAAAAACACACACAAGATTTGTATTTCTTGTCTTTTAGAAACAGGGTTCAGGATTCTTGATTGATGCATCCTGAAGTGGCCTTGAGGGAATTCACTGATACAATGGCAACAATTTGGTTGGGTTAGGAGGTGGAACACTCGGTCTAAGCACTTTTAAATTGGTTTTATTTTTGGTGAATTGCTTCCTGCCAAGAACCTCGCTAATTTCCTGACCTCAAGCTTTTATTTTCCATCAACTCTACCCAGTTTCCTCCAAACAAACAAGGTCCTTCCTGTGTGCTCCTTAGGTAATGATGTTCCACACAGAAACAAAAGTACAGCTAAAGGAAGTCATAACTAGACGAAGAACTCTCCTCATATTCTCCAGCATCTGTAGCTCTGTTTTATCTTCCCTTTCCACCATCGTCCCTTCACTTTATTCAAAGAGATGCCTTCCAACTCTCCAAAATGTTTCTCTCCTTTTCTCCAAATCCTACAAATATCCAGTAATCCCACAACATGTCCACTGGATCCCATCCCAGCCATGAATCTCCAGAAAGTTCCAAAAATCTCCTCCGTTTTATCACATAAGACAAAAAAGCTTTAGGTTTCCAACCAATCTGGATTCAAAAGCTGAGCTACTGGATCAGTCAATCCTGATCCTTCCTGATGTTCACTCATGTTAATAATAATCTTTATAATCTTTACATCCTTGGATGCCTTGGATTTAGAGACATCTACATCTTCTCTATGAAGATTGTGACTGGTGTCCCACACGGCTCAGTGCTTGCTCCTGTTCTCCTTATCTTCTCTACCCAATCTCATGATGATGAAATATCTTCATATAGCATCTCCTACATCAGTGTCATCTTGTCCTTCTGTCCTTCGATTGGAAATTCAGGTTCTTACTTGGATCTCAACATCACCTGAACCTGAATCTCAGCAAAACTGACCTGCTAAATATTTACGGATATTTCCACATCCTGATCTCGTCGTCTTTTTTCACAACTCCATGATCACTCAAATATTGTTGATCCTCATCAATTATCATTCTTAGAAGATACCAGAAGTCTTGCAGGTTTTCCTTCAACATCAGGAGGATTTTGTCACAAATCATCCCTCTCAGCAGGTGTTGCCGTTCCCAGTTCACTGCCAGGTCTCAGTTTTCCAACTTTGTGTCCCCCACCTTTAATGACAATGAGTCAAAGTCTTCCAAAAAAAAAAAAAAATCACTGAGTCATATGTTCCTCTTCCCCCAGCGACAAACAATAAGTAATCAAGTCCAGAGTCAAGTTAACAATACGTCTTAATGCCATAAAACAAAGGCTTAAAACCCTTTACCCCCTTAGGGACTACTGAGATGCATGTAATCTCTTACTTAAGGGCACTTTTAGGGGGTAAAAACTTAATGAGCCTCGTTTAGGTGTTGATCACTAACAATTATCGAGAACGGCGATGACTGACAAAAAAAAATCCCTTTAAAGGACTTCATTTTATAAGCTAAAAGCAGCTTTACTTGAGCCTTTACTCTGTAAGCACTGTTGTCACGGCAACTTGTAAATGTAAGATAATCTCCGTCTGTCAGAAAATGCAGGTGATGTACGGATGTAATCTCTGGGAGAGTTTTATTTAAAAACGCTGGCAGACAGATACAAATCAGTGATCAAAAATCAGAGTGGAGAAACAGGTAATGGTGGAACGAGGCCCAGACATGATATCTAAGGCGGAGACAAAGAGCAAACAGAGTCGGAAACCAGAATATCAACACAGTGGTACAAAAGGCTTGGTAATGTGAGACACAAGGTACAGTGTGTATACTTCACAAAGTCTATGTGTACTGAGAGTTCTGATAAGCGCATGCTGTGATTGCGCTCTAATCCGGAACAGGTGCAGGGTAGTTAGTCCTAACGGTGCTGCAGGGGTGTGTATGTGAGTAGCAGTTTGAGGTGTGACGCTGTGCACAGACGTGACACCATCGAAGGCAAACTTCATATCCTGGAGCATCTAAAGCGTGGTGAGAAAGCAACAAATTTGTCTAAAGAATATCGGATCCTGAAAAATTCAATCTCAACTTTTAAAGCAAAAGAAAAAAAGCTCTGAGACTTCATCCATAACTGCAATCAACATGACGGGCTGAAAAGAAAGAAGATGCAGTAAGCATTCATTGCACTTCCTTGTTGGTTTATGGCAGATTTCATCCATTCTGAACAAGGAGACCACTCAGGTTCTTCTTGCATTCTGTTAGGTTTAACTTCTGCGACTCACGCTGCAGCTGACAAGCCTTCAATCATCTGGGTTTACTGGCTCTCTGCAGCTCTGTAATGCTTGGCAAAAATACATCGGGCCCCAGCAACGATCAAAGCTACCTCAAGAACCACCAGGCAATGGATGGGACAGCGGGAAGCATTGCCATCTTATAGCTCCAGATTTATTGTACATGTGAGTTTACTCTGGGTTTCCAGATGCCTAAAACATGTTGGTAACATTGAACACGATGCTGGGAGGTCCAAGTCAGGTCAGGTTTTGGACCTGCTATCGGTAACCATGTAAATCCGATACTACCTGTGTCATGGTCGAAATGCTGGTGACTAAACCGGCAACCCCAAACCTATGTGTGAGGAGGGTATGAGGACACCCTGGCAGGACAAAAACAAGGCCTGTCTACTGAAGGGCAGAAGAACTCTCTTGATTACAAGGAGTCAACAGCTATCTACCAAATGGAGCTGGCGTCCCATGAAAGCATTCAAACTCAGCGCTGTTGACTCTTATGGCAACTGCTGCATCCCCAGTGAACCTCAGATGTACTGGCCCCGTCTCTCCTCTGGTTTAGATGAGCTGGGGATGAGAGAAGCTCTCAATAAGTGTTTAAGCTTCCTCACGTGGTCCTTAACACTTATCGAGAGCTTCTCTCATCCCCAGCTCATCTAAACCAGAGGAGAGGCAGGGCCAGTATGTCTGAGGTTCACTGGGGATGCAGCAGTTGCCATAAGAGTCAGCAGCACTGAGTTCGAGTGCTTTTAAGGGACTCCAGCTCCATTTGGTAGATGGCCATTGACTCCTTGTAATCAAGAGAGTCCACCCACCCACCCACCCACCAGCTCATCTAAACTGTCCTGGCTTGAAGATCATCAAATGAATGACGATCTTCACTTGGCATAGTCGGAAATGACTGAAGCTGGTCAGAAAGAAAAGAAAGATGCTGGGAGGTATGTAACATAATTCCCCGCCTCCAACCAGGAAACGATCCCCTCAACTTCCTACTCAAGACCTCACGATGTTCTCCTTAAAGGAGAACTGAAGGAATTTTTTTTATTATCAAAATTCTATTTATCTCATCTCATTATCTGTAGCCGCTTTATCCTGTTATACAGGGTCGCAGGCAAGCTGGAGCCTATCCCAGCTGACTACGGGCGAAAGGCGGGGTTCACCCTGGACAAGTCGCCAGGTCATCACAGGGCTGACACATAGACACAGACAACCATTCACACTCACATTCACACCTACGCTCAATTTAGAGTCACCAGTTAACCTAACCTGCATGTCTTTGGACTGTGGGGGAAACCGGAGCACCCGGAGGAAACCCACGCGGACACGGAGAGAACATGCAAACTCCACACAGAAAGGCCCTCGCCGGCCACGGGGCTCGAACCCGGACCTTCTTGCTGTGAGGCGACAGCGCTAACCACTACACCACTGTGCCGCCCCTCTATTTATCTCATTTTATTAAATATCGGAATGCATGTTTGATCGCTATTTTGTCGCTGCTATAGCAAGTTCTGAGTGTTTGAAATATGCTCTGTAATATATCAGTCCATATGTCAAAGCAATGGCCGTAAACGAGATGCGTTGAGACCTGTGCGAGACATCGTAGGACGGAAGTAAAACATACAAAGGAAATCAAAGTGACCGACATCTGCCAACATTGTCAAAAGACGCGCGCGCCCTCTTTCGAATGCTGATGTAATCAAGCCGGAAGTTTTGTTTGTTTTGATAGCAATCAGGAAAGTTTGAAAAAAGTAGGCAGTAATCGTCATTTAAACTCGTTTTTGTCCAATATTTCGTTTGGAAAACAGTTTTCAAAATGGCGGCACTGACACCTGGCTGACACTTCACGTTTTGAAGTCTCGCACAAGTCTCGTGAAGATCGCGCGGATAAGCTTATAAATGCATTCCTTATCTTCTGAGGATAAGTTCCTCAGAATTCAGGAAAACACACCAATTCTTCAATTTGTTCCTGCTCTGTAACGCTACCAGAACTGTAAAAGGAACAAATTTTCTGTGACGTGCCTTATTTTTTATCTTCTTTTAAACTGCTGGCTGGAATGACTAAGTGCTCAAAAGTGGCAAATGTGTCACCGTGTGACAGATGGGAACATCACCCTGCCATCTTTTCACCCAAATAAAACCATGCAAAATGGATGCATTCAGAAAAGCTGGTGTGATATTGCAATTTTGAATTTGAATATTCCTGAAGAACGCTTTGTTCCTTGATAAAGGTGCTGGTTATGAAATTTTCATTTTCATCTGGGGCACAAATCATACTCTCATGTTGTACTTTGCATGATTCCAGGATTGCCAGGATGTATTTGTGGTGTACATGTTACTGCAGGGGCGGCACGGTGGTGTAGTGGTTAGCGCTGTCGCCTCACAGCAAGAAGGTCCGGGTTCGAGCCCCGTGGCCGGCGAGGGCCTTTCTGTGCGGAGTTTGCATGTTCTCCCCGTGTCCGCGTGGGTTTCCTCCGGGTGCTCCGGTTTCCCCCACAGTCCAAAGACATGCAGGTTAGGTTAACTGGTGACTCTAAATTGAGCGTAGGTGTGAATGTGAGTGTGAATGGTTGTCTGTGTCTATGTGTCAGCCCTGTGATGACCTGGTGACTTGTCCAGGGTGAACCCCGCCTTTCACCCGCAGTCAGCTGGGATAGGATCCAGCTTGCCTGCGACCCTGTAGAAGGATAAAGCGGCTACAGATAATGAGATGAGATGTTACTGCAGGCTGTGTTCTGTGTTCGTATTTAATCACAAGATGAACAGGAATAACGTCTCAGGAATAACAGGACTGATTACGCCGATACATCAAACCTGAGAGGAACAACTTCATCAGCTTGATGTAGTCGGCTGTATCCAGTGTACGGTATGTACTGTATGGAAATGGCATGCAAATGGAGCAACATCAATCATTTTCAACTCACGTATTTATTTATTTATTTATTTATTTATTTAGCATTCATCAGTTTGGAAACCTTGAGCCAATAACTGCATTAATATACAACTTTCTTCTCGGCACATATTTCTCGAGTGAATGTTTTCTGGGTTCAGCTCAGCTCTGTTTATCCCTCGCTCACAGATCCAGCCTGATGACTTTCCAGTGTAAAAGCTTTTCCTGACAGCTCAGGGAGGATTTTTAAGACTCTGTAAGACTCTTGTGTGCCATGAAGGGTGACATGAAGCTTTGTCAAACTCAACTCCTGTATTCATAACGCGCCTGTCCAACTGCGGCAGGAAGAGAGATGACTGCTAACGTTCCACCTGACTGCTGCACGATGGGATTATATTTCATCCATTCCTTGCTATAGGCACGACACTTCAACATTTTCTTTTTTTTTTTTAACTGCCACGCCGCTCTCGAATTCTGGCTTCTCATTGGTCAGAAGGTGTTGATTCATTTTCTATAATAGATCACAGGTTTGTGAGAGTGCACACGGTTGAATACGTTATCATTTCTATAGCAACAGTGCGTTCACAGGGGCGTGTACAGAGGACACGCCGCACAAAAATCATTCTTATGGTGACATCTGTGTGAACAGAAACATGTTTATTAGCTCATCTGTCTGTAAGGCGAGGCGTCTGTCGTCCACAGTTCAGTTAAATCGTATCTCGTCCGTCAGTTCTCCGTGGACTTCCGTTCTGAATGTTTTGTTTGAAAGAACTCATCACTCCGCACAAAACTCATTCATCATTTTGTCAAATCTTTGCTAATGAGTTACTAATTAGGCCAAATTAAGGAATTTTCCAGCCGTCTCACTAGAATTTTTTTTTTTTATCTCTCTCTCATTTCTCATCTGATTCCAGTTCTGATTGATGTTTTGGATCGATCTTCCCTTGAGGAACAAAACTTGGTTGTTTGCTCATTTTCCTGTTGTAAACAATTTGTTTATTTTCAGTTAAATCAGATCTCAATGGATTTCAG
Source organism: Neoarius graeffei (assembly GCF_027579695.1). Taxonomy (NCBI): domain Eukaryota; kingdom Metazoa; phylum Chordata; class Actinopteri; order Siluriformes; family Ariidae; genus Neoarius; species Neoarius graeffei. The sequence goes on along the minus strand of NC_083574.1, from coordinate 2,231,970 downwards.
TTTTATTTGAAAGAACTCGACCTTCTGAACAACACTCGGTCGTTGTTTTATCAATTTTTGCTAATGAGCTGCTAATTAGGTCACCTTAACGAGTTTACAGACTTCTCATTAGAATTGTATCTCCTCTTGCAATTCGCACCCGATTTCATCTCTGTTTTGGGTCGATCTTCCCTCGGGGAACAAACTTTACTCCTTTGTTCGTTGATTTTTTTTGGTTGTAAACAATTTGTTTACACCTTTGTTTATTTTCAGTTAAACCGTGTCTCCTCCCTCCGTCAGTTCTCAATGGATTTCAGTTTTGATTGTTTTATTTGAAAGAACTCGACCTTCTGAACAACGCTCGGTCATTGTATTGTCAATTTTTTGCAAACAAATCAGTAATCAGGTCACTTAACACATTTCCTTCTGGCTAGAATTGTATCTCCTCTCTCATTTATCATGCGAATTCAGTTCTGATCGATGTTTTGGGTCGATCTTCTCTTGGGGAACAAAATTTGGTCCTTTGCTGATATTCCTGTTGTAAACAGTTAGTGGTGGAGGTTGGTCCTCTCTCACATCGTTACATTTCAGTTCTGTTTGATGTTTTGGTCGTCATGGCCGTTTTGATGGCAGGACAGATGAGCAACTACGTCCTTGACGTTCTGGTTATTTCTTTTAATGGAAGGAGTCTTCAGTGTCAGCGCTTTGTACCATTCAAATTTAAAGCTGTAACTTTACGTTTTCTGATGTCTTCAGAAGTCTTATTAACTTCAAGAAAAAGAAAAAAACATTAGCTGGTGAGGAAAGGACATTTATTGCTGCTATAACATAACAAAAGTCAGAACTTGTTTCATGAATTTTCCACCACATTATAGATTTATTCCTCACCTACAGTATTACTAATATTTTATGAATGTAAACATGACACTCAGACATTACTGATTATTGAGTATTACTGCAACTTTTTAAAAATCATAATTTCTAATAAAGTATTAAGAATTTGCACGAAAAAAGAAACTCATATAAACAACAGTTAAAGTGAGGCTGAAGGACAGGACTCGCTCTCGCTTGTTAGAATTCCTCTGGATTTTGTGTCACATCGATTTTGCATAATTTATTCTGTCAGGCGCGTTACCTTCACTCCTTTAGACAGCTTCCTCCTTGTTTTCACTTCTCTATAGCTCTGGCTCTCTCACAATGCCGGGATGGGAAGAAATCATTCCAACATGGTCTCATATAGAATCTACACTTCTGTTAAACGTCCCAAAGGAATCTATGATCTTAAACAAAGCAATTAAACAAATGAATGGGATTAATTTAATTTTATTCGCCTTCACTCTGACTTTTTCTCTACACCAGTGCACAGGTGTATTCTCTTCAAACGTCAAGAGCTTCAGTTCATGTTCACAATGTTCAAACATCAGAACGGGAAACATTGTGATCTCACAGTGAAGTGTGACTTTCTTTCTTTCACTGTGGTATGGGTGTTGGTTTGAGCCAGATGAGTATTTTTGGTTTGAGTATTTCAGAAGCTGCTGATCTCCTCCTGGGGTTTTCACACACAATCAACAGTCTCTAGAGTTTACACAGAATGGTGCGGAAAACAAAAACCACTGAGTGAGTGAGTGACAGTTCTGTGGGTGGAAACAAACGCCTTGTTGATGAGAGGGTCAGAGATCAGAAAATGGCCAGATTGAGCAGTCTGAGCTGCCAGGAAGGATATAGTAACTCATATAATCACTCTTTACAACCGTGGTGAGCAGAAAAGCATCTCAGCAACAGCAGAAGAACACACTGGGTTCCACTCCTGCAGCCAAGAACAGGAATCTTAGAATCAACAACAAGTTCCTATTAAAGTGGCCGGGGAGTGTGTGTGTATAAAGTTATAATGTTAGTCAGAGGGGCGTGGCTAGTGGTGAAAACTTTCCTTATTATGTGTCTAAGGAGGTTATGAATGAAATCAAGATCATTTCACTCAAGTTCAATAAAGAGTAGAAATGGCACCGGTCTGATATCAGGCTGATACCAGAAAAAAAAAAAAAAAGATGGATTGATATCAGAACAAACGTATCGGATTCTGTACCAAACAGCACAGATCACAGATTGGAAGACTTCAATGCTTTTTTTTTTCTTTTGTAGAAATCGACTATTATATTTGATTTTGATTTTTATGGGAGAATTCCAATACAGCAAACACTGAAATAATGATCAGCTTCAGACTTCATAATAAAATTACAGATAACAGACTAGAATAGAATTTGGAGTCTGGTTTTTTTTAAATACATAAATACATTTTTAAATACAAAAAAAATCTCATCTCATTATCTGTAGCCGCTTTATCTTGTTCTACAGGGTCGCAGGCGAGCTGGATCCTATCCCAGCTGACTACGGGTGAAAGGCGGGGTTCACCCTGGACAAGTCGCCAGGTCATCACAGGGCTGACACATAGACACAGACAACCATTCACACTCACATTCACACCTACGCTCAATTTAGAGTCACCAGTTAACCTAACCTGCATGTCTTTGGACTGTGGGGGAAACCGGAGCACCCGGAGGAAACCCACACGGACACGGGGAGAACATGCAAACTCCACACAGAAAGGCCCTCGCCGGCCACGGGGCTCGAACCCAGGACCTTCTTGCTGTGAGGCGACAGCGCTAACCACTACACCACCGTGCCACCCACAAAAAAAAAACCATTTGTGTTTAAATTTGATTTACTGTTAATGTTAGAGGGTTTAAGAGCAGATGCAAAAAGCGTTGAGATAACTGAAGAGTTTGATGAAGAAAATCATTGTCATAGATTTTATTGATAAAGTGTGTAAACGGTTTCTGTATAACGGACGTGAGAACAGGAAGCAACTTGTTTCATGAACGTTTCACTTTAAACCATTAAAAATAAGTGACGTATGACATCATTCTTCTTTAATCAAGAGAACATTGTAAATGTTGGTAAATTGTCACGGTGTACGAGGAATAAAGCATTTCAGTATTTCAGAACCTGTGACTACTGAGATCTGCTGTAAATACTGAAAAATATAATATTCTGTACATTTACGATCGTAGAAATGTTCTAAATATTTCATAACATTTTCTTTTTATCCTCAGCTCCACTTTCAGTATAAATATTTCTCCCAGTGGATTTCATTTCCTGCTTGTTTTATCTTTCAGCTTCATCATGGATGTGGGCGTGGCACATGGCACATTCCAGAGCACATTCAACACTCTGATTGGCCACCACTTGGTGATGGTAGCATCTCATTTGCATACAAATTCTCAACTGTTTTTTTTTTTTTCGCCCTCATCAACTAGGACAAAAAGACCAGCTCACACTTCATTTCAGCACAATAAGGACGGTACTTACGCTGAGCAGCAGGGGGCGACTCTCCTTGACGGCGCCGACGCAGCCCAGGCAGCCAATCAGCATGATGATGGTTCCCATGGCGATGAGGAGATTTGCAGCAGACAGAGACGGCAGAGAGGTGGAGAGAGTCGCAAAGTTTCCTTGGGTGACAGACAGCCAGACGCCGACTCCCAGAATCCCACATCCCCCCAGCTGGGAAAGAGAGAATAGACAGTGCAAAAGTTTGTACGCCCTTAGGACAAAAACGAGAACAGCAAAGACACCGATACCAGCGTGTACAGTTTTACAAACGCTGGTTAAATAAATGGTAGGGAAAACAATCTACATCAAATATATTTACATAATAATTCCATATCATTTTAGAAACCTTCTTTCCTTTGTGAAATCCTTAACTCTCCGTTTTTAACTTCTTAAGATTCTTTTTTTAAAATATTAATTTTAAAACAGGGTCAGCACGGTGGTGTAGTGGTTAGCGCTGTCGCCTCACAGCAAGAAGGTCCTGGGTTCGAGCCCCGTGGCCGGCGAGGGCCTTTCTGTGCGGAGTTTGCATGTTCTCCCCGTGTCCGCGTGGGTTTCCTCCGGGTGCTCCGGTTTCCCCCACAGTCCAAAGACATGCAGGTTAGGTTAACTGGTGACTCTAAATTGAGCGTAGGTGTGAATGTGAGTGTGAATGGTTGTCTGTGTCTATGTGTCAGCCCTGTGATGACCTGGCGACTTGTCCAGGGTGAACCCCGCCTTTCACCCGTAGTCAGCTGGGATAGGCTCCAGCTCGCCTGCGACCCTGTAGAACAGGATAAAGCGGCTACAGATAATGAGATGAGATGAGAATTTTAAAACACAGGTACATTTCCCAAAATGCAAACTTGTGCACTCGGCTATAAATCTTAAGATCTCAGGCTAACCTTAACCTCGGTGATGTACAGGAAATCTTTCAGCATTTTTAGTTTTTTAATAAAAGCTGTCAGGTTAAAACAGAGGAGGAACTCCAGCATCGTCCTTCAGTACGGTACGTCATCTGATCAAAACATCTTTACAGTGTTTAAACAGTACATTTAATAGACATCATGACAACAACCAACCTGAAACTGTTACGTGTCTGTGTGTGTGTGTGTGAGAGAGAGAGAGAGAGAGAGAGAGAGAGAGAGCAGTTCATTTCAGCGAGAACTGAGCACGGAGACACTTCAAGTCGAGGTCCAATTGTGTTTAAACTCCATAATGTCTTAGAAATAAAACTCAGCACAAGGAGTTCATCACTAGCAGCACACATCAACAACACACACACCCACACAGCGAAATAAAATACGCAGAAGTCTCTGATTGATTAATAAGAAGTCAGTTACACTTTTATTAAAAAAAAAAATTAATCTCAAAGCATCTCTATATCCGGTATACAGAAAGAGCAAGCGAGACAGAATATTTTAGCCAAATCATCAACAATAAGCATTATAATCAACCTCATTAAATAAATAATAAGTGTGATATTATTAGCTTTTGTTTACATAAAATTCCCAAAGCGCTTCCTCTTCCATCCTGCTTAATTGCACTTCCGTCTGAAATCGGGCAGATTCAGCATGAAAACGAGTTCAGTCCCTGCTCCAGTCTGCGCTTTCCGAGGTATCCGATTATTTAGCACAAAAGTCTTTTAGCACAAGTTCTAAAGTCTCTTAGTACAACTCTGTGTTCTTTAGCACAACTCCGGATTATGGTCACAATAATCGAAAAAATGCTCATCTTGATACAGGAAGGGGTTTATTATGATCAGAGGTGGACAAAGAACCCAACTTCATTACTTAAATCAAAGTACAGATCCACTGGTTAAATGTTACTCCGATACAAGTGAAAGTTCTCCAGTCAAATCTTTACTCAAGTTAAAATACTAAAGTACTTGCTTTTAAAAATACTTCAGTATTAAAAGTACATTTTCTGTCAACACACTGTTGTATTATTACCACAACGCTTACAAAACCTAACGCCTCTGAATCAACCGGCTGGATTTACTGAGGCTACATCCACACGACAACGGCAACGAGATTTTTTTTTTTAAATATCACGTCCACATGGGCAACAGATCAGTAAAATATCAGGCTCATATGGCAACGCAACGCTTGCTGAAAACGATGCAATACACCTGCCACACGTCTACGTGCGCTGTAAGACGGTCCCATCGGAGACACCAGAACAATAGAAGAAGTAGACGCATGCGCATAAACCCCTTCTTCTGTAGCATCAGCCACATAAAGTTTTGATTATTAATCAGTAGCGTAAAATGAAAGACACGGAAAGAGGAATGAATGGGGGTAGATGGAAGCCAGTACGCCAACATTCTGATATCCTCCAGAATTTTTTAATGGTCCGGAATAAATTGAATGCTACACGTTGATGGATTACTTTGTTCTTCTACGCCCTTTTTGAGGAATGTATTGTCGGACTTAAACCAACATCTGAAGAGGTGAGATCGCTCCTTTTTTTTCCCTATTTTTGCTGGCGGGATTGTTTTTGTTTTTGGAAAGCAGTGAAAATATTTTGTAAGCGCGTTTCATGAACCAAGTTATAGGATTTGTTGACAACTCGCATCGAGTTCGTTACACTTCTACCCGGCGTGAAGCACTGACAGTCATGTGGTTGTGACGTCATCGTAAACAAATCCGTTCTACTCATCCAGACGACTTTGCAATGGCGCCGTTGCCAGATTTTTCCACTCTGGAACCCGTTCTCAAAAGATTTCGTTTTGGGGCACCCAAAACGCCGGTGCCGTGTGGACGCCAGGCCGAAACGATAAGCAATTTTATCAGATTCACCTGAATCCGTTGCCGTGTGGACAGGGCCTGACTCACTTGTAGAACCTGTAGAATAAACACCTTTAATCACAGATAAACACAGATTTCTATATTCTGTTTATTTGGTAAGATTATGCTAAAACATATTTCTGAAAGCACTTCAGATAAGTTAACATTATTCATGTTAGTGTAACGCCATGTTTACATGCTAACTAACAGTGTCCAAGTTAACTAGCTATGTGTTAATGTTAGCTGTGGACAAGGCTACGGCAACTTGGCGGGAAAATCCATAGAAAGTCATTTGACGAACCAGATGTTTAGCTATTGCAGCGTTACCGCTAGCTCTAAAAGCACAGACAACTTCACTGCAAGCTTTCTCTTGGAATAAAACGTTTATATCCCTCAATATGCTTCTGCAGGTTGGACGGCGAGTTTTTGTCGGCCGTGATGTGGTTCGTTTTCGCCAAACAAAGCAAACATTTAAAACGAAACGAATCTTTAATCCTTTCAGAAAACTGAAACATGGGTTCTAGGTAAAGCCATGAGTGTGTGTGCGCTCCCGAGAAGAACCGCCTCCTTCCATTGTGTCATCAACTGATCGTGTTCAATAATGCTGCTGAGAAATCACTGAGCTTGATTTTATACAGTCTATGGACGTGACGTGACCCGAGTGATTACTGATAGACTGTCTCAGGGTCACCTGTGAAAAAAAAACACGTTTTAGAAAAGAAAAGAAAGAAACATCCACTTTCAAAGCACCTTCATAGTAACGAGTAACGAGGAGCTTGATAGAAATGTCGTGGAGTGAAAAGTACGATATTTGTCTTTCAAATGTAGTGAAGTTAAAGTCATAAGTTTCCAAAAAAAAATGCTGAAGTAAAGTACAGATACTCAAAAAGTGTACTTAAGTGCAGTGTTTCCCACAGACCAGGTAGCAATTTGTGGTGCTCCACTGTGCCGATGAGGGAATCGTGCGCGGTGGGGTCGTGGCGGTCGGTGGAGTCGGTCATTGGGGTGTATGCAAAGTGTTTACAGCGGGCGGTGTTCAAACACAGTATTTTTCTTCAGAGTCACCTGCTGGGACTATTTTAAAGCTACAAGAAGCATTTGAGATTATTCAGTTCAATCTAAATTCTTTTAAGTTCTTTAAGAGAAGACAGCTAAAACAATTTTTACCAGAACCCTGCCTGGTTTCATTCCTCGACCCAACTTTACATTACAGGACAGGCCATTAGTTTGCTGGGCTTGATGTTGGTGGAAAACCTGTCTTTTAAATTTATGAAAATTACTCACCAAAATTGAAGTTAAAGTTTAGTTTTTTGCCTTTTTGGTGGCAATCTTTCAATCATTCTTTAGTTGACATTCAAGGAATAAATTGCAAAAAACAAGCTGGAGGTTTTTATTTTAAATACTGAACTCAACACTTACCTCAACCAATACTGAAATGAAATAAATAGTATAATGTAACAACAAAATAATAATAAAATAAAATATCATAATTAGATGTGAGAAACCACTTAAGGTAACACCAAGGCAACTAACAATAATGAAAAAGCATTACCCTAATTGGTGCAAAGCCTGCATGCCCTATCAGAACATTTAATTCTGCTTGGCTTCCTGAAAAAAAACTCCAGTGCCCTATCGTAAGGGAAGTCATTGGGTTCGGGACCATTTATGGAGATTCGTAAGCAGGCTGCCAGATGTTCCCCTTGGAGCCTATTCCTGAGGTCTGTTTTAATCTATGGATAAAAAAAGTACATTTTCTTCATCATCAAAGCACTAAAAATTTCCATTACATCAAAAAAATATACAAAGGAATACTGAATTTCTATGTGCTTCCTCTATTCATAGCTGAGAAATCTACTTCGCCAATAAAGCTAATAAAGATGTTTCTTAAAATATTCAGATTTTATGCTTCTGATAGCATCAACTAGGCATCCCCGCGAGTATAACAACATTTTATTTAGGCTAGTGGGAAATCCTTATTTATTGTGAATGTCAAGCCATTATTAATAACTTGCATGAATGCTGAAGCGGGATAAACGGGATAATGCAATAAGGCTGGTTCCTCGCGTCAAGCTGCTACTGTCTGCATCAAAATTGGTTTATAGCCTGACTCAGGGATGTCCGTTTCCTGTAAGCCAAGAAGGCTATGATAAAGCTCATCACGAGCACGACGTAGGCTACCTTTTAAAATAAGGGGTCGGAAGGCGAAACGGGAAGGCTGCGTTATTTTTAATTAGCCTAACAGGCCTACTTGCAGTCCGGGTATATGCGCACCGGCAGGCCTGTGTACGCGCACGTGAATGAGAAGAAAGAGCACTATGAATGAACGGAACGATACGCAATGGATTTTTTTTTTTCAAAATTGCAAGTCTGATTGTGTGGCGCTAGGAATCCATTGTGTGGCGCTGCGCAACACAATGGTCTATGTATGGGAAACCCTAGGGTGACCAGATTCCCTAGTCTGAAACCGGGACACTTTTGCACGCGACCATGCTCGTGCTCGCACACCTTTTTTTACGTAAACGTGACACTCAGAGAGGTGCTCTTAGCATTGTGTTGAAGCTCACATTTATCAACATCTCACATGAAATAAAACAAACACGCATTTTGTTATCTAGTAGCATAGTGGTGTACAGATCAGTTAAATTATGGTCAGACAGCAGATGTTGTAATGGCTGAGAATAGGCCAGGCTATGTCCATAGGCCAAATTTACACTGATTTATTTCACCTGTTTGTGAGAACACCAAGAAGAATGCATATGCACATGTCGGCTATATCTCTAAAATTGTATGCACTACAGCATGAACTTAAAAAGTAGATATGTGACCTCAACATAGCCTCGGTCAGAATCAACCTTACTAACCATTCCCCACAACTGAATGAATAAAGCAAGATGATGTGGACAAAAGTGAACACTTTAATGGAAGGTGCAACAAGCTGTTCAACACAGCAATATGGCCAAACTGTCAGAATGGTGTGTTAAACAGAAACAAAAAAGAGACAAGTGATTTGAGAATATACACTACGGAAGCCGAGAGAGGCCCTTCATATAATCCTTTTTTTTATTCACCTTGTTATCCCGAGATAACGATATAATTAATTCAGGATCTCGAGAAAACAAAACAATTATTTCATGATCTCGAGTAAACAGCTGAGAAATGGTTCATTCAGGTGCGCCAAGAGACTTGTGATATGCTGACTTTGGGGCTATTTCTCATTCTGTATAGACACAACTTTGGTCATTAGAATGTCTGGAATAATCGATCACCTAATAAGGCAATATTTTGATCAGGGGTTGACACAGGGAGAGATTGCATTAAGTCTTTTAATAAGGGATAATTTCAAAATTAGTCCGCGGCACCTCCGCAGAAGACTGGCCTGGCTTCGTCTCTACCGACGGAGATACAGTGATCCAGCTGAGATCATGAAATAACGGTTTTGTTTTCTCGAGATCTCGAATTAGTTGTGTTGTTTTCTTGAGATCCTGAATTAATTATGTCGTTATCTCGGGATAACAAGGTGAATAAAAAAAGATTATATGAAGGGCCTCTCGCGGCTTCCGTAAACATACACTCAAACAAAACAGCAGTAAAGGAGGAGAGGGGTGACAGCCCGAGGAAAGCCCCCACAGGAGCGCACAGCATTTGCAGCATAGGCTACCCAACTCAGTACAAGAACAAAGCACTTACAGTGTGTGCAGTCGGCTTCGTGCGCATTGTTCTGCACCTCTCGGAGGAAGGGCTAGGTGCCCTGTAAATCTTTGGAAAAGGTACATTTTCTTTTCGGCATAATTGCTGCAGCATTACTGCTGCTAGCTGCTAGACAAAGAACATTCGCGCCAGTTAATGTTTATTTTATTGTTGCATGGCAACCCGTTCTGTTGTCTGGAATAATGTGGCTAAATAAACCCCCATGCCACAGGGCCAGGGGGCAGTAACCAGGAAAATTTGCGATTCCTGTCAATTCATCAAAATAGTAAATGCAGACATTTCTCCGATTCCCACGCTGCTCAGTCGCAAACGTCGCGAGTGGCGAAAACCGGGACATATCTGTGTCCCAACAGACCTTTGTCGGGACTCGGGACACACAACCCCAAATCAGGACTGTCCCGGTAAAACCGGGACGTCTGGTCACCCTAGGAAACCCTGAAGTACAGAACTCAAGTAAATGTACTTCGTTACTGTCTGTCCACCTCTGATTATGATTACTTAGGAACTGGAAGCCCTGAAACGTGGACTGAAAATCCGATTCTTTGGTGTCTTTGGATATTTATAGTGAAGCCGTAACAAACCTTGAATTGTCGGCACCTTCACAGATAACTTCAGTCACTTCTGAACATATCACAAATTCAACTGACTGTCAATAATTACGCATTTGCTGAATTAATGAATTAACCAGGGGATTATGTTTTCTTTCAACCTTTTTTCTTTTGTAAAAATTTAAAATAAAGAACAAACAAAAAGCTTTCTTTACATTCTTATCATCTTGTAAATTTCGCTTGAATTTTCATTCTTTATCAAATTAGCAAATTGTAAATAATAAATATGGTATAATTTAAGCTTAGCACTTTAATAAAGACAGAGCAAAGCTGTGAGTTGGCTGTAGCGGTGTACTGGGTCAGGGGACGCGCTGTGGTCAGTCATTTGGAGGGAGGATTGGTGACATACGGACTCCATCAAACATGGCGGTTTCAAGATGGCGGAGTGGGGAAATACAATCGCTCGTTTTCGATCAGAATCTCGGCAACTTTCATAAAAAACGTCCATCAAACATCTTTAAACATGATCAGCAAATATTCATAACAAAGATTAAGTGTTCTTGGATCTTGTGCTAAAGAACTCAGAGTTTGTGCTAAATAACCATAAACCGTTTCCGACATTCTGTTCGAGCTTAAAAAACAGAGATGTCACATATGTTTTAAATTTGCACCCCGTCTCACATGACTAACAGACTGAATACAGGATTTTCTCTCTCCTTATGCTCGTCTATAACTTACAGAAAAATCAGTATGAATTAAAAAGCATTCTCACTCTGAGGATGTCTGTATTAAAACCCCTCGTGTCTCTCCTGCAGCTCGTTGATCTCTAATTATTTAAATAAAAATGTTATTGGCTCCATTATTAAAAGAGTATTTTTTTATCTTCCTGCACTTTCACTACGAGTCGAGGTTTAACCCGGGACGAATCTCCAACACCACACACACCTCAGAGTTCTGCTTCAGAGCCTGTTTAAGGTTTAACCACAGCGCTGCTGAGTCCTGGACTCGTCCAGCGAATACGCCACTGATAACAAATGGATTAATAACCACATATACAGTGCTGTGCAAAAGTCTTGGCAGCCTAATGTTTTGGGGTTTTTTACATACAGGTTTTGTTATAGATTTCTATTTTATGACTTCTACATTATTGAGTCAAAACATTACAAACAAAAAACATTTTAGAGTTCAAAATGTTTGGGTATTCTTCCAGCACAAAATTAAACGTTACAGAAAAAAAGATGTTTGTAATATGTCTGAGCAGTATATTCCATCAGAGACACTTTTCAGATGAAGAAAGAAAGCATAATGAAGGCTGCTGGGTTTTGGTGTAAAATGAAGAAGTGAGTGTGACAGTCAAAGTGTCCAGAAGAACTGGGGCTGGTTCTGTAAGATGCTCAGGAAAACCTACACATCATTTCCGCATAAAACTGACCTCACTGGACCTCAGACTGATTTTTTTTAAAGCTAAGGCTCGCCTCGGGGCGGCACAGTGGTGTAGTGGTTAGCGCTGTCTCCTCAAAGCAAGAAGGTCCGGGTTCGAGCCCCGTGGCCGGCGAGGGCCCATGCTGCCCTTCCTTCTTTATTTATTTATTCTTGTTAGATGACCTATAAACTTTATTTAATTCTTTCTTTCTTTCTTTCTTTCTTTCTTTCTTTCTTTCTTTTTGTTAGATGACCTATAAATTATTTTCTTTATTTCTTTCTTTATTTTTGATAGATGACCTATAAACATCTTTCTTTCTTTCTTTCTTTCTTTCTTTCTTTCTTTTTGTTAGATTACCTATAAATTACTTATTTATTTATTTATTTATTTTTGTTAGATTACCTATAAACTTTATTTAATTCATTCTTCTTTCTTTTTGTTAGATTACCTATAAACTTTATTTGATTAATTCTTTCTTTCTTTCTTTCTTTCTTTCTTTCTTTCTTTTTGTTGAACTATAAACTCTTTCTTTTTGTTTGATGACCTATAAATTTTCTTTCTTTCTTTCTTTCTTTCTTTCTTTCTTTCTTTCTTTCTTTCTTTCTATTAGATGACCTATAAATTATTTTCTTTCTTTCTTTCTTTCTTTCTTTCTTTCTTTCTTTCTTTGTTAGATGACCTATAAACTTTATTTAATTCTTTCTTTCATCCTTTCTTTTTGTTAGATGACCTATAAATTATTTTATTTATTTATTTGTTTGTTTGTTTTTGTTAGATGACCTATAAACATTTTTCTTTCTTTCTTTCTTTCTATTTGTTGAATGATCTATAAACTCTCTTTCTTTTTGTTTGATGACCTATAAATTTTCTTTCTTTCTTTCTTTCTTTCTTTCTGTTAGATGACGTATAAACTTTTTCTTCATAACTTTTTTAGCTACCTTGCAAGACTGCTTAATGAAGCCTTATTGCTGTCCACACATTGGTTTCTATAATATGTATAATATTAGCAGAATTCCTCATGTGTGAAATGTGCAGATTGGAGCTCCATGCTTAAGAGAATATGGAAATGCATCAACCTGATTTTTGGTGGCTTTTGCAACCGTATGATGTCTGTATGACGTATGAACGTGTACCACCATAGGGAACCTGATCATAAGTGCAAGGCAGCATATCTCATAAACACTTGACCACCAGGCAACGAAATTTGTATTTTTATTTCCATAAGATAGATGGGGGCGGCACGGTGGTGTAGTGGTTAGCGCTGTCGCCTCACAGCGAGAAGGTCCGGGTTCGAGCCCCGGGGCCGGGGAGGGCCTTTCTGTGCGGAGTTTGCATGTTCTCCCCGTGTCCGCGTGGGTTTCCTCCGGGTGCTCCGGTTTCCCCCACAGTCCAAAGACATGCAGGTTAGGTTAACTGGTGACTCTAAATTGAGCGTAGGTGTGAATGGTTGTCTGTGTCTATGTGTCAGCCCTGTGATGACCTGGCGACTTGTCCAGGGTGAACCCCGCCTTTCACCCGTAGTCAGCTGGGATAGGCTCCAGCTCGCCTGCGACCCTGTAGAACAGGATAAAGCGGCTACAGATAATGAGATGAGATGAGGCTCGTCTCACACCAAATACTGACTTTGCATTTATTACCGTACGGCTTACTGATTACTGTTTATAGTATTTTTTTTTAATGTTGAAACATTTCATTATTTTTTAAGCCGGTTTTAGCTGACAGCATTTCTTTACATGTGCCTCAGACTTTTGCACAGGACTGTGTGTGTGTATCGTTCATATATGTAAAGCGAAATGTGTTCATTTATGTAACGTGTATGGAAGGAGTCTCCAGTGTCAGCGCTGTGTAACAGTCAGAGGTGAAGCTGGAACTTCAGGACAGAGGAGTTTACATTTCTTTACATCTTATTAACTTGAAATAAAGACTCTGGTGAGGGAACGACTGTTTATTGCTGCTATAACGTAAGTGACAACAGGAAAGTAATGAACTTCTTTCATGGACTTTTTTTCATAATATTAAATATATCTACTGTATAAACAGAGAAAGTCATTCTCTCTCTCTCTCTCTCTCATTACCTCTAGCTGCTTTATCCTGTTCTACAGGGTCGCAGGCGAGCTGGATCCTATCCCAGCTGACTACGGGTGAAAGGCGGGGTTCACCCTGGACAAGTCGCCAGGTCATCACAGGGCTGACACATAGACACAGACAACCATTCACACTCACATTCACACCTACGCTCAATTTAGAGTCACCAGTTAACCTAACCTGCATGTCTTTGGACTGTGGGGGAAACCGGAGCACCCGGAGGAAACCCACGCGGACACGGGGAGAACATGCAAACTCCACACAGAAAGGCCCTCACCGGCCACGGGGCTCGAACCCGGACCTTCTTGCTGTGAGGCGACAGCGCTAACCACTACACCACCGTGCCGCCTAGAAAGTCATTCTGTAATTAAAAAAAAAAAAAAACATTGTTGGCAAATTGGTGTAAAATAAGAGGAATATTTTTTATAAGAAGTAAATGAAAAGTTTTAGTAGAAAATAAAATAAACCCTGACTGATCCACACACTATAATCTGTTTGGGGTTTGTTTGTTTGTTTTTCAGTGTGCATTCGCAGATTTTTTACTGTTTTCCATCATGTTTGTTGTCACTGCAGTCCATAATGAATGCACAGCTGGCTGTAAAGTCTGTCTCTCATAAATAAGAGATGCGCTCGCATTTAGCTAAGGATGAAACCTCCAGCGAATCCATCACCAGCGTTCTGAAAGGTTCCAGATTAACAGTGGCCTCTAATGTTCTCTCTGAGCAGCTTTACCGGACCCCCACATGTGCATTATGTACCATTACAGCACAGAGCTTACACACACACACACACACACACACACACACACACACACACACACACACACACACTAATATTTACTGCTTACACCACTCATCTGACATCTCCGACTACGCCGCTGAGCTCTCGTCTGCGTTTTACTCCCTGCAAACATCAATAAACAGCCTGATGATCTTCCACTCGGGCAGGACGGAGAGAATGACGGAAAACAGGTGGAATCTGGTAATAAGATCCACTGAGAGAGAAAGAGCAAGTACTGATGAAGCAGAAGCCAAGATGGAGGAGAGCGAAAGATCAATAAGGCACTAATCACCATCGGGTTCTCTGATCATTCGTGCGCCATCATCTGCAGCCCCCAAAACTTCATGAATCATCTCCAACCTGCTGGAGGAAAGCTATATTCAAATAAGACACTCAGTGTCCTGTACACGGCCCTCATTTACTCTTCCTGCTATCTGTATATGTATTTAGTCCGTATCTGATTTTTAATCATTTAATCATATAAACCACTTTTTCCTTCCCAAAATATTTTTTTCTATTTTCTTTTTCTTTTCCTCTTTTTCTTTTAATGGCCTTCCCCAGTTACAGTAGTTTGTTCAATTTTTTGTAGTTTGTCTGTTCTTGTTTTTGGACACGCCCTTATACAGGTTCAAAGATAAAAATAAACATAAAGATAAAGAAGTCCTCCAAAATAAAAGGAAAAAACACCCACTCAATTTCTGACTCAAAATGAAAAGTGATGTTATGTGATGGTACGTTCGATCCATCGGTTGAGTTTCCTCAAGAACGTTTCGCTTGTTTAATCTTTATGTACAGTATTTATTGCTAAAAGGAGAAAATTCATACAGAAGCATCATTGTGGTGTAAAACAACTTCATTGTTAAACTCAGAGAACCACTGACATTTCTTGCTTGTCTTTTTAAGCTCCATAGAACCCGACGACAAAATGGTTTCCTGTCAGAAGACATTCCAAGAATCCTTGTTTAGATGCTAAGAACATTTAATGAGCCAAAGAGTTCAACATTTAGCTCTTGAAGGTTTTTAAAGGTCGACTGCCTTTCAGATTTTTCAAGTGTAGGTCATAAAAAGAATTTTCCCGACACCCAATTATTTTTGTTTAGTGACCGAAAGCTACTGAATTCAAATCACAGACTTCTTAATAGAACAATTAATGACTTTATCTCCACATGGCCCTAAATTCTCCGCTATTTTTTCCTGCTTCACCATGACCCGATTAAAGATACTACGTCATGCATCACGTAGTGGGCTTTCCCCGTTCACGCAAGGCATTGTGGGATACAAATTTGAAACAGGAGAGAAAAATGGAGGGCGTGAGTGTGCGAATGAAACGTGAAAGAGCGACTACAGTAACGGAAAGAAAGCGAGAAGAAAAGACGTTATGTTCTATACGAAGGAAAGGAAACACAGGACCAAACTAATAAATATGGGCGCTCAGCGAGCACCTCGGTGTGATCAGCTGTTCGTTTAGCGACAGAATGATGGAACTGTCAGTGCACGCTCAAAGGGAAACCTGTAGATGGCAGTAATGCAACACTGTGGATGCCAGCTGCTGTAAAACCCAAAAGAGGAAGAAGAAGGTAAACCTGCGCATGCGCACACGGACTTCCTCTGTCTGCTTGACTGCACCAAGCGAGCGATTTCATGCACATTATTTGCTTTAATCCCCTCAAATTAAATAACTTCCCAGCCACAGAATGGCCTGATATTTTGTGAGATATTACAGAAATAAACAGAGATCACAATCACCACATTTCAGACGGAACTACATTTCACCAATTTTATGAAATCGAAAGGCTGTCTAGCTTTAAGGGTTCAGTGGATAATTAAGATGATTAAAAATGGCTTCAATTCAATAAAAAAAGGAGTTGGGAAAAACTCCTGCTGTCAGTTCTTCATAGAACATTCGATTACCCTCAGAGGAAGAATCAGAAGAGCACTTAAGGGTACCCTCTAGATGTAAACCTTTTCCGCTAAGAGTTGGATCATCAGCAGCATCAGCATTATTAGGGGCCAAGCACCGAAGGTACAAGGCACCAATTCTAATTTTTAGAAATTTTCACTATTATTATTATTTCTGCCATGTGAGTCAATGGTATACCATAGAACCCCTTAGTGGATTTTGATGAAATTTGGCATCTTGATTAGACGACGGTCCGAAGTGTCCAGGCATCAAATCTGGGGTCAATCCTTCCATCCATCCATCCATCCATCTCTCTAGTGCCACCAAGCAGGTAAATTCCAAGGTACATTTTTGTTTACAACTTTTAAACCATTTGTCCTCGTGCAGTGATCTTTTCCCTTGAATCCTCGGCTCATCTCGATTTGAATGCGCTCACTTCCGTTAAAATCTGCCATACTGGATTTTCCACCATTTTGAATTTTTCAAAAAACTTACTTTCGCAAAATCCTTCTAGATCAAGGAAATGATCTCATATCTTGGCTAATATGAAACTTGCTGTGAGTGCATACAGCCATGCCCTTAACAAAATGTCATGACGTTTCCATGGCAACTACACCCTGCTGGGCTGCCTGGACCCCCTATCGCTGCTTGCAGCTATATTTATTATTGTTGTTGTTGTTGTTGTTGCTACACCATAAATGTAGACGCATGAAAAGGTTCTTCGTTTAAACCTCTGTGGAAACCATTATAGGATTTATGAAGAATCTAAAACAGAGTGTTGTCGCTATCAGAACAGGTTCCAAGTAGAGCCATTTTTGGAAGTTTAACCATCCAATGAACCCTTAAAGAACCCCCGTACCAAGTACCAAGAGCTAAAGGTTAAACTCCTGACAGGTTCTAAATATTTAGAAGAAAATATTAAGCAATAATCTGTAGTTTGTCGCACACACACTCTTCGGGAAAATGGTTCTTTAACGTTTAATTTAAGGGATAATTAAGGATTCTAAATGCTCCATATGCTATTGAAGGGTTCCACAGAACCAGTCAGGGAAAAGCACAAGAGCCAAGAAGGGTTCTAGATTTTTCTACACCTTCGAACGCTTTGTGAAATGGAAACACTTTTCTGTAGGGTTCTACAAAGAACCTTTAGGGGTTTTCCCAGAGGAACAACCACAGATTCCTTAAGGGTTCTCAAAGACTGTAATAATAATAATAATAATAATAATAATAATAATAGGTCTTTATAACTTCAGGGTTTTTTCAATAAGGGTTCTTAGCTTCCTTAAAGGGTTCTATTGCTTTAGGAACCTGATATGGAGACACTCTGGTGTTGGGTTCTTCACAGAACCTTTAAGTGATGACTGAAGACACCTGAATTGTTCGTTCCATGTTTTTTTCCAGCGTGTACATCAGTGCTCTGAGGAACCTTGTCTGGCATCTACGTACATTTTTAATGTAGGTCTTTGTTTACTGACTGCAGTCCATCTGTTACTCTGTACACAAGTATTGGCGCTCCTCTGCCCCACTGAGAATATCCGATTAGGGAGGGGGTTTACTCTCAGTACAGCAGTGACACTGTGTGTGTGTGTAGAAACAGTCACCAAGCAAACACACTCCTCCAATCAGCCAATCAGAAACTGAAGCTAAGGGAAAAATCTGTGCTTTGTTCTCTAACTGAACACTCACACACGGAACAATAGTGCACGAGTGTGTAATAAAGTTGTGCGGTGTGATAAGAGGAACCTGACAGATGCTAACATCACAATTTGGTGCCAAAATGCATTGAAAAACCACAGAAGCAGTCAGAATTGGCACCAGCTATCACATCACCACAACAAATCAGCAACACATCAATGTTATACCTGCAAATTACACTCGCGCCTGCACAGAAATAAACCCTCCGGCTGTGAAACTATTGTCTCCTGGTCCTCCTGACATACCAAACCATCAGAGATAGTCTGTGAAGGCTGAAATATAAAAATAGGAAGGAAAATAAAGCCCTTACTTCGAATGTGGTCCATCCAAGCCTTTTCATTATCTGTGATTTATTCCATTTGTTTTAAATATTCATATTTCTGGAACAGATCCAAGGGCACTGTGTTGATTTCGCACATTAGATTTTGATTAAAAAATCAACTGAGGTTTAAAAAACCTGAATTATTGATATAATACAGTATCTGCTCAGTGGTTCTCCTTCAGTGCTTGCTCACTGTACCATTGGTGGTACAGGGTAGGGGTGCCAATACTTTGTAGTGGTGCAACAAATGAGCTACATGATGTAAGCAGAGGATATAAACAACCAAGTTGTTCCAAGCTTCCACTACGCCACGTTATCGCATACGTCACTTCCGCAGGAGGCCCGTCTGGTATTTTAATAAAAATACATTTTTCTAGAACACTATTTGGTCTCTAAAAATGAACGTTTGACTGTTGAGATCTACGAATACTTTTACGTAGCATACATTTACGAGTAAATCCACTGGAGGATCCCTTTAAATATCAATTTTCCTGTCCTGTGCAGCGATGTGTGGACACGGTGGTGACTGTAATAACAACTGAAGTGGGGACGATTCCTGTGGTTTTCCAGAGAGGGTGCTTTTTATTGGACTCCCATTTCAACCACATGTGAAGCTCCGCTGCAGATGTGTCTCACATCTGTTTCAGGTCCTGTTTTCTACTGAGCAAAAACAACAGAGTATTCTACTTCAAAAGAGACAAATCCTTTCTTAAAAAAATCATTTACAGCCTCATCGTATGGTGAGTGATTTCCGGAGAGGACGTCTCTGCTGGATGAAGGATCCTGTCTGTCTGAGGCACTTAGCGTACAAAAAAAATGTAACTTCCACTTAAATGTCTTTCTATTGTGAATGAAAGTACTGAATACGTCCCAAAGTAAAACCGAGTTAGTGCTAAAAATGCAGTTCTGAATTTCACCAGAAAAAAAAATCAAAGTCTAATAATTAAAGTAGAATTAAATGAAATGAGCGCAAAGTCCAAACTGAGCCGAATTTGACTCTTAAACATATAAGACCTTATAAGAGATATTCGTGCTGTAGGCGGGGCTGTAGGCGTGTCCCTGTACAATACGACAGAAGAAACTCCAGTGCATATACACTACCGTTCAAAAGTTTGGGGTCACCCAGACAATTTTGTGTTTTCCATGAAAAGTCACACTTTTATTTCCCACCATAAGTTGTAAAATGAATAGAAAATATAGTCAAGACATTTTTCTGGCCATTTTGAGCATTTAATCGACCCCACAAATGTGATGCTCCAGAAACTCAATCTGCTCAAAGGAAGGTCAGTTTTATAGCTTCTCTAAGGGCCCGTTTACACGAGGACGCTGTCGGGTAAAAACGACTAAATATTTTATCGGAAGTGCCTTTCGTCTACACGGGGATGGTGTTTCGGAGGCTGAAAAACGGAAAAAATTGAAAATGCCTTCCAGAGTGGATAAGTTAAAAACAGCCCCCGTTGCATATCCGTCTAAACTACCCAATACACGAAACTCTGCTCGGATCTGCTCACGTCGGGTACGCGCTTACGTCATACATATGTCATATACTGTACATGCCAGCCCGGGAAGTAAGAAAGTAAGTAAAAAAGTAAGAGCATGTCTGATTACATCAATCCAACAGACCTTCAAGCTGCTCTGGCAGCTTTAATAAACGTCCAGGAGTCCTTCGAACATCTATACCGAATCTGCACATATACCGTTAATGAACAGAGGCGGGTATAGTATGCTCTTACTTTTTTACTTACTTTCTTACTTACCATAGCCAGAGTAAGTCAAAGTTTTCGCGGCGCAGATGTGCAGATCAGACAAGACGGAAGACGTTGCGCATGCGTGCAGACATAGCGGAGGTCTTTCACAGCGCCACCTAGCCGCCTGGCATGCACATCCAATTGAATTCCACACATTTATGCGTCACCGTATAGACGCAGATTTCCTCCTTGAAAACGGTCGTGTAGATGCGGAAAAAAGTGAGAACGAAAACGGACTTTTGCGTTTTTGTTTCAGACCGTCCCTGTGTAAAGTGGGCCTAAAGAGCTCAACTGTTTTCAGCTGTGCTAACATGATTGTACAAGGGTTTTCTAATCATCCATTAGCCTTCTGAGGCAATGAGCAAACACATTGTACCATTAGAACACTGGAGTGAGAGTTGCTGGAAATGGGCCTCTATACACCTATGGAGATATTGCACCAAAAACCAGACATTTGCAGCTAGAATAGTCATTTACCACATTAGCAATGTATAGAGTGGATTTCTGATTAGTTTAAAGTCATCTTCGTTGAAAAGAACAGTGCTTTTCTTTCAAAAATAAGGACATTTCAAAGTGACCCCAAACTTTTGAACGGTAGTGTATATACAGTATAGCACAGTAGTGGGCCTCGTTACAGGAGTTAGCTGGTGTTATTCAGAAAGACAGCCCTGACTGTGAAACAGCCCTTAAGTGATAAACTAATTACAGTGATTTTTCTTTACATGACACATACAGTATAAAAACCGCCACTGAACCGATTTGTGGGAAACTGAAAAATGTTAAACCCAACACTTCTCATGATCTCAGAACTGAGTATATCCACTTCCTTCTTCGAAATGTTGATCAAACAGAAATACTGAGTGTCTGTTCAGCCTTTCCACAATAAAGCTGCTAACTTCAAACCAGAACCTCTGATTCAGGACTTTGATTGAATCCTAAACGCTGGTTTATCGTGTGATTTGCGTGCGAGTAAAACGAGCGTCTTATTATCATCTGAGAAACTGTGAAGGGAAAAGCTCGTAATAAGCCAGTGCAAGATTTTTAATCTCTTGATTATTGTAAATTATTATAACGTGTTTCTGCCTCTTCAGAATGGCTCAAGAGTCGTGATTTGATTCCACGTGTTGACTAATTTCCTTTTGAAACAGGAAGTCGGAATGACGATGTGTGCACAAGTGCGTGATTAATAATAGTGTTCGAGATAAAACAGTCCTACACAGTAGGCTGGTGAAATAGCAAAAGATGGAGAACAGGAAGAGTTTATAACGATTGAGAGAGAGAGAAAGAGAGAGCAGTTCATTCAGCTATGGAGGATTTCTCAGCTCATATGATGATGATATGATATGATTATTTGGGGGGTACTGGCCGGTTTTGATTATTGTGGGTTACAAACACACACACACACACACACACTCATGGTTGAGGTTGAGGTAGAGACTGGGCGGGGCATCTTTACTTTAAGTTAGTGTTGAGGAGGATTTAGGAAACAGTCAGTATTTATATTTGTTCATAAATGCTGAGATAAAGGGTGGAGTTGCAAGGTTAGCATTTATATCTGGGGTTTTTAGTTTGTTTTTTTTTAGTGTGAAGTTCAGACGGAGACTGGGAGGAGCTAAAGGCGGGGTTAGTATTTGTATCTTTTCTTAAGGCCAAACTTAAAGCAGGAGCTAAAGGTAGGCATTTGTATTTTTTAACGCTAATTTTAAGGGAGGGGCTAAAGGCAGGGTTAGTATTTGTATTTTTTCCTCAGGCTAATTTAGGCAAAGGGCTTAAGGCGGGGTTAGTATTTCCATATTTCTAAACTCTAATTTTAAAGGAGGAACTAAAGGTGGGGTTAGTATTTGCTTATTTCTTAAGATTAATTTTAAAGGAGGGGCTAAAGGCGGGGTTAGCATTTGTGTTTTTACTTAAGGCTAAATTTGAGGAAGGAGTTTAAGATGAGGTTAGTATTTACATCTTTGCTTAAGGCTAATTTTAAGGGAGGAGCTAAAGGTGGCGTAAGTATTTGTATTTTTTCTTAAAGCTAAATTTGAGGGAAGAGTTTAAGGTGGGGTTAGTATTTGCGTATTTCTTAAGATTAATTTTAAGGGAGGGGCTAAAGGCGGGATTAGAATGTTTTTCTTAAGACTAAATTTGGGGGAGGAGCTTAAGACAGGGTTAGTATTTGTATTTTTTCTTAAGGTTAAATTTGAGGGAGGAGCTAAAGGCGGGGTTAGTATTTGTATTTTTCTTAAGGCTCTGTTTAAAGATAGGGCAGGCCAACAATAGGGATAGGGATAGGACAACAATCTCTTTGCTGCAGGCCGACTGAAAGCAAAGACTAAGATCTCCCGTGTCGAGCTGTGCGAAATGCTTTATGCTGATGATGCAGCCTTCTGTGCTCAGTCAGCCGCTGACCTGCAAACTATCGTGGACAATTTTGCTCAGGCTTGTTCTGACTTCGGCTTCAAAATCAGCATCAAGAAGACAGAAATAGTAAGCATCACAGACATTCCGAGAAACATCACTATACACGATCAGGTTTTGGAAAATGTATCTGACTTCGTCTATCTAGGGTCAAACATCTCAGCAAACTGCTCCCTGGATCATGAAATCAATCGATGCCTGGGGAAAGCAAGTACAACCTTTGGTAGACTCTCCAAACGTGTGTTTGACAACAAGAACCTTACTATCAAAACTAAAGTTAGAGTTTATGAAGCCTGTGTTTTGAGTATCCTTCTCTATGGCTCAGAGTCATGGACAACTTATCGTCGACAGGAGTCAAAACTCAACAGCTTCCACATGCGATGTCTTCGTAACATACTTGGTTTACGGTGGCAAGACAAAGTCACAAATGCTGTGATCTTGGACCGATGTCACGCAAAACCTCTGACAAGCATCTTGAAGCACAGACGCCTCCGCTGGCTAGGCCATGTATACAGGATGACTGACCAGCGTCTGCCAAAAGTAGCCCTGTACGGAGAGTTGAGTGAAGGTTTGCGGAAACGTGGACGTCCTCTCCTTCGATGGAAAGATGTCGCGAAAAGGGACTTAATTAGCTTTGGCATTGATCATAAGACCTTCGAGATCGGCTGCAGAGACAGATTACTCTGGCGGAAAATGACCCACAGAGGTCTTGAACTAGATCATACATCATATCTTGCTCACCTTGAGCAGAAAGCTGTTAAACGTCATCAAAGAAAGCTGAAAGTGAATTGGTCATAGTTCTTCGCGAACTGAAGACGGCCCATGGTTTAAAGATGGAGGTTTTAGAAGAACAACAGCAACTTTATTCATCACATGCTTGTGAAATTACTCTCTGCGTTTAACCCATCTGAAGCAGTGAACACACACATGCACACACACACACACGTGAGCAATGAGCACACACACACACACACACCCAGAGCAGTGAGCAGCCATGCTAACAGCGCCCGGGGAGCAGTTGGGAGTTCGGTGCCTCGCTCAAGGGCACCTCAGCCGTCCCATATTAACCTAACCTGCATGTCTTTGGACTGTGGGGGAAACCGGAGCACCCGGAGGAAACCCACGTGGACACGGGGAGAACATGCAAACTCCACACAGAAAGGCCCTCGCCGGCCCCGGGGCTCGAACCCGGACCTTCTTGCTGTGAGGTGACCATGCTTACACTACCGTGTAGCGAGGTTAAGCTTGAGCACAGCGATTGGGAGGAGTTTAGACACATTTATTTTTGCTTGTTTAAATTCCTATGTATTTCTGATGAGATTTGATCAAGCTGAGAGACCAGATGAGACGTGAGCAGAGACCGATGAAGAAAAAAATAAAAAAAGATTACAGACTAATTTCTAAAATGTCTCAGTTTTGGTGTTATTGGGTCGGAGAACCAGCCGAGGCAGATCTCATCACTGATCTCATCACCATTAAGGCCTTTTTTTAGCACTAAATCCAATCTGTGCCTCTTTAATGAAACTCTGTACGAAAATTACCTTCAATCTGCGGGACGACGGGAGATTCTCTGGCATTCCACATACTTTTTTTTTTGTGAGAGCTATTTACTGCTTTACAGGTGAAGGTATATATTCTCTAATCTCATCAGTGCTGTTTTTTCCTCCTTCTATATGATGATGATGATGCTGTCGCTCTCTCAGCCTCTTCACCTCAGTGCTGATCTCATTCCTGTAGCCTAAAGTATTTCAGCCCTGGTGTGAAATCTTCCTGTATAAACAGCTTGTTATAGTGTGTGTGTGTGTGTGTGTGTGTGTGTGTGTGTGTGTGTGTGTGTGTGTGTTCCCTCCAGCTCATGGAGCATCAGGAGGGAGTTTGAGAACGAGGATCGGTGAGCGGTGCTGGAATTCTGCCCACTGCAACACGAGAAGCCAAGAAGCAGGGAGGCACTACACAAATAAATATTTTAGCTGCTCTCCGAATCTTCAGCAGCTGCAGTGTGCATCAGATACTCACTGTTTCTCCTTCGCCGAAAAAAGAAGCGAGCTAAATTTCACACTAAACAGATGAAAGTGAGATGAGCTCAATAGCAGAGTGGAATTCAGGCATGGCCAGTGTGGTGGTGTTTTTATAACCGTGCATCCTGAAATATGATGGGTATGAGATGTATACAAATTTAATCTCAATTCTTCTCATTTTATTCATACTCTGAGCTTAGGAACCAGTAGGAACCAGGATTATTACGTTATTTCTACTCTTAGTACAATTCAGTGGGACTGCACCCCAGAAATCTGACAACAAATACAGTTTACCCATTTACAGTAACATTTAATGTTGAGAAACATCCAAAACACAAGTTCTCATTTACGTTATAGCAGCTATAAACAGTCATTCCTTCACTTTATTCTTTCTCCTGAAGTTAATAAGACAAAAAACAAAACAAAACGCAGCTTGTTCCATCATGTTTCTGAGAAACTGTAAAGAAGACGTGTAAACTCCTCCATCCTGAAGATGGCGCAAAACATAAAGTTCCACGGCGCTGACACTGGAGACTCCTTCCAGAAAATATTCCTCCTTACAGAAATATATTTGTTTATGCAGAGCGTCTGCTGTACAAGTCCCTGTGTATGAGCTGTTACCATAGAAACGATAACGTATCTGAGCAAGTGAGCTGCACGCCTTTCAGAGCTGCTGCTAAAGAAAACTAATCAACTCCTTCTGACCAAGTAAATCAAATTCCTTGTAATAATTACAAATGTGAATCCACTGAATCCCTCAACACGACTTCGAGTTATATTTTCTTATATCAACTGGACTGATTAAATCTCTGAAATTATATCAGTCACAAGATCATGACCTCAATTCGAACCAATAAAAAATAATAATTTCCTGTTTCATTAAGCATTATGCAGCACTACTCTGTGACTGTAAAATATCATATGCAAATCATATGCAAATTAGATACAGCTAGTAATTTGCCTTAGTTTAAACTCTTTCAAGGTTTTTGTTCTTAATGTGTACAAGGATCAGTTAATTAATGTTTTTGATACTGACAGGCCTTTGTCGTGACTGTGGTTGCTATTGGCAACAATAGTTTTTAATTGTGTTTTTCTTTTGTCTAAGTAAAAAATTGGCAGTTTTGTTGTTTGAAGGCCAATAAAGCTGTAAAAAAAATAAAAAATAAGGTATTATCTATTTTATGTTACATATAGTATGTAATACAACTGCTTTATAATATATTTTGATCAGATTAATAATTCCAAACCATTTTAGGTTTTCTTTAAATTTAATTTGTAAACCCGGTAAAATCATGTGTGATTCATCAGTATCAGTCGTAAACTTAATTGGTTTTAATGATTATTTTTATTATTTTCTACACATTTTCTCTGGGCGAGGATTAACGATGACGGTTACATGACTAAAAGCCGAGTAACGCGGGACTGATTTATAGGAACTGGCATGAAAGATGAGCGCACGAGCTCTGGAGTAATTAGAAAGGAATATAACTGACCACATGAATAAGTCATGTTCCGTCTCTTTCACACAAAATAATTGTAATAATTTATCTCAGTTACACAAGTTTCATTTGGTTCGTTAGAGCAGATTAAAGCCGGATTGGGAAACTCCTCACTGCTTCATTGCGTATTAAACAGAAGTGCAGGGGCTCAGTTTCAGCTCTAGTGACCACAGGGTTAAGAGTTCAAGTCCCAGAACTGCTGCAACAGCTCGAAAACATTTTTTAAGCAAAATGATCACTGTACATTTTTAAAAATGTAAAACCCATGAAGGTTTTCTGTCTGTTCCTTTTGGAATCTTTAAAGGTCCGATGTAGAACCCTACGTCTTATCAGAAAGCATTTAGAAAGTGTTTCCCCAGACAGACAACTGAAGAATCTTCAAGTATTCTACGGTTTTAAGAACAAACTCTGATCATTCTGTAGCAGATAAATTTGGAATGAATGAAGTTCTTCAGTTGTTCCTCTGGAGGAACCCTTCAACCATCTGACCCGTTTCCCCATCAGAACAGGTTCCATTAAGAAGCAGAACCATTTCTTGAAGGCTAAGAACCCTTTCCATTATTCCCAGCAACTAATCACTAATCACTTTTATTCCCAACATCAAATCACTGATCACCAGTATCCCCAACAACTAATCAGCATTGTTCCCAACAACCAATCACTAATCACCATTATCCCCAACAACCAATCAGTAATCACCTTTATTCCCAACAATCTGTCATTAATCACCATTATTCCAAACAACCAATCGCTAATCACCTTTATTCCCAATAACCAATCACTATTCTTCCAGACAATTGCTAACCACATTTATTCCAAACAACCAATCACTAATCACTATTATTCACAATAACCAATCACTGATCACAATGATTCCCAACACTGAATCACTGATCACATTTATTCACAACAACTAATCACTAATCACCATTGTTCCCAACAACCAACCACTAATCATTATTCTTCCTGACAACCAATCACTAATCATCATTATTCCAAACAACTGATCACTGATCACAATTATTTC
This sequence comes from Neoarius graeffei, assembly GCF_027579695.1. NCBI lineage: Eukaryota > Metazoa > Chordata > Actinopteri > Siluriformes > Ariidae > Neoarius > Neoarius graeffei. The sequence continues at coordinate 2,204,680 of NC_083574.1, read as the reverse complement.
CATCATCAAATAATTAATCACCATTTTTATCCAACATTGAATCACTGATCAACTTTATTCTCAACAAATAATCACTAATCACCATTATTCCCAAAAATAATAGATGCTCTGACTAATTCATTAATCACTGCTCACACTGACCACTTCTTGTCCCAATCACTATCTTTACTGACTGTTTCCAGGAGAATAAAACCATCCTCTGTGTGTGTGTGTGTGTGTGTGTGTGTGTGTGTGTGTGTGTGTGTGTGTGTGTGCAGGGCTTGACATTAACGCTTGTACGCTTGTCCGGGTCAAGTGATCCTTTATGTCAGACAAGTTCATCGTCTCAGTTACTTGTCTGATCAGACAAGTGCCAAAATACACCGATATTCGGGTTACATATCAAATTTATCAGTTTATTCACATGATTTCTGAAGCATCTCACTCGACATATTGTTTTGATGAATCGCCGGATGTTTCTATTCGGAAAGAGCGATGTGCGCATGCGCAATATTCAGACCCTCCAGGATTTCGCGATGTTGCGATTTGCAACTTCAACGCAAATTCAATCAATCCCCGCGAATTCAGGGCGGTGTTGCAATTATATCCAATCACCGCAACTTTCCCGCAAATTTGACCAATCGTTGGCGTCGTCTTGAGGTGACGTCGACAAACTACCTTCCGCCTTACTTCCGTGTATACGTTCAAGAGAAGCAGCATGTGCGAGTCAGTGTTTATATAGGCTTAAATTCTGTTACTGAAAGTGTGTGATGTTTACAGTGAAGGACTGTGCACTTTATTTTTTTTACTTAATACAAGAAATTAATGGATGCCAACATTTTTGCCAAAATGGTATTTTATTTTCCATTGTTTAGGCAGCTTCAGCATCATACTGTGAGATTCTGTTCAAATTGTTTTTTTTTCTTCTATGAAGCCTGAGCCATTTATTTTATTAGTTTATAATTATTGTTTAATTTAGTCTTCAGGAGAGACTGCCTGCACACAGTACTAGTATTAATAGTTTTTTTTCTTCCATGAAAGCTGAGGCATTTATATTATATTTTAAGGTAACTTCATGTTGTGCTGTGAGGTTCTCTGCACTTTAACTTTTGAACCAACAGGTGCATTTGGATAAGTAAAGCCTATTTTTCTGCATTTTTGTAGTCCTGGTAATCTTTTATATTGGTAAAGTTGTTTATAGGACCATTTCTCAGTGTCTGTTTTTTTTAATCAATAGTTTTTCAGTAATAACTTATCACTCAATTTTAATCACAAAAAGAGAAAATCGCAACAATTTCTCGCAACTTTCACTTCCTCCCGCAATGTAATCGCAACAAAAACCTAAAAAACACAGCAACTTTCATCGCAATTTTTTGGAAAACCCCCCCCCCCCCCCCCCCCCCCCCGCAACATCAGACATTTTAGCTCGCAACAATCACAAAAAAGGCCCGCGGAATCCTGGGGGGACTGATTATTCCACTTGCGAAAACAGCCAATACCACTGCGTGTATTTGAGCTGAAAAGTAAACGGTCGTGTATGATTGGTTTTAATCGTGTCATACACGTGGACTTCTTGACATTTCTGTTGGCGGGATCAACTGTATATTTACGTCGAGTGTGTGGTAATTTCCAAATTTTTGAATTGTTGTTGATGGTATTCATTATAAAAATTTAGACATTTAGAAAATGTCCCTCCTGAAGTTCGGCTTCACAAAGAAGTCTAGTGACTCCGAGGCATCTGGTGCTGAAAAGAAGAGGAAACAATCACAGCAGAACTATGAAAGCAAGAGAGAGCAGAAATTTCTCAATTCTTGGAAGGATGAATTTGAATGGGTCCAAGACACCGGAGATGGAATGGAATGCAATGTTCTCTGTGCATATCACATCCTACTGATGCTGACGTCTCGAGCAGCATGTTTAAAGGTACAGCTTCATATAGGCGAGACTTTCTAGTGTCTCATGGCAAGAGTACAAGCCACAAGTGGTGTGATGCAAATGCAACAAATGCAATAAAGATTGTTGGGTTACAAATAGTTTATTTGTGCGTTTTTTTCCTCAAATATTTCTTCGGACAAGTCAACTTCACATTCGGACAAGTAAATTTCCTTTCAACGTGTCCGACAGGACAAATGGTTTCAAAAGTTAATGTAGAGCCCTGGTGTGTGTGTGTGTGTGTGTGTGTGTGAGTCCGCAGTAGGAGGTTCCTGAGTGTTTGCTCTGATGAATGACTGGCGTGAGGCTCTTATGAGCTACTCAAGGTGCTCTGTGATTCAGCCAATCTGGCACTATTCATATCCTGCCAGCCCTGTCCAGCTTCCTGTAGCTCACACACCTGTTCTATAAGCACCTCCTGCCGCTCGCTCACACACACACACACACACACACACACACTGCACCTCGGCTTAGCTAGCATTCTTCTCACACAGCTGCAGCTCTAAAACGCCAAACCGTGCCCTGCATTCGGACTCTGTGTTGTCATTAGCATGCCGCTAACTCATTTATTTGTCTGTGTAGCATGAGTGTGTTTCTGATTCAGGTCACATCACTATTTTTTCCTCCCTCATTCTCTCACCGCACTGCCTGCATGCTATTCATCTCTGTAGGCAGACAAAGCACAGGCTTCATTTTCATCCCCATCTTTTATCATCTCTATTTCTATCCCTCCCATCCATCTGACCTCTCGTTCTTCATCTAATGCTGCGTGGATGTAGGAGGACAGCAGCAATAAAGCCCTCATGTTTTTTTTTATCTATAAGCTATAAAGCTTGTGTCTTGCAAGTTAGAGAGAAAATGAGGAAAAAAGGGAGGAGGAGGAGGAAGAGGATGGCTAATGAGCTAGTGTTCTCTCCTTCATAGCCATGTGTTCGTCTCCCAGGCGATCTTAGCCTTGGTGGACACAAAGCTGCCCTTTCATTAGCCGTAAAGACGAATGGCTGTTTTAGAAACCTGAAACAAACATGAGTATTATTCCCTCAAAGCAGGACGAAGATTTCTTCCAGCACTGATCCACGCTGATGAGCTCGGATCGCTCCGTTCACTTCGTGTTTATGTGTTAATTGTAATCGTTGATAAATTATTCACCATGTAACAATTCGTTCAAGTCCTGATTCGATTCAATTCCCACTTAAATATTCCTTACCAATAACCAACACTAATTATTTACCCACATTTACAAAAGTTGGAGTAAAATATAACAGCCTATTAACGAACTTAAAGGTTAATAACAAATTCCTTTTCTTCATAAACTTTATGAACATTTGTACTGCCTCCATTTGCTTCTCTTTTCATCATCTTTCAACAGTCAGTAAAAAGAGAGAGAGAGAGCTCTGATTTCCTGTTAAATCTATTTGTACACAATCACACAACAGCTCTTTCACATTTTACATCTGTTCTTGTGTTTTCACTGCATTAGAGCTGCGTTACTTCTGTCTACAGTGAAGTCACACGTATTCCAGCTATTTAAATAATATTGTCTGGTTCTTCTTTTTTGTGTTCTATCAGATATATTCCATTCAGCGAGCATGACACTGAACGAGTCGAAGACGAGTAGCTGAATGGAATATATCTGATAGACCACAAAAAAGCCATTATTATTATTATAATACACAGGGTGCGATTTGTCAAAAAACCAGAAGGGGGGATTTTTTTTTTAAATCATGAAAGGTCACAAAATTAAGGTAACAATAGGCTAAGAGCTCAATAACATCCGATGATATCAAATGAATAACACTAAATGAAAACGAACACTAAACCAGAGATAGTAAATTCATCTTCCTATCTCTCTGACTAAATACACAAACACTAACACAACAAAGTTCGCATTGCTTGTCGCGTTGCTGTGATGTTTCTCTCCCTCCGGATTAAATGGACAGTGACTCGAAAATCAATAAAATACATGAATACTAAATGAACAGTTTGCTCTGATGGCGCAGTTCACATTGTGCCCAGCTTTCCGATTTAAACTGTTTTTTTCTCATCCTTATACTTCCTGTTTCATGGACTATAACGGATTTGCTTATTTAGTAATTTTAATACAGAATTTACTTTGAAATTATAATCAGACACTCCAACGCCCCCCCTAAAAAAAAAAAAAAATATCAGCCGTGAAAAAGGCGGCATCCGCCGAAAAGGCGCGCTGTTTGCATCCCTGCATAGAACGCAAAGATATTGTTATTATCTACAATGTATCTATTTGCTGGGGACGTTCGTGAACATCAAAGCTGCCACTTCGGGTCATTTTGAAAGTGAGTGCAATGTAGACCATAGAAAACTGTGTCACAACATGCCTGTCATGTCAACTTTTTTTTTGGTTTGTTTGTTTTATTGACGGGGTTGTTCCCGAGGATTTTTTTTCAGCAGAGATAAAAACCAGAGGGGGGGGATGATCCCCACCATCCCCCCCAGCAAATTGCACCCAGATAATACATTCCTTTCATTTTTCTTTTTCAAAATTCTCTCAAAATCTTCTGTATTCTGTAACGAAGCAAACCTGGCGGCCATGTTCGTTTACAAATTGTCACAGTCGCTCGCTAGCGGAAAAGTTTTACATCTCCGACGTGTGATGTCATGTTGTTTTGACAACCATGCAATATCGTAAACCATATTCAACGCTGGGCGGCACGGTGGTGTAGTGGTTAGCGCTGTCGCCTCACAGCAAGAAGGTCCTGGGTTCGAGCCCCGGGGCCGGCGAGGGCCTTTCTGTGTGGAGTTTGCATGTTCTCCCCGTGTCCGCGTGGGTTTCCTCCGGGTGCTCCGGTTTCCCCCACAGTCCAAAGACATGCAGGTTAGGTTAACTGGTGACTCTAAATTGAGCGTAGGTGTGAATGTGAGTGTGAATGGTTGTCTGTGTCTATGTGTCAGCCCTGTGATGACCTGGCGACTTGTCCAGGGTGAACCCCGCCTTTCACCCGTAGTCAGCTGGGATAGGCTCCAGCTCGCCTGCGACCCTGTAGAACAGGATAAAGCGGCTAGAGATAATGAGATGAGATGAGATATTCAACGCTCATTCTCCATTGGGTAGAGTGATGTAATACACGTAGGATAAGCGATATGCTAACAATATTGCATGCTATCAAACCAAATGAATGAAACCCGCTAGAAGGGAATAGAACACGTTTTTATTCCATGAAAAAGTATCCTATATGGATAATAAATGTTATTACACCCTCTGCTGTCTGAACAATGTAACTACAGCTAAGAACAACTACGCGATTACGCAGCCTGATAATAATCACCATTGGTTTTTTTTTAAATTTCATCAATTCGTACTGTCATAAATTTGTATTGTGATTTATTGTCACACAATATATCGTTACATGCCTATAAACTGCTGTGGTGTAAGAGGAAAAAAACACTTGAGTACATGCTGTTCGAGGAAAATAATCAACTTCATTTTGATTATCGTAGCTCTGCTTCATCACTCCACACAGATGCTGATTAATTTCCAACAACAGCACGTCCCAGTCATTAACTCTTTACTTAAATATACAAATGTCACACTTCCCAAATTTTCCATCATGCGCTTTATGACCTTGACTTGATTCTTCTGTTTTTCTTGATCCTCACCAAGGCCACATCAGAAGATCAAAAGTGAAGAAATTGGTGCCATGAATTCGTCCTGTGGTTATTTCTGTTGTCCTTTAAAGCTGAATGAAATGTAAATAAAACCCGTATTATGAGAAAAGAGCTCTTTCAGAGCCGCGGGTTGCGAATCACATCACGATCCAATCCCACTCAGTTTGTGCAGAGTCAGATCAGCGGCTCAGAGAGATCGATACAGACACGTCGGATGCTTCTGGCGTTAAAACCCTTACAGACACTGCTGTAGAGATCACATCCTCCATCCGTCACTCAGCTATCAGGAGTTTCCATGACGCTTCCAGTCCAAGCTCTCAGTTTCAGTCTCAGTGATTTCAGCTCAGCCAGCTCTTTCATACGAGTCTGTTTAAAGAACTGTCCTTAATTTGGTGTTATATGATACACATTTTTATCATTTTGCACATTTATTTCACAAATTTATTTACTTTCAGCATTACCAGTGCAGCTTTAAAGGGAAAAAAAAACACTGAAGTGTGAAATGTAGACTGTGTACGAGTTTATTTGTTTCTTTCCCACATGAAAAATGAACCTTTTTAAATGCTCCAGATGATTTTTGCAGATGTGCATTTCTTTAAAATGTCTTTCATTTTGAAATTTGGTCTCACATATGAACAAACAAGAATTAGAATCAGAGCCAAACGCCTCAGCGGTCGACTTCAGGTCATCAAACTCAGACACTTTCTCCGGTTCATTTACTGTATTTAAAGTATAAACAGAGGTGCATGGAAATTTTTCATTTGACTCACAAATTCAGTCATGGGCGGCACGGTGGTGTAGTGGTTAGCGCTGTCACCTCACAGCAAGAAGGTCCGGGTTCGAGCCCCGTGGCCGGCGAGGGCCTTTCTGTGCGGAGTTTGCATGTTCTCCCCGTGTCCGCGTGGGTTTCCTCCGGGTGCTCCGGTTTCCCCCACAGTCCAAAGACATGCAGGTTAGGTTAACTGGTGACTCTAAATTGAGCGTAGGTGTGAATGTGAGTGTGAATGGTTGTCTGTGTCTATGTGTCAGCCCTGTGATGACCTGGCGACTTGTCCAGGGTGAACCCCGCCTTTCGCCCGTAGTCAGCTGGGATAGGATCCAGCTCGCCTGCGACCCTGTAGAACAGGATAAAGCGGCTGCAGATAATGAGATGAGATGAAATTCAGTCATATAACTGATTTAAAGTATGTGTTACAGGTAAAAAAAAATTCAACCTAGGTGATTTTATTTATTTATTTATTTTACTTGGGTTAAAACATTTTTAACCTAGTTCATAATTTCCAACCTAGGTCCAATTTTGGATTCTCTAAGATTCTTAAAAGGGATTTTCCATCACTTCTTTTGTCTCTTTCTTCTATCTACTTCCTCTCTGTCCACACCTACTGAGTATTTCCGCTTGTCTGTCTGTCTGTCTGTCTCTTCCTAATTCATTTTTTAATATATCTTTTTTCAGACTTACTTACTTATTGCCTTCTCACTCACTCATGAAGCATAGGCCATCTACTGCAAGCCTCCATCGTCTGCGATTTTGGGCCATCTTTTCTAGCTTTCCCCAACTGTGTCCCTTCTTCCACATTTCCGCCTCTACATTTTGTCTCCATGTATTCCTAGGTCTACCATGCCAGCACTTTCCCAACGGGTTCCATGTAAGAGCCTGTTTAATAATGTCATCTTTCGGCTTCCTCAGCGTGTGACCAATCCAAGTCCATTTCCTTCTACATATCAGCCTTCCGACCAGTTCCTGATTAGTATTCTTCCAAAGATCCTCGTTCCTGATCTTTTCAGGCCACCAAATCCTAAGTATCCTTCTTAAACATCTATTAATAAACGCTTGTACTTTCCACAGCATAGCCTTTGTAGTCCTCCAAGTTTCTGAGTCATACATCAACACCGCTTTGACATTGGTGTTGAAGATATGTAATTTGGTTGATGTTGTGATATCCCTCGCTTTCCAAACCTTCTGCAAGATATTAAAGGCTGCTCTGGCTTTCCCAATTCTAGCTTTGACGTCATAGTCTGTGCCTCCACTAGTACTCACAATACTTCCAAGATACGTGAAAGATGAAACCTCCTCGATGTCCCCCTTCTCCAGTAGAAGAGGGTTCTCAGTGTTGTTGTTAATCCTTATAGACTTTGTTTTATCCTTACTTACGAATAGCCCCAGTTTAGCTGCTGACTGCTCCAAGAGTCTGATCTTATCCTGCATCTGACTGTGGCTATACGATAGTAGAACGATGTCATCAGCAAAGTCTAGGTCATCCAGCTGGTTCCACAAGGTCCACTGTATTCCATTCCTTCTACCTTCTGTGCTCTCCCGCATTATCCAGTCCACAGCTAGCAGAAATAGGAAAGGCGGTATAAACAGCCCTGCCAGACAACTGTCCTAACTTCAAATTTGTCGGTAAGGTTGCCCTCATGTACAACTCTACAGGACATCCCGTTGTACGTATTCTTAATAAGACTAATGGACTTCTCAGGTATTCCATAATGCCTCATTAAAGCTCATAGGCAACGGTTTTCAATTTATGCACATTTGAAACTTTATATGTTAAAAAAACGTCTGTAATTTTCTTCTGGTCCCAAGAAGTATTGTTAATAAGTAATAATTAAAATAAGTTAGTGCAGATCATGGCAAATTTCTGTTCGGCGATTTTCATGACCACTCGGCGCGTGACATCATTTAAGCCAAACAAACCGCTTGAGTTGAGTCCACTTCCGTTTACTTACATTGCCGTTCGGCTTGAGTGCAGACGTGCATTCAGGAATTTCCAAAGAAAACCCCCATGCCTTACTGTTGTGCAGTGAACTGTAACAACGGGACCCGTTCAGGAAGAAGTCTTTACCCTTTTCCGAGAGAGGAGAAGCGGTAGAGAGAGTAGATTGGCTTTTTCCGGAAGAGGAGAAGAGGCGGAGTGAGAGGGTTGGCTTTTTCCAAAAGAGGAGATGAGGCAGAGAGAGTGGATTGTGCACGTGAAACAAAATCAAGCAAAGAAGAAACGGAGCAGCAACGCTCAAGCAAAAAGAAGATTGGAGGTAAACATTTTTACTTTTGCTTGCAATTGACAAGTCAAGAATCCTGAGGGATCCTGTACAATCATTGTGGAAATGAGACAAAGGGATATTTCCTCGCTTAGAGTCGGCTATAAATAGTATAATGCCGCGGATGGCAGGGTAATGTGGCCTACCGGTGCGCTGTCCAGTAATCGTTCCCTATATCCACTAGGGAGGGCGGTTTAATTATTCTTCAAAAGGGCTCTTATTTAGTATTACGACGAAAGTAGGAATTTATCATAACTACCAGGATAAATCGTTTGGGCTCGAGTCTTGTTGAGGTCCGGGGTCACCGCGATCAGAGTCGGCCGAGTCGCCGTCCAATTCCGAGGCCGCACGGTCAAACCAGTGAGCCACATTCACCGATTGCTTTGCAACGGCCATAGGTTCATACATATATGGTTTCACCTCTCGATATTCAATTTGGAGAGCTCCTACTTCAAAATCGCTCTCGCTTTCAGACATTTTACACAACCTCTCACAACCAAAGTCCGTACACGTGTGCTCGGTTCGCAGGTAAACACAGAGCTGCTCCCGGTCTGTTTGGCTTGAATGACGTCACGACGACGGTCCCCTGGTGGTGAAAGTGCGCATAAGTGAGATGTAAACAAACCTTCGGAAATTGGGCAAAACAGAATAATTTAACCGTTTTATTCAATTTTAGGGTGCAAATTAGACACCAGGAAGATGGAATTCGCTTTTTGGGTCGTTCTTCTAGACAATAAAGTTGATATTCTACGTTCTACCTCCGACCCTTGCCTATGACCTTTAAATTCCATTAAATTCTCTGACAGTCTCGATAGAGAATTTTTCAGACTTACCCAGGATTTAAACTTGGCACCTTCTGATTCTTAACCCATAGTAGGCATATCGGGTGAAGATTCAAATTCAATCCAAATTATTTGAAACCTGTCTCACTGAATTCAGAACTGAATGCAGAACAACAGACTTTTTACAGAATTACAAATATGTTTATCTGTTCTTGAGATATTATAAATCAAAGATTAAAGAAACGGCTTAATTTTTATTAAACGGACGTAATATTCTGTCTGAGGGTCACATGGTCCAAAATGGGCCTCGTTAACCAATGAGATCAAATGTTTTTTCTTCATAACTTTTCTATTTTTCAAGACATTTACATGGAAATTGTCAGGCACATAGATGGTTGGATCCTGAATACAAAGTTTGCAAAATTAGTAAAACTAATTATTCAAATTAGTATTTAATTAGTATTAATTATGCTAATTATGTAAAAATGTTAAATTGGTATGCTCTCTTCTTCAAAGTTTCACCAAATGGCTTTATTAGTGTAATATAAAGCTGATCTTAACTCTTATTTATACATCACAAAGGAGAAATCAATGTTAATTATAAAATATGCATAAATAAGCACTGAATGCCTCACACCTACCATTCTCTATCAGAATAAAAAAGTAATAAAAGATGATTTCTAATCCCCTCTTTGTCCTCTGTAGGCCTTCGTAGTTCTCAGTAGGGCCGACTAGTGTTTATATGAAAGAATATAAATGATTATGGGGCGGCACGGTGGTGTAGTGGTTGGTGCTGTGGCCTCACAGCAAGAAGGTCCGGGTTCGAGCCCCGGGGCCGGCGAGGGTCTTTCTGTGTGGAGTTTGCATGTTGTCCGCGTGGGTTTCCTCCGGGTGCTCCGGTTTCCCCCACAGTCCAAAGACATGCAGGTTAGGTTAACTGGTGACTCTAAATTGAGCGTAGGTGTGAATGTGAGTGTGAATGGTTGTCTGTGTCTATGTGTCAGCCCTGTGATGACCTGGCGACTTGTCCAGGGTGAACCCCGCCTTTCGCCCGTAGTCAGCTGGGATAGGATCCAGCTCGCCTGCGACCCTGTAGAACAGGATAAAGCGGCTACAGATAATGAGGTGAGATAAATGATTATTTCGATTAATATTCACAGCTTTCAAGGTGAACCTCGAAAAAACTGTGTGAGCCACATCCAATAAACAATTCACATTAACTCAACTGAAATTGAAAACTCACTTCAAAGTCTCCCGTGAATCAGAACATCAAAACTCGCAAATGGAAAATGTTGCTGAATCCTTCATCAGAAACAGTGAGAGTGAGAGAACATCCCTATAAAAGTGATCTCATTGATATTCACGAGTAATCCAGTGGGAAACCGATCAGAAGAGAGAGAGAGAGAGAGAGAGCCTGACCGCTTTCCCGTGACTCAAAAAGAAAATCACCAGCAGTTTCCCGACGTCCCGCGAGCAGAGTTTTTACTCTGTTGTACCGACTTCAACCTGCCGTTCCTCCCAAAGTACTGAACAGATCTTAACCAGATACATTTCTTTGGAAAGCAGAGATTATAAGATTTTAATGATAGAAAATATTCAAGAGTTAAGCAACGACAGGTTTGTAAACTTAGATGAGCGTCTGCAAGGACAATTTTCACACCATGGCCAGCGAGCGTCTGATACAATGAATAAAACATCACCAGGTAGTTTAAAATACAAACTCTTCCCAAATCCTAACCCTAACTCTAAATATCGTAAGTCTCTCTAGTACAAGTAGAAAATTATGAACTGGGATAAAAATTCTAACCATGGTTGAAAAATTCCACCTGATCTACAGTTCTGACCGGGAACACAGACAAAAACTTCATCCACTTTTACATGTTTCAGGGAAACGGTGAATCTGACAACCTGACATGTATGCTTCAATGGAAATAAAAATGAAACGATGAGTGTGAAGGATAAAAATTCACTGATAATCCGTTTAGAAAGGAATTACAAGTTTGCTTGAGATGAAATAAGTTTGAGCACAAAAGTGTGCAATTATTCATCTTTTAAATGAGATCTCCAAAGCCTTCAAAGTCTTTTAAGTGTTTTCAATTTTTCATGAATATTTCTCGTTTCAAGTGCAAATACTTTCCTCTTTTTGAACATAAGCTCATCCTTGACACTCGGATCCTCAGCACGATTTAACCATCCTGCTGTTCTGCTCGGTGTTGAAGTCCTCCCCTTCTCCTGCTATTTAAAGTTTTAATAAAAAACTCAACTCGGGTTAGTATTAAATTACCACGTCCTTCAGGCCATTCTGTGCGAGAAATTTTTCCAGCCTGAGGAACTGTTTTTCACAATTTTCATCTTATGGTAATATACAAAGATGTTTGTATTTTATTTATTAATTTATTTATTTTTAACTTCATCAACACCTCAGTAAGAGTATGTAAAAAACACTGGAGATCTAATCATGGAGAAAAATCATCCACAGTTCTGCAGTACACCCAGCTGACGGGTCGGGTTCCTTCCTCCTCCGGCGTCTCCGTCAACTGAAACCGCACAACATGGACAAAAATAGCATTCTGACATTGTCCAGATTCAGACATCAGCCTGCGTTCATTTCATTAAAAACTATTCTTCATGTTCTCTTCCTATTATTCTGCTTTATTCACCGCTTCTGTCATGTTTCTGGGGTCCAAAAAGAACTCTTACATACACAAATAGCATCAAAAAAGGACGTCAGAGATGTCAGATGTTATTATTAGACCTTAGACAAATAATTTACTCTAAGTGACTGGAGAATATTATTCAGTTTTCATTCTTATTATTGTACTGAAACAAAAACAATAAATATTTTGCTTGTAAATATACAGTATACGTATGTCCTGTGTATACATTTCCATTTTGTCCGAAGGGTGCACAAACTTTTGCACTTGACTGCACACTGGTGTACATCTAGTATGTAAAATTAATTGTCTTAATATTAACAGTCTGTAAAAGTATGTAATAAAATTAATAATATTGTTTATTTTTCATCTTTTGTTTTTGAAAAGGACAAAATGTATTTCACGTCCAGAAAATAATAATAATACAAACATCTGAACCAACACTCTGGGTTTTTATATCCGAGTCCGTCTCAGAAACTGCTCTCTCATTTGGGACATTATGGTCAAACATTTTTGTTCTAATTTTACTATTTTTTTTTTTTGCCTTTACCCAACACTCAATGTTCCTTTTGTCATGTTTAATAAGAATAAAGAGAGTATCTTGCTTTATCTGGCCTCCACTGTGGAACATTTTTTTTATTCCAATTCAAATGCTTTTGTAAAATTGATTTCCATATAAAATAACTCCATCATGAAGAATTAAAGCCCCTCCTTCACAGATGAGTGAAAATATTGAATAAATTTCCTCTTTTTGATTTCTTGGGTTAAAAATGCCGTTATGATGACTGAATTGATTATTCACTTAAATATGAATAATATGATACAGTTTGGGTATTTGATTTGGCGAAATAAGACACGATGGAAAAATCAAGAACACGCCGGAAAGATGAGAATAACGGCGGCGGTAAAAGAACAGCGACTGTACCGGCTGAAGGTCGCACGGGTCTCTGCTGCGGCGCGCGAGCAACAGGGCAAAATGACTGGCCGTAGATTCTATCAAAAGTTCGATCTAAATTGACCATGGTTGCAAAATATTGGCCAAAAATACGCAAACACTACGAAATATGAAAGTAAGATGAAAAAGAAACATTCTGTTGCCTTATACTGCAAGACTAAAACAAAATAAAACTGTCAAAACTCACCTTTTCAGTGATAACGTCCGAACAGATCACCCGCGTAACAGAAAGACCGCAAATGGAAGCACGATCAACTTCTAACTGCTGGAGTGGAAAATTCCATTCTACACATGCAAATTGTTAATGTGTGTCCTTCCCCGCACACAAATAACACGCTACGGTAAAAAATAATCCATGACTCATTTTATAGCTCAGAAATTCATACAAGACCAGCTACCATCGTAACATATTCTGTAAGAAACATATTCTATACCTAACTTTCAGCTTTCGCTTTAAAAAACAAAATCGCAGATTTATAACTAAATGTTTATATGGCGTAGTGATTTTAAGTTACTACTTTTGGTGAGGTCGTGACCTTGACCCTGAGGCTTTCCGTTTAGATCAAAACACACGATCGTATTGGTTTTGGAAAATGGAGTTACAACGGTGATCAAATATTTTGCATGATGTTTTATTACGGTTATGATTATTCTGTGAGCGCACCAGTCCTTAGGTGTATAAAGTTACAACTTAAAATACAATCAGTGATAACTGTAGACTTTTCAGTGGACTACAACCTTTTTAAGGGAATGCGATGTAGTCAACCATTTATCATGTCCCAGATCAAGCCGCCATTTTTCCACAAATTTGCAGAATTTTTGCCAAATTCTGAATAGAGTATTCACATCAAAGATTTAGTTTTATCTGTATTATTTCTTTCATCATTTTATTTCAAATTAAAACCAACATCACCATTCAAAACCGTATAGTTTACTGACTGTGAGTATATATAGTGGGGAACCCCCACAGCACCCAGTTTCTGAGACAGACCCATCAGTGAGCCATAATAACTGAAACAAAGTGTGAGAAAAAAATATCCGTCTGAGGTCCAGTGAGGTCAGTTTTATGTGGAAATGATCTGTAGGTTTTCCTGAGCATCTTACAGAACCAGCCACAGTTCTTCTGGACACTTTGACTGTCACACTCACTTCTTCATTTTACACCAAAACCCAGCAGCCTTCATTATGATTTCTTTCTTCATCTGAAAAGTGTCTCTTATGGAATATACTGCTCAGATACAAACATTACAAACATTTTTTTCCTATGACATTTAATTTTGTGCTGGAAAACAAACAAATGTTTGGACTCCAAAATGTTTTTGTAATGTTTTGGCTTGATAATGTAGAAGTCATAAAATAGAAATCTATAACAAAGTTTGCATTAAAAAAGATGGGGGGGCTAAGACTTTTGCACAGCGCTGCAAATCTAATAACATCTGATATTCACCAATTCTGAGCTAAAAAACGTAAACAAATCAATAAATGGGAAACGTAATACATCCAGTTTTACATTCACAAGATCTGGAGCTGCATCCCACTTCATTCTAACAGATCATAACACTAATAACGAAATGTTATTTAACAACAGAAACCTCTCGCTCTACGCGTCAGATTTAAACCTCGTCTCCAGAAGCGAGGCGACTCTGCAAGACGTTCTACATCACTGACTCTCATTTTTGGCAACTCCTCCAAGCGCTGAGAATAAAAATAGGAGCGAAGCTGTCAGTTCTGCACTCAGTGCACTCTCGAACGGTTCCATTTGATTTTCTGATTATTAAAGATAACATAAGAGTTGAAAATCTCTGATATAACCACTAAATAAACGTCACAATATGTTGTAAGCAAAACATTTAGGCTACGTTCACACTGCAGGCTGAAGTGACTCAAATCCGATCTTTTCGCCCATATGTGACCTGTATCCGATCTTTTATTGACAATATGAACGACACAGATCCGATTTTTTCAAATCCGACCCAGGCCGTTTGGATATGTGGTCCTAATTCCGATTCCTATCCGCTCTTTTCATATGCGACTTCAGTCTGAACCGCCAGGTCGCATTCATCCGACTTACACGTCATCAACAAGCCACAAACGTCACTATTCTGCGCTGAAGTAGGCGGCGGGTCTCTCAAAAAAAGTTACAACAACATGGCGCATAATCACGGGCGCAGATAGAGGGGGGGGCTCGTCCCACCCAGATTTAAATTGACCTCGTTCGGTCCCCCCCACTTATAGGGAGGAAAAAATGTCTATGCTGTCTTTCTTTGCATAAGGCAAACCTCACGGAAAAATCAAAAGACTAATTACCATTCGGTTTATTGAGGTGCACAGCAGTACATACATAGTTGCAACAACTCACATAAAACAAAACAAAGACTGGTATTCGGTTGGTTGAGCTGCGCAGACTGCACAGGTTGCGAGCTCGAGCTTGGTTGCTATGGTAACCCACAACAAGTTTGACAGGCATATCGGGGTTGGGGTTGGTTTGCTGGCAGCTTTGTCCCCCCCAGTTCAAAAAACGTATCTGCGCCCCTGCGCATGACATCAATGCGAGGGACGCTTCGGGCTGTGAAGGTTCTGAATCTTCTCAATGGAAGGACGCAGAGGTTAGGGAGCTGATTTCCATTTGGAGGGATGCAGCTATTCAAGCTAGATTGGATGGGTCATACCGCAACCGGGCGGTTTTACTTCCGTAAACACTGGCCATGCTCACTGCGTGTGACGTCGTCGTATCCTGCAATGCGCATGCGGAACACTTTTAGGTCGCTTTTCGTTCATACTGAGGATCACATACAAGTCGCATATATTTGTTAATGTGAACGACCTCACAAAAAAATCGGATTTCACAAAAAAATCGGAATTGAGCATTAAGCCTTGCAGTGTGAACGTAGCGCTAGAGAGCTAGTTAACGCTGTGCAACACTTTACATAACCTGTGCATCATAAGACTGACGTAACCTCGTCATAACAGTTATTATTCTATCCACATTCACTGGATATGAACAATCATGCGATCTGATTGGCTACGCTACTACTAGGATATCAGCTCATATCATGAGTAGAGAAAAACAAAATGGCGGAGCGTGCTGCTGAATCAACCGAGGATGAAATAAAAACTTTATTCGAAAACAAAACCCCAAAAAATACAAACACCCATTGTACACTCTGCTTCTACGAATTAAGAAGACGACATACAGTCTAAGAAAGAATCAGTCACAACGTCCCAAAGTTAATCCAGATAGATTTAAGAATTCATTCTTTAACAGAATCCTATTTAAATATGAATTAGCTGTTTAATTATCAGCGTATAGAATTTGCTAAGCGTTTCTTTGATCCTTGGCATCTATAAATCTTTAGTGTTTGTTATTTTGTATTTTTTTTGTCTTCTGCTTTGTGGTATAAAATAAGATATGCATATTTATCTTATTTAATTAAAGACCACTGATTGACTCATTTGTCATGGCAGCTGTAATCAGTCGTTCCCAAACCAGCCTGCTTGAAATTAAAGCGAGTCGGCCTTTTGATTTCATAAACTCGGTGAAATTTAGTTCCGTCTGAAATGTGGTGATTGTGATATCTGTTTATTTCTGTAATATCTCACAAAATATCAGGCCATTCTGTGGCTGGGAAGTTATTTAATTTGAGGGGATTAAAGCAAATAATGTGCATGAAATCGCTCGCTTGGCGCAGTCAAGCAGACAGAGGAAGTCCGTGTGCGCATGCGCAGGTTTACCTTCTTCTTCTTCTTCTTTTGGGTTTTACGGCAGCTGGCATCCACAGTGTTGCATTACTGCCATCTACAGGTTTCCCTTTGAGCGTGCACTGACAGTTCCATCATTCTGTCGCTAAACGAACAGCTGATCACACCGAGGTGCTCGCTGAGCGCCCATATTTATTAGTTTGGTCCTGCGTTTCCTTTCCTTCGTATAGAACATAACGTCTTTTCTTCTCGCTTTCTTTCCGTTACTGTAGTCGCTCTTTCACGTTTCATTCGCACACTCATGTCCTCCGTTTTTCTCTCCTGTTTCAAATTTGTATCCCACAATGCCTTGTGTGAACGGGGAAAGCCCACCACGTGATGTGATGCATGATGTAGTATCTTGTATTGGGTCATGGTGAAGCAGGAAACAATAGCGGAGAATTTAGGGCTATGTGGAGATAAATTCATTAATTGTTCTATTTAAAAAAACGAATAAAATTGGAAGTCTGAGATTCGAATTCAGTAGCTTTCGGTCACTAAACAAAAATAATTGGGTGTCGGGAAAATTATTTTTGTGACCTACCTACACTTGAAATATCTGAAAGGCAGTTTACCTTTGCTCTTTCAGTATTTGTCCAGAAGATTTCTTTTAAAGAGAAGCCCACATTTGGCAGCACGGTGGTGTAGTGGTTAACGCTGTCGCCTCACAGCAAGAAGGTTCTGGGTTCGAACCCAGCGGCCGGCGAGAGCCTTTCTGTGTGGAGTTTGCATGTTCTCTGTGTGGGTTTCCTCCGGGTGCTCCGGTTTCCCTCACAATCCAAAGACATGCAGGTTAGGTTAATATGGGACGGCCTTGGGCTGAGGTGCCCTTGAGCGACACAACGAACTCCCAACTGCTCCCCGGGCGCTGTTAGCATGGCTGCCCACTGCTCTGGGTGTGTGTGTGTGTGCTCATTGCTCACGTGTGTATGCATGTGTGTGTTTACTGCTTCAGGTGAGTTAAATGTAGAGAGGAAATTTCACAAGTGTGTGATGAATAAAGTTGTTCTTTCTTTCTTACCTTTAATAATAATAATAATAATAATAATAATAATAAATCAAAGCTTGTCATGTTACCGATAAACGGCAGAGAAACGTAAACCGCTGACTGTTACAAAGCGCTGAGATGGCAGACTCCTGACAGAAATGTTAAATACATATCGTCTTACATATGAACGATACATGCAGGTGTTTCTTAACCTGTTGATTATCAGTGGAGCTTCTGCTGCTCGACTCAGAGCTGCTGTTACAGAGAATTCATCAACACCTTCTGACCAATCAGAGTCCAGAACTCAGCAGCGCTGTAGGATCGGGGGTACGGTCCAGAATAAATCATGAACAAATGATCATGTGATGTCAGCAGGCATGGTGTCAATTGTTCATTATCGTCCACTATGACATGGTTATATCAGTCTTATGTAAAGTGATAACCAATTAAACACCACAATGTTCAATTCCCAGAGGGTTTTTTCCCCCAAGGCATCTGGCTGTGAGATAAACACAAACAGCTGAGTAAGGAGCAGCTTTCAGGTTCAATTCTCAAACCAGGTTGTTATCCACGAATACACAGCTGTCCTTTTTAAGAAGAAAACACACACCTGGTTGCTACACAAGGACAAAAAGCAAGGAAGAAAACTGAGAAAGCTGATGTGAGGTAATTTCTCGGTCTGTGTTTATGAAAAAAGCGTGAAGCTGGGAGTACGAGTGGCCGCGCTGGACACGTTGTTTGGTTGAGATGCGTCCTCGGCATCTTCAGGAATTCTGCTTTCATAAAAACTCAGGCTGTCGAAGTTAATGTGATAATAACGTGTTAACGCAAATTCTTTTTAACGCCACCAATTGTTTTGACGCGTGATTAACGCATGCACATTCTGTGCCCCTCCCCTGCAGTTTGGGAAATCAGGAAGTGACGTACCGTGAGTGAGTGAGTGAGTGAGTGAGTGAGTGAGTGAGTGAGTGAGTGAGTGAGTGAGTGAGTGAGTGAGTGAGTGAGTGATGTCACGAGCAGCTGGCTAACGTGAGTCGTGATAAAGTGCACTTATGTACAAAATCAACTGTTGCATTCTGACTGCTTACATAAAATGTGTGTATTTTTTATCAACGCTCAAAATGAAAAGTTAATGCTGCTTTATTTATTTAATGCAGTGGGGGGAATGAAATACCCACAAAAATCATTTTTGTTGTGTCCAGCCTTATCCCTCCTGACCTGGGCGCATACATTTGCATAAAGTAACCATGTGTCCACGCCCACTCCGCAAAAACTCATCACCCCTCCCCCCGCTGGGCCGTTCTGACCACAGTCTGGTTCACTTGTCCCCTACATACGGTACATACCTATGGTGAATAAACGACCACCCACCAAGAGGTATGTAAGGAGCTGGTCTGAGGAGACCAGTATGGCACTGAGGGACTGCTTTGACACCATGGACTGGGATGTGTTGTGTGAACCTCACGGGGATGACATTGATAGCCTGACAACCTGCGTCACGGATTACATTAATTTCTGTGTTGAAAACACTGTGCCAGTCAGGAAGGTACGGTGTTTTCCCAACAATAAACCCTGGGTGACCTCTGAACTAAAAGCCCTATTAAACGAGAAGAGGGTTTTTAAATCTGGCAACAAGGAGGAGATGAGGAGAGTGCAGAGGGAGCTGAAGAGGGGGATAAGGAGAGGCAAGGACAGCTACAGGAGGAAGCTGGAGGAGCGCCTCAAGGGGAGCAACACCGGAGAGGTATGGAGAGGCCTGAAAACCATCTCTGGCCACACAAAGGACAGTGGGAGGGGCCCTGTATCTGGGGGTCAGGACTGGGCAAATGAGTTGAATCTCTTTTTCAACAGATTTGCCTGTGCCACCCCACCCTCCCCCACTCACCATAGTCCTGACCTGTCTTTGATATCACTCCACCCCCCCCCATAATACCTCTGACACCAACAGCTCCCTCCTCACACCACATCACCCCCCTCCGATCCCTGCCAGACCAATCCACACACTCCACCCCCGACCTCACTCTACAGGAGTCACACCTCGGCTACACCCCTCGCCTCTCCATAACAGCTGATCAGGTGCTGAAGGAGCTGAGGAGGATCAAGATGAGGAAAGCTGCTGGCCCTGATGGTATCAACTCCAGACTGCTTAAGGACTGTGCAGATCAGCTCTGTGGGATTCTTCTGTACATTTTCAACCTGGGCCTCAGTCAGGAGAAAGTTCCACTTCTGTGGAAAACATCATGTGTGGTTCCAGTTCCCAAGACTGCGCACCCCAGGGAGCTCAACCACTTTCGGCCAGTAGCTTTAACGTCTCACCTAATGAAGATCATGGAGAGGATTGTTCTCTCCCACCTCCGACACCTGGTGAACAGCGAGATGGACCCCCTGCAGTTCGCATATCGACCGGGCATTGGTGTGGATGACACTGTCATTTACCTGCTACACCGGTCACTTTTGCACCTGGAGGGCACTGGGAGCACTGTGAGAATCATGTTCTTTGACTTCTCCAGTGTTTTCAACACAATCCAGCCATCACTGCTTAGGGGGAAGCTGGAGGGAGCTGGTGTCGACTGCCACCTGGCTGCATGGATCATCGACTACCTCGTTAACAAGCCGCAGTATGTGAGGCTCCACGACTGTGTGTCTGATGTGGTAGTCTGCAGCACAGGGGCTCCACAGGGTGCAGTGCTCTCTCCTTTCCTCTTTACACTTTACACATCTGACTTCAGCTACAACACGGACAGCTGCCACCTCCAGAAGTTCTCAGATGATACAGCCATTGTTGGACGTGTGTCAGAGGGGGACGATCTGGAGTACAGAGAGGCCATCAACAACTTTGTCGCCTGGTGCTAACTGAACCACCTGCGCATCAACGCCAGCAACACAAAGGAGGTGGTGATCGATTTCAGAAGGACGGCTCCTCAAATTGCACCAGTGAACATCCAGGGTTTGGACATTGAGCTCGTGGAGGAGTACAAATACCTGGGTGTTCACCTCAACAACAAACTGGACTGGACAAACAACACAGATGTCCTGTACAAGAAGGGCCAAAGTCGTCTCCACCTCTTGAGAAGACTGAGGTCTTTTGGTTTGTGCAGGACACTGCTTAGGACTTTTTATGACTCTGTGGTAGCATCAGCGATTTTCTACGCTGTGGTCTGCTGGGGCTGTGGAAGTTCAGAGAGGGACAGGAAGAGACAATAAACTGGTCAGAAGGGCTGGCTCAGTCTTGGACTGTCCTCTGGACTCCATTGAGGTGGTGGGTGAGAGGAGGATGTTAGCCAAGCTGACCTCAATCATGGAGAACCCCTCTCACCCCCTACATGAGGCTGTGGGGGCTTTAAGCAGCTCGTTTAGTAGTAGACTGCTACACCCATGCTGTAAGAAGGAGAGGTACCGCAGGGCATTCATACCTGCTGCTGTCAGACTGTATAACACCCACAACTTGTAACGTAGCACCAATAACCTGTTTGTCGTTATATTTGCACTACTTCACCACTACTACCTCTGCCATCTCTCATCGATGCAATTATTATGTGCAATAATATAGGCCTTAAACTATTTTTATGCATACTTATATACACACACTACCGTTCAAAAGTTTGGGGTCACCCAGACAATTTTGTGTTTTCCATGAAAAGTCACACTTTTATTTCCCACCATAAGTTGTAAAATGAATAGAAAATATAGTCGAGACATTTTTCTGGCCATTTTGAGCATTTAATCGACCCCACAAATGTGATGCTCCAGAAACTCAATCTGCTCAAAGGAAGGTCAGTTTTATAGCTTCTCTAAAGAGCTCAACTGTTTTCAGCTGTGCTAACATGATTGTACAAGGGTTTTCTAATCATCCATTAGCCTTCTGAGGCAATGAGCAAACACATTGTACCATTAGAACACTGGAGTGAGAGTTGCTGGAAATGGGCCTCTATACACCTATGGAGATATTGCACCAAAAACCACACATTTGCAGCTAGAATAGTCATTTACCACATTAGCAATGTATAGAGTGGATTTCTGATTAGTTTAAAGTGATCTTCATTGAAAAGAACAGTGCTTTTCTTTCAAAAATAAGGACATTTCAAAGTGACCCCAAACTTTTGAACAGTAGTGTGTGTATATATATATGTGTGTGTGTGTGTGTGTGTGTGTATATATATATATACACAGAGTCTACCTGTAATGTGCAATTTTTCCGAGCCTCTCAATAAGGCAATTTTTCTATACTTTTTCATGGTAGATAATGCAAATAGCCCTCTGTATTTAATCCTTCATTTGTCTAATTTTTATTTCAGTTTTATTTGTTATCTGTATGACATTTTCTTGCTACTGTAACACGTGAATTTCCCCGATGTGGGATGAATAAAGTGAATCTAATCTAATCTAATCTAAAAATATCCCTTTAAGGGACATTTAGAGAAGATTAAAAAGTGTGTGATTAATTTGCGATTAATAACGAGTTAACTATGGACAATAATGTGAATAATCATGAATAAATATTTTATTCAATTGACAGCCCTAATAAAAATATATGATAAGCAGGATCAACAGGTGCAGAAATATATTTCAGGTGTTTAAAATATTCTTAAAGGGGAACAGAGGGCAATATATAGAGTAAATATAACAATAAAACACACATTAACGAACCTTATTCAAGACTTACAAAAGTTTTTTTGTTCTAAGGTTGGAAAGTTATAGTGTTTTGAAAGCAGAGGTGGAAAAACCCGGGTGCAGAAAGTAAAAACCCTGCCACATTTTTGCTCCAGCCAATTCAATGAACCAGCTGATCCTAATTACCACATCCCCTAAGCCAGGTTGATGAGCTAATTGGTGAAATCACCTGTGTTGAGAGCACAGGCAGAAGGAAAACCTAAGCTGGACTTTTACTTTGTCAGTCCAGTTTTTCCACCTCTGTTTGAAAGTAGCTCGAGCAAACTATTTCCGCAGTTTGAACAGCCCGCCATGATATTAATTTTATCCAATCAGAATGCACGTTCATTTTCTCTGCGTAACACTCATGACGTATGTATGTGCCCAGTTGTGTTGGCTCATTGAGGTTGGGAATAACACGTGTGAAATACCTGTTTCTGCCTCTTGCGACAATTTTGCAAGTCCACGGGTGGCGCCTATCTCATTGCAGCAAATAAATTCTGCTGGACTCGTGAGCAACTCCACATTACATTTTCCGCACGAGCACCACGCCGTGTCACCTGCACACACGCGCTCTGCCCCACGCTCAGCATCAGTATCGGTCTCATCCTCGCCGTCATCCGAGCTTTCTTCTCTTATTTTGTCATCACCGGAGTCGAGAGTACCTCTCCTAGGTTCAAACTGGTGCCCTTCTAAGCCATAGCCTGCTTGCAGTGTGTCTTGCGGGATCTCTTCGTACAATTCGACAGAGCTGTCGCTTTCACTTGATGCGCCCGATGCCATGATTACACGAGTTCCACTAGTGCAGTGGGTAGGGCTGACGTCACGGTCTTTTAAAAATGGCGACTCTTGTGCGGGTTAGCGTACCGACTATTAATAAAGTATTATATTTACAGTTACCAAGATATTTCGTTGTTTTCTAGTACATAAATTTGATAGAATACTTATGAATACGTTACTTTGTCACATCAGCAACCGTATATGTTATATTTTGGACCCCTTTAAATAATTACAGCACCTGGAAAATCCTGATCAGTTTATCGTCACAGTCTCACTATTTTTAAATCCCATCAGGCGCAAACACTGATCTGTCGCCCAAACATCACTGATACACATCAAAATCGTACATTGATGCTCATCTGAAATGATGAAACAAAAGACGAGAACTCTTTGTTTGTGATATTATTTCGACGGGTTTCCAAAATAAAACGATTTTTAAAAAAAAGTCGACTGAACACAGTGTGTGAGCGGTTTGTTTCCACTGAGTGATGTTCTGTGATTAAAGCTGAGTGTCTCCTCTCACGATCGTCTTTACACTTAAACATGGCGACGGATCTCTGAGACCTGATAACTGTTGCCATGGTGATTTTTCGCTGGTTTTGTTCCTTTTCATATTATGTTATGGTCATGTGACTTACATTAAATGCGAAAAATGTGCTTCAGTTTCAATTTTGTGAAACATCGCTTCATCAAATCGATTGAAAATCCACCTCGTGTGAAAAAGCGTATAAATTCTTTTGTGATATTTGAGTTTGTTTTTTTTTAATTCATGTTTCCATTCCTCGTGTTTTAGTCTGCAATTTCAAACTGCGCATTAAGCAGGTTAATGAAACACAGCTACAGGTTTTTAAAGAGAAGAAAAAAAAAAACCTGAATGAACCGAACGTACACAGAATGTATTTCTGGACACATCGATCCAGTAGAAACTACTGAAGTCAATATTTTATTATTTAAAAATCAGTTTATGATAAGAAAAAAAAAAGCTGTTTAACTGGGTTTCTTTTTTTTCTTTTGAAAAGTAAAAGAATGTAAAATAAATGGAGCAGAGTCACAAACGGCTGTTCTTGCCCCTCCCTGCTCCATCTATTTTATGGACCGTAATAAGCTCAGCTTGGCGGTGCGAGTGTTTTGGACTGAAACACACACGTCTCGTGCTGGTCTGCATGACGACATGCCTTGGATCTTCACCAAGTGTAATTAATCCTAGTGAGAACAGTGCCTGGGATTTTGCTGAAAGCTGTGTGTAGAAATGCAATAAATGGAATTCTATAATCAACCCATGGTGTGGAAGGAATTCTTCCCGCCCCAAAACAAGCCCAGAGTCTCTCGATTACGTTCATTATGTCTTATACTAGATGTGGTTAGTTTTTTCTTTTTTTATCAGACATCTAGTTTTAGGTTTGTTTACCTGACATGTTTCGACGTACGTAACTGTCGTCTTCCTCAGAGTGTCACCGGATGTTGTTGGTGACGCATCTTATCAGCTGATGTTTCCAAAGGCGTGGCCTTCCTGTCTGGTTTGACAGGTCGGTCACGCCTTCTACTGTCTGTTCGTCCCCTGCAAGGCGGCACTCCAGGTATGGGAGAGCATGTACGCTCCCTCATCCTGGTTGATGGTCCTCGGGCTTCGCTTTCGGATCTCCATGGCCTCCCTGATCCAGCGCTGATGTTTATTATCTTCTGTGCGGACCTGTCAAACCAGACAGGAAGGCCATGCCTTCGGAAACATCAGCTGATAAGATGCGTCACCAACAACATCCGGTGACACTCTAAGGAAGACGACAGTTACGTACGTCGAAAAATGTCAGGTAAACAAACCTAAAACCAGATGTCTGATAAAAAAAGAAAAAACTAACCAAGCCCAGAGTCGGTTCTGAGTGCGGACTGAGAGATTCAGGCCAAGTGGGAAAAAAACAGAACAGGTGCACACACGGGCAACAAACCAAACCAAAGGTAAATGGCATACTTGGTTACATCGGCAATAAAAATATCACAAACTGAGAACTTGGACTTTTCCCGAAACAGGTAAAAACAACTGTTTCCTGCAGTTCTCTAATCAGCCGATCCCTGGACAGCAGCACAGCACAAAAAATAAAATCACGCAGATACAAATCAAGAGCTTCAGTTAATGTTCACAATGTTCAAACTTCAGAACGGGAAACATTGTGATCTCACAGTGAAGTGTGACTTTCTTTCTTTCTTTCACTGTGGTATGGGTGTTGGTTTGAGCCAGATGAGTATTTTTGGTTTGAGTATTTCAGAAGCTGCTGATCTCCTCCTGGGGTTTTCACACACAATCAACAGTCTCTAGAGTTTACACAGAATGGTGCGGAAAACAAAAAACATCGAGTGAGTGAGCGACAGTTCTGTGGGCGGAAACAAATGCCTTGTTGATAAGAGAGGGTCAGAGATCAGAAAATGGACAGATTGAGCAGTTTGAGCTGCCAGGAAGGATATAGTAACTCATATAATCACTCTTTACAACCGTGGTGAGCAGAAAAGCATCTCAGCAGCAGCAGAAGAACACACTGGGTTCCAGTCCTGCAGCTAAGAACAGGGATCTTAGAATCAACAACAAGTTCCTATTAAAGTGGCTGGGGAGTGTATACAGACTGCATACACACAAAAAAATGATGCGAAAACTTTAAAAAAAAGGTTGTGTTTATTTCTGAATAACACACTCTAAACGCTTTAGTTAGAAATTCCTCAGATTTAATAACGCCTCGTGTGTGAAACTGACAGACTTTAAATGATCGAGTGTCTTTTTAAAAAGGCAGAAGCTTCCCAACAGGAGCCTCAGGCCTTCAGTTCACGCCGCATGACGACCAAGCTGTGATGACACACACACTGAGGAGAGTTAATTACGGTCTTCTGTATCACACACACGGCGTCCTCGCACCACACTAAACTAATATACATCCGTCCGTGAGCAGCGTGTCGAACGCGATCCTACCTGCCACCTGCTTTCTTTGATATTCCAAAATATAATCAGGATGAATGTGAGACTGAATCAGCACAACCATTCAATTACATCCACAACGCGCCATGTTTCAGCGCCGCGTTTAATAAAATCCACAGCCACTGGAAAGGAAATTCAACAGAGTAATTTTAACCATGTGTACTTAACGTCTCTCACACACACGCACACGCAATCAGACTGAAGGTTGATGAAAGATTCATATCAACACGGTGACAATTTATTGAGTCACTTCACACAGAAAATTCCAGACTCCTGAGTGGTTCTGACATACTGATCAGAATGTTGAATATTCAAATCCTGTCAGGTAATTCCCACCGAGCTGCTCCGTATGCGCTCAATAACTCCATGTGCCAAATCAACAAATGAAATTTTACACACATTCATGGTTTTTTTGTTTCTTAACATTTATTATTATAAACACAGGACACTTTTTCGATGGAATAAAAACACGTGTTCTATTCCCTTCTAGCAGGTTTCATTCATTTGGTTTGATAGCATGCAATATTGTTAGCATATCACTTATCCTATGTGTATTACGTCACTCTACCCAATGCAGAATGAGCGTTGAATATGGGTTACGATATTGCATGGTTGTCAAGACAACATGACGTCACACATCGGAGACATAAAACTTCCACGCTAGCGAGCGACTGTGACAATTTGTAAACAAACATGGCCGCCAGGTTTGCTTCGTTACAAAATACAGAAGATTTTGAAAGAATTTTGGAAGAAAAAGACGCATTGAACACCTGAAAGGAATGTATAATAATAATAATAATATTATTATTATTATTATTATTGGCTGGCTTTTTGTCGTGTTCTATCAGATATATTCCATTCAGCTACTCGGCTTTGAGTCGTTCAGTATCATACTCGCTGAATGGAATATATCTGATAGACCATGAAAAAAAGCCAGACAATATTATTTAAATAACTTACAACTGATAAATTCCCAGCTTTGTTGAGAATCTGAGGTAGGACTGTTGTTAATTAGCGAATGATGATTGATGATGATGAGTTATTTTTACACATTAGTTATTAGTCCTCAGAATAGAGGTGATTTTTGATGCTTCACCATTAAATCAAGGCCGTGAAATCTTCAGCTGAGGTCATCGGCGTCACTGGAAATACATCTGAAAGAAAACTGACCTCGTGATCATTAGTCATTAACAAAATAATGCGCATCAGAGGAACCGCTTTCTCAGCCGTGACACATTTCAACATTTATTCCCGTCTCCTTTGTCCATTTTTCTTGCTTTGCTTTAAAATCGAGCCACATTAAAACCCATCGACATGCCAGTTAAATCCAATTCACTCTTCAAAACCCAGCTGAAATTGGATATATTAGTGTCTATTGCTCACCTGATTAACACGCCATCCTCAGTCTGTGTCATTATGTTCAGAAACACCACCTGTCACCCCAATTCCTGAAGAATAAAATCTACAGCCAATCAAACTAAATAACCCTAAACCAATTTCCAATCTCTCTCTCTCTCTCTCTCTCTCTTTTTTTTTTTTTACAGACAATGTGCTGGAAAGAGTGGGCACGTTTCATGTTCAAGTGTACACTACCGTTCAAAAGTTTGGGGTCATCCAGGCAATTTTGTGTTTTCCATGAAAAGTCACACTTTTATTTCCCACCATAAGTTGTAAAATGAATAGAAAATATAGTCAAGACATTTTTCTGGCCATTTTGAGCATTTAATCGACCCCACAAATGTGATGCTCCAGAAACTCAATCTGCTCAAAGGAAGGTCAGTTTTATAGCTTCTCTAAAGAGCTCAACTGTTTTCAGCTGTGCTAACATGATTGTACAAGGGTTTTCTAATCATCCATTAGCCTTCTGAGGCAATGAGCAAACACATTGTACCATTAGAACACTGGAGTGAGAGTTGCTGGAAATGGGCCTCTATACACCTATGGAGATATTGCACCAAAAACCAGACATTTGCAGCTAGAATAGTCATTTACCACATTAGCAATGTATAGAGTGGATTTCTGATTAGTTTAAAGTGATCTTCGTTGAAAAGAACAGTGCTTTTCTTTCAAAAATAAGGACATTTCAAAGTGACCCCAAACTTTTGAACGGTAGTGTATCTATTTATCTATTCTCAGATAATCATATGAGCTTCCCAAGTATTGATTCTAATCGTTCCACATCACCAAGACTTAACTCGGAAGAGTAATAAATAATCTCTTATTCACACACTCTTTCTATTCAGCTATTGCTGAAGCTCTTGTCTACTGCCGTAACGGATTTAAAAAAACACTGATACTTATTTATCTTTAATCGCTCCAGCACACATTTCATTACCACTGACAACAACATTTTATTTTATTTTTTGCTTTTCTGCTCCTGTTACTCGAGGCGTTCCTCAGGGATCTATTCTTGGACTAATATTTTTCACAGTGTGTTCCCTTGAGTCATCTTGGTTTGTAAGCTAATTGTGTGTGAGTCACAGCTCTCACACTGATTTACATTTAGTGACGACCATGAAAGGTAACACTGACAGAGAGGGAAACGTTAAAATGGCGACTAAACGATGAAAGAGTACCTCCTAGCCTCCTGCACAAGAAGCAGCCTTCATTTGTCACATATACTCAAGCATAGTGAAGAGGTGGGTTTTCCAAAAGCCTCTTCATGCTAAGAGCATCTTAACTTAGAGAGAGAGAGAGAGAGAGAGAGAGAGAGAGAGCATTCATTGGACTGCTTGCGCTACCATTTAACGATGATCTTTGTTCTGCGATGCTTTTGGGAAACTCGGCAAAGATCTTTCTCTGCATTTAACCCTTCTGAAGCAGTGAACACACACACACACACACACACACACACACACACACAGAGCAGCGGGCAGCTGCAGTGCTCAGGCGTTAGGTGCCTTGCTTAAGTGCACTTCAATGATGGATACAGAGGGAGGGGAAAACGCTGTATATTCCTCCCATCCGCACAGCGTTCCAGCCGGTCCAGGAAATCGAACCAGCAACCTTTTGGTCCCAAAGCTGCTTCACTAACCTTAAACCATGGCTATAATATCTCTTCCTGTTTTTTATAGGGTGCCATTACTTTTGTCCTAGCTGAACAGCAAGTCTTCTTTGCCTTAATTTATGGATTTGTTTCTTTCAAGTCGTTAACACAAAGCGACTGAGTTTCACAAAATAAAATAACGAAATAAATAAATGATTTAAACATCTTTATAAACTCGCAGTAACTTATCGACAAGTATATAACGTGAAGTCGATCAGCTGAAGTTCACATTCGTGAGTCTCCTTACGCGTAAATTTACGTGAATGCAAAAGAGGAAATTTAGGATACGACCCAAATTTTTCGCAAAATAACTGGATAACTAAGTGGAACGTCACATTTCTTGTGTAAATGATTTACAAATAAATTCCTCCGTATTTAGTGAACACTGAAACACTCTGACCTGCGAAACAGTTTTCTGCTTCAGTTTATCTTCACTGCGTTAGAGACAGAGAGAGAGACACAGACAGAGAGAATCAGAGAGAGAGAGAATCACAGACAGAGACAGACAGAGAGAGAGACAGACAGAGAGAGAGAATCAGAGACAGAGAGACAGACAGAGAGAGAGACAGACAGAGAGAGACTCACAGACAGAGAGAGAGAATCAGACAGAAAGAATCACAGAGACAGAGAGAGAGAGAGAGAGAGAGAGAGACAAAGAGAGAGAATCAGATAGAGAGAGAGAATCACAGACAGGGAGAGAGAATCACAGACAGACAGAGAGAGAATCACAGACAGAGAGAGAATCAGAGAGAGAGAGAGAGAGAGAGAGAGAGAGAGAATCACAGACTGAGAGAATCAGAGAGACAGAGAATCACAGACAGAGAGAGAGAATGAGAGAGAGAGAGAGAGAGAGAGAGAGAGAGAGAGAGAATCACAGAGACACAGAGAGAGAATCAGACAGGGAGAGAGAATCACAGACAGACAGACAGAGAGAGAATCACAGACAGAGAGAATCAGAGAGAGAGAATCACAGACAGAGAGAGAGAATCACAGACAGAGAGAATCAGAGAGAGAGAATCACAGACAGAGAGAGAGAAAGAGAGAATCACAGACAGAGATAGAGAGAATCACAGAGAGAATCACAGAGAGAGAAAGAAACAGTGAGAGAATCAGAGAGAGAGAGAATCAGAGAGAGAGAGAATCACAGACAGAGAGAATCACAGAGAAAGAATCAGAGAGAGAGAATCAGAGAGAGAAAGAATCAGAGAGAGAGAGAATCAGAGAGAGAGAGAATCAGAGAGAGAGAATTACAGAGAAAGAGAGAATCACAGACAGAGAGAATCAGAGAGAGAGAGAATCACAGACAGAGAGAGAGAGAGAATCACAGACAGAGAATCACAGACAGAGAGAGAATCACAGACAGAGAGAGAAAGAGAGAATCACAGACAGAGAGAGAAAGAATCACAGACAGAGAGAGAATCACAGAGAGAGAGAGAATCACAGACAGAGAGAGAATCACAAAGAGAGAGAGAGAGAGAATCACAGACAGAGAGAGAGAGAATCAGAGAGAGAGAGAATTACAGAGAAAGAGAGAATCACAGACAGAGAGAATCAGAGAGAGAGAATCACAGACAGAGAGAGAGAATCACAGAGAGAGAGAATCACAGACAGAGAGAGAGAATCACAGAGAGAGAGAGAATCACAGAGAGAGAGAGAATCAGAGAGAGAGAGAGAGAGAATTACAGACAGAGAGAGAGAATCAGAGAGAGAGAATTACAGAGGAAGAAAGAATCACAGACAGAGAGAATCAGAGAGAGAGAATCACAGACAGAGAGAGAGAGAATCACACACAGAAAGCAAGACAGAGAGACTTTTTTTACTTTTTAAAACACCTTTAATTACACCATTGTTCCATGTGTATATTTTCTTTCACAAAAAATGAAACAATAAATAATGGAGAAAATATAAGGTACATAAAAAGTCATTGCTAGAAAATCATCAAATTCAGTACATAAAAACACCTTCTCGATTAAAACATTCTCACACACAATTGTACCACCACACACACACACACACACACACACACACACACACACAAAATTGTACATTAAAAGTTGAGAGTTAGTGCACCGTCCTCTTCAAGTGAACATAAAACCTGTCTAAAACCCCACAGATCTATAAAAGTGTCCAGGTTATTGGTTAGTCTGTAAAAAGCATGTTTCCATCAGCACAACAAAGACAGACCGTTTGTTTCTTCTGAACAGCAGATTTCTCCAAATTAAAAATGAAAGAAGTTGGTGCATCCATGTCTTGGAGTCTAGTAAACCGTGCTCGGACTAGTGCTCCTTTAGCTCTGTCCTGCAGGAGGGAGTTGAGTTCCTGCCTTTTAAAAATTAACCCATCATTTTTTTGCTGATCAGCTTGTGAGGTAAATACATTTTTTCCAAGTCTCTTATTTCCTCCTCCAGTTTCTGGACAGTTCTCTGGATTTTAGCTGTGGAATTAGAGGAGTACTGCTGACAAAACACTCTAATTTGGGCCTTTCCTAC
Source organism: Neoarius graeffei (assembly GCF_027579695.1). Classification (NCBI taxonomy): domain Eukaryota; kingdom Metazoa; phylum Chordata; class Actinopteri; order Siluriformes; family Ariidae; genus Neoarius; species Neoarius graeffei. Next base: position 2,173,047 of record NC_083574.1, on the reverse strand, counting down.
CTCCCACCACTTAATGAGTGAAGGAAAAGTTTCCTTCCTGGATCTCCAATAGATCCAAAATAATTTAAAATTTTTACAAAAATTAAGATCATGCAATAACTTAACATTAAAATGCCAAAAGGACTTTGGTTTTTCCGCGGGAGATTAAAAAAAAAAGCTCCATTAAAACTAAGTGATGGTCTGTAAAAACAACAGGGGAGATCTGGCAGTCAATAACTCTTGAAGTAAAAGGTGCAGAAATATAAAATCTGTCCAACCGTGCTGCACAGACTCTACCGTCAGATATGTTCACCCATGTGTACTGTCGGACTGAAGAGCGCTTCATTCTCCACACATCGACCAGATCGGTTCTCTTTAAAAAGTGAGATAAAATGGACGAGGAGTGAATGTGTGGTTCCTCTCCAGTCCTGTCTAATGTAAAGTCTGTGCAGCAGTTCCAGTCTCCCCCCATTAACACACACTCCCCTGATCATTACAACTTAACTTCTCTTTTAATAAATTAAACAACTCTTCACGTTCAGAGCCTTGGTTTGGTGCATAAACATTAATAAAACTCAGAGTAAATCCTGTATTTTAACTTTTACCATAAGAACTCTACCTTTCACCAACTCTGTACTGGACACGATGTTTATATCTAAAACAGGAGAGAATAAAATCGCAACTCCTGCACTAAAATTTGTCCCATGACGAAGAACATATTGTCCATTCCACCATAAACCCCAGGCTATTTTATTCGACTCGTCACTATGTGTTTCCTGTAATAAAATAATATAATTTTTTCTGTCTAATTACTTCAGATAATAAAACTCTTTTCTGTTCATCTCTTCCCCATTTATATTTAAAGAAGCGACTTTTAACCCCTGCATATTGAAAGATGACAGACAGAAACATAAAAAGACAAATAAAAAGAACCAGTAGAGATGAAACACCCAGTGCTGTGCGGTCATTAAAAACTTATTTTTTAAGTTTCATTTTCTTAATCATTCTACTTTTGGACTCCTTTAACCCTTTCCTCAGACCAGTGACGTGCTTTTTTAACCGATAGCGTTTCTTTCCATCGAGTAAATCCATTCCAACAACTCTTTGAAGCGTGGTAACTGATCTAATAAACTTTTCATTATTGGGAAAATAATCTTTAACATTTGCTTTTTTTCCAAAGGTTTCATCTAAAAAACTATTGATTTCCTCGAGTGAATAGAGGTCCTCGCTTTGGGAAATGCTGTCTGTTATAGAATCAGAGTCAGAGTCCATGTCAGTCACATTGTCACCATAACAGCGGTCCGGCTTCATCACCTCTTCTGTCTCACTGTCGGGTCTGACAGCCTCCTGTAAAACCGGAGACTCCGCGTTCTGCTCAGACCCCCCTACACCGACCTCTCCCGGCTCCACCCTGCTCTGTTCAGCCTCCATCAACTCTGCTGAAACACTGCTTCCAGTATCCGTAGCTCCAGGCGCGGAGCTGCCGGACTCAACCTGAGCGGGTGGAGCAGATTGAGATAGCGTTGGCCAACCACTGTTCACCTCCCCACTGTCAGTCACATTAGTCGCTCTACTGCCCTCCTCCACACCGTCAGTCACAACATCCACACCGCTGTTCACTTCCCTACCATCAACCACCCCGCTGCCCCCCTCCCCACCATCAGTCACACCAACCACCCCGCTGTCCCCTTCCACACGGTCAGTCTCCGCAGTCACACCGCTATCAGTCGCGTTCCTTCCCTTTTCCTCACTAACAGTCCCAGCGGCATCAGCCGGCTCTGCTACATGCTGTCTGTGAGGACACGCGACCCGCTTGTGTCCCACATCCCCACACTCAAAACATTTCATGCTCCCCGAACTCGCATACACCATGTTTCACATGGAAGGAAACTTCCAGTGTTTGAGTCAGGGAGTCCAGAAACATAAACATTTGTCTCTGTAGAGACTGAACGTGTTTTAGTTTATCACTTTTGCAGCCTAAATTTACCGTCCGGAATCCGCTCGCAAACTTCCCGAAGCGCTTCAGTTCTCTCTCCAGCGCCTCGCTGGGAATAAACGGAGGGACTCCGGACACGGTTACCCAGACAGAGGGCACCACCAGCGGGAAAACTTGGACAAACTCATCATTAATATATATATTGCTCTCTATGAGCTGATTAAGAAGCTCCTGATGCTTCATAAAACACCACCACCACTTTATTCATGCGGGAGGCGCACACGATGTTTCCATAACCCACCTGTGTTCCGACCGCGAGCAACACCTGCTCTACCGGAACTGTAGGTTGTAGTACCACCCTTACTCCATGCTTCAAGGACAGGGGCGGCGTCCCGGAAGATACCATCCCCGCCAAACAGCCAACAAACAAACACACACACACACACACACACACACACACAAAACACTAAACCACACTACCAACAACTACAAAATACTCAGAAATTAAAAATCACAAGAAAAAAACAAGAGAAAAGTTTAGTGAGGAAAAATCGCAAGCTCTCAGCCAACACTCACCACACCCTCCACCACCAAACTCCCAGCATGCAGTGCAGAGAGGGAAAGAGAGAGAGAGAATCAGAGACAGAGGGAGAGACCAAGACAGAGAGAGAGAGAATCACAGACAAAGGGAGAGACCGAGACACAGAGAGAGAGAGAATCACAAACAGAGAGAGAGAGAGAATCACAGACAGAGAGAGAACCACAGACAGAGAGAGAGACACAGAGACAGAGAATCACAGACAGAGGAAGAAAATCACAGACAGAGAGAGAATCACAGAGAGAGAGACAGACAGACAGACAGAGAGTGAGAGACAGACAGAGAGAGAATCACAGAGAGAGAATCACAGACAGAGAGAGAGAGACAGAGAGAATCACAGACACAGAGAGAGAATCACAGACAGAGAGACTGAGAGACAGACAGAGAGAGAATCACAGACAGAGAGAGACACAGACAGAGAGAATCACAGACAGAGACAGACAGAGAGAGAATCACAGACAGAGAGGCAGAGACAGACAAAAGGAGACAGAGACAGAAAATCACAAAGAGAGAGAGAATCAGACAGAGAGAGACAGCGACAGAGAGAATCACAGACAGAGACAGACAGACAGACAGACAGAGAGAATCACAGACAGAGAGAGACAGAGACAGACAGAGAGACAGAATCACAGACAGAGAGACAGAGACAGACAGAGAGAGAGAATCACAGACAGAGAGACAGACAGAGAGAGAGAATCACAGAGAGAGAAAATCACAGACAGAGAGAATCACAGAGAGATAGAATCACAGACAGAGAGAGACAGAGACAGACAGAGAATCACAGACAGAGAGAGAGACAGAGACAAAGAGAGAGAATCACAGACAGAGATAGACAGAGAGACAGAGAGAGAAAATCACAGACAGAGAGACAGACAGAATCACAGACAGAGAGAGACAGAGACAGAGAGAGAAAATCACAGAGAGAGACAGAGACAGACAGAGAGAAAATCACAGACAGAGAGAGAATCACAGACAGAGAGACAGAGAGAAAATCACAGACAGAGAGAGAGAATCACAGACAGAGAGACAGACAGAATCACAGACAGAGAGAGAGACAGAGACAGAGAGAGAAAATCACAGAGAGAGACAGAGACAGACAGAGAGAGAAAATCACAGACAGAGAGAGAACCACAGACAGAGAGAGAGACACAGAGACAGAGAATCACAGACAGAGGAAGAAAATCACAGACAGAGAGAGAATCACAGAGAGAGAGACAGACAGACAGACAGAGAGTGAGAGACAGACAGAGAGAGAATCACAGAGAGAGAATCACAGACAGAGAGAGAGAGACAGACAGAGAGAATCACAGACACAGAGAGAGAATCACAGACAGAGAGACTGAGAGACAGACAGAGAGAGAATCACAGACAGAGAGAGACACAGACAGAGAGAATCACAGACAGAGACAGACAGAGAGAGAATCACAGACAGAGAGGCAGAGACAGACAAAAGGAGACAGAGACAGAAAATCACAAAGAGAGAGAGAATCAGACAGAGAGAGACAGCGACAGAGAGAATCACAGACAGAGACAGACAGACAGACAGAGAGAATCACAGACAGAGAGAGACAGAGACAGACAGAGAGACAGAATCACAGACAGAGAGACAGAGACAGACAGAGAGAGAGAATCACAGACAGAGAGACAGACAGAGAGAGAGAATCACAGAGAGAGAAAATCACAGACAGAGAGAATCACAGAGAGATAGAATCACAGACAGAGAGAGACAGAGACAGACAGAGAATCACAGACAGAGAGAGAGACAGAGACAAAGAGAGAGAATCACAGACAGAGATAGACAGAGAGACAGAGAGAGAAAATCACAGACAGAGAGACAGACAGAATCACAGACAGAGAGAGACAGAGACAGAGAGAGAAAATCACAGAGAGAGACAGAGACAGACAGAGAGAGAAAATCACAGACAGAGAGAGAATCACAGACAGAGAGACAGAGAGAAAATCACAGACAGAGAGAGAGAATCACAGACAGAGAGACAGACAGAATCACAGACAGAGAGAGAGACAGAGACAGAAAATCACAGAGAGAGAGAGACAGAGACAGACAGAGAGAAAATCACAGAGAGAAAGAGAGAGAATCACAGACAGGGACAGACAGAGACAGACAGAATCACAGACAGAGACAGAGAGAGAAAATCACAGAGAGAGAGAGACAGAGACAGACAGAGAGAAAGAGAATCACAGACAGAGAGAAAATCACAGAGAGAGAGAGAATCACAGACAGAGAGACAGACAGAGACAGACAGAATCACAGACAGAGAGAGACAGAGACAGAAAATCACAGACAGAGAGACAGAGACAGACAGAGAGAGAGAATCACAGACAGAGACAGACAGAGAGAGAATCACAGACAGAGGGAGAAACTGAGACACAGAGAGAGAGAGAATCACAGAGAGAGAACCACAGACAGAGAGAGAGACACAGAGACAGAGAATCACAGACAGAGAGAGAGAATCACAGAGAGAGACAGACACAGACAGAGTGAGAGACAGACAGAGAGAATCACAGAGAGAGAATCACAGACAGAGAGACAGACAGAGAGAATCACAGACAGAGAGAGAGATACACAGACAGAGAGACAATCACAGACAGAGAGAGAATCACAGACAGAGAGGCAGAGACAGACAGAGACAGAGACAGACAGAGAGAGAATCACAGACAGAGAGGCAGAGACAGACAAAGAGAGACAGAGACAGAGAATCACAGACAGAGACAGAAAATCACAAAGAGAGAGAGAATCACAGACAGAGATACAGAGACAGAGACAGACAGAGAGAAAGAATCACAGACAGAGACAGAAAGAGAGAGAGAATCACAGACAGAGAGAGACAGAGACAGACAGAGAAAGAGAATCACAGACAGAGAGACAGACAGAGAGAGAATCACAGACAGAGAGAGACAGAGACAGACAGAGAGAATCACAGACAGAGAGACAGACAGAGAGAGAATCACAGACAGAGAAAATCACAGACACAGAGAATCACAGACAGACAGAGAGAGACAGAGACAAAAAGAGAGAATCACAGACAGAGAGAGACAGAGAGACAGAGAGAGAAAATCACAGACAGAGAGAGAGAATCACAGACAGAGAGACAGACAGAGAGAATCACAGACAGAGAGAGAATCACAGAGAGAGAGAATCACAGAGAGAGAATCACAGACAGAGAAAGAGAGAGAATCACAGACAGAGAGACAGACAGAGACAGACAGAATCACAGACAGACACAGAGACAGAGAGAGAAAATCACAGAGAGACAGACAGAGAGAATCACAGACACATAGACAGACAGAATCACAGACAGAGAGACAGACAGAGAGAGAAAATCACAGAGAGACAGAGACAGACAGAGAGAAAATCACAGACAGAGAGAGAGAATCACAGACAGAGAGACAGACAGAGACAGACAGAATCACACACAGACACAGAGACAGAGAGAGAAAATCACAGAGAGAGAGACAGAGACAGACAGAGAGAGAATCACAGACAGAGAGGCAGAGACAGACAAAGAGAGACAGAGACAGACAGAGAGAGAATCACAGACAGAGAGGCAGAGACAGACAAAGAGAGACAGAGACAGAGAGAGAGAATCACAGACAGAGACAGAAAATCACAAAGAGAGAGAGAATCACAGACAGAGATACAGAGACAGAGACAGACAGAGAGAAAGAATCACAGACAGAGACAGAAAGAGAGAGAGAATCACAGACAGAGAGAGACGGAGACAAACAGAGAGAATCACAGACAGAGAGAGAGAGACAGAGAGAAAATCACTGAGAGAGAGAATCACAGACCGAGAGAGAGAGACAGACAGAGAGAATCACAGACAGAGAGAGAGAGACAGAGATGGACAGAGAGAGAATCACAGACAGAGAGACAGACAGAATCACAGACAGAAAGAGAGACAGAGACAGAGAGAGAAAATCACAGAGAGACAGAGACAGACAGAGAGAGACAGAGACAGACAGAGAGAGAGAATCACAGACAGAGACAGAGAGAGAATCACAGACAGAGAGAGAGAGAAAGAGAGACAGAGAGAAAATCACAGACAGAGACAGAATCACAGACAGAGAGAGAGAGACAGAGACAGACAGAGAATCACAGAGAGAGAGACAGAGACAGACAGAGAGAGAATCACAGACATAGAGAGAGAGACACACAGACAGAGAGAGACAGAGACAGACAGATAGAGAAAATCACAGACAGAGAGAGAGAGACAGAGAGAAAATCACTGAGAGAGAGAATCACAGACCGAGAGAGAGAGAGACAGACAGAGAGAATCACAGACAGAGAGAGAGAGACAGAGATGGACAGAGAGAGAATCACAGACAGAGAGAGAGACAGAGAGAGAGAATCACAGACAGAGAGAGACAGACAGAGAATCACAGACAGAGACAGACAGACAGACAGACAGACAGACAGACAGAGAGAGAGACAGACAGAGAGAGAGAATCACAGACAGAGAGAGACAGAGACAGACAGAGAGAGAGAATCACAGACAGAGAGAAAATCAAAGACAGAGAGAGACAGAGAGAAAGAGAATCACAGAGAGAGAGAGAGAGAGAGAGAGAGAGAGAGACAGGAACTGTTCTTTGCTCTCTTTCACATCTTTCGTGACATTCATTTAATATCTTCTCCTCTCTTCACTGTAACACGTCTCCAGTTCCTGTTTCTCTGCTCTCACACACTGATCGACTACACGCGCTCTCTACTCCTCCTGTAAACGAGTGCAAAGCAGCAGAAGAGCTCTATTACACAGACAAAATTGTGCATTTTTGACTTCCTGCGTGTAGGGTTGCTACGGTTTCACAGTTTCACAGTCAGTCATGGTGTAGGAGAGAGAGGGCGTCCAACTCAGCACTGACTTCAAAATACAGATTAAAGCGCGTTTCCAGCTTGTTGTTGTTGTTGTTGTTGGCGGCTCAGCACATCTTTCCCTCACAGTCACTCTCCATGTCATTCACAGAATATCACTCTACATGTCGATTCAGACAGGATTATCTTTCCATGTGGAAGTGTGTAACGTAATTATTACCAAACTATCTGCGTGATTTTAGTCTGACTCTGTCATGAGTCATTTTTTTTGAAAGATTACACTGTATTTTACCTTCTAAAAAAATAAACAAGCAGCAGAAATATCTCCAGGTAATCTACAGCGTATCCTGTATAAATTTAACATCATCAAGATTGCGTTATATCCTGTGGGAAAAAGAGGTTTTTTGTCGTTTTTCGTCAGTCTAAATACGCTCCATGAAGCTCTCGTTCTTTTCTCATCTCATCTCATTATCTGTAGCCGCTTTATCCTGTTCTACAGGGTTGCAGGCGAGCTGGATCCTATCCCAGCTGACTACGGGTGAAAGGCGGGGTTCACCCTGGACAAGTCGCCAGGTCATCACAGGGCTGACACATAGACACAGACAACCATTCACACTCACATTCACACCTACGCTCAATTTAGAGTCACCAGTTAACCTAACCTGCATGTCTTTGGACTGTGGGGGAAACCGGAGCACCCGGAGGAAACCCACGCGGACACGGGGAGAACATGCAAACTCCACACAGAAAGGCCCTCGCCGGCCACGGGGCTCGAACCCGGACCTTCTTGCTGTGAGGTGACAGCGCTAACCACTACACCACCGTGCCGCCCTCGGTCTTTTCTACTGAAATTAAGATGAGTTAGGATGATAAAGTACACACGTCATGTCAGAAGGGTTTGAGATCAGGTCCTGAATTCCCAGCACAAGCTAACTGTCACAGCTTACAGACCTGTTATGGCCATGTGACCTATTCATGCTCATTTGAATGGCCACGCCTCCTACAGCAAGTGTTTATAATTAATAGTTATTCCATGAAATCGAGTCGTACATGAGCTGATAGCTGACGAGGCGCGTCGACGAGATTGAGTGGAATAACTGTTTTATTCTCTCCACATTCACTGGATTTTGAGAAACAGAGCATTTTTATCTTTATTTTTTGCAAATTCAATAAATAAAAACTTTGTACAAAACGTCTGACAAAATCATTTCCGCTTAGAATGTAAACAAACCGGCGAAATGACAGGAGCAATTTGTGAAAAATGCGATAATAATAATTCTTGAAAAATAAAAAAAGATACAACCCCGATTCCAAAAAAGTTGGGACAAAGTACAAATTGTAAACAAAAACGGAATGCAATAATTTGCAAATCTCAAAAACTGATATTGTATTCACAATAGAACACAGACAACATATCAAATGTCGAAAGTGAGACATTTTGAAATTTCATGCCAAATATTGGCTCATTTAAAATTTCATGACAGCAACACATCTCAAAAAAGTTGGGACAGGGGCAATAAGAGGCTGGAAAAGTTAAAGGTACAAAAAAGGAACAGCTGGAGGACCAAACTGCAACTCATTAGGTCAATTGGCAATAGGTCATTAACATGACTGGGTATAAAAAGAGCATCTTGGAGTGGCAGCCGCTCTCAGAAGTAAAGATGGGAAGCAGTGGCGGCTGGTAGTCTTTCAAACAGGGGAGGCTGGTCGGTTGCGATATTTCCAGATTTTAAAAGAAAAAAGAAAAAACACATCAGTTTTGCCCATACTCTTGCCTCTGATCTGGCTGATTGTTGGCAGCGTCACAAACTGTGAAATAACAGGTTCTTTTGGCCCATTAGCCTACTGTCCAATATACATGATGGTGGTGTTGGGGGGAGGGGTATATTTTAACATTTTATATTTTAAAATTGTGGCATGTTGTTTAAAAATTGATCATTATTGAAAGCAGCTCTTTGTCAGGAACCTCAGCAGTAACAGCAGAGTGTTCTGGAATAGGCACAAGCACTGACCTTGGGGAGCCAAACATAGAGCTGGGGGCCACACATTTCATTCAATGACACTTTCCCTATATTTTACTTATTTTGACTGAGAAATGTTTTATTGACAATTTTGATAACCCTTCACTTTTAATCCAGGTCTGTAGTGTGAAATGTTCTCGGCTGTGTTTTTGTTTAAAAATGTTTTCCAAATTGTAGCGGTGTTTAATTCATATCCAGAAAAATATATATTCCAATATAATATACTCAGCATAAACATTTTAAATAGATTCTATATTTTTGGTCCATCCATGACATATTACTAAAGTAGCCTATTTACTGTTGTTGATGTGGGTCACTTGCTGTTAGCCAATTCACTTTCTCATACCAGGAGAGCTGAAAGGAACGAGTATTATTCCCTACCTTTTTCACCAAGTCAATTTGAGGCGTTGGTCTACCCTGCTCTTTAATTTTAATTTTTTCCTCGAAAGGAAGACTGGCAAATGGCTTCGTCAAAATTAAATCAGCAATGCTTGGCATCCGTGCGCAGCTTTCTTGCTAGCTGACTAGCCCCCTCAAGTTCAAGTTCAGTCACTCAAATAAACGAAATTTCTGGAACTAAGATAGCAAACTTGACAACACTATATTTACACTTTATTTACAATGAAAATATATACAAACTAAAAAAGCTGGTAGAAACCGTATGTAATGAATGAAATCGAAATGTAAGCTGATCTCTTACAATACACCACAGCACTTGCGAATCCGCATGGGACTGAACTGAGATTCACCGCTGCCTGTCTATATTTGAAATGAGCTGTCAATCAAAGAAAATATCCAGCTGCTTTCACCAATCACCAGTCTCCTCGCGGAAACTGCCATGTCCCTCCCACTGTGAGGCTGGGAGTCCATGGGCGGGCGTTTTCGCAATATTTGTCCAATAATCGTCTTGCATTTTGATATTGAAAAGCGCATAGCTCCCAAATGCCATTGAAGTCCACTGAGGCTGGGCTGCATCGCGCTGTCACGAGGGGGAAAAACTCACGCACACATTAGGTGAACTGGGGAAAGTTATAATGGAATGATTTCGCACTGTAGTTGGGTTGAGCACATATATTTCTATGATTCTGGATCTGAAATAGCAATGTTATAAGGTCGGCTATAACGTAAGCCTAGCGCAATTCATCCTACATGATGTTCATCATTTTTAGAGGAGGCTGAGCCTCCCTCGTTGTCTTAGAGCAATCGCCCATGATGGGAATAGGGTCACCAGTCCCCCTAATTCTGCTCTGACAAATAGTGGAGCAATATCAGAAAGGAGTTCGACAGTGTAAAATTGCAAAGAGTTTGAACATATCATCATCTACAGTGCATAATATCATCAAAAGATTCAGAGAATCTGGAAGAATCTCTGTGCGTAAGGGTCAAGGCCGGAAAACCATACTGGGTGCCCGTGATCTTCGGGCCCTTAGACGGCACTGCATCACATACAGGCATGCTTCTGTATTGGAAATCACAAAATGGGCTCAGGAATATTTCCAGAGAACATTATCTATGAACACAATTCACCGTGCCATCCGCCGTTGCCAGCTAAAACTCTATAGTTCAAAGAAGAAGCCGTATCTAAACACGATCCAGAAGCGCAGACGTCTTCTCTGGGCCAAGGCTCATTTAAAATGGACTGTGGCAAAGTGGAAAACTGTTCTGTGGTCAGACGAATCAAAATTTGAAGTTTTTTATGGAAATCAGGGACGCCGTGTCATTCGGACTAAAGAGGAGAAGGACAACCCGAGTTGTTATCAGCGCTCAGTTCAGAAGCCTGCATCTCTGATGGTATGGGGTTGCATTAGTGCGTGTGGCATGGGCAGCTTACACATCTGGAAAGACACCATCAATGCTGAAAGGTATATCCAGGTTCTAGAGCAACATATGCTCCCATCCAGATGACGTCTCTTTCAGGGAAGACCTTGCATTTTCCAACATGACAATGCCAAACCACATACTGCATCAATTACAGCATCATGGCTGCGTAGAAGAAGGGTCCGGGTACTGAACTGGCCAGCCTGCAGTCCAGATCTTTCACCCATAGAAAACATTTGGCGCATCATAAAACGGAAGATACGACAAAAAAGACCTAAGACAGTTGAGCAACTAGAATCCTACATTAGACAAGAATGGGTTAACATTCCTCTCCCTAAACTTGAGCAACTTGTCTCCTCAGTCCCCAGACGTTTACAGACTGTTGTAAAGAGAAAAGGGGATGTCTCACAGTGGGAAACATGGCCTTGTCCCAACTTTTTTGAGATGTGTTGTTGTCATGAAATTTAAAATCACCTAATTTTTCTCTTTAAATGATAAATTTTCTCAGTTTAAACATTTGATATGTCATCTATGTTCTATTCTGAATAAAATATGGAATTTTGAAACTTCCACATCATTGCATTCCGTTTTTATTTACAATTTGTACTTTGTCCCAACTTTTTTAGAATCGGGGTTGTAAATAATAAAAATAATATAAGCAAATAGCCCTATTCAACACCACAACTGTAGTAATCCATAAAGTATTACATCAAGAACTGAACAACTGAGTAAAGAGAAACGACATCCATCATTACTTTAAGACAGGAAGTGACTTTTTATTAATACAAATAAAGAAAAAACATTGAAGTAGAAGGCAGGGATGAGAATGAAAAATATTTAAAAAGTCTGAAAAAAGCCGGGGGTTTGGGGGCCACAGGCCCCCAGCGGGGCCCGGAGCAGAGCCCCGGTGGGGGCCCAGGGGGCGGGAGCTAATGATTTTTGGCTATTTTTTTTTTTACCCCAAAACCATTAATTTTATCAGCAAAAAGTTGCAATTTACACTACCGTTCAAAAGTTTGGGGTCACTTTGAAATGTCCTTATTTTTGAAAGAAAAGCACTGTTCTTTTCAATGAAGATCACTTTAAACTAATCAGAAATCCACTCTATACATTGCTAATGTGGTAAATGACTATTCTAGCTGCAAATGTCTGGTTTTTGGTGCAATATCTCCATAGGTGTATAGAGGCCCATTTCCAGCAACTCTCACTCCAGTGTTCTAATGGTACAATGTGTTTGCTCATTGCCTCAGAAGGCTAATGGATGATTAGAAAACCCTTGTACAATCATGTTAGCACAGCTGAAAACAGTTGAGCTCTTTAGAGAAGCTATAAAACTGACCTTCCTTTGAGCAGATTGAGTTTCTGGAGCATCACATTTGTGGGGTCGATTAAATGCTCAAAATGGCCAGAAAAATGTCTCGACTATATTTTCTATTCATTTTACAACTTATGGTGGGAAATAAAAGTGTGACTTTTCATGGAAAACACAAAATTGTCTGGGTGACCCCAAACTTTTGAACGGTAGTGTACCTAAAATTTTATCAGAAATATAGATATGATACTATGATTCTTCCCAACATGCTACATTAGATAAGCTAATCCCATTTATAAAAGATACACCTATATATGACATGTATTTTATATATATATATATATATATATATATATATATATATATATATATATACACACACACACACACACCATGGCATTGATTCGTGCGATATATATTATAAATATAATGAATCATTGAATATGCAAAATAATTTTCGCCCTGCCTTTGTGTTTTTTGGTGTATATGTGAAGTTCGATAGTCCTCGCCCCTCTACTAGTGTAGTTTATCATGTCAGAACACAATGAGCAAAGTACTTTTCCTGGGACGTCTATTTTCCGTATGTGATCACCGAGCTTCGTTGTGACAGTCTGCTTGTCGATCTTGACATTCAGTGTTCTTTCTAACCAAGCCCATCGAAAACAGTTCTTTATTCCTGCACCTTTATCAATCTCCCTCGCTCGATCCTCTTCTTTCTTATCTTGGACTTTTGCCATTGTCGATATGCTAAAATATCCCGCCTGAATACACGTGTCTTTCCGATGTTACCAATGTGTTTCGTCAAACAGTGTGTACGGGTTGGCGAACGGCGATTGCAAGCCACGCGTGGAGAGCATGCGTACTTGTGTTTATACACTGCACGCGATGGGATTTCCCAAAAATTCTACTGCAAATAAGTCGAACACTGTCGCAAAAGTGAATGTTAATTACGACATGTCGAAAGGCTCGAGTGTGTTAACCCGGAGCCCACCAAGAATCAAGATGTTATAAGGTGACCACAGATCATTAACCACCCCCCCCCCCAAAAAAAAAAAAAATTTCTCAACGGATTTACATCGATCTGAAAAACGATCATTTTGGTCTGAAAAAGTCGGAAATCTGCCGATTGGCAGAAAATTCTCATCCCTGAGAAGGTGTGTCCAATTGTTTTTGACTGCTCCTGGTGCCTTTGTGAGCTTTTCAGGAGCTTCGTGACTCATTAACTCCTAAACGTGTCTCATTTTTCTCCTTTCCTCTAATCCACATCTTTATCTGGAACACAATGTCCAGCAGCTTTTCCATTCACTCCCAATTCTCACTCCATCCTCGAGTAAAGAGCCACTTCAGAAATCATATTATTGGACCAGTGATTTCCACTTCTTTCTTCCCAAAAACTGTCTATAAATATTGGCACTTCTATTTCCCACCTGAGGTAAAATCGTTTCTAATCGTTTCTATCCTTGCTCCATAACAGATAAAACAGCAGCTGTCATCTCAGTTGTGAAACAAAATGGTCCACATCCAACCAAGCTAATTAACTATAGTCTAATTTCTAATCACGGTTTAATCACCAGAAAGGTGATGAAAGAGTGACTCAGGCAAAAAAAAATACTTCCTTAAAGCATCATTAAAGCCTTTTTTTTGTCTCATCAGTGTTCTACAAGCCCTCGTTCTCAGAGTTCCATCCATCCATTATCTGCAGCCGCTTTATCCTGTTCTACAGGGTCGCAGGCGAGCTGGATCCTATCCCAGCTGACTACGGGTGAAAGGCGGGGTTCACCCTGGACAAGTCGCCAGGTCATCACAGGGCTGACACATAGACACAGACAACCATTCACACTCACATTCACACCTACGCTCAATTTAGAGTCACCAGTTAACCTAACCTGCATGTCTTTGGACTGTGGGGGAAACCGGAGCACCCGGAGGAAACCCACGCGGACACGGGGAGAACATGCAAACTCCGCACAGAAAGGCCCTCGCCGGCCATGGGGCTCGAACCCGGACCTTCTTGCTGTGAGGTGACAGCGCTAACCACTACACCGCCGTGCCGCCATTCTCATAGTTATATTTCATAATATCTGATATGATATCGGCAGCACAGTGGTGTAGTGGTTAGCACTGTTGCCTCACAACAAGAAGGTCCGGGTTCGAGCCCCGGGGCCGGCGAGGGCCTTTCTGTGTGGAGTTTGCATGTTCTCCCCGTGTCCGCGTGGGTTTCCTCCGGGTGCTCCGGTTTCCCCCACAGTCCAAAGACATGCAGGTTAGGTTAACTGGTGACTCTAAATTGAGCGTAGGTGTGAATGTGAGTGTGAATGGTTGTCTGTGTCTATGTGTCAGCCCTGTGATGACCTGGCGACTTGTCCAGGGTGAACCCCGCCTTTCACCCGTAGTCAGCTGGGATAGGCTCCAGCTCGCCTGCGACCCTGTACAGGATAAGTGGTTACAGATAATGGATGGATAGATGATACGATATACCTGTACTTCTTACACACCACTCACATATCACCATCACCTCTTATAGATCTCTTCTGGTTTAATTTTTCATTCCTGTCAATGTTTATGCATCCTTTTACTCAAGGCGTCTCTCAGGGATCTGTTCTCAGGCCTGTCTTATTCCTGTTTTGGTTTCATTATTTTATTATCTGCATGACCTTTATGTAGAAGACATGTGGGTCTCCATGCAGGTCTACATTCACATCACACGTTTATTTTACTCAGATCGGATCTGTCTGTCTTGAGACGTCTGTAATTGGAAGTGATCTGTATCAAGTTTGTCTGATTCACAAACGACACAAGGTTGAGAATAAAAAACAGAAGCAACAAATGATCGAACGCAGTTTGTTCTGGACGTCGAAAATCGACTCTTCAGCTGCATGTGATCAGGTCAAAAAAGGCCAGATGTTTAGCTTCTACTGTTTCTGGCTCTGCTGTGCTGATTGATCTGTGTGTCTGAGACGAGCCGTGTGTTGGTTCAGAATGTGGCATAAAGAGCTTTCAAGTAAAAGGTTGATGTTGCTGTGCATCTTATGCTTGTCCAAATGTTGTTGTTTTTTTCTCTAAGTCTTGGTTGGAAAGACATGTGAACTGTGATGCCCTTACAACTCTCATTCATGTGTGATTCATGGTCAGTAATCGGATATGTATCTGATCTCGGATCACATATGAAAGTGTCTCGGGTCAAATGTTAATTTCTGTATGTGTGCTTCCAGTTCTTATGAATAAATCTCTTGCTAAACGCGACCTCATATGTTTTTATTTTACATACGGGTCATTCTAGAATTCAGGGTACATTTTGCATCTCTGAGATAAACTTTTTGTTATTTTCCACAAAAGAAATATTTATTGAATCAGTTTTGAACAATAATGCAAATTATGGCAATGCTTAATGTACATTTTAGACCCAATTTATCCATAAAACATTAATTAAATGACTCCCTCCCCTCCCCCCACATTACTGGCTGTCTTTGACTCCTGATTCAGCTATTCAACTCCAGTAAACCAAGGGCGGCTGGTGCATAAGGGCGATTGGGCGACGCACTGCCAAAACGAAAAAAAAAAAAAGGTTTTTTTCTTTTTTTAAAACAAACTTTCACCAGCGCTGCTTGAGGCCGTTTTAATCTGTCTCTGGGTATCATTGTCCAATCAGGGTGGTCTTGCTTCTAGAGTACCGCCCCTTTTGGGGCGATTTCAGTCACGCTGAAAATCGCCCAAGAGTTCACTGATAGAGTCCCATGTTAATATATTTTTTTTCTCCTGACTGACACTTCAATGCAATCTCTATGGGTTCCGGGGGGGCGTGCCCTAACGTGCTTACGTCACTGCGAAGCGCGGCAAAGTTGCGTTCGATCCGCTCAGTTTCTGAGGTGAGATGGATGCGGAAAGCAATTCAGTGCGGTCCTTAAAGAAGTTCCATTTAGTCAGCGATCAAATCGAGCTAAATTGGCAACAAAACAAGCTGGACCCCCCTCGACCAAATCTAAACATAAAACAAATTTCGACAAGGGGGGGAATCATATACTCGAGGTTTTACTTCAACATGGTCCCAGCGCAAATCCTGGCGAGCTGGCTGCGAGGACGCCTCAGCGGTTTTCTGCTCCCCCTGCTTACTTTCCCACCCTGGAGGGGCTCCACGGACAACACTGCTTGGACAGTCACTGGAGTTTCGGACATGCATCATTTGTCGGAGAAAATAAAAAAACATGAGTCATCAAAGATTCACATGGGCAGCTGCCTGAAATTTTCGGCTTTTGGGAGAGTGAACATCGCTACACAACCGGATGAGGGCTACAGGCTAGCAGTTCACCGCCACAACGATGAGGTGAGCAAGAACAGGCACATATTAAACCGGCTCATCCAACGCGTGAAATTTTGTGGAGTGCTCGAGTTAGCTCTACGAGGCAAAGACGAAACTGAGGGCTCCAGTCACCGTGGTGTTTTTCTGGGTTTGGTTGACTTCGTGACTCACACACACACACACACACACACACACACACACACACACACACAGTCACAGAATCCGTTCACTTTTGTAGAGCCTCCTATTTTCCGTTTCAAAAACCATTAAATTCCGTTTCAGAGAATGGCTAATTCCGTTTCAAACAATTTGTTTCAGTTATATGCTCAAATGACAACTAAATTGGCATTTTTAGATTTTCAACATATAAAATACATAATTCAGAATCAGAATTCTTAAGTGCATGTAATAAATGCATGAAATGTTATGTTTCAGGTAACCGGTGTTGGGAGGCATCTGCATGTTTGTTGTCCTTGTGCATCTATCCCTGTAATCCTGCTTTACTGGCCTGCTGTCGTACAACTTCAGATAAAGCTTTAAACTTTCTGTACACAGTCTACACTAAATTTCACTTCACTGAAAATGTGTTTCTTTCATTTATTTAAGACTGTAGTTAATTACTGCTGTTAACTTGATTGTTGACTGGCTCCTGCTATTTTCTTTAAAACTTTATATTGTATATTAATACTTTTATGGCTATCCTTACTCTTTATACATGTACATTTAAATAAAAACAATCTCAGTTATCATTTTATCCATGTTTTTCAAACTTTTATTCATTGTTATGCTTACAATGTTTTCAGTGCAACGACAGGTCTAACATAAAGTGTGTGACAGTGTCCATTTAATATATACTTTAAATGATTCAAGTTATTTAACAGTTAACTCTATTATTAGTTTAATTTACATTTTACCTGTAAATTATTAATTTAATAATGCACAAGTCTTCAAACTCTTTATATAGAAAATCATTCTTTGGAACATAACTTCTTATTTAAGAACATAAACCATTAAATCATGAAAATAATCAGGTGCTATTATATAATGTTAAACTGAAAAGCCTTGGTGCAAACTACTAATGGAAATCTGACTGTTCAAAATCTGCCTTCAAGATCACCATTATAATACAGCATTAGGAGTTCCTTTGTGCTTGAAAATATTCCGTGGCCACGCATTAATAACGCGTGGGAACGAGATCCTATTCCGTGGCCACGACTTGTTTAATGCGTGGGAGCGAGATGATGATTATTAGGTGGCCACGAATTAATAACGCGTGGCCACGAGAAGTGTTCGCCATTTCATCACTGAGACTGCTGACTTTTTGGCATCAGTAGCTTCAGCCGCAAATATGGACAAGTTTGATCTGATTTTGTTTTATTTTAATCTAGGAATGAATTATAATGATATCTTTAAATCACTTGCGGTTAGACATGGAGTAATTCTGAGCAAGAGACACTTAATTCGGCTGCTCAGAAAGCACAGGCTCAAACGTAGACAATATGCTGACCTCGGGGAAGTTATAGATTTCATCATACAGGATAAATCCTGTATTTATTGCACAACTGACGGCCGCTCAAAAACTGGACATCATCCCATCAGGCTGGAACTTGAATCATCTCGTGGCCACGCGTTATTAATTTGTGGCCACCCAATAATCATCTCGTTCCCACGCATTAAGCAAGTCATGGCCACGGAATAGGATTTCGTTCCCACGCGTTATTAACTCGTGGCCACGGAATATTTTTTTTCACCCATGTCACCAGAGGGGCTCCATAGATTCCGTTTCTGAGCACTAATTCCGTTTCTGACCCCAATTTCCACAATTTCCGTCCGTTTTCCGTGATAGCGGAAAATCGGAGGCCCTACTTTTGATGTTTTCAATGTGCATTTTTATATTTGCCACACTTTGCTCTGAGAGTTAGCATTTTGGTAATATCCTTGGTAAATACCAGTAATTGCAAGATCTAAAGATCCACTCATCTATTTATTCAACTGCTATTGTTATGTTAGCCAACTATTTACACTGTTTTGTTACAGTAAGTGCACTTTCCTCGTTTCTCGTCTTCTCGTCTTCTTCCGCTTTATCCGGGACCGGGTCGCGGAGGCAGCAGTCTAAGCAGGGAAGCCCAAACTTCCCTTTCCCCAGACACCTCGGCCAGCTCCTCGGGAAGAACACCGAGGCGTTCCCAGGCCAGCCGAGAGACATAGTCCCTCCAGCGTGTCCTGGGTCTTCCCCGGGGCCTCCTCCCAGGGGGACATGCCTGGAACACCTCCCCAGGGAGGCGTCCAGGAGGCATCCGAAAAAGATGCCCGAGCCACCTCAGCTGATTCCTCTCGATGTGGAGCAGCAGCGGCTCTACTCCGAGCTCCTCCCGAGTGACTGTGCTTCTCACCCTATCTCTAAGGGAGCGCCCAGCCACCCTGCGAAGGAAACTCATTTCGGCCGCTTGTATCCGCGATCTTGTCCTTTCGGTCATTACCCAAAGCTCATGACCATAGGTGAGAGTCGGAACGTAGATCGACCGGTAAATTGAGAGCTTCGCCTTTTGGCTCAGCTCCTTCTTCACCACAACGGACCGGTAAAGCGACCGCATCACTGCGGAGGCTGCACCGATCCGCCTGTCGATCTCACGCTCCATCCTTCCCTCACTCGTGAACAAGATCCCGAGATACTTAAACTCCTCCACTTGAGGCAGAACTTCTCCACCAACCTGGAGAGGGCAAGCCACCCTTTTCCGGTCGAGAACCATGGCCTCGGACTTGGAGGTGCTGATTCTCATCCCAGCCGCTTCACACTCGACTGCAAACCGCCCCAGTGCATGCTGAAGGTCCTGGTTTGAAGAAGCCAACAGGACAACATCATCTGCAAAAAGCAGAGATGAAATCCTGTGGTTCCCAAACAGGATTCCTTCTGGCCCCTGGCTGCGCCTAGAAATTCTGTCCATAAAAATTATGAACAGAACCGGTGACAAAGGGCAGCCCTGCCGGAGTCCAACATGCACTGGGAACAGGTCTGACTTACTGCCGGCAATGCGAACCAGACTCCTGCTCCGTTCGTACAGGGACCGGACAGCCCTTAGCAAAGAGCCCCGAACCCCATACTCCCGAAGCACCCCCCACAGAATACTACGGGGGACACGGTCGAATGCCTTCTCCAGATCCACAAAGCACATGTGGACTGGTTGGGCAAACTCCCATGAACCCTCGAGCACCCTATGAAGGGTATAGAGCTGGTCCAGTGTTCCGCAACCAGGACGAAAACCGCATTGTTCCTCCTGGATCCGAGGTTCGACTATTGGTCGAATTCTCCTCTCCAGTACCCTGGAGTAAACCTTCCCTGGGAGGCTGAGAAGTGTGATTCCCCTATAATTGGGGCACACTCTCCGGTCCCCTTTCTTAAAAAGAGGGACCACCACCCCAGTCTGCCACTCCAGAGGCACTGTCCCTGACCGCCACGCGATGTTGCAGAGGCGTGTCAACCAAGACAGCCCCACAACATCCAGAGACTTGAGATACTCAGGGCGGATCTCATCCACCCCCGGTGCCTTGCCACCGAGGAGCTTGCAAACCACCTCAGTGACTTCGGCTTGGGTAATGGACGAGTCCACCTCTGAGTCATCAGCCTCAGTCTCCTCAGTGGAAGACATGACGGTGGGATTGAGGAGATCCTCAAAGTATTCCTTCCACCGCCCGACAATGTCCCCAGTCGAGGTCAACAGCTCCCCACCCGCACTGTAAACAGTGTTGGCAGAGTACTGCTTCCCCCTCCTGAGGCGCCGGACGGTTTGCCAGAATTTCTTCGAGGCCGACCGATAGTCCTTCTCCATGGCCTCCCCGAACTCCTCCCAGTTCCGAGTTTTTGCCTCCGCAACTGCCCGAGCTGCAGCACGCCTGGCCTGCCGATACCCGTCAGCTGCCTCGGGAGTCCTGGAGGTTAACATGGCCCGATAGGACTCCTTCTTCAGCTTGACGGCATCCCTTACTTCCAGTGTCCACCACCGGGTTCGGGGATTGCCGCCACGACAGGCACCGGAGACCTTGCGGCCACAGCTCTGAACAGCTGCGTCCACAATGGAGGTAGAGAACATGGTCCACTCAGACTCAATGTCCCCCGCCTCCCTCGGAAGCTGGGAAAAGCTCTCCCGGAGGTGGGAGTTAAAGACCTCCCCGACAGAGTGCTCGGCCAGACGTTCCCAGCAGACCCTCACCATACGTTTGGGCCTGCCAGGTCTGTCCAGCTTCCTCCTCCGCCAGCGGATCCAACTCACCACCAGGTGGTGATCAGTTGACAGCTCAGCCCCTCTCTTCACCCGAGTGTCCAAGACATAGGGCCGGAGATCAGATGAAACGACTACAAAGTCTATCATTGACCTCCGACCTAAGGTGTCCTGGTGCCACGTGCACTTATGGACACCCCTATGCTCGAACATGGTGTTCGTTATGGACAAACCGTGACTAGCACAGAAGTCCAATAACAAAACACCACTCGGGTTCAGATCGGGGAGGCCGTTCCTCCCAACCACGCCCCTCCAGGTGTCACTGTCATCTCCCACGTGAGCATTGAAGTCCCCCAGTAACACAATGGAGTCCCCAGTCTGAGCACTCCTCAGTACCTCTCCCAGGGACTCCAAGAAGGCCGGATACTCTATACTGCTATTTGGGCCATAGGCACAAACAACAGCAAGAGCCCTCTCCCCAATCCGAAGGCGCAGCGAGGCGACCCTCTCGTTCACTGGGGTAAACTCCAACACATGGCGGCTGAGCTGGGGAGCTATAAGCAAGCCCACACCAGCCCGCCGCCGCTCACCATGGGCGACTCCAGAGAAGTGGAGAGTCCAGCCCCTCTCGAGGAGCTGGGTTCCAGAGCCCAAGCTGTGCGTGGAGGTGAGCCCGACTATCTCTAGCCGGTACCTCTCAACCTCCCGCACAAGCTCAGGCTCTTTCCCCCCCAGCGAAGTGACATTCCATGTCCCAACAGCCAGCCGCTGTGTCCGGGGATCAGGTCGTCGAGGCCCCTGCCTTCGACTGCCACCCAATCCACATTGCACCAGTCCCCTACTGCTACCTCTGTGGGTGGTGAACCCACAGGAGGTCGGGCCCACGTCAGCTCTTCGGGCTGAGCCCGGCCGGGCCCCATGGGCAAAGGCCCGGCCACCAAGCGCTCGCATACGAGCCCCAACCCCGGGCCTGGCTCCAGGGTGGGGCCCCGGCTGCGTCATCCCGGGCGACATCACGGTCCTCGGATTTTTCTCCATAGGGGTTTTGGTGAACTGCTCTTAGTCTGGCCTGTCACCTAGGACCTGTCTGCCTTGGGAAACCCTGACAGGGGCATAATGCCCCCGACAACATAGCTCCTAGGATCATTCAAGCACACAAACCCCTCCACCACAATAAGGTGGCAGTTCAAGGAGGGGGTGCACTTTCCTGTTTGTCCTTAAGTTGCACAGTCTGTAAAATTCTTGCTGGTCATGGAGTTTGAAGTACAAAATCTATTTACAGAACATTCTGTAGAACAGTTGACTTGCTACTTCAGTCGTGTGGACATTTATGGTCCATGTAGACATAACGGGGGAAAATTGCCCCCCCCTGAAAAATAATTCAGGAGCCGCCACTGCAATAAACAGAAAGTGATTCAGTCTAACAGTCTGGTTTTTGGGGCTTATTCTATTAACTGTTATAAAATCAATTGCATAGAAAGTCTATTTTCTGTATTATGTGAAATTTCAGTCATAAAAACATTTTTTATCCATCCCAATGTTCTTGTCAACTCTGTTAACTCCGTTCTAAAACTGCATAAAATCCACAAAGACTTTTAATAATGTGCATGACACCTGCACCGAGTGATGTCACTTCCTCTGGCGGGAAACTTCGGAAAGGCAGTGAGGTACAGTCTGTTCTGTTTCTTCTCTCATTAATTTGAATGAAATGTTGAGGATTTTACACCAACAATAGGTTAATGATCTGTCAAATCTGCTCTTGTGGTACTGGAGTGAATTTCTCACTCATTTAAAAAAAAACAACCAATAACATGATTAAAATCCATAAAATTCTGTTTTTATACATGCCACGTGGTAGCGAGTTGGAGGTTTAGCATGCGGAGCTGAGACACAAAATGGCAGGGAAATGTCAACTCTGTTATCGTCGATTCCGTTAATGGATCGCCCAGTTTAACGATAACAGAGTTGACGACGACTAACAAAGTCGACATTTGAAATGTACCTGCGATTACAGAACGGGCCGTACGTTATAAGACATATTATGATTCACACATAACAGTTCTTTTTCTAAGAACAGATCCGTGAGCACTGCCTGGAATAAGAGAAGCTGAGGATTTGTGAGCGTCAGTGGAAATGAAACGCTGCCTATAAGACAGATAAAAGGTAAACCAGATAAACTGAGATATCCTGAGATGTCCTCCATACCTGTGATAAGAGCTGAGAGGAGTGTAATGATGTTATGAAAGACGGTAGATGCAGAGCTCAGATCAAGCACAGGCTGAATACTAACACCGTCTGCACTGAAATCCATCAAAAAATATCAAACACACAAAAAGCTGTTCTCATATTTCACCCAGGCCTGTTATTCATCTCCATCTCGCAGATTCAATACCGAATCCTCCTCCAAATCCTCCTCCTCATATGGCTGAGCCCAGGCCGCATCACTGTGCTATTGCTTCTGTACTCTCGTCTCTGTCTGTTAAAGTCATCCGGTTCCTCTCATACTGCCTAGATACACCCAACTTTCCCGTTTCTCCCATGTCATGGAGCACATGTTTTGGAATTCCAGTCTCCATAAAATTTAATCTATTTTCTCTTTCACACTGGCGGACGAGAAATATATCTTTTCACTCAACACCATCACTTTCTTCTCATCTCACCATGTTACTCACAGTGCTTCCATGTGGCTCGGTGCTCGGCGCTTATTTAAAGCATTAACCCCGGTGTGTGGTGCCGTTACAGTAAAATAATCAGTGATGAAAAAAGTGGTGTGATGAAGCGGCGTCCCTGTTCCCGTCCTGAAGATGATTATTTTCCTTCCTAAAGTGTTTTATTTCTCTTATACCACAGAAACTTAACAAAAATTATATATTTTTTTAAATTAAACTCGGCATATCAGGTGAAGATTCAAATTCAGTCCAAATTTCTTGAAACTGCTCTCATTGAATTCAGAACTGAATGCAGAACAACAAACTTTTCACAGAATTAAAATGTTTACCCGTTCTTGAAATATAATAAATCAAAGATTAAAGAAACGGCTTAATTTTTATTAAACGGCCGTAATATTCTGTCTGAGGATCACATGGTCCAAAATGGGCCTCGTTAACCAATGAGATCAAATGTTTTTTCTTCATAACTTTTCTATTTTTCAAGATATTTACATAGAAATTGGCAGGATTATAGATGGTTGGATCCTGAATACAAAGTTTGCAAAATTAGTAAAAACAAATTATTCAAATTAGTATTTAATTAGTATTAATTATGCTAATTAGGTAAGAAGTTAAATCGGTACAATCTCTTCTTCAGTGTTTCACCAAATGGCTTTATTTGTGTGATATAAAGCTGATTTTAACTCGCATTTATACATCACAAAGGAGAAATCAGTGTTAATTATAAAATATGCATAAATAAGCACTGAACATCATTCACGTCTACCATTCTCTATCAAAATAAAAAAGAAATAAAATATTATTTCTAATCCCCTCTTTGTGTTCTGTAGGCCTTCGTATTTCTCAGCAGGGCCGACTAGTATGGAATCAATTTTGTGCCAAAATGTTCATACAATACTTTTGAAATATCAAACAAAAACGACAAATCAAAATACAAAAAAAAGAAAAAAAAAGGTATTTTTTTTAGATTGGCAAACAAATTATTCGTGTAATCGTGCAAAATATCAGTCTATTACTCTTCAGAAACCTTTTATTTTTGTTCCGCGTCTTTCTCAGTTTTGTTTGACGTAATTTAATTTGGTTGCGGTTCCAGCTTTCTCGTTTGCGCTCCCTGACTTTCTGCTTGCAGTTTTGGCACAAACTTCCCGTGTGGGTGGGCTGTCCAGGAATGCATTCCCATTGGCTAACTTGTGTTTGACTGACAGCTCCGTTCAGCCATTCCCTACTCGGATTCTGGCGGACTGTTTGCCGAGTGACCGATCCATTGATGGTAAACAAGGATGGAGTGGACTTCAGTGGCGACTATGATATTGAATTAATTCAACAAAGTGTAAATTCAGTATCATAGTCGCCACTGAAGTCCACTCGATCCTTGTTTACCGTCAATGGATCGCTCACTCGTCAAACAGTCCCCCAGAATCTGAGTAGGGAATGGCTGAGCGTAGCTGTCAGTCAAACACAAGTTAGCCAATGGGAATGCATTCCTGGATAGCCTGCCCACACGGGAAGTTTGTGCCAAAACTGCAAACAAAAAGTCAGGGAGCGCAAACGAGAAAGCTGGAATCGCAACCAAAATAAATTACATCAAACAAAACTGAGAAAGACGCGGAACAAAAATAAAAGGTTTCTGAAGAGTAACAGACTGATATTTTGCACGATTACACGAATAATTTGTTTGCCAGTCTAAAAAAATTTACTTTTTTTTTCTTTTTTTTGTATTTTGATTTGTCGTTTTTGTTTGATATTTCAAAAGTATTGCATGAACATTTTGGCACAAAATTGCGAACATTTTGGCACAAAATTGATTCCATAGACTAGTGTTTATATGAAATAATCTAAATGATTATTTCGATTAATATTCACAGCTTTCAAGATGAACCTCGAAAAAACTGTCTGATCCACATCCAATAAACAATTCACATTAACGCACCTGAAATCAACACTCGCATTTCTGACTTCCGGGTTTTAAAATCTCATTTTGACCTCTAAGATCTCAATATTTTTCATCAAAACAACTCCAGTTATATTCTAAAATAGTTATTTATTTACAGGAATCAGTTTGAGTTGAAAAAATAAGTAGATAAAGCTACGAAAACTCACTTCAAAGTCTCCCGTGAATCAGAACATCAAAACTAGCAGAGGGAAAATTTTGCTGAATCCTTCATCAGAAACAGTGAGAACGAGAGAACATCCCTATAAAAGTGATCTGATTGATACTGATGAGTAATCCAGTGGGAAACCGAACAGAAGAGAGAGAGAGAGAGAGAGAGAGAGAGAGACTGACCGCTTTCCTGTGACTCAAAATAAAATCACCAGCAGTTTCCCGACGTCCCGCGAGCAGAGTTTTTACTCTGTTGTACCGACTTCAACCTGCCATTCCTCCCAAAGTACTGAACAGATCTTAACCAGATACATTTCTTTGGAAAGCAGAGATTATAAGCTTTTTAATGATAGAAAATATTCAAGAGTTAAGCAACGACAGGTTTGGAAACTTAGATGAGCGTCTGCATGGACGATTTTCACAGCGCGGCCAGCGAGCGTCTGATACGACGAATAAAAGAACAACATGTCCTACTGTAGTTTTTATCCTTTTATAGCTACATTTTACACTGTGGAATGTCCATTAAATAAGTTCTGACTTGTGTTATAGGTTTTTATGGTTATGTGTTATTATTCTCTCTCAAAGTTAATAAGATAAAAAAATAAATAAATCATCACAGCTTGTTCCATCATGTTCCTGAGACACTGTAAAGAAGAAGAAGAAGTGTAAACTCCTCTGTCCTGAAGACGTCACAAAACTTAAAGTTCCAGCTTCACCTCTGACTGTCACACAGTGCTGACACTGGAGACTCCTTACAGAGACGATACAGAAACGTCCCTGTGAATGAGCCGTTACCACAGAAACGATAATGTATTAGAACAAGTGCATTAATTATAAATAAACCTGTGATGTGCAGCTGCACTACAGTCAAAGCTGCTGTTATAGAGAATTAATTAATTAATATTAATAATTCAAGACACTATTCATTAATTGTGTCTTTAATTGTGAGCGTTTTTATTTTTATGCAGGACAAATATTTATTAGTATGTATCTTGGTGTAGTGGTTAGCGCTGTCGCCTCACAGCAAGAAGGTCCGGGTTCGAGCCCCGGGGCCGGCGAGGGCCTTTCTGTGTGGAGTTTGCATGTTCTCCCCGTGTCCGCGTGGGTTTCCTCCGGGTGCTCCGGTTTCCCCCACAGTCCAAAGACATGCAGGTTAGGTTAACTGGTGACTCTAAATTGAGTGTAGGTGTGAATGTGAGTGTGAATGGTTGTCTGTGTCTATGTGTCAGCCCTGTGATGACCTGGCGACTTGTCCAGGGTGTACCCCGCCTTTCACCCGTAGTCAGCTGGGATAGGATCCAGCTCGCCTGCGACCCTGTAGAAGGATAAAGCAGCTAGAGATAATGGGATGAGATGTTTGGATTGGATTAAAGTGAAAAATTGGGAGTAAATATTTCCCATTGAAATTCTGCTTCAGTTCCTCTGCACTGCACTGCAGGAAATCTCCTCAGAGATGGACAGAAAGAAAGACAAGGAGAGAAAATAAGGGTAAAAATGTCCTGTTGCAGCTCTGCTGATGCTGATTTTATTCTCTGTTCTTAGCTGTAACACGTCTCTGGTTCCTCTTCATCCTCTCCCACACACTGCCCCTGTAAACCACCATCACACCATGATGAGACATGTGCGTTTAATTTTAATGATACATTTATAATAACTTCCCATCCTTTACTTTTGTATTAAAGATAATAACGTGAGGTTTTTCTCCTCTGTCAGGAGCAGAAACAGGAACCCGGTGTCTCTGGATGCTCGGTATGAGTGTGTGATGTTCTCTGACCTAGATTAGCTGGAAAGTAAAAATAACTTCTGAGTATACTTCTGTACCCTGTCTCAATTCCCATTCCGCTCTTGATCTGTCAATTATGTTCGGCCTCCCTTGTGATTACACACACATGATCGCATCTTCTTTCTCCTTCGTCTGCCTGTACATTCCAGCGGTGATAAGAAAGCCATGTCCGATGTTAACAAGATTAATTACTCTGAGTGTGGAGTGTGAAACAATCTGGCCGTTTTCCTTTAGAATGCGTCAGTGTGTTTAGTGAACAGGAGCTGAGATGGCGTTTGTAATTCTGCGATAATGATTTATCCTGTGATTTAGGCCCATCAAAGCACGCCCAGAGAGAAAACACACCTTCTTTTTCTGTCTTTACTCTCCTGTTTTTCGGCACGAAAGCTACATTCATCCTGCTTCCATTTCTATCTCAATCTCTACTGTACTTATTCATATCTTATCATAATCGCGACATGAAAGCGACATCCGACACCAGCTCATACTGTCATGTAATCCTAGTGTATGATGTTGCACAAATAAACAAATGACATGAAATGACAACAATCTGGGCCGATTTCATGATGAATGATCAAAGTGAAGCAGACTGTCATCTGTGCTCTGTGAGAATACCAAGAGGAAGAACTACAGCATTTACTCTCCATGACACACACACTGTTTAAACTCAATAACATCCTAAACATAAAACTCAACATGTAAAGTCACATCACATTTACAGTATATTCATGCACTTTTTGTTAATAAGCCCTTCAATTACATCTTAGCAAGCGAAATTATCTTGGATGTTGCCTAATTTAGCTTGTGTGTCCGATTATAAGATCACAATGAACCTAATATAAGGTTATCACGATGTACATAATGATGCATCATGATGCAAAACTTTAACAACATGCATGATGAGAATGTTCAATTTACGTTGTGTATTTGATCATTCTCATCTCATCTCATTATCTGTAGCCGCTTTATCCTGTTCTACAGGGTCGCAGGCGAGCTGGAGCCTATCCCAGCTGACTACGGGCGAAAGGCGGGGTTCACCCTGGACAAGTCGCCAGGTCATCACAGGGCTGACACATAGACACAGACAACCATTCACCAGACATGTGGACTCGAGTCATGTGACTTGGACTCGAGTCAGACTCGAGTCACCATTTTGATGACTTGAGACTTGAAATCCCTAGATGAGGAATGACTTGCAACTCGACTCGGACTTGCACGCTGTTGACTCGAGACTTGACTTGGACTTGACAGTTTTAGCTTGCAATGACTTGGCGTATCAGGTATAAATATTCTTCCCCCCCCGATTTTGAATCCAAGTACACTCGTTATTATTTGAATGCGGTGTAGCTCCTTGTCCTAGGCTACGGCAGCTCAATCCACTAGCACTAGGTGTCACTCAAGCACAATGCCGGGGTGGCCCTATATTTAGCCGGGACCATCCCCGGCCCAAACCATCAATGGTGGCCTGCTTGGAGCATGGGGAAAATAATTTTCACTAATTTTGGTCACTGATTTTATTCTTGCATTAATCATCAATTCAACTGCACTCTGCATTTTCACATGGCAGCCCAGACGCCGACAGCATCGCAGCAGATTAAATAGGCGCTACCAAATAAGGAAATTCTCCCCTCCCCTCTATTGCAGTTGGTTTGGTCCAAGACTCCTCCTCTGTATTGCGGGGAACTTAAACAACATTGGCGCGAAACAGCGCGCGTCAGTGATGGAGGGCGGAAAGAGGCCAGGTGGAACCGAAAGGGCGAAGCTTAAAAAAAGGAAGGAGGTGGCAGCAAAATGTGCCAAATTGACAGATATGTTCTCAAGACCAGCTGGTAGGTTACGAAAGATATGGAGTATGATAACCCTGTTTGTCGATTTTATCAGTCTATGCTAGGCCTATAATGTGTCGATAGTTTGCGATGTCAATTCAGCTTTTTGCTGTCATGTGAAATCTCGCAACTTACACGGTATAGATGTGGTGTATGTCTTAATTCTAAGAAGAACCGGACATTGCTTTACATCCCAGTTATTAACAATTTTAGATGAACAGGTCCCAAATGTGCTGTTGCGTGTTATTTCCTCATCCAGCCTATTTCATCTCGCTGTCACACCGTGCATTTCCACAGGCGTGCGCACATTGTGGTTATGAACACATAGGCCTAGAAGTCATATTTGATGTTAAATAATTGTTGTTAAATATATAACTTAGAAGAGGTGTATGCGTATGCCGATATTCTAAGCAGAATCGAACACTTGCTTTAGCCTACATTTCATTTAACCATTTTTGAGTTGCCTAATGCGCCCTCACGCTTTATCCGCCGGTTGCTGAGTACCCAGCATTGTTGATTTGCCATTATTTTCGAGGCGTATGCGGCATGTAATGCACAAGCATTGGTTCAAATGCACGCGAGATGGGTGCTTTCGTTGTTTTAAGACTATGTGACTAAAAAAGTGTTGTGTAATTCGTCTTAAATAACGCGAAACAATCAGCCATACTCGCTGCTTTGCTATTTGGAGTGGCAGTCAGCTGGATTTCGCCCCCGACGTAAAAGTTCATTCCCACACCCGGGCCGAAGATGCCGATTTCTGAAGATGCATGTCCTTTGGATGTGTTTTCAAATATTTTCACTAAGGAACTTTGGGACATGTTGGTGACACAGATAAATGTATATGCGGATTAGACACGCGGCCACACACCATCCGATTTTAAGTGGAGCCCCGTCTCATACTAGATGAAATCGTTCGTCGGTCTCTGCATTACGTTTGTGGTCATTAAACTACCGCGTAATGGAAGTTTTATTAACCCTAAAGTAATGCAGAGAACGACGAACAACATACATTGTCACTACCTGAATTTAAACCAAATAAAAAGCATTGTGAAAGAACAGTTATTTGTTTTATCTTTTTTAATGTACTCAAATTCTTCCTCCATTTCAAAGTGGCCTGAATGTGAATTAAACTCCCGGAGTGAAAACAGGGCCCACTCCGGCCCTGCTCAAGCACTTCAACTGGTTCAAATGAAAAACCAAACGGTGATGGGCAACGAGGACGCTGAATGATGAACGGACGGATAAAAACATGATTCCCCGCGTAATTTCCTTTGGATTTAAAGAATACTCCAATACAGATGACAAACGCATTGCTACGTGTAGAACATGTGGAGCCACAATTTCGGACAGCCAGTCAACCACATCAAACTTCGCTCGTCACCTGAGGCTGCATAAGGACAAGTAAGTAACAAAGCCAGGTAGCAAGAATCTGTACAGGCTAGTTGGTGGCTAGAAGTGGAATGTGTTAATGTATTAACGCTGTCAAGGATTTGTTTTGCTTTGCTGAATGTAAAATAGTGAAGTAGATTTTTTTATTGGATTGCTATTGTGTTCAGTCTAGTGTTAGATTATGTGGGCTAGGCTACCAGTTAACACACATTGGGAAGGCATAGCCAGAAGGTGGTGATTTGGTCAGAGCAGAGAAAGTTTACAAGATTGTTATAAAGGCTCTGGTCAGAACGACACAGACTTATGATAAGAACCGGACAGCAAAGGATAAAACGTGAATCAAATAAACAGTTACCCAGGCTGCAAACTAAGTATGTAAAACAGAAGTTCGCTCTTTGCAATGGGAAAGTCAGTGCTCGTCATGAAAGGCATTTAAACCACTGAGACGAGATGACTAGCAATGCAAGTTAAACCAGGCGTTTAACTGTTTGCTATGTACTGCACCAAGTCATGGACGCTGTGCGATGTGTGTTATTAGTGCTGGGATTACACGTCATCAGAGACATTCAATTCTATTCTCTTCCTCTCTCTGGTGTCATGTAGGCAATGTGAATAATGGGCCATTTGGGCTATGTAAAATGTAAGCTCAGCTGACGTTTTATAGCGCAGTACATCCCGACAGATTGGAGTGTAGCCTACTCCGACGCGAAGCATTATCCCACAGTCTCACCCAAACGACAGGGCACACAATGCCTTTACATAGCGTGGCTTTACCAGTGCATTTATTAGTCTCTGGCGAGAAACCAAATTCGCCAAAAGCACGCAACTTGGATCTGGAGGATTCCGCTGAACATTCTGAAATTCACAACAACTGTTTATTCTACTTTATTATACGGCTCTCTAGAATGTTGCCAGGGCTTCATTCTCACATTCTGGCCAGAGCCCTAGAGGACTCTGATTCTGGCTATATCGTCACAACATTCTGTGTTTACTGAGGCTACCGGTATTTTAGCGAGTGTTTAGTGAATGCATTGTGGTCTAGCTAAACTGCTTAAGGGAACATCCTGGCTGGCTTGTATTAAACATTATACTGTGTATAAACAAATATGTTCAGATTAAATGAACTCAGACTTTGATATTGAAAATGATAAAAACATGTTAATGTCTACATGATTAAAAACAGAAAACAAGTAGGCCTACTAATTTTACATTTTTTTTTCTTGTTTAGATTTGCAGAATATCTGAAGAACAAGATCATCCCAAGTGAGACAGAGCAGCCGTCCATTTCTGGATTCCGTACTGCAAAAGATACACAGTACAATGCTACCCACCCACAACAAAAAGCCATCACAAATTCAATACTAACAGATTTGGTCATTGGATGCAACATCCCTCTCTCAGTAGTGGAGAACAGATATTTCTGGAATTTTGTCAGTTAGTTGGTCTCTCTCTCACACACAAACGTACTCAAGTCATGTTGTATTGTGTTAAAGGCATGTCATGTTGTATGTTGGGACAGTGCCTAACTTCAGAAGGAAAACCATTCTTTGATTCTAAAAGTACACAGATCATCTGTTAGCTTGGACTTTGAGTTTCATGTCTTAAAATGCACATGAAAAGCATTTTTATGTGAAAAATGACATGAATGAAATGAAAAGAATGATTTTTGTTACACAGTACTAGTTTTGTTTAGAATTTTGTTTTAATTTCTCACTAATTTTCCAATAAAAAATTTAAGGAAATGGTCATACTTTCACTCATTCTCACACCCTTAGCCTCAGATGTACACTGACTCACTCAAACTAAACTCACTGAAAATTTAGGATGCTTTACTAACGTTAACTAACTAATCATTGTCTCCTCTGAGATTCTTTGATTGTCTTGGGGCACAAGCTCTAAAACATTTTAAAATGGAAAAGAATGGGTGTACTGTAGTTACTTGTGCTGCCTCTATGAATCATTGACATTACATTACATTTAGCAGACATTTTTATCCAAGGTGACTGGCAAAGGAGGACATACACTGCAGTGTGGAGAGGTAATACATTTGTGATCAAAAATGTGTTGATTGCCTGTAGAATAAATGGTGACTTGTTAGGGACTTGGAAAAAAATGAGACTTGGACTTGGACTCGACTTGGCTTGGGTAGGACTTGGACTTGGACTTGACTTGGTCAAAAGTGCCCTGACTTGTGACTTGACTCGGACTTGAGTGGTAGGACTTGAGACTTACTTGTGACTTGCACATTAGTGACTTTGTCCCACCTCTGCCATTCACACTCACATTCACACCTACGCTCAATTTAGAGTCACCAGTTAACCTAACCTGCATGTCTTTGGACTGTGGGGGAAACTGGAGCACCCGGAGGAAACCCACGCGGACACGGGGAGAACATGCAAACTCCACACAGAAAGGCCCTCGCCGGCCACGGGGCTCGAACCCGGACCTTCTTGCTGTGAGGCGACAGCGCTAACCACTACACCACCGTGCCGCCTTGATCATTCTATTAATTATTATTCATTGAATACAACTGTGCTGTTTGAACACTAGAGGTCGCACTATGTGTAACCAGGCCCAACAACTCCAAATCACAATACTGACAAAGCATGATCGGTTAAATTAGCAATGACAGCGCGCCGCTGCACTGATGAACCTCCAATACGTTTGGGAGAACATCATGTTTTCGTCTGGCCTTTAGGCCACACCAATTCGATTAGTTGGTTCTCGGAATCGCCGCTTGAAGAAAATGCAAAATGAAAAAAAAAAAATCGAAATCAAACTCCCACCAACAGAAAAACATCGTGGCTGATGGTTCAAAATACTGAAGACTGCAGGTTGAGGTCATGTGATGTCGAAAACCAATCAAATCGCCCCTTTCACTTTAGATAAAGACTTGTAGAAGAAGCATGCCTGTGGAGGGGAATCCTGCAAAGCCTGTGTTTGTGATTGTTCGGATATTCAGCGAACAGAAGCGTAAAATCTTTGACAGGTGTGTCGAAATTCAAGAGGGGGGAAACTTTGCACAGTTGTACTCAAGATGCCGTGAGCTTGTTACCCTGCGATGTGCCAACTTGGACTACAACTCTCTGGAGGTGGGTTTGATTTATATATTTCATTGATTGATGTGAGGGGCAAACAAAAAATCATTCGAAGTATTTAGCCATCAGAAGTAGCTACTCCTGGTCAAATCTTTTTTTCTGTGCATTGTAGATGTTCAATTGACTGTAATTCAATCGTTTATTTAGCTTCTCTGTTTACTGGTTTGCCTGTATTGTTTGGTCTATTTCCACCGCTAATTTTACCATCAGAGCATTTTTTTATTTTTATTTTATTTCGCTCGCTCGCTTCATATTTTTCCTGAAAAAATCAGAGAACCAACTAATTAAATTGGTGTGGCCTTAAAGACGTTCAAAAGTGTTTAATCTACATAAACTAGTGTCGATTCAAGAATAAATAACAGTTACGGAATATATTGTTAATTTTGTGTGGTGTTATGATCAGCTTTTACTTTAAGAATTTTTTTTAATGTTGTGTGATGCAATACACCAAGCTCACGGGCGCCGCCATCTTGGTTTTATTTTAGTGATATTCGTCACCGGTCCGTGCGTTTTATTGCTACTTCCAGTTCACTCACTGTTGGTTCAGTCAGCTTGAAAATACACTCCTGATTCCCACCGAGTGGTCGAATCTTTCATGTTGACTTGATTTTCTGATAAAATCGGCTGAACACTTTGCTGTTCAATGATTTTCTGAATAGTTTTTTTATGGAGAAAAAATTAAAAGTTGTATAAATATCAGTAATACTGTTTTGAAGACAATTAAGAAAGTTTGAGCCTCTTGTACACAGCGCATTCAAGCACCACCATCAATAGTCATGCTTGGTGACCACAATTTAAAGTGAACATACCCGCTAAATCCTGGCCTTTATGTTTAAACACAATGGTTGCTGGTTTGTGACCGGGGCAACGGACAGAAACAGAAATTTTATAAAACACTGGATTTTCAAATGTTCATAAATTTGGGGGTTTTTTAGGCATATTTACAAAATTAAACGAGTTTCCAATTCAGATCTTCACACTCTTTGATGTGACACATTACACAACACTATAACTACTACTTTAAAAAATGGCCTGTCATTGCTACTTACACTACCGTTCAAAAGTTTGGGGTCACCCAGACAATTTTGTGTTTTCCATGAAAAGTCACACTTTTATTTCCCACCATAAGTTGTAAAATGAATAGAAAATATAGTCAAGACATTTTTCTGGCCATTTTGAGCATTTAATCGACCCCACAAATGTGATGCTCCAGAAACTCAGGCCAAGTTTACATTAGACCGTATCTGTCTCGTTTTCTTCGCGGATGCACTGTCCGTTTACATTAAACCGCCTGGAAACGCTGGGAAACGGGAATCCGCCAGGGTCCACGTATTCAATCCAGATCGTGTCTGGTCCGGTGCTGTGTAAACATTGAGAATACGCGGATACGCTGAGCTGAGCTCTAGCTGGCGTCGTCATTGGACAACGTCACTGTGACATCCACCTTCCTGATTCGCTGGCGTTGGTCATGTGACGCGACTGCTGAAAAACGGCGCGGACTTCCGCCTTGTATCACCTTTCATTAAAGAGTATAAAAGTATGAAAATACTGCAAATACTGATGCAAATACTGCCCATTGTGTAGTTATGATTGTCTTTAGGCTTGCCATCCTTCCACTTGCAAGTGGTAAGTGATGTGCGCTGGGATCACACACACAGCGGCTCAGTCCCGAATCACAGCTTGTGCACTTCACTCGCGCGCTCTGTGAGCTGTGCAGGGCCGGAGTGCGCACCCTCCAGAGGGCACTCGCTGTTCAGGGCGGAGTGATTTGGAGCGCAGGATGCCTGCGGAGCCGAGCGTATCCGTGTATTGGTGTTGCTGTGTGCATGCAAATCGTTTTAAAAACGTTAATCTGATGATCCGCTGATACGGTCTAATGTAAACATGGACTCAATCTGCTCAAAGGAAGGTCAGTTTTATAGCTTCTCTAAAGAGCTCAACTGTTTTCAGCTGTGCTAACATGATTGTACAAGGGTTTTCTAATCATCCATTAGCCTTCTGAGGCAATGAGCAAACACATTGTACCATTAGAACACTGGAGTGAGAGTTGCTGGAAATGGGCCTCTATACACCTATGGAGATATTGCACCAAAAACCACACATTTGCAGCTAGAATAGTCATTTACCACATTAGCAATGTATAGAGTGGATTTCTGATTAGTTTAAAGTGATCTTCGTTGAAAAGAACAGTGCTTTTCTTTCAAAAATAAGGACATTTCAAAGTGACCCCAAACTTTTGAACAGTAGTGTACATGTTTACACAAGCACATTATCATCACTAAAAGAGCATTTCAGGAGCTTTTAAACAGCACCAGCTCCACACCTGCAATTTACGGAGCCTGAGAAACAAGCCATGGAAACCGGTCACTTTAGCCGACTTTGGAGCTCTAGTTCCTGTTAAAATGTCATCTCAGGTGCTGCTACAGAGCACGCTGTGTTTCAGTCAATCATCAGAGGCTTTATTTATTCAATCCAAGTTTGGGGAGAATTTATACATTTATTTAAATTTCTTTAAGATACAGTGAACCTGTAGTATCTTTTATTTACAATACTAAAACCTCTGTTCATAGCCATTTTTTATTTATTCATTTTATTCACACATTGTTTTGCATTAATTTATGATTCAGAAATATGAGGTACAATCAAAAAGTGTGCATTTTACACACAGAGCAAACATCAAATTCTGTATCAGACTCGATAAATCAGCAACGGAGACCCCCCGTGAAAAGCTTCAGCAATAAAGCATTGAGCCGAGCGAGGTGTTCTGAAGGGCGTTTATTCTTCGTGAGGAGCAGAGGTCAGGGTGATCCGAGGATCCTGACACACAATGAGCTCAATTTCTTGGACGTTTTTTCAAGATTTGTGTCATGAAATGTGCTCATTTCAAGGGTCTGCGTTGTGGATTCACTGAATGTGACACAGAATTTAATGTCTGCTCTCTGATCCATAGTAAAATCGTAAATACACACGTGCACTCTGTCACAAAGACACGTATATCTCACGTCCTGATATCGACAGCAGCATGACGCAGCATCCTGACTCATGAGAGTCGCTGCTCGCTCCGTAACTACACCACACTCCATTCATTTGCAACAGGAACAGTCCTGGAACTTTCTGATC
Organism: Neoarius graeffei; assembly: GCF_027579695.1. NCBI lineage: Eukaryota > Metazoa > Chordata > Actinopteri > Siluriformes > Ariidae > Neoarius > Neoarius graeffei. The sequence goes on along the minus strand of NC_083574.1, from coordinate 2,136,052 downwards.
GCACCTCGTAAAAAGGACTCGTTTCAGTCCTCGTTTTTTTTTTATATTTGAAGAATTCAACTAACTCGAGTATCATAAAGTGAATCAAATAATAACTGCTCACTGAGTGTATCATTACACCTCTGTGAGATGATGAAACTTATTTCTAGACAGTTTTACTCATTTCAGTCTTTAAATGTTTTTATTCTATTCGCAGTTGGGTGGCACAGTGGTGTAGTGGTTATCACTGTCGCCTCACAGCAAGAAAGTTCCAGGTTCGAACCTCATGGCTGACGGGGGCCTTTCTGCGTGGAGTTTGCATGTTCTCCCTGTGTCTGTGTGGGTTTCCTTTGGGTGCTCTGGTTTCCTCCTCCAGTTCAAAGACATGCAGGTTCGGTAAAATACCCAGCCACTGGGCTTCCACAAGCCGGTCCCAAGCCCGGATAGACTGGGGAGGGTTGTATCAGGAAGGGCATCCGGTGTAAAACCTATGTCAAATCAATCACGTGGAACAGATCTGCTGTGGTGACTCCTAACGGGAGCAGCCTAACCTTCTTTGATTTGAGAAGATGATTCTATTGGCAGATAATTTTCAAGAAATAAGTGCTTAAAATTTGATAAATATGCATCAATAGAACAACAGAATACTTCAAGCTTGAAATTAGTAAAAATGTCAGTAATAATAATAATAATAATAATGACAATGAACAGAAGTTTCCATTCAAGGAGTAGCGTTGTTAGACTTTATCTACCAAGGAAAGAGGGAGGACGAGGACTTATAGGTGTGGAAGAGTGTGTCATGTCGGAAAGAAAGTCACTCTATGGATATCTGCAGGAAAGTGAGGAATGGATGCTCAAATTGGCCTTCAATGAGAATATACTGATTGAGACCGAATCTTTAGTTGAGTACAAGAAGAGGATGTACAGAGAGAAGGCTGAAGCATGGAAAGACAAACCGCTCCATGGGGGCGTTTGTACAGGACACCCAAGAGATTGCTACCGAGGAGTCGTGGAGGTGGATGAGGAACGGGTTCCTGAAGAAAGAGACGGAGGGGATGTCATGTGCTGCACAAGAACAGGCACTCGGAACGAACTCGATCAAGTACAACATTGACAAGACTGTCGACTCGCCGATGTGCCGATTGTGTGGAAAGACCACGGAAACTGTGCAACACATTGTTAGTGGATGCACCCAACTGACTCAAAAGGAGTTCAGAAGAAGGCATGACAAAGTGGCTGTGAGAGTACACTGGGAGCTGTGTCAAAAGTATGGCCTGCAGTGCTCGAAAAAATGGTACGAACATACACCACCGCCAATAATGGAAGATGAGCAAACCAGGTTCATGTGGGACTCAACTGTCTTCACAGACCGGCGACTAGAGCACAACAGACCTGACATTATGCTGGTAGATAAGACCCGCCATGAGTGGGTTATGATTGACATAGCCGTACCTGCCGATCAAAATGTAGTTAGAACAGAAGGGTGGAAGGTAGAAAGATACCAAGATCTAGCACTTGAAGTTAGGTGATTGCACCAAGCAACAGTGAAGATCGTACCTTTTGTAATAGGTGCACTGGGGACCATCTCAAAGAACCTTTTGGAAAAAAAAGAGGTTCTGGGAATCATAGGAAGTGCGCAAATGACAGCTTTGCTCAGAACAGCTCATATCCTTAGGAAAGTGGCGTGCCTCTAAGCTACGGGTAGCAGCTGAGGCAGAGTACTATAAAAAATTATCTGGTCGTAACATCGAAGAGCCAAGACAACCGCAAAATAATAATAATAATAATAATAATAATAATAATAATAACAACAACAATAATAATAAACTTATACTTGCTTATATTGATTTTTACTTGCTCTGTGATTTTTTTTTTGGAGTGTAGCAGAACACGACAGCAACCAACACAAACAGAGCTGAATAAAATGTTCCCTGGCTGATTAAAACTAATTCAGTTCAGTGTCATGATCAGAATCAGGACTGATGAAAACCATTTTGTTTTACTCCAAATCAAACTGAAACAAATTATATCAATGCACCCGAGCCGTTCTTCACGCAGAAGCGCCCTCTAGTGGGATCGCTGCCGATCCCGGAATGATGACAGCTCAGTTCCTTTAATCCAACAACAAAACTAAATAACACAGAACCATAAAAAGAGTTCTAACTTCATTAGCACTAATACAGCTACAAACACACCTAATGTCATACACCTGTGTCCTACAGTTCACTAGAAAACAATGAATAAACCTCACACGCCCCCTTCTGTGTGCATTTAAATCGTACATTTAAATGTGTTTTCGTTGACAGAATGTTGAGTTTTTTGCTTTTAAAAATTATTTTCTACCCAAAGAACTAAATAATACTGAGTAGTTTAACTAATGACATAATAGTAGTTTATTGTTTACTCACCTAACAGTACGTCTTTATTTCCCATATCATACACGCGTCATTTTCTCGAACTCATAGCAATCACAATAAAAAATGTTTTTTCAAAAACATGCCTGAATATTAAAAGCCACAAATGTCTCCAAGGAGACTGCACTGTCATATTTCGCTCCTGTCCATCACATTCCTTGTACGATGGTCGTTTTCACAAATGCATCACAAACCCACTTCTGGGTGTAGATGTGCCCTGAGAAAGAGGGCGGTTGTCATTTCCATGTCCTCTTATCTGATTGACACTTATTTTATCCAGTAGTACTCATGCTCCGCTTTAAAAGGACAAGCTGATTGGCCACTTTCAAAGTAAACAGAGGTGCGAAAGGCTCCTGCGTAAATAAAGCACACTGCTGTGCCATTGTTTTAGAGTCTATAGGCCCCCCTCCGGGCGGCACGGTGGTGTAGTGGTTAGCGCTGTCGCCTCACAGCAAGAAGGCCCAGGTTCGAGCCCCGTGGCCGGCGAGGGCCTTTCTGTGTGGAGTTTGCATGTTCTCCCCGTGTCCGCGTGGGTTTCCTCCGGGTGCTCCGGTTTCCCCCACAGTCCAAAGACATGCAGGTTAGGTTAACTGGTGACTCTAAATTGAGCGTAGGTGTGAATGTGAGTGTGAATGGTTGTCTGTGTCTATGTGTCAGCCCTGTGATGACCTGGCGACTTGTCCAGGGTGAACCCCGCCTTTCACCCGTAGTCAGCTGGGATAGGATCCAGCTTGCCTGCGACCCTGTAGAACAGGATAAAGCGGCTACAGATAATGAGATGAGATGAGATGAGATGAGATGAGGCCCCCCTCCCCCCACTCTCTAGCTCCCCCTGGTGGTGTAGGAGGTAATAACAGCACAACACAAGCAAAGGAAATGGAATATAGATTTTGGACAGGTTATGAAACACTCGGGTACGTCTAAAGACGCTATATAAAAACTGCTGTGTAAAATTTGTAAACCTTTTTCTATCTGCTTCTGAATTTATATACGTTCTGTCAAGATGTTGTTGAATCAGGAAATGTAATTTTAGTATGCTAGAACTTTCAAAACCCAGTTCAACGCTAAAAAAAAAGTAGGCATTTATGATTTTTATTACTTTTTTTTGCTTTCTTCTCTGAAATTGAATCTAAAATGAATAATAAAACATTTTAAGTGTCTGCAGTTAATGGCCCAGGTGTATTCTTTAATTTAAGCCATGAATGATTATTATGCAATGTGTAGAACCACAGACACTCAAGGTTTAATTAAAACAGTCAAATATAGGCGAAAAAGATCAGTTTTAGCCCTCTGTTCGAAGGGGTGGTTTATATCCAAATCTTATAACAACCTTCTCCTACACCACGAGTCATAAACTGGCAGAACCGCAGTCAGGATACAGAACCTGCAAAGGGTTTCAGAAGATTACTCCGAAACATCGCAGCTTCTGGAGCAGGTCCTGTGTGGCAGCCAATCACGTGTGTTTACTCTCTCTGGTCTGATTAGAGAAGTGACGAGTCAACAACAAAAGATGTTTGGATTTGTTTACACATCACAACACGACCCGAAGATGTCGTATGTAATTTGCGTAGTATTGAGAACATTTCAAATGATAGGTGGCTTGTCTCTCTGTCTCCGTGTCACTTACTGATTCATCAACTGTACAGAAATATCGCAGAATCTCAGAAGAACCGTGAGATCATCCTACACAAGATTACGTCTCACATCGCAAGATTAAAACTTAAAACAAGCATCAAGCTTCATGGAAAAGTTGAACTATCTTCCTGTTCAGACTGGCGTCGGATTGCTATCAGATTTTGTTCAGACATTAAAATCTTACGTTCATGTTGTGATCAGGAATTTACACTTTCTTTATTCAGAAGAAACTTTTTTTCTCAGTCCAGAAGTCGGGATTTTGTTCTGAGTGACGCTTCAGCATGAAGGGCGGAGTCTTACAATGATAAGAACTGGTGTGATGTTACATTTTTATTCCTCATCTCATTATCTGTAGCCGCTTTATCCTGTTCTACAGGGTCGCAGGCAATCTGGATCCTATCCCAGCTGACTACGGGCGAAAGGCGAGGTACACCCTGGACAAGTCGCCAGGTCATCACAGGGCTGACACATAGACACAGACAACCATTCACACTCACATTCACACCTACGCTCAATTTAGAGTCACCAGTTAACCTAACCTGCATGTCTTTGGACTGTGGGGGAAACCGGAGCACCCGGAGGAAACCCACGCGGACACGGGGAGAACATGCAAACTCCGTACAGAAAGGCCCTCGCCGGCCACGGGGCTCGAACCCGGACCTTCTTGCTGTGAGGCGACAGCGCTAACCACTACACCCAGGGGCTTCAAAGTTTGGTAGAATAGCAGGGTACAAATAATTTACAGCAGAGTGCAAAATGGTAAAATGTCTGCCAGCGGCAGACATAATGCACGCAAAGCGTGCAGGGATAGATAGATAGATAGATAGATAGATAGATAGATAGATAGATAGATAGATAGATAGATAGATAGAGATATGCAAGTACAAATTTTTCATGGGGCGGGATGGTTTGGAACAGGCCATCTAAAATTGGGATAACATTTACCCGGGACGGGTATTTGAGGCGGGTCGTCTAGCTTAAGCTTGATTAGCGTTGTTACGCACGCCAGTGTTTCCCACAGAAATTTTGGAGACTATGGGGGCAAGCCATGGGGGAGGCGCGGGGGTTGTTTAAAATTGAGTGATATGTTAAATATTAAGTTATTACTGAAAAACTATTGATTAAAAAAACAGACACTGAGAAATGGTCCTATAAACAACTTTACCAATATAAAAGATTACCAGGACTACAAAAATGCAGACAAATAGGCTTTACTTATCCAAATGCACCTGTTGGTTCAAAAGTTAAAGTGCAGAGAACCTCACAGCACAACATGAAGTTACCTTAAAATATAATATAAATGCCTCGGCTTTCATGTAAGAAAAAAACTATTAATACTAGTACTGTGTGCAGGCAGTCTCTCCTGAAGACTAAATTAAACAATAATTATAAACTAATAAAATAAATGGCTCAGGCTTCATAGAAGAAAAAAACAATTTGAACAGAATCTCACAGTATGATGCTGAAGCTGCCTAAACAATGGAAAATAAAATACCATTTTGGCAAAAACGTTGGCATCCATTAATTTCTTGTATTAAGTAAAAAAATATGTTGCCAGATACTGCTGACGTTTTACAGCCCAAAATATGTTCAAAACCCGCCAAAATGCACTTAAAACCGCCCAAATTGGGCGGGAAACCACCCAATCTGGCAACACAGGTGGCAGTAATGGCTGCACTCATGTTGAGGATGTAAACACAGTTGACGCGGCAACGGACATACATGACATAGTGGATGTAATTTACGTTCACAACTTTTTTTGCTGTCAGAAATATTTAATATTAAATTTTGTGACTCGACTGACAATAGCCGGTGGCATAACAAGCCATAGCCGGAGATTTGCCGCCGGTGACCGGCTACTTTTGAGACCGCTGTACACCACCATGCCGCCCACATTTTTATTTAAAGTCTTTAAAATTATAAAACGTTAAAGCTGGACGTCCTTTCGATTTCGTAAACTCGGTGAAATTTAGTTGCGTCTGAAATGTGGTGATTGTGATATATGTTTATTTCTGTAATATCTCACAAAATATCAGGCCATTCTGTGGCTGGGAAGTTATTTAATTTGAGGGGATTAAAGCAAATAATGTGCATGAAATCGCTCGCTTGGCGCAGTCAAGCAGACAGAGGAAGTCCGTGTGCGCATGCGCAGGTTTACCTTCTTCTTCTTCTTCTTTTGGGTTTTACGGCAGCTGGTATCCACAGTGTTGCATTACTGCCATCTACAGGTTTCCCTTTGAGCGTGCACTGACAGTTCCATCATTCTGTCGCTAAACGAACAGCTGATCACACCGAGGTGCTCGCTGAGCGCCAATATTTATTAGTTTGGTCCTGTGTTTCCTTTCCTTCGTATAGAACATAACATCTTTTCTTTTTACTTTCTTTCCGTTACTGTAGTTGCTCTTTCACGTTTCATTCGCACACTCACGTCCTCCATTTTTCTCTCCTGTTTCAAATTTGTTTCCCACAATGCCTTGTGTGAACGGGGAAAGCCCACCACATGATGCATGACGTAGTATCTTGTATTGGGTCATGGTGAAGCAGGAAAAAATAGCAGAGAATTTAGGGCCACGTGGAGATAAAGTCATTAATTGTTCTATTAAAATAAAATAAAATTGGAAGTCCATGATTCAAAATCAGTAGCTTTCAGTCACTAAACAAAAATAATTGGGTGTTTTTTAATAAAAATATTTTTCTTATATAAAATACACAACTGAATAGCTGTATTTTTTTCTTGTTATTATTTGCGACACCTCTCACTGCACTGCTGGCAGATTGGGATCAAATCTGTATTCCGTAGAAATGCCTTTGAGAATCGTGATATGATATTTTTATCAAATCACTGCACCTCTGAAAGTTTCCTGGACCATGCTGATGTGACTGGGTTCTTTTTTAATAAATATATGTATAAAATGTGTCCTCAGACAGGTGTTGGTGTGTATCTGAGTCTGTGAGTAGGTGACAAAATTGTAGCATGGTGCTCCCTGCTCGGTGAAGTGCTTCTTATCATCAGAGCCACAATTTGAGTAATGGAGGCTTTTCAGAGGTGAAAACATGTCCGTAGGCTCTAATAGCAAACGCCTACAGAGCTACAGAGCTCGCTATTGTGTTCGTGTTTTGATCTTTTCCTCCTACTAATCACGGAGAAAGTGGAACATATCAGCCCAGGAGCCTCGGAACACTGAATCAGACATCTCGCTCACGACAGGCTGTAATTTAAACAAAGCTCAGGTCACTCCGTCACGCCAGGTGGCAGTGATGACCAACAGAGTTATCAGTGTCAACTTCAGAGTCGTGGATTTTATTATTAGAAGCATAATCGCTCTAAATTATATTAAAACACACAGAAAGGAAATAAGAGAAAGAAAGACAGGAAGTTCAAATACAATACCTGATTGTTTGAGAAAAAAAGAATGCATTAACATGGCTGAACTGATAACAAATAAAATAATAAAACGTCTGTTTAATGCTCATCCTGGTGAATGCAGTGTAAATGTATTTAACAGTTATTCCACGAAATCGAGTCGTACATGAGCTGATAGGTGACGAGGTGCGTAGCACTGAGTTGTCTATAATCCATGTACGACCAGATTGAGTGGAATAACTGTTTTATTAGGGGTGTTCACACGGCAACTTTTACTCCGGTGTAGCACCGGGGCTGCCCCGGTAGAGCGTTCACACGGTACAAAGTTATAGCGGTGTCGCCCCTGAAAGCTGCTTAAACCGGTGCAAATCTAACCCTGCTCGGGAGGTGGTTTAAGAAATTTACTCCGGAGTAAATGCTAGTTTGCGGGGCAGCACCGATATAAAATGGGCCGTCTGAACGCTACAGGGGTAGACTTGCTACGCGTGAGGAGAGTTGATTACATACGGGCATTGCATAATTTGCATCCTGGTATTTTGCGCTTCCAAAATGGCGAATATCAACAACAACAGAACTGCGTGTCTTCCAGTGTTGCCAGATTGGGCAGTTTTAAGTGCGTTTTGGCGGATTTGAACATATTTTGGTCTGGAAAACGTCAGCAGTATCTGGCAACACTGGTGTCTTCATCCACGTTGTTTTCCCGGCGCTTGGTGATGCCATGACAACCGGGAAAAGGAAGTACATTTTCACGCATGCGCATATTTCATTTCCGCATTATTACTATCGTATAGCACGGTCGCAAAAACTGCCGTGTGAACGCAAGTGGGGCTGCACCGGTGCTAACACGCTTCTCTCTGGTAAGCAGGTTTGTGACGTGTGAACGCTCCACAAAATTTACACCGGTGTAAGATATATCGCGACAAAATACATCGGTGCAGCAGCGATGCAAATATGTGCCGTGTGAACACCCCTATTCTCTCCACATTCACTGGATTTTGAGAAGCAGAGCATTTTTACTTTTATTTTTTGCAAATTTGATAAATAAAAACTTTATACAAAACGTCCGACAAAATAATTTCCGCTTAGAATGTAAACAAACCGGCAAAATAACAGGAGCAATTTGTGAAAAATGCGATAATAATAATTCTTGAAATTTTTTTAAAAGATATGTTCTTACCATCAAATACTTTTATTCCATATTTTGTTGCTTTTTTTGTATTTTTTGGGTTTTGTTTTCGAGTTGAGTTTTTATTTCGTCCTCGGTTGGTTCAGCAACACGCTCCGACATTTTGTTTTTTTCTACTCATGGTATATGAGCTGATATCGTAGTAGTAGAGTAGCCAATCAGAGCGCACGATTGCTCATATCCAGTGAATGTGGAGAGAATAAAAGCTGATATTTGAATACAAATCTCTAATGCACTTCTGGATTAAATCAGACACTAATGTGGATCTGAACACACACATTGGATTTAAAGATCCGGGTCTAAATATCAGTACAGAGCTCAGACAGATGTGAGCTGCTGTGTGAAGCCGGTGTCTGCTTCACTGAGATTAATGTCCACTTAGATCCGGCGAATGGCAACATGCCGCCTACACACTCGTGTGGACACACTCCGTGCTGCACTGTGCACACAGAATGTGTGTGTGTGGATGCAAAGTGGTTCAGAATCTAACCTCATCGATGTTAGTGGTCTATAGACACACACACACACAGAGTGGAGGAAGGTGATGATAAAAATATTCTCTGATACACAATATTTCGATTTACAAACAAACTGCCAGCAAAGCCGTACTGCTGCATTTAAAAACAATTTAATTTGATCTCATCTCATTATCTGTAGCCGCTTTATCCTGTTCTACAGGGTCGCAGGCGAGCTGGATCCTATCCCAGCTGACTACGGGCGAAAGGCGGGGTTCACCCTGGACAAGTCGCCAGGTCATCACAGGGCTGACACATAGACACAGACAACCATTCAAATTATTACATTTAAAAGAAAATACAAATGGAGTTATTCTTGATGACTCGTCCTGTACTAGTCGTTGGTTTGTCCAATTAAACTCTCTCTGAACTGTATAAGCCCCGCCCCCTGGGAGTTCCTAACGAACAGAGTCCCTCGCATTTCCTGTTTATCATTTGCACGCCTCGAAAACTTTCAAACATCCTTCCATCATGCAGGATCTCAGAGAGACGTAACGTCATGACAGACGAACATACAGACAGACGTAACGACTCTTTACGACAAACAGGAAGGACGCTAATGAAGAAACCTTGTGACCTTGTCCCTGATTGGATCGATTCCAAAATCCAATCCGTTTTAGTCTGGCTAACGTGACTTCAAAGCTCTGCGAGCATTTGGTCTGGCAAAGATATTAAGCCCAACCGTTTCCCAAAGGCGTGGTTGACCCGCCTCCCTGAAATGCCTCAGTTTGCTACTGGTCGAAGCCAGAAAAGGCTGTGACGAAGCTTAAACCAATCACATCACTCTTTCCTCTGATGTATGTGACGCGACGGAAACTGCTTGAGTAACAGGAAGAAGATAAATACCTCCAGGGCTGCTCTTTGCTCCATTTTCAATGAGAACTTCCCGTTGAACGCTTTCAATACAGCATCTACCGCTGTGTCAAAGGCTTGCCGCTGCTCCATGTTCGTAATGTTTCTAGTGAATGAAGCGCTTCCGGCATAGATTCTGTAAACAATCTATGGATTCCGGTCGCAGTTCTACTGCGTCACTGCCTTGAACACGCCTCTACCCAGGGCCGTTGGAGATGCCCAAAGTTGATTGGCTCCCGATTTTTCGGGAGCTTGGAAGAGCTGGAGATAGCTTGCCTTGCCAGACTAAGCTCGCAACAGGCCCTCGTGTTGCGTCACACTTAGGATGGGCGGGCCCAGGCTAAATCCGTTTACCTGCTGGTTACGATAAAAAAAAACAACCTCCATATAAATCTGACAAAAAAAAAAAACATTCACCTGCTCGCTCTCTGAAAAGTGTATCATGGTACTGTATAATTTATCATGATATCAGTGTCACATGGTTGTTCACATGACCCAGCGCTAATCCAGTATTCAGACTGTCAGGTCGTCACGGTTACATAGATCTGTCTTCACTGTGGTAAATTCTGCAGCAATCAGACATCCTACACGCCCTACACGCCCTAATCCCTCTGAAGGCTACATGCACTGCGAGGACGATGGATTAGTTCATCTCCATGTTTTCTGTTCAGGAAATTTTACTTTGAAGAAAGCAGGAGAGAGAGAGAGAGAGAGAGACTGATTTAAAAGCATAATGACTTGTTTAGTGATGTGTGGAAAAGAAAATAAGGGGGAAAATCACGCATGTGCACACACACACACACACGTACGCATTCACACACACAGAGGCATGAAGCTGAGCAGTTACAGGTAATAATACAACAAATCTCTCTCTCTCTCTCACACACACATTTGTTTTGAATGTTTTTGTCATCAACAAAAGTTGCATATAAGTTTTATAAAAGCAACTTCACATTGTCAGAACTAGCTTTCTGGTCCTGACAAGGTGGGGCTCTCACTTTCTCTCTCTCTCTCTCTCTCTCTCTCTCTCTCATACACACACACACACACACACTCGGATGTGTTTGCTGTACTCACCCAGAAGAGCAGGTTGAAGAACACCATGGCGTAGCGCAGGGCCCTCATGCAGCCCTCAGCCATCCTGCAGCGGCGCAGCTCTAGGAGGAAAATGAAGGAGAGGTCCAGGTAAAACACCACGTACTTCCTGCCCTGCGCTGTGGCGTAACCCGCTTTGGCTGTCTTTGTTCCCGGCGCTGTGCGGAAGCTGAAACCGAAAGGCGCACCGCGGCGCTCGCGCTCGCTCCCGAAACAGAATGGGGGCGAACCGGTCTTACTGTCCACAGACGGACTGCGCCGGTACGGGGTCTCATCCGTGCTCGAACGGCGCATCTTCAGATTGGAGGAGGCTGCTGAGGCCCCCGAGGGCCAAACGATCCCCACTTTGCCAAATCAAGAGTTCAGAAAAAAAACAAGGAACAAATGAGGTTGGTTTGTTTGTTTGTTTGTTTGTTTGTTTAGATTTGGGTGGCAAAGTGATGTGCGAGTTAACGTGTGGGTGTGTCTGGGTACAGCACAAAGTTTACATAATTCCAAAGAGTGACACGAGGTCTCACTCGAGATCAAGGTCTTAAATCTTATCTTAACACCTTCACTCTTTAGAGTCCCCCAATAAATCCACCTTCAGCTCCAGACTCTAAACCTCAGGTGAGATCTGAGATCTGATCTGCTGGATTCCAGATCGTCAGTCTCTGCGGGGTGCCGTGTTTCCAGATTATTTCCTGAAAATCTTTTCAAACAAATGCACTCTCTTCTTCTTTCAAACCCTTCAGCAAATCCTCCTTCACCTCCACAATCCCTAAAACCTGTCCCTCAGGTGAGCTTGAGCTTTAATCCGACACCAAGATGTCAGACAAACCACCGCTTTGACAGATCCAAGCTGAATGAAAGTTTGATGCAGGGCAGGTGAGACAGACAGGTGTGGATCACCTGTCTCACTCATCTAAACACAACCTAAACTTCACATTCAGCCGGAATCCAGAAAGGAGGACAGAGATCCTGTGTTCCACTTTAGTGTCCAGAGCTTTAAGTGGGTCTGGACCCACGTGGGTTGTTCTCCGTCTCCATCCTTCAACCTGGGCTTAACCTCTGCTTTTATTCTCCACACTTTCCCTCGTCCTTCTCTGCAAAGAACAAAAAAAAATCCACACTCTGGATTCTCTTGAAGATCTGGATATCCCAGCTGGACAATTAATCTCACTTATTCACAGATCCTCTGGTTTTTTTTTTAATCTCTCTTTCCGAAGCGTTTCATGGAAAAATTGAAAGCTGGATCATTTTCCTTCCAGCACGCAGGAAAAACGCTGCAGCAGTGATGCTCCAGTCCAGTCTCACTGCCTCCAGCTCCTTCCTCCCTCTCTCTCTCTCTCTCTCTCACCCACTCACAGACCTGTTCAGCCTCCTTTTCTTTTTTCCACGCCCCCTTTCTGCATCAAACTGTGTGAAAAAAAAAATCCTCACATATCAGGGGGTGTGTCACAAAGCAGCACAAACCTTAACCACACCCCCTTGAATGGCACAGCCAATCCTGTGTCACTTCCACCCTCCCCTTCCTGTGCAGCCATAAAAAGGAGCAGGAGTCTTGCATCACTTCTCCTGTCCTCTATCATCCTCTCATGGGTTTATGTTCTATTTAAGCACATTTCCTTTTAAGATAAGATTAAAAGTAAGATGAGATGTTTTTAATATCGGTGTTGAGACACAACGACATTTTGTTGAGCAGCAGTTCAATGAACACGAAGATCCATAAACAAAAAACTACATCCGTGAAATCCTGGAATAATGACTGAGGATCGTCCTGGGTTGGACTGGATTTAATGTTTGCTATGAATTACATTTGAGAAAAATATATTTTTCAAAATGAGAATTTTATTGGAAAAAAAGACAAAACAAACGATAACCATGAAATAATTGATCTTCAGAATATATGATGAAATCTAATGACATTTAGCTCAGTGAATACAAATGAGAAGAAAATGATAGAACACGACGATAAGAAAAAGGTACAAATGAACATTTATCTTTCCGGATGAATATTCTACACTGTAGCACATTGCACATGTTTATATTATTGGTAATAAAGCACAACACCATGAAAGCTGTACTGCATTTCAGATTTTTCAAGTGTAGGTCATAAAAAGAATTTTCCAGACACCCAATTATTTTATTTAGTGACCGAAAGCTACTGAATTCGAATCACACTTCCAATTTTATTAGTTTTTTTAAATAGAACAATTAATGAATTTATCTCCACGTGGCCTGAAATTCTCCACTATTTTTTCCTGCTTCACCATGACCCAATACAAGATACTACATCATGCATCACATCACGTGGTGGGCTTTCCCCGTTCATGCAAGGCATTGTGGGATAGAAATTTGAAACAGGAGAGAAAAATGGAGGACGTGAGTGTGCGAATGAAACGTGAAAGAGCGACTACAGTAACGGAAAGAAAGCGAGAAGAAAAGACGTTATGTTATATACGAAGGAAAGGAAACGCAGGCCCAAACTAATAAATATTGGCGCTCAGCGAGCACCTCGGTGTGATCAGCTGTTCGTTTAGCGACAGAATGATGGAACTGTCAGTGCACGCTCAAAGGGAAACCTGTAGATGGCAGTAATGCAGCACTGTGGATGCCAGCTGCTATAAAACCCAAAAGAAGAAGAAGAAGAAGGTAAACCTGCGCATGCGCACACGGACTTCCTCTGTCTGCTTGACTGCGCCAAGCGAGCGATTTCATGCACATTATTTGCTTTAATCCGCTCAAATTAAATAACTTCCCAGCCACAGAATGGCCTGATATTTTGTGAGATATTACAGAAATAAACAGAGATCACAATCACCACATTTCAGATGGAACTAAATTTCACCGAGTTTATGAAATCGAAAGGCCGACTACTTTTAATGTCACCATTACAGTGCAAACATTGTGATGGACGATCATATCGTGGGGGGGATTTTAATACCACATTATAAAACATTTTTATTATTATTATTATTATTATTAATATTATAAGTATTAGATACTCATCCGAGGCTTTGGCACGTAAAGAAAAAAAAAATCCCATTGCGCTGAGAATTGTGATATATACTATATCCCATAGCCTACTATCTCTTTAAATTTAGGCTACCTAATTTTCTATGTTTGATCTTCACGCCACAAAATCTGAGTTGATGGAAGAGATGGTGACAGAGATCGTTCCGTCGCTGTCAGGTGCTACAACACCCGGTCCGTCACATGATGAAGGGGAGGAACCAGGTGACTGCGCCGCGGCAGTGCCTAAGAAAAAGAGAGGGTCTTTGGGCAGCCTGCTTGAGAAGAGAGCAGCAGCCAGAGCATCCACGCTTACTGATGAAGAAAAGTCTGAGGCAGAAATGACCATGTACCTGCAGGAAGTTGTCATTGATGGGGGGAGGACCCACTGATGTGGTGGAAAAGGAACGAGAAAAGACTTCCATTAATGGCAAGATTAGCACGTAAATATTTGTGCATATGCGCCACCAGTACTCCATCAGAACGAGTGTTCAGCAGCGCGGGTAGTATAGTTACCCCAATCCGCAGCTCATTAAAACCAGACAAAGTAAACATGCTAGTATTTTTGGCCAGAAACCTCGACATTTAAACATGGTGACCATTGCCTGCACTGTTAACCCATTAGGTTAAATTGCTTCGGACTGCCTGCGTTTTCTTGATTTTGATTTTGATTATTATTATCATTGTTATTTATTTACTTGTTCTTGTATTAACGCAGGCTCTCTCGTTTTTTTATCGCTGTTCTTTGCTAACTGAGTCGACTTCATGAATATTTGGTAGCTTTAATTTCACTGTAAAAAGTTAATGCCTGGCTACGTTAAACTTTGTGAGCGCATTTCGTGCTGCGCACGTTCCGGTTCTCTTCGTCTTGATCGTTCATCTTTAAATAAATATATGTTTACAAAATCATGTTCATGACTATTTATTTTGTAACATTTTTACAATAAAAAGTTACTGCCTAAGCCTGGTTAATGCCTAATGCCTAAATTAATTGTGTAGGCTGCCGTTAAGCGCATGCTTGTGCGTTCCTGTTAGACTTGATTTGTTGTTCAGCCTGCTGTATCTTTTCACGAATACCGGTTCACAGAATCACCTTCATTCTTCCATTTGGTTTGACATTATGGCTTAGAGTGGACCATTTTGTGTCTGAAAGTAGGCCTATTTACCAGATTAAAGTTATTTGACTTCTGCCGAAGTCTGCGCTTCACTGCCGTTTGAGAAGGTGCAATATTTCCCGACTGAAGTCGTTAATAGTGGCTATTTGTTTGAACAACATGACAAATTTTACATTAAAAGTATAGTGTAGGCTAAAAAATGAAGTCAAAATGTATTATTAGTAGCATACTGTATTTGTGTAACCACATGTTATGTTCACTAGCACGTCCCTGCACCATAGCCTACGTGAACAAGCGGTAATAGGATATTACTTTATAATGATTTATATAATTATGTATTATATATAATTATATGTTATATAATATATTTAGGCGGCACGGTGGTGTAGTGGTTAGCGCTGTCGCCTCACAGCAAGAAGGTCCTGGGTTCGAGCCCCGGGGCCGGCGAGGGCCTTTCTGTGTGGAGTTTGCATGTTCTCCCCGTGTCCGCGTGGGTTTCCTCCGGGTGCTCCGGTTTCCCCCACAGTCCAAAGACATGCAGGTTAGGTTAACTGGTGACTCTAAATTGAGCGTAGGTGTGAATGTGAGTGTGAATGGTTGTCTGTGTCTGTGTGTCAGCCCTGTGATGACCTGGCGACTTGTCCAGGGTGAACCCCGCCTTTCGCCCGTAGTCAGCTGGGATAGGCTCCAGCTTGCCTGCGACCCTGTAGAAGGATAAAGCGGCTAGAGATAATGAGATGAGATGAGATAATATATTTATATATTAGACAAAACTAACTAACTAAACTAACATAAAACTAACTTTTTAGGTTAAATAGGCCCAGATGATATATGCATGTTTATGACAGGAGGGGGCGTGGTATCACGATGGTGGCTCTCCATCGTGATGGATGACCACCATCGTCAATGGACGATGGCATCGTCTATCGGCACAGCCCTATAAGTTAGTTCCTGTTCTCACTTACTTTAAAGCAGCTATAAACAGTCATTCCCTCCCCAGAGCCTCTTTATTCTCAAGAATAATAAACACAGCTTGTCATGTTACTGAGAAACCACAAAGCATAAACTTCTCTGTCTTGAAGATGTCGGAAAACAGTCTATCCAGCCGTGAAAATCAGTAAACTTGCTGGCTATTTAGGATGGTCCTTACTTTTTTTAATTACTTTTTTAAGGTTCTGACTCCCTTCAGAACTGCACCTTTTCAGACAAAATCACACAGTATAAAGTTTCATTGAAAAATATTAATGTTTAAAGTTTGCTCAATGAATCCATGACCGCCCATATGGGATATCAGACATTAAATACATAATGTGAAGAATCATTACTTTTATTTTGCCCCCCCGAATTAAAAGTGGGTATTATCTCCTTCTCCTCATTGGGAGGGGTATCATGGTGACCAACCACTCATTGTTACCCAGTTAAGTTCTGCTTAAGAGCTTCAGGGAAGCGTTCATCTTCAGAATGTCTTCATCTTTGGTCAGAAGACCAGAGTACTCTTCCTCCAGTCCAACTCCCCGTTCAGCATGATCATTGGTTACAGCCAGAGTTGATGATAAAGTACGCTTTCAAAGCCAGCATGATCGTCTCACTGAGTTGCTGGCAATCACAAGAATCCATCTGGCAGCTTCAGCTTCTTCATTAGCATTCTAGAGTTCTGAGTTGTAAAGTAAGTTTGCAGGTGAATTTCTCTCCAGTAGCTGTTGCATGTTTGGGTGGATCCTCCTCTTCATCTGCTAAACTTTTTTGTTGCATAGCATTTACCATCTCCAACAACCTCCAACATCCAAACCTTGAATGTCTCCATCCACTGGGCATGATGCAAAGCTCCAGGAGCAGCAAATCATGTTCCATGAGATGGTCAGACACCAAGGAAAATCATGGTGAGCTCAAAGAGTTCCCTGTAGTCATCAGTTGGCTGTTTCTCCTTCCGTGCTGATCAATGCATTCCTATCTTCCTTTGAAACCTTTGAAAAGGTCTACTTCTGGACAAGATGAGGAACCCATGGCCTCAGTAAATGCTGCTGCTACATAGGGCTGGGCACCGAAATTCGGTTCCTTCATGGCACCAACCGAAATGTTACGGTTCTTCTGGGTATTGAAACATGCCTCGCCTTTCGGTTCCACGTTTCGGTTCCCAGAGGTTAATCACGTGTAAAGTGGAGTGGGCTCTGATCCGTGCTGGCGTGCTTATGACCCGATAATGCCACCTGTGATTGGCTGAAACGTTCGCGTGCATGAAAAAGCATGTTTCCCATGTTGTAGGGGGCACTACTTTGTTGCGTCGTGAATGCCTACAAAATGCTGAAGTCGAAAGCTTGGTTATATTTTAGCAAGAGCGATAACAATACTGCGCGGTGCGATATATGCGACAAGAGCATCACCTGCAAGTCAGGCAACACTTCAAATTTCCTAAAGCATTTGACGGTGCATGGAATAAATCTGAGAGCGGAGAGTTGCACCGTCTTCTCTCACACACCAACTTATGCACCTTCGCCACCCCCGAATTCTCTGCAGGACGTTTTACCACCAGACTCGGATTCATCTGAAAGTACCGAGCACAGCGTCGTGTCTGATATTTCATCTGGTAAGTTGTTCCGTGAATTCCGTTGAACTGCTTTGTTTCTCACCGTAAGAGCTAGGTTGTTGTAAGTTTATGTATAGCTAACGGTACAGTAAGATATTAGCGCCTAACTTTGTTTAATGGCTATGTACAGTAACTAGCCAAGTGAAAAGTTATCTAAATGCTAGCTTTTAAAATGTGCTCCATCATTGGGTAGGCTGCCTACGTGTGTGCGCGCGTGCATGAGTGTTCATCTCATCTCATCTCATTATCTGTAGCCGCTTTATCCTTCTACAGGGTCGCAGGCGAGCTGGAGCCTATCCCAGCTGACTACGGGCGAAAGGCGGGGTTCACCCTGGACAAGTCGCCAGGTCATCACAGGGCTGACACAGACAACCATTCACACTCACATTCACACCTACACTCAATTTAGAGTCACCAGTTAACCTAACCTGCATGTCTTTGGACTGTGGGGGAAACCGGAGCACCCGGAGGAAACCCACGCGGACACGGGGAGAACATGCAAACTCCACACAGAAAGGCCCTCGCCGGCCACGGGGCTCGAACCCAGGACCTTCTTGCTGTGAGGCGACAGTGCTAACCACTACACCACCGTGCCGCCCTGCATGAGTGTTATTTAAAAAAAATATTCACCTCCCCCTAGTCTCAAAAACTTAACGTATAAAACCTTCACAGCTTCTGCCCAGGTCCCTGTGAGGAGGAAAAGGCAGGCAGCTACCGTAAATCCAGTCACACTAGCAGAAAAGGCCAAAATGACCAAAGAAAAACAAGCCGAGTGCCACAGGGCAGTGACACAGTTTGTGGTGAAAGGTTTGCTGCCTTTTTCTACAATGGAGACTCCGTGGTTTAGGTAAGTTGGCTGTACAGGATATTATTGAATAAATCCTTCATTTATATTTATCTGTAATCCTTTATCTTTATCTAAATTAAACCTAGATGTATTTTAAGTGATGTGTTTTTAAGCAATGAGAACATAACTATGTTATTTTTGATGTTTTGTCTAATGTTTGTCAATTAGGGAGATGATAAGAACCCTTAACCCCAGGTATCAGCCCCCCAGCAGAGACACGCTGGCAAACACATGCATACCTGCCTGGTACGCAGCCGAGAAGGAAAAGGTCAAGACAGAATTGAAAGATGTCAGGGATGTGGCTGTAACCGCGGATGAGTGGTTCTGAGAAGGCTGATATGTTAATTTTCTTGAAGAAAAACTGTTGATTACATTGGCGTGTGTGTGTGTGTGTGTGTGTGTGTGTGTGTGTGTGTGTGTGTGTGTGTGTGTGTGTGTGTGTGTGTTGGTGTTCTTTTTGCACTGGAAATAACTTGAATAAATATACTCCAATATGTGCAACAGAATGTGTAATGAAATTTTCATTTTTTCCAGGATTAATATTATAAATTAGGAATCGAAAAAGGTACCGTTCAGGAACCGGTATCGAAATGAAGGTATCGGGACCGGAATCGAAAAATTTTTATCAATACCCAGCCCTTCTACTACAAGTTCTAGAATCTGGTACCAGCATCCAATATGTAAAAGTTCATGACTCAGTAGTTGCTCTAGAATCACACATGCTCCCTTGTGTCGTCCTGGGTTTGACCTTGTTGTGACTTTCTCCTCAACTTTCCATTCCTCGAGAGCATCAAAAACTGCTCAAGCTTGTACTTTCTTTGTTCCTGAAGGGATTTTTGGCACTACAAGCAGTTGGCCATGCCCACTGTTGACACTAGCACAAGGAGGAGATTAACATTTTCTGAATCGGTGAGATTTTGGAGGAGTTTCCATCCCAGTGAACAATAATTGGGAATTCTGTTGCAGTGTCTTTCTGATGCTTCTGACATTGTCTTCGAATGCTTGACCGACTTAAAACCATGGGCTGGAGATCATGGTCTAAACTTTCTGCTGTTTCGCCAACAATCAGGAGTCCTGCTCTGTCCAAGGCTGCTGAAAGGCTTGGAGTTATCACTTGTTTTCATCCACGTTTCTTTGGAGATGCTTCCTCTTGGCTTGGTCCAGCAGTTGGTTCCTCTTCACCTTCAGTCTCCTGAGTCCCCACGAGTCCCATTACTGGAGATACTTTCCACAGCTGTCATTCTTCCATGCTCAAGATTATTGGTTTTATTTTTCAGCTGTCGCTTCCTGACCTTTTCCTCTCTCAAAATGCCCAAAAGGAACAGTTCGAGGGGTCAAACAAACACTTTTCAAATTTAATTTTTTTGTGCATATATAAGGTCCACCATAATGGTTATGTATTTTTAGAGATAATACTTTTCAGTCATTTCTGAATAAATGTTTGCCTGATTATGTGTCTCACTAAACACCACAGTGAAAGTGACGTCTGAGCGAATTTCTCGCCTCTTTCCAAACACACTGAAGTGAAGACTCATCACAGATTTGAGTATCACAGAAATCCAGTAAGACCATTAAACCACCATTAGACCTCAAACTATTCCCATCAAAGATCATCAGATTTCTGTAGAGCATTTGTTCATGAAAATCATCATATGTCTGGAATCAGACCATACTTCACCTGGATCCTGTACAGTGTGATTTTTAACCCATAGGGAAATACATAATACCATCACAATACCATTACAGAACCATTAAAATGCCATTACAGACCATTACAAAACCATTAGGGAACCATTACAATACCATTATAAACCATTACAATACCATTATAAGCCATCACAATACCATTACAGAACCATTACAATACCATTATAAACCATTACAGAACCATAGCATTATAAACCACTACAATACCATGATAGAACCGTTACAGAATCCTTGCAATACTTTATAAACCATTACAGAACCATTACAATACCTTTACAGAACCATTACAGAGCCATTACAAACCAAAAAGAAACCTGTTTACTAATTTGAGTGTTTTTTTCAGCAAGGTTGAGAACTGTGAAGATGATACTGAGCTGTTCAAATTTCAGAACCTGTCCGGAATACAAAAACGTGTGTGTGTGTGTGTGTGTGTGTGTGTGTGTGTGTAAAACACTGATTTCCCATTAGTATGCCACAACATGGACAATCTTCAATATTGGAATTAAATTGCCACACACTGCACTTGCCATCTGATGGATCAAACCCCAGTTACTCAGACTGTTGACTTGCATTACTGTAACCCAATTTATTTACATCTCCACTGTGAAAATGATGAGATTCATTAAAACACACAGCACATAGAACACTCGTGCACAGTAAAGATTACATTTCAGATTCCGTTCAGTGGCTCAAGTCATTTCAGACTATTCAGTTAAATGATTCATTCTGATTCACTCCAATTTGTTCAGTTACACAGTTTTCCCAAATGTGCAGCCTGAATTATGCGCAGAATTATTTTTCACACCTACACCAGCACACCGTCTGACTACATGCACTGAAACACTGGAAGTCTTATCACATTAAACATGCATCTTCTCAGTCATGACCAAAATAATTCACTGAATTCTTTGTTCTGACTCCCTGGATGAGAGAGGAGTGAATCTCTGTCATAACCAAAAAGATTCACTGGTTTAAACATCGAGTCAGTGATCAAAAGTGGCGTGAATCATACATTTACTTAAAAACTCACTCTCGGAACAAGAGAGAAACAAATCCAGGTCATGACCAAAAATAAATCTTTAATTTAAACACTGACTCACTGAACGAGAGAAGAAAGACTCTCTGTCATGATCAAAAAGATTCACTGATTTAAATACTGACTCAGAGATCAAAAGAAAGTGAAGCATTCACTGATTAAAAAAAAAAGGACTCTCTGAATAAAAGAGGAGCAAATCTCAGTCATGACCAGAAAGATTCACTAATTTAAACACTGACTCACTGAATAATAGGGCCACAAATTTCGCTGAGAACAAAAATTATTCAATGATTTAAACATTGATTCAGGGATTGAAAATTGAATGAAACATTCATTGATTTAAAAACTGACTCACTGAAAGAAAGAGGAGCGAATTTCTGTCATGACCAAAAAGATTCACTGATTCATACACTGACTAAGATATTAAAAGAGAAGTGAATCATTCACTGATTTAAAAAAAACAAAAAACTGACTCTCTGAACCAGAGAGGAACCAATCTCAGTCATGATCAAGCAGATTCACTGATGTAAACACTGATTCCGTGATAAAAAGAGAAGTGAATCATTCATTGATTTAAAAACTGACTCTCTGAATGAGGGAGTAGTGAATCTCAGTCATCACCAAAACGATTCACTAATTTAAACACTGACTCATTGAACAAGCGAACATTTAAAATCAGTAACAACGAGTTAACGTTACAGCCTTTCACAAGGTTCACTATCAAGCTAGCAAACATTAAATACAACCCCGATTCCAAAATAGTTGGGACAAAGTACAAATTGTAAATAAAAACGGATTGCAATAATTTACAAATCTCAAAAACTGATATTGTATTCACAATAGTACATAGACAACATATCAAATGTCGAAAGTGAGACATTTTGAAATTTCATGCCAAATATTGGCTCATTTGAAATTTCATGACAGCAACACATCTCAAAAAATTGGGACAGGGGCAATAAGAGGCTGGAAAAGTTAAAGGTACAAAAAAGGAACAGCTGGAGGACCAAATTGCAACTCATTAGGTCAATTGGCAATAGGTCATTAACATGACTGGGTATAAAAAGGGCATCTTGGAGTGGCAGCGGCTCTCAGAAGTAAAGATGGGAAGAGGATCACCAATCCCCCTAATTCTGCGCCGACAAATAGTGGAGCAATATCAGAAAGGAGTTCGACAGTGTAAAATTGCAAAGAGTTTGAACATATCATCATCTGCAGTGCATAATATCATCAAAAGATTCAGAGAATCTGGAAGAATCTCTGTGCGTAAGGGTCAAGGCCGGAAAACCATACTGGGTGCCCATGATCTTCGGGCCCTTAGACGGCACTGCATCACATACAGGCATGCTTCTGTATTGGAAATCACAAAATGGGCTCAGGAATATTTCCAGAGAACATTATCTGTGAACACAATTCACCGTGCCATCCGCCGTTGCCAGCTAAAACTCTATAGTTCAAAGAAGAAGCCATATCTAAACATGATCCAGACGCGCAGACGTCTTCTCTGGGCCAAGGCTCATTTAAAATGGACTGTGGCAAAGTGGAAAACTGTTCTGTGGTCAGACGAATCAAAATTTGAAGTTCTTTATGGAAATCAGGGACGCCGTGTCATTCGGACTAAAGAGGAGAAGGACGACCCGAGTTGTTATCAGCGCTCAGTTCAGAAGCCTGCATCTCTGATGGTATGGGGTTGCATTAGTGTGTGTGGCAAGGGCAGCTTACGCATCTGGAAAAACACCATCAATGCTGAAAGGTATATCCAGGTTCTAGAGCAACATATGCTCCCATCCAGACGACGTCTCTTTCAGGGAAGACCTTGCATTTTCCAACATGACAATGCCAAACCACATACTGCATCAATTACAGCATCATGGCTGCATAGAAGAAGGGTCCGGGTACTGAACTGGCCAGCCTGCAGTCCAGATCTTTCACCCATAGAAAACATTTGGCGCATCATAAAACGGAAGATACGACAAAAAAGACCTAAGACAGTTGAGCAACTAGAATCCTACATTAGACAAGAATGGGTTAACATTCCTCTCCCTAAACTTGAGCTACTTGTCTCCTCAGTCCCCAGACGTTTACAGACTGTTGTAAAGAGAAAAGGGGATGTCTCACAGTGGTAAACATGGCCTTGTCCCAACTTTTTTGAGATGTGTTGTTGTCATGAAATTTAAAATCACCTAATTTTTCTCTTTAAATGATACATTTTCTCAGTTTAAACATTTGATATGTCATCTATGTTCTATTCTGAATAAAATATGGAATTTTGAAACTTCCACATCATTGCATTCCGTTTTTATTTACAATTTGTACTTTGTCCCAACTTTTTTGGAATTGGGGTTGTATTATATAGTATAGTTATGATCACTAGCCATGGTAGCTAGCAGGCTAATTCGTGTTAACAATGTTAAGGAAGTTCATTAGCAAGCTAGCTGGCTAGCATTGCTTAACTACTATATTGTGCAGTTAAAACAGAAACCAGGTTCAATATCGAGCTCGGTAACATTATGTTAAATATTACATTAGGTACTGAAAACAGTAGCTAGGTTCCTTAGAAATATATTATCTTGTGTGGTTAAAAGCATTAGCAAAGACTACGGAGACACTGACTAACCCATTATACTCTGCAATTAAAACAACATTCAAGTTTTTTAGCAAGATACCGAACATTAACAGCAAAAGACAAGTTTGCTACTGAACATTAATCCAGTAAGACATTCACTAGCAAGCTAGCTAACTAATATTAGCTATTGTGTAATGTTCATAAAATCATTACCCAAGATCACTAGCAAGCTAGTTAACATTAAAACTAGTATCCAAGTTCATTAGTAAACTAGCTTCCTTAAGCTAGGTCACTTTAGGTCATTAGCAGGCTAGTTCACATAGTATCCATTAGCCAAGTTGACTAAAAAGCTAGCTAATTCTTATTTAGTCTGGTTAAAACCATTAGTAAACATTGTAAGAAGGTTGTCTAACATTTATCTAAATAATATATTTTGTAAGTAAAACAGCATCCAGATTCGCTAGCAAGCTAGTTAATATTAAGTCAGTTGCTAAGTTCACTAACAAGCTAGCTAACACTGCTTAACTGTCATTTCATACTAAGTAATAGCCAGATTTTCTAGCAAGCTAGTTCACATTGACAACACAGCAACAGGCTAGGCTCAGCTAACTGAGCTCACTAGCAGGCTAATTTACATTAAAACAATTAGCCAGCTTTGCTAAAAAGCAAGCTAGCATTAAGCTAACTATAATACTGTGTACTTGAAACAGTAACCAATTTTGCGAGCAAGCTACTAAATGCGGCTAGCATTTAGTAAATAAATAGCTAACATGCTTTACTTATTAGCTATTATATAGTGTGTTTAAAATTAAGGTCGCTATCAAGCTTGTTAACATTAAAGCCTGTATAAGGGTTTATTAGTGAGGTTATTAGCATGCTAGTTCACATTAACATTAATATTAAGCTAACAGTTATATTGTGTGGTTATGGTTATTAGCAATGAATATAAAGAGGTTTTGTAAAATAAATCCGTAAATCAATCCATCATATTATTTACTTATGTACATTATGTACATGTACGGGAGATAAACTGTTATATAGTGTGTTATACAGGTTGTTTAGCATGTCGCTAGCCGTCATTCTCGTAGATTGTGGTGTTATTTTGTGATAAATGGCTTTGAGCTGCGTGCAGATACACTCTCGCTTCATCACGGCTTTCTGACATCAGGCTGTTCAGCGAGACGCTGATATTTGTCAAGCATTAGTGAGAAACCAATGCTGTGTTTGTGTGAGGATGATGATGATGATGATGATGATGATAATCCACTTGAAAGTGCATCGGAAAAAAACCCCAAATAATTTCAAAATGGTTCTAAATGTTAACACAGAAGGAGGAGAAAACGATCTAAAGTCCATCACAGAGGATGTTTTTCAAAACGTGTGAAATCGCTGGGCGAAGCACGAAGGCGAAAATGATGTTCGTTATTTTTGAAAGTGCTCTGCATCGTTTTATGAAATTAAAAAAGTGCTGCCTTTGGCTTTTTTAAATGAATATTAATTAGAGTGAGTGGGTTTGGGTGGAAATTAAATCTCTAACACAGTGGCTTGGTACTGCTTTGTGAAAAACAGTGTTCATATCAGAGGAAGCTCCTCGGCACTGTGGTGTCGTGTGCGTTTCTGATTTCACACACCTGATTTAGCTCATTAACAAGCTGATAACAAGCTAATACAATCAAGCAGATGTGTTAGAGCCGAGAAAACACAACAGTGCAGAGTGTGATGTGTAAAAATATTGCGCTTTATCATTTCTGCCTTCCTGCATGACCTTTATATAAAACCAAGATCAGCGTGACTCTTCACAGAAAACTGCACAAGCTCACTGTTTCATTAAAAAATGATAAATAATTATTCATTTAAATATGAATTTACTTTGTGCATTTGTGTGTGCGCGTGCAATGGACTGCCGTGTATCCAGGGTGTATTCCCATCTCATAACCAGTGTTCCCAGGATATACTCCAGACCCACCACGACTCCGACCACGATACAGAACAAATAACAAGAACCTTCCGGAATTCCATCGCATGATGTAAAAGCTGCATATGCATTAAACTGCTGAATCTGTGTACACTGGATTTTCAATGCATTATGGGTAAGAATAGCTGAGCATCGTACTGTAAACAAGTAGGAGAGAGTGATGTGACAGAAAGTCTGGCAACGAGGCTCAGGAACGAGAGCATTAATGAATTATACATGTGCTGTAAGTCAGTCTGTGCTATAAACATGAATTATACATCAATTAATCTACAGCTATGAGAGATAAAATGGCTGACCTCTGGGAAAGGATGAGAAAATAATTCATAGAAAAGGACTGTGGGTGATTTAAAACTGGCCTAAAGATGAGAGAGAGAGAGGAGAGAGAGAGAGAGAGAGAGAGAGAGAGAGAGAGAGAGAGAGAGAGATAAATAAGATATGAGGTAGAGAAGCAGTCAGGCAGAGATACAGACAGAAAGAGAGAGAGAGAGAGAGAGAGAGAGAGAGAGAGAGAGAGACATGCAAAGATACATGGATGGAGAGTGAGAGATGCAGAGAGAGATGGCGATAAAATAGACTGAAAGAGAGCAAGACAGAGAAGAGAACGAGAGATCAACAGAGAGAGAGAGAATACAGAGAGAGAGAAAGAGAGAGAGAGATGCTGACAGAGAGTAATAGAGAGATAGACAGTGAGACAGAGATGGTGAGAAAAATAGATGGAAAAGAGAGTGAGACAGGTAGAAACAGAGATAGACAGAGAAAGGGAGGGAGAGAGACAGAGATAAATAAAGACAGGGAGAGAGAGAGAGGAAGAAAGAAAGAGAGATGACAAGAAAAATGGAAAAGAGAGTGAGACAGGTAGAAACAGATAAAGGGAGGGAGAGAGACAGAGAGATAAATAAAGATATGAGAGAGAGAGAGAGAGAGAGAGCTGCAGTACCAAAATCCGTAGTGAAATATTGATGTGTCAGAAATACACGTGAATCTTCCTCTCCTCGCCCAGCGTCTCTGTCATTTATCCGTCGCTCCCTGTCGTCACTCTGCTCAGAGCCACATAAAAACTCCTTAAACATTTTGCTATACGTTCAACCCATAAAATATTATTTATTAAATATTCTGCACAGGCTGTGGATCTAGTTGGAGCCTAAAACCAGATTCTGAATTGGTCGTCTTTCTTCTCTCGCTCTTCTGAAGCCTTGCATTCTCTCCTGAGTGCACTCGAACTCAAACACATCACACATCACATGCATGCTGCTGTTTTACTCCACACTAACATAATTTATTAAAGAGTGGCACATGGAACGACTCTAAATTGAGCGTAGGTGTGAATGTGAGTGTGAATGGTTGTCTGTGTCTATGTGTCAGCCAGTGGCGGCTCCTGAATTTTTTTTCGGGGGGGGGCAATTTTCCCCCCGTTATGTCTACACGGACCGTAAATGTCCACAGGACTGAAGTAAATTGACCTGGGTAGCAAATCAATTGGCCAAACTTGTTTTTGCCTGGTAAATTCAGATATCAATATAGACAATATCTCTTCTCTCCACTAGGTGGCAACACTAAACAAGTTAAAGGTGGCAAACTAAGGTAGCCTAGCGGCCAAAAATATTTTTGCCTACGAGTGGCATATATTCACATTTAGTCTGGCTTGCCAGGCTAAAATTAAGGAAGATTCATTGTGAAGCCTTCAAAGCAAAACATTTGGCATCACAATCAATTAATATTACATTACTCATTTATTTTCTCATATTATTCCAGTATTCTATAATAAGTAGACACAAATTCTTAATTATAAACATATTCTAATTTCTTCAATTCTAAAGAATGCAATTAAAGTGGCAGGATATAAATCCAAAACAAGTGTTTATTTAAGTTTTGAAAAAGATGATGAAAAGTATAACCATCAAACAAACATGTGCAGCTTAATTATGTGGGGGTTTTTTTATATGGAATTGCACCATTTTAACAACAAATAATAATTCTAAATAAATTCTGCAGTTTTTTTCCCAAGAATTCCTCCAGAAAGTCATGCCTTAAAAGGAAATTTAAAGTATTACAAGCATGTCAATGAACACAAAAGGCTTTAGTTATTTAGCTACAAACACACACAAGGTTTTGTAGTCAGTGCAACTTGGCTTAACAAGTTGGAAAAAAGGTGCTGCTGGCTCCAATGAACACATACTGTACAATATATAAAAACTGAAAAAATGCTTAATTTACACCAAGTCAGAGAGAACTTGAGGCTACTGAAATATTCCAAGCATGGCAATGTTAAATTGCCATTGGTAAAACAAAAACATGGCAATGTTAAATTGCCATTGGTAAAACAACTGCCATTGGTAACACACACACACACACACAAAACCTTTTGCCTAGTAAATTCAAATATCAGATATCACTGTACCGTCTGCTGTGCTACTTCCAGGGTGGAAGAGAACGCAAGGGTAGCAAAAAAGAGCATTGACTACATCACAGCCAGCTAGCCAAGTTTTCCGGTGGTACCAGTTCTTGTTAAAACCTCTTGAGCAGGTCTTCTCACCCTTCGTAGACACTTGCTTGATGTTTAAATTCGGTCTAGGAGGTCCTCGCTGTTTGACTGCCGTTTTCTCCTCATTGGTACGACGACTAAAGGGAACTTCTTTCAGAGACGCTATTGTATTGTTGCACTCAACACTCGCCGCCATCTTCATAGAATGTTCACACATTTCCCGCGCAAGTTGCGTTTTCCAGCCCAAAATTATGTTGAAAACCCGCCAAAATGCACTTAAAACCAATCTGTTGACACTTGTGCAGCGCAACAGGCGTATGACGTAAGCACGCTGCTTGTGCAAGCACATAAAACCTAATAGAAAATGCATTGGGAGCAGGATTTTCGAAAAAAACGTAAGTACCATTAGTGTCAATGGGAGATTTTAGGGCAAATCTGAACCTGACAGAAATCGCCCCAAAAGGGCGTGGCTACACCAGGCGCGACCTTAGCCTGATTGGACAATGACATTACTGTTGGTAGTAGGAGTAGATAAAAAAAAAAAAATCTCCCTCCCTGTTTGGGAGTGCGTCGCCCAAATCGCCCCATTAACGAGCCACCAGTGGTGTCTGCCCTGTGATGACCTGGCGACTTGTCCAGGGTGAACCCCGCCTTTCGCCCATAGTCAGCTGGGATAGGATCCAGCTTGCCTGCGACCCTGTAGAACAGGATAAAGCGGCTACAGATAATGAGATGAGATGAGATGAGATGAGACACATGGAACGTCGGAGAAACGAGTCAGTTCCTGTTGTCATTTATGTTACAGCAGCTATAAACACTCATTCCCTCTCCAGTCTTTCTTTATTCTCTCTCTTGAAGTTCACAAAACAAAAAACGCAGCTTGTCATGCATCGTAGAGAATTCTCAAATCTTAACCGATTTTAAAAACGTAGGAGACCACAAACATCACAACAGATTTAGCCCATTTTTAATATTTTAATCATAAGAACGCACACATCAATGTGTGGTTGGTTTAAAAGAGCAACTGGACTTGCTTGAAGATTCTTGAAAACGTTTCGCCTCTCATCCTAAAGGCTTCCTCAGTTCTGTCTGACTAATAGGGAGTATCCGGTATTTATCCTCTCATGGATCATCATAGAATCCGAATCAGAATGCTGATGGCTGTATTGTAGGTGGCTGATAGATGTCATAGACACCCACCTCTGTTCAGTGATGGTCGTTCCAGGTTGACAAAAATGAACGATCCTCTCTGGCTAAGCTCTTCAAGCAAGTCCAGTTGCTCTCTTCAACCAACCACAGATTACTATGTACCAGGATGACTGAGATTCGTCACAGATATGTTTCTACGCACTTTGGGATGAGATCCTTTCGACTGGTGCGGGAGTATGAGAGGACTTCCAGAAAACTGGCAGACATCTTAGCCAGAGAGGATCGTTCATTTTTGTCAACCTGGAACGACCATCACTGAACAGAGGTGGGTGTCTATGACATCTATCAGCCACCTACAATGCAGCCATCAGCATTCTGATTCGGATTCTATGATGATCCATGAGAGGATAAATACTGGATACTCCCTATTAGTCAGACAGAACTGAGGAAGCCTTTAGGATGAGAGGCGAAATGTTTTCAAGAATCTTCAAGCAAGTCCAGTTGCTCTCTTCAACCAACCACAGATTACTATGTACCTGGATGACTGAGATTCGTCACAGATACGGCGCACATCAATGTTGATGCAGTCAAGACGCAGGAACACACACCTGGTGATGATACTGAAACGATTTCAGAGTGACAAGTCCAGGGACTTGGGATCTCACAGAAACTCATGGGATCAAACATGACTTCAACTGGTTGCGTGTGTGTGTGTGTGTGTGTGTGTGTGTGTGTGTGTGTGTGTGTGTGTGTGTGTGTGAAGTCATGGCTGAGATGTTCAGAGCCCCAGAAGGGAAATGGTTTTTAAAAAAGACGTAGTTTTGTAAGATCTCACAAAAACTTTAGATTAGGTCTGTAAACCTCTCGCACTGCAGGAGATAATGCAGATAATGGGTTGTGACCAGCCTCGAACCAGGAACGCCTCTGAGAGTATTGCAACTGGTGAATCAGACCCAAAATCAGCCCAGGGATCCTCTAATGTAGGGCTAAGCTGACCAAGAAACCGCAAAGAAGCATTATTAATAAACCTGTGATGTGCAGCTACACTGATGTCAGAGCCGCTGTTATAGAGAATTAATCAACACCTTCTGACCAATCAGAGTCCAGAACTCAACAGCGCTGTGGTGTACAGTGATATACACTTAAAAAGTTCAGATCCCTCTGGGGGAACCCTTAAAAGTTCTATGTAGAACCTTAGGCTATGTTCACATTACCAGGCTGAAGTTTTAATTTAATTTATTAGCTTTTTGCCAGGGGCGGCACGGTGGTGTAGTGGTTAGCGCTGTCGCCTCACAGCAAGAAGGTCCGGGTTCGAGCCCCGTGGCCAGCGAGGGTCTTTCTGTGCGGAGTTTGCATGTTCTCCCCGTGTCCGCATGGGTTTCCTCCGGGTGCTCCGGTTTCCCCCACAGTCCAAAGACATGCAGGTTAGGTTAACTGGTGACTCTAAATTGAGCGTAGGTGTGAATGTGAGTGTGAATGGTTGTCTGTGTCTATGTGTCAGCCCTGTGATGACCTGGCGACTTGTCCAGGGTGAACCCCGCCTTTCGCCCGTAGTCAGCTGGGATAGGATCCAGCTTGCCTGCGACCCTGTAGAACAGGATAAAGCGGCTAGAGATAATGAGATGAGATGAGATGAGCTTTTTGCCATATTATGTACATACATTATGGCTTGGAAACCACTACAGCTTGCACCAATTACAGTGGCCCCATTGTACAATCTGCATGTCTTTGGACTGTGGGGGAAACCGGAGCACCCGGAGGAAACCCACGCGGACACGGGGAGAACATGCAAACTCCACACAGAAAGACCCCTGTCGGCTGCAAGGTTCGAACCCAGAACCTTCTTGCTGTGAGGCGACAGTGATAACCACTACACCGCCGTGCCGCCCCCCATGTGACTCAAATCATATATTTTTTCTTTTGCCTTAACGTGACACGGATGTGATGTTTTCAGGGCTGTGTGAACACATAAATCCCATCTTTTCAAATCAGATTTGAGTCACTTTGGCTACGTTCACATCACAAGCCTCGTTAATTAAAGGGAACTGTTTGTCATCCTCCAGAGCAAAATGTGATTCTCCTAACGTGTCCAGTTATTCGGTTTTAATCCCATGAGTCGTCTCACAAGCATGGTGTTTTTTTTTTTTTAGTGATGCAGATGACTCATGCAAAAACATATCATTTCAGAGGATAGATGCGTTCACATTACAGTTAGATACAGATCACTTAAAATTATCATTGTGAACCGTCAAGATAGACAAATCTAATCTAAGCAATAATAATAATCAAAATTTTTCAATGAGCCATGTCATGTGAACGCAGCCCAAGCCTAGCAGAACCTTTTTGGAACCTTAATTATCCAATGAACCCTTGAAGAAGTGTAGAACTGGGTAAATGTGCACTACAATCTCTTAGAACATTTCTTCTTAATACCTAGAACCTGTCAGGAGTTTATCATTTAGCTCCTTGGTACTCAGCGCTAAGGGTTCTTAACAGGTTCTTTAAGGACATATTGGATAATTAAGGGTTCTAACCTCCCTATAAAGGTTCTACTTTGACAACTGTCTGATAGGGAAATGCTGTTGTAGAGTTCTACACAGGGTCTTTAAGGGTTCTTCAAAGAAGAACAACCAAACAACCATTAATGATTCAAAATCTTCAAAAATGTCAATCAGTAATAATAATATTGTTATTATTTGCTCAGAAGATTAACCTTTTAAACTTCTTCAGCTTTTCCATCTGGGGAACCATGGAAATTCTATGTTTTATGCAAGTAAAAAAAAAAACTTTTCTGAAAGCTAAGAACCCTTCACTTTCCAACAAACCCTTAAAGAACCTTTTTTTTTCTAAGAGTGTGTGTCTTAACAGGCTACAAACACCAAATTCATTATTTTCTTCTTAATATCTGGAACCAAGTTAACATTTAGCTTCTGTGTAGGTTCATGGCACCCTCAGGTACCAAGGGTTCTTCATGGGCTCTTTAAGAGATCATCGGATCATTCTTTAAAACAAAGACACTTTCTAAGATCTGTCAAAAAACAAAGTTCTGAATCCCAGTATTTGGTGACCATTTAAACCTCGGCATCAGTTCTCACAGCGAGAACAGCGAGAACTCAGCTGGTTGTTTGTTTGGAGAACCTCTACGGTTCTTCAGCAGATTTGTTTTCTCCGTGATGGCTGTATCTGAAACATATTCTAATGCTGGAGATATTTCTGACATTGTAACTCAGAATTCTTCAAATAAACATCGAAGACAAAACATATATCGGATATGTAGGGGTTCTAATACTTTTGCACACTACACTATATAAAGTCTGTGTGTTCTCCGTTGCCATGCTGCATGTAGATCTTTTATTCATCCTAAATCCCAGGTCAGGTTTCTAGAAGGTTCTTAATGCACTGTGTTTGGGTAAATTGTCTCTCAGTCAGAATCGGCAGCTCGGTGAAGATGATGATGGAGCTTTTTTTCTTTCCCGCTGAATGCGCTCAGGTTCTGATCCTCCACGTCACCGCTGCAGCAGGAGCTGATTGATCATGATTGTGGAGGGAATTATCCGATAATTTCAGAAGTAACACCGAGCATACAAATCAGTTGCACTGAAGGTTTGCACAACTCTTTTTTTTTTTCAGCTATAAAACTCTAAATGAACATTTTATTCTGTTAACATTTATTATTCATGATTTAATTAAGGACATGATTTAAATTGCATTTTAAAGAAATCTTCATATGAGGAAAAATATAATATATTGAAAAATACTATGCAATATATTTATATTTATTCTATAATGCCTGTTTGGTGCAAATTGTTGTGCTCAATAATTAATTCATTAATTAGCTAGCCTTGTGTAATACTGTAGTCCTTTTTAATTATATCATATTAAATTTTTGTGTGTGATTTTAAATATATATAATATTAAAATCTATCTGTTTTCACACTGCTAATGAAAAGCAAATATATTCTTAAAAATATATATATTTTTTGCATTATTCTAATTTTACTCATTATCTCGCTATCTTCATTGTGATTGGCTGCTTTTTTCACATTTAAATAACAACAGATCAAAGCAGAAAGAAAAATATTTGCGATATTGTTGGGTAATTTATACATTCATCTATTTATTCTGAATAAACTACATCTTAGTATCTTGTTTCTATGATTTATGTTAATTATCATGATGAAATATGGTACGAAATATTTCATACAAATAGTAACACAAGCAGCTTTCAGAAAATGAAATAAAAATCAGTAAATCTATATTAGCTACAAATAAAAAATATAAAATTGTATTTCTTGTAAAATTATAATTTCACAGCTTTAAAAAATGATAATACAGTAATTTTATAATTTTACAGTAATTCAGTTATTCATTATACATTTGATTTGTAATAAATTCTTGCATGAGATTATTTTTAAAGCTGTACTGCCTTTCAGAATTTTCAAGTCTAGGTCAAAAGAATTTTCCCGACATCCAATTATTTTTGTTTAGTGACCAAAAGCTACTGATTTCGAATCACAGACTTCCAATTTTATTAGTTTTTTTAAAATAGAACAATTAATGACTTTATCTCCACGTGGCTCTAAATTCTCCGCTATTTTTTCCTGCTTCACCATGACCCAATACAAGATACTACGTCATGCATCACATCACGTGGTGGGCTTTCCCCGTTCACGCAAGGCATTGTGGGATACAAATTTGAAACAGGAGAGAAAAATGGAGGACGTGAGTGTGCGAATGAAACGTGAAAGCGCGACTAAAGCGAGAAGAAAAGACGTTATGTTCTATACGAAGGAAAGGAAACGCAGGACCAAACTAATAAATATGGCGCTCAGCGAGCACCTCGGTGTGATCAGCTGTTTGTTTAGCGACAGAATGATGGAACTGTCAGTGCACGCTCAAAGGGAAACCTGTAGATGGCAGTAATGCAACACTGTGGATGCCAGCTGCTGTAAAACCCAAGAGAAGAAGAAGAAGAAGGTAAACCTGCGCATGCGCACACGGACTTCCTCTGTCTGCTTGACTGCGCCAAGCGAGCGATTTCATGCACATTATTTGCTTTAATCCGCTCAAATTAAATAACTTCCCAGCCACAGAATGGCCTGATATTTTGTGAGATATTACAGAAATAAACAGATATCACAATCACCACATTTCAGACGGAACTAAATTTCACCGAGTTTATGAAATCAAAAGGCTGTCTAGCTTTAAGCAGACGTTTGGATTTTTTTTTTTTTTTACATTCGACTGATATTTCCTGCACAATATCTCGATGAGGCTGTGTGTATTGATTGAAAAGTTGTGTGAAAGTGCTCCATACTGAAAGGAACGTCGATGAATGAAGCCTCTCGGTGAAAAACATTCGTTCTGAGATGAAAGGCACACATGAAAGGAAAAAGTGCTGTGAAATGTTCTGCACTGTTTCATCAGCAACGTCAACAACAAAATGAAACAAATTCCATTACAGAGACAGTTCCTCGCCTCGGGGAACTTTCTGAGATTTGATGACAGACGTACTATTTCCTGTTCAAATCTATTTTCATGAATATAAATGAAAAGACTTCTGAAATCACACTGAAGTGGAAATAATTGTATTTAATTGGTCTGATGATGATTTTGGAGCGGTGAGGTTGTTTAGGTTATCTCTGAAGGCGTCGCTGTACTGTGTACTGAGGACTCAGGAGATCATCGTTCATCTCGTTCTTCCTGTGAGGAACATCAGAAGCAGCTCGTGATTGTAAAGTCAGATCCATTCTGTGGAGATGTACAGGACAGTGTTTATCAACAGAAACGTGTGAAAAGTTGTCGTGCGTTAATGATCAGGTGAGGAAAGCAGCTGTAGCTGACAATTCTTACAATTTTATTTGTTCAGAATGTAAATAAACGTGTTAGGACTAGGACTGTTTTGGCCTCTAGAGGCCGCTGTTATTTCCTTTTCATGTCATGTTTATTTTGGCCTCTAGAGGCCGCCACTGTTCCTGTGTTTTGTGTTTGTGTTAATTGCCTAATTATCTTCACCTGTGTCCTTAATTAGTTTGTCTATTTATACCCCTGAGTTCAGTCCTCTTGTCACGGAGTCTTTGTGCTGTTATGTTTATCTCCAGTTTCCTTTGTACTGTGTTTTTTGATCTTCTTAGCTTTTGAATTTTTGCACTTTGCTTTTCTTTTGGATTATACTCTTTGGTTTTTTTTTGTCTTTTGTTTTGCCCTGTATATAGTGTATATAGTTTAAATAAACCTTTTGATTCTTTTTCTACTTCTGCCTCACGCCTCTGCATTTGAGTCATTCCCCTGGTGGCCTAGTGGGGGTTTGCTGGATTATCACACCAACGAACCAGGTTCGAATCCCAGCAATACCCTAACAGAAAGACTCCGTCATGACCGACTCAGCAGAGGCTGCTTCAACTGTCTACCCGGCCAACCTTCAGGGAATTATGGCAGCTTTGACACGCTTCGGAGCGACCATGGACGCTCATGGACGTATGCTCACCAGCCAACGTGAGGCCCTCGCTCGCCACGAGGAACTGCTTCAGCAAATTGGGAAAACCCTGGCACAGCTGACATCTCTGCCTGCATCTCCTGCTCCTGATCCAGCTCCCACTCCTGCTCCAGTGCCTCCTGCAATGCTGCCTTCTTCACCTCGCGAACCCAGCCTTCCTGCACCACAGAGGTATGACGGCAAGCACAGTGAGTGCCGAGAGTTCCTTACCCAGTGTCAACTCACCTTTGAGCTTCAGCCTACCACCTACACCACGGATCGCCGCAAGATTGCCTTTGTGATCACTTTATTAGCTGGTAAGGCGCGAGCCTGGGCTACTGCTATCTGGCAAAGACAGGGACCTGAGTGCTTTGATTTCCAGCTGTTTTCTGAAGAGATGCTTCGGGTCTTCGATCAGGCAGACATCAGTACCGACGCAGCCCGAAAGCTCATGTCCATCCGGCAAGGAGGAAGCGTCGCAGATTACGCCATCTCGTTCCGAACACTCGCAGCAGTAAGTGGATGGAACGAGACTGCCCTGGTGTCAGCCTTCCACCATGGTCTGTCTGACCCCATCAAGGACGGTCTGGCCTCTATTGGATGCCCAAGTGACCTCGAAACCCTCATCTCACATGCTATTCGTCTGGACAACAGGATGAGAGAACGCCACCAAGCCTTGAGCCCCCCCAGCCTCCCTACCTCTACCTGGAGACCGTCTACCTCCTTCAGTGACTGTCCAGAACCCATGCAAGTGGGTCGTACTCGCCTCTCCGCATCTGAGAGGGAGCGCAGAAGGAGGGACAAGTGCTGCATCTACTGTGGCAAGCCTGGTCACTTCCGAGCATCATGTCCCGAACTCTTGGGAAAAGGACCGCCCCGTCCAGCCGAGGGAGGGTTGTGACGGGGCCTACCCTCTCTCCCGGACTCCCTGGCCAAGGAATCTACATCCCGGTCTCCATCTCCTGGGGTGAGTCTGTCCACTCTTGTCAAGCTTTGATAGACTCAGGGGCGGCTGGGAACTTTATGGATATTCACTTTGCCCAAAGCATCAATATTCCGACTGCACCTCTTGAAGTCCCACTGTCTGTGTCTGCCCTCGATGGCCAAGCGTTAGGTGATGGAAGAGTCACCCAAGTTACTTCTCCAGTTTTCCTCCAGTCTCAAGGTCACAAGGAAGAAATATCCCTGCACCTGATTCCTTCACCTGAGTTCCCAGTTATTCTAGGCCTTCCTTGGCTTACTCGCCACAACCCTCGCATAGACTGGGTAACAAGCCAGGTTGTGGAATGGGGCCCTGCATGCCATGCCTCTTGTCTGCTCTCTAGCTCTCCTGTGTCTCCTGCCGAGCCCCCTGATCTCACCGAGTTATCTCAAGTTCCCACAGAGTACTGGGATCTCAAGGAGGTATTCAGCAAGAGCAGGGCCGCCGTTCTTCCTCCGCACCGGGCCTACGACTGTGCCATCGACTTGCTCCCTGGGACTACCCCTCCTCGTGGCAGACTGTTTTCACTCTCTCAGCCAGAACGCAAGGCCATGGAGGAATACCTCAAAGATGCCCTGGTCTCTGGGTTTATTCGACCCTCCACTTCACCTGCTGGAGCCGGCTTCTTCTTTGTCGGCAAGAAGGATGGGGGGCTCCGACCATGTATTGATTACAGGGGCCTGAATAAGATCACTGTGCGCAACCGATATCCCCTTCCGCTGATGTCCACAGCTTTCGACCTGCTCCAAGGCGCCACCGTCTTCACCAAGTTGGACCTACGGAACGCATACCACCTCATCCGTATCCGACAGGGAGACGAGTGGAAGACTGCCTTTAACACCCCGTCTGGGCACTACGAATACCAGGTGATGCCCTTCGGACTCACCAACGCACCAGCTGTTTTTCAGGCCCTAATCAACGACGTCTTAAGGGACATGATTAACCTATACGTTTTTGTCTACCTCGACGACATCCTTATCTTTTCCAAGACCGTGCAGGAGCACCGCCACCATGTCCGCCAGGTTCTCCAGAGGCTGCTACAGAACAATCTGTTCGCCAAGGCCCAGAAATGCGAATTTCATGTTCCCGAGGTCTCCTTTCTGGGATTTATTGTACGGACAGGCCAACTCCAAATGGACCCTGCCAAGACCCTGGCCGTCCGGGATTGGCCTACTCCCAAGTCCGTTAAGGAGGTTCAGCGGTTCTTAGGATTCGCTAACTTCTACCGCAAGTTCATCAGGAACTTCAGTTCTGTGGCAGCACCCATGTCAGACCTCACCAAAGGGACAGGTGGATCTTATGGCTGGTCTCCTCAGGCAGAAAAGGCGTTCAAAGACCTCAAGGACCGCTTCTGCACGGCACCCATTCTGGTTCTCCCGGACACCTCCCAACCATTCATCGTGGAGGTGGACGCCTCGGACAGTGGTGTCGGCGCGGTGCTCTCTCAACGTTCGGAAGGAAAGCTGCACCCCTGCGCTTACTTCTCCCACCGCCTGAGTCCTGCTGAGTCCCGGTACGATGTGGGGGATCGAGAACTGCTAGCGGTCAAACTGGCCCTTGAGGAGTGGAGGCACTGGCTGGAGGGAGCACAACATCCATTCCTGGTTTGGACTGACCACAAGAACCTGGAGTACCTCCAGCAAGCCAAGAGACTGAACCCTCGACAGGCTAGGTGGGCCCTGTTTTTCAGTCGGTTTGACTTCACCCTCTCATACCGCCCCGGCTCCAAGAACACCAAACCTGACGCACTGTCCAGACTGTTCTCTGCCACTAACAGGGAGAATGAAGTCGGGCCTATTATCCCTGTGTCCCGGATTGTGGCCCCTGTCCGCTGGGGTATTGAGGAGGCTGTCCGACGAGCCCAACGCCAGGACCCCGGTCCTGGGACGGGGCCACCAGGCCTCTTGTACGTCCCACATCAAGCCCGGGCCAAGGTTCTCCAGTGGGGTCACTCTTCCCCTCTCACCGCCCACCCGGGAGCTCGGAGGACCCTGGACTTCCTGAAAAGATGCTTCTGGTGGCCTAACATGGAGAAGGAAGTAAGGTCATTTGTCCTGTCCTGTGAGGTTTGCACCAGAACCAAGAACCCACGACAGCGTCCCCAGGGTCTCCTGCATCCTCTGACCATTCCCCGGCGTCCCTGGTCCCACGTGGCAGTCGACTTTATCACGGGTCTCCCTGAGTCACAAGGTAACACTGTCATTTTGGTCTTAGTTGACAGATTCTCCAAGGCCTGCCGCTTCATACCACTGTGCAAACTCCCCTCTGCTCTTGAAACTGCGAAACTTTTGTTTAATCATGTCTTCCGAGTCTTTGGTCTTCCACAGGACATCGTCTCAGACCGAGGGCCCCAGTTCTCCTCCCGAGTGTGGCACGGGTTCTGCAAGGTCATCGGAGCCACTGCCAGCCTCTCCTCTGGGTTTCACCCACAGTCCAATGGTCAGACGGAGAGGCTCAACCAGGACCTGGAAACCACCCTGCGAGGCCTGGCTATGGATAACCCAACATCGTGGAGCACCTGGCTGCCATGGGCGGAGTATGCCCACAACACCCTGCAGTCATCGGCCACCAAGCTGTCGCCATTCCAGTGCCAATTCGGGTTCCAGCCACCTCTGTTCCCGGACCAGGAGGAGGACGCGGGGGTGCCCTCGGTCTACCAATATGTGAGACGGTGTCGCAAGACCTGGAGCAAGGTCAGGAAGACCCTCATACAGACCTCCAGAACCAACCAGACTCAGGCCAACCGCCATAGAAGACCTGCACACGCTTTCCGCCCTGGGCAGCGTGTTTGGCTGTCCACTAAGGACCTTCCACTGCGGGTGGAGAACCGCAAGCTTGCTCCTCGCTACATTGGCCCCTTCAAGGTGGTGCGCAGGGTGAACCCTGTCTCCTACCGGCTCCAGTTGCCCCGGACTCTGAGGATCAACCCCACTTTCCATGTTTCCCTGTTACGGCCCGTACTGACGTCTACGTATGCCCCTGCCCCTAGGAACCCCCCACCCCCCCGCATATTCCAGGGGCAGACTGTGTTCACTGTGAATCGCCTGCTTGACTCCCGCCGGGTCCGCGGCGGGTTGCAATATCTGGTGGACTGGGAGGGCTATGGTCCTGAGGAGCGCTGCTGGGTTCCTGCTCGGGATGTCCTTGATAAAGAACTATGTCGGGACTTCCATTCGGCCCATCCGGATCGCCCTGGGAACGTCAGGAGACGCTCCTAGAGGGGGGGGTCCTGTTAGGACTAGGACTGTTTTGGCCTCTAGAGGCCGCTGTTATTTCCTTTTCATGTCATGTTTATTTTGGCCTCTAGAGGCCGCCACTGTTCCTGTGTTTTGTGTTTGTGTTAATTGCCTAATTATCTTCACCTGTGTCCTTAATTAGTTTGTCTATTTATACCCCTGAGTTCAGTCCTCTTGTCACGGAGTCTTTGTGCTGTTATGTTTATCTCCAGTTTCCTTTGTACTGTGTTTTTTGATCTTCTTAGCTTTTGAATTTTTGCACTTTGCTTTTCTTTTGGATTATACTCTTTGGTTTTTTTTTGTCTTTTGTTTTGCCCTGTATATAGTGTATATAGTTTAAATAAACCTTTTGATTCTTTTTCTACTTCTGCCTCACGCCTCTGCATTTGAGTCATTCCCCTGGTGGCCTAGTGGGGGTTTGCTGGATTATCACACCAACGAACCAGGTTCGAATCCCAGCAATACCCTAACAAAACGTCTTTCCTTCACTGCACTTCCTGTATATGTTTACTGAGATCAGCTCGATGTGGAAAAGTTTTCAGCTTCATGTCAGGATCTCGTCATTAAATCCTGCTTATAATGAACACTTTTTATATTTTTGCTCAGAGTGGAATGCTATTTTTTATCTCTCAATCTCATGATTTATGCTGCAGAAGGTTAAATACATTATGCCACATTAATAAATAATTAATACCGTGAATATTGGCTATTACAGCACATAAATATGCGAAAACTGAATTTAATATTCATGATATGTCAAGTGAACTGAGTATTGGGAGAGTACTGCCAGGGTGGTGGAAAGGAGGCTCCGACTGATTCGAACCGCAGATTCAGGAGGAGCAATGCGGATTCCGTCCTGGCCATGGAACGGTGGACCGGTTCTTTACCCTGGCAAGGTTGTTGAGGGGTTTATGGGAGTATGACCAGACAGTTTACATGTGTTTTGTAGATTTGGAAAAGGCTTACAATCGTGTCCCCTGGGGGCTCCTGAGGGGGGCCTTGCAGGAGTATGGGGTATCGGGGCTGTTGCTATGAGCCATTCAGTCCTTGTCCAGCCAAAGTGTGATCTGTGTTCAAATTCTCGGCACAAAGTCAAACACGTTCTCGGTGGCTGCCCCTTGTCGCTGATCCTGTTTGTGATATTCATGGATGGGAGCTCAAGGCACAGCCGGGGTGAGGAGCGTGTCCGGTTTGAGAACCTCAGAATTGCATCTCTGCTCTTTGCAGATGACGTGGTTCTGTTGGCTTCTTCAGAACGTGACCTTCAGCAAGGATTGGGACAGTTTGCAGCT
Source organism: Neoarius graeffei (assembly GCF_027579695.1). NCBI lineage: Eukaryota > Metazoa > Chordata > Actinopteri > Siluriformes > Ariidae > Neoarius > Neoarius graeffei. Next base: position 2,094,572 of record NC_083574.1, on the reverse strand, counting down.
GAGAATGAAACAGCTGGGATGAGACTCAGCACCTCCAAGTCTGAGGCCATGATTCTCTGCTGGAAACGGTGGAGCGCTCCCTCTGGGTTGGGAGTGAGTTGCTGCCCCAAGTGAAAGAGTTCAAATATCTCGGGTCTTGTTCACAAGTGACGGCAAAATGGAGCGTGAGATGGACAGGCGGCTTGGGGCGGCATCGGCAGTAATATGGGTGTTGTATCAGTCCGTCATGGTGAAGAGGGAGCTGAGCCGGAAGGCAAAGCTTTCGATTTACCAGTCAATCTACGTTCCAACCCTCACCTAAGGTCATGAGCTTTGGGTTGTGACCGAAAGGATGAGATCGCGGATACAAGTGGCTGAAATGAGCTTTCTCTGTAGGGTGGCTGGACTCACCCTTAGAGACAGGGTGAGGAGCTCAGACATCTGCAAGGATCTTGGAGTCGAGCCGCTGCTCCTTCATGTCAAAAGCAGTCAGCTGAGGTGGTTCGGGCATCTGATTAGGATGCTTCCTGAGCGCCTTCCTTTGGAGGTTTTTTCTGGGCACGTCCAACTGGGAGGAGACCTTGGGGTAGACCCAGAACACGCTGGAGAGATTATATATCTCATCTGGCCTGGGAGCATCTTGGGATCCCCCAAGAGGAACTGGAAAGCGTTGCTGGGGAGAAGGGAGAAGGACACCTGGAATACCCTACTTCACCTGCTGCCATTGCGACCTGATTTTGGATAAGCAGAAGAAAATGGATGGATGGATGGATGGATGAGTATTGGGAACATAATAGAGGTGTAACACAATGACACTAGTATCTGTTTATTCCTCCAAATATTCAGATTTCAAAACAATATCTTTCCTAAATCAAGGTACTGTTGTTCATAGATTTTTGTCATGATTATAATGAGATTCTCATTAGTGTGACATTTAAAGAATGACTAGTTGGATGTTTGTTGTGTTTATATGGAGTAATCACTGATCCAAACATGGTCAAGGTGACAGCAAGGTCACATGTCTGATATCATTTTCTTCAATAGCTTCCTCTCTGTTTGAAGTATATTTTACTGTCTTTTGAAAAAAAATCAGTCAAGTTTGCTATCAGGCTCTATAGCGAAGCTGGACGCAGCGCTGCTGGGAGTCAAAATGGCGTCCTTTAAACTTTCATTCTTTATAAAGTCTGTATGGTTTTCTGGGAAGATTTATTTTCATGATAGAAAGTCTGCGCGAGCGATATGAAGTCACGTCTCTATAAATAAAGTAGACTTGTTTCTTCTGTGATTTCAGGCCAGTTTGGACAGAAATATGGTAGAAATGTGGTTTTATTTTAGAGCAGTGTTTAGGGCGGGTTACTGGAGCAAACCACTGGTGATAAACAAAACACGAATTGTGCATCTCCTATTTTTAATCACATTAAGAACTTGGACTTTATCCCTGTGAATCTTTCTGGCAGGGAAAAAATAGTGTGTCATTATCCACTCAATCTAAATGTATTTGTGTTACAGGTAGAAATCTACATCTACGTTTGGCCACTTTAATAGGAACTTGTTGTTGATTCTAAGATTCCTGTTCTGGGCTGCAGGAGTGGAACCCAATGTGTTCTTCTGCTGTTGCTGAGATGCTTTTCTGCTCACCACGGTTGTAAAGAGTGATTATATGAGTTACTATATCCTTCCTGGCAGCTCAAACTGCTCAATCTGGCCATTTTCTGATCTCTGACACTCTCTTATCAACAAGGCGTTTATTTCCATCCACAGAACTGTCACTCACTCACTCACTCGATGGTTGTTTTTTTGTTTTCTGCACCATTCTGTGTAAACTCTACAGACTGTGTGTGTGAAAACCCCAGGAGGAGATCAGCAGCTTCTGAAATACTCAAACCAGTCCATCTGGCTCAAACCAACACCCATACCACAGTGAGAGAAAGTCACACTTCACTGTGAGATCACAATGTTTCCCGTTCTGATGTTTGAACATTGTGAACATTAACTGAAGCTCTTGATTTGTATCTGCGTGATTTGATGCATCGTGCTGCTGCTGAGGGATCGGCTGATTACAGAACTGCGCAAAACAGTTCTTCAGGTGTTCCTAATAAAGTGGCTGGTGAGTGTAAAATAGACATATATAAATATAAGCTAGTAGCGTACATTAACGGCAGGGGACACAAAGTTAGTTCGTTATATGGGAAAGTTCGTAGTAAAAAAGAGTTTGTTATAGCGCAGTTGCAGTGTAGCTTAAAAAAATCCCCACCATGACCCTTAGGGGGCGCCGTATCCTCCTATTCATATCTGTATCTATATTCATTCTGAACACAATAACTGTTTAACAATTAAATTAATTACTCACATGTGAAATTGCTCAGATTTAATTCTGTGTTATGACTTTCTCTGTCTATTTCACAAACACTGAGCTAAATGAGATGCCATGAACACATCCATCACCCATCACCCAGGACCCAGCACCCATCACCCAGCACCCAAGACCCATCACCCAGGACCCAGCACCCATCACCCAGGACCCAGCATCCAGCACCCAGGACCCAGCATCCAGCACCCATCACCCATCACCCAGGACCCATCACCCAAGACCCAGCACCCATCACCCAGCACCCAGGACCCATCACCCAGGACCCATCACCCAGCACCCAGCATCCATCACCCAGCACCCATCACCCAGGACCCATCACCCAGCATCCATCACCCATCACCCAGCACCCAGGACCCAGCACCCAGCACCCAGGACCCATCACCCAGCACACATCACCCATCACCCAGGACCCAGCACCCAGGACCCATCACCCAGCACCCATCACCCAGGACCCAGCACCCATCACCCAGCACCCATCACCTAGCACCCAGCACCCATCACCCATCATCCAGCACCCATCATCCAGCACCCAGCACCCATCACCCATCACTGAACGGAACAGAAGACCTCACTGGTCCCGTTTTGTTTGCTGCCTTGTGTATACAGCATTGTGTTTACACACCAGAGATTTGGACTGTGTTTCTGTCTGTGACGGTCTGCTGTTCTGGTTAATTGCCACTAAAATCCCCCCTCCATTGTCTCCAACAGTATTAGATGAGCTTTAGTGAGAATGAAGTGCCCAGAGAGCCAGGCTGAGGGATTCGGAAAATAATCCGTCTCTCATTAGCACGGCAATAACAAACAGCATTCGTTCACATTTCTCTCAGAAGCATTCAGAACTGGATGGAAAAAAAAATCTCTTCATCTTTTTTTTATCACAAAGTAACAACAGAATGCTGAATAACGCTGCTGAGGTTTTATTCAGCGCCCACATGCTGTATGCACGGTCCTGTCATGCACACAGATTAACCAAATATGAAGTAAAACAAAAACAAAAAGGTCTTTAGAGTCTTACTACTGACATGAAATCAAAACATTAAACACATTAACGAACGTGTCGCTCAAATAAGAAGAGGAGATACTGAACATTCGAGATTAAATGGCGAAACACAAAAAAAGTGCAGTATGTCGTTTTTGTATGTGAGTTCAGTTTCTCTCACTCAGAGAAAACGTGGAGGTGTGCACGAGAGAGAAGGGGAATGAAAGTCAGGAGGAGCGAGATGGAGGACATGTGCGTGAATGAGGGTGAGGACAGTGGAATGGTACCGCTACCAGGACTAGAGGTGGTCAAAGCAGATGAGTTCAAATATCTGGGGTCAGCTGTACAAAGTAATGGCGAGTGTGGAAGAGAAGTTCAGAAGAGAGTGAAAGCAGGTTGGATGTCTGGAGTGATCTGTGACTGAAGGATAGCAGCAAGAGTGAAAGGGAAAGTGTAGAAGACAGTAGTAAGAACAGCAATAGTGTTCAGTTTGGAGACAAAAAGACAGGGGTCTGAACTGAACTGGAGCTCGCAGAGCTGAAGATGTTGAGATGTTCGTTGGGAGTGACAAAGTTGGACAGGATTAGAAACAAGAATATTAGAGGGACAGGACATGTAAGACATCTTGGAGACAAAGCGAGAGAGGTGAGATTGAGACAGTTTGGACACATACAGAGGAGAGATCCAGGGTTTACTGGATTGGAAGAATGCTGGAGATGGAGTTGCAGGTAGAAGGAAAAGACGAAGAGCAAAGATGAGATTTATGGATGTGGTGAAGGAGGACACGAGGACGGTTAGTGTGAGAGAAGAGGATATGGAGGACACGAGGAGATGGAGGGATATTATCTGCTGTGGAGACCCCTAATGGGAACAGAAGACACTCAGATCCAGATACTGCTCCCATTACAGCTAAATTTGACATTTGGAACGGAATCACTGCGGGTGGGGTGCAAGTCCAACACTCCCAGTCAAGAGCTCTTCCTCTGACCAGTGACCTGCCACACCACTCCCAGTTATCTCACTACGTTTATGAAGGTGCTGTGGATTTGCCAACTGCTAAACGAACTCATGACATTAGATTCCTGAAACTTGTGGAGAAACGAAGCTCTGAGTGAGATCTTCTGCTTTTAGGGCGAATGATAGTGGAGAGGCGGAGTCTCCTTCTACACCTGTGTGCAAACGGTGCCTCAGGTCATGTGATGGAAGGAGATGGTGCATCTAATCTGATGAAGCATCTGATACACGTACAGTACAGTGGTGCTTGAAAGTTTGTGAACCCTTTAGAATTTTCTATATTTCTGCATAAATATGATCTAAAACATCATCAGATTTTCACACAAGTCCTAAAAGTAGATAAAGAGAACCCAGTTAAACAAATGAGACAAAAATATTATACTTGGTCATTTATTTATTGAGGAAAATGACCCAATATTACATATCTGTGAGTGGCAAAAGTATGTGAACCGTTGCTTTCAGTATCTGGTGTGACCCCCTTGTGCAGCAATAACTGCAACTAAACATTTGCGGTAACTGTTGATCAGTCCTGCACACCGGCTTGGAGGAATTTTAGCCCGTTCCTCCGTACAGAACAGCTTCAACTCTGGGATGTTGGTGGGTTTCCTCACATGAACTGCTCGCTTCAGGTCCTTCCAGAACATTTCCATTGGATTAAGGTCAGGACTTTGACTTGGCCATTCCAAAACATTAACTTTATTCTTCTTTAACCATTCTTTGGTAGAACAACTTGTGTGCTTAGGGTCGTTGTCTTGCTGCATGACCCACCTTCTCTTGAGATTCAGTTCATGGACAGATGTCCTGACATTTTCCTTTAGAATTCACTGGTATAATTCAGAATTCATTGTTCCATCAATGATGGCAAGCCGTCCTGGCCCAGATGCAGCAAAACAGGCCCAAACCATGATACTACCACCACCATGTTTCACAAATGAGATAAGGTTCTTATGCTGGAATGCAGTGGTTTCCTTTCTGCAAACATAATGCTTCTCATTTAAACCAAAATTCTATTTTGGTCTCATCCATCCACAGAACATTTTTCCAATAGCCTTCTGGCTTGTCCATGTGATCTTTAGCAAACTACAGACAAGCAGCAATGTTCTTTTTGGAGAGCAGTAGCTTTCTCCTTGCAACTCTGCCATGTAGACCACTGTTGTTCAGTGTTCTCCTGATGGTGGACTCATGAACATTAACATTAGCCAATGTGAGAGAGGCCTTCAGTTGCTTAGAAGTTACCCTGGGGTCCTTTGTGACCTCGCCGACTATTACATGCCTTACTCTTGGAGTGATCTTTGTTGGTCGACCACTCCTGGGGAGGGTAACAATGGTCTTGAATTTCCTCCATTTGTACACAATCTGTCTGACTGTGGATTGGTGGAGTCCAAACTCTTTAGAGATGGTTTTGTAACCTTTTCCAGCCTGATGAGCATCAACAACGCTTTTTCTGAGGTCCTCAGAAACCTCCTTTGTTCGTGCCATGATACATTTCCACAAACATGTGTTGTGAAGATCAGACTTTGATAGATCCCTGTTCTTTAAATAAAACAAGGTGCCCACTCACACCTGATTGTCATCCCATTGATTGAAAACACCTGACTCTAATTTCACCTTCAAATTAACTGCTAATCCTAGAGGTTCACATACTTTTGCCACTCAGAGATATGTAATATTGGATTATTTTCCTCAGTAGATAAATGACCAAGTATAATATTTTTGTCTCATTTGTTTAACTGGGTTCTCTTTATCTACTTTTAGGACTTGTGTGAAAATCTGATGATGTTTTAAGTGATATTTATTCAGAAATATAGAAAATTCTAAAGGGTTCACAAACTTTCAAGCACCACTGTACATCCCAATTTATACACAGAATCCCAGGAATGGAAGGTGCACATCACACGATGATCATATATTCGCTTATTCACAGTTTTCCCCGTCCTGAATCGAGCTAACGGACTCGCCCGCTAGTAAAGTGAATTTATTTAACCTGATGTTACACCGAGCGAGCTGGCAACCAGACGCTGTGATGATGGTGCCAAAGCTGCTGTTTATCTTCTGAGGCCACACCCACATTAATACATTGTAGTTTTAAAATATGTCACTTTTGCTGTGTTTACGCCTGGTGTCCGCACGACTCTGGAGTTTTCAAGCCACAAAAACAAAGTCTTTTCGAAACACAACTGGTCTCGTTTTAGTGTAAACAGGTGAAAACGTTTGGAAGCAATGACGCAGACACCCACGTCACTTCCTGATTGGGTCTCATCAGTCATGACATATCCTTCCCTGATTCGTCACGCTCATATCACATGACCCTTTCCCAGAACAAACCAAACAGCATCAGCTGTTCATCACATCTGTCCTTCAGGGAGCTCATTCATCCAGATTCTTCCAGAAAGTTCCAGTGGACAGCTGTGCAGTCAAGAACCTGATTATGACGGCATGGTGGAGAATTATAAACTCGGAAATAAGCTGATCTGTTGCTCATGTTAGCACACAAAACATTTTTCTGCTTTTCTGCAATTTTTATAAATAGTGTTTATGCCAATAGACTGAATACACTCATATTTCAGAGTCTGAGCCGATGCATGTTTAATGAATGGGAAAGAAAATAACGGAGAACATCAGATACGCAAATAATGGATGGTGCATAATTTCTGCTAAAGGACTAAAGCTAGATACACACACACACACACACACACACACACAGAGAATATTTTCCTGTTTTCAGCCAGAAGAGCATATTTTAAATTCAGTGTGAAGAGAAGTATCATAATTTATCTGTCATTGACCCAAAAAATGATGCAATGCACAATTACATCACGCTGTATATAAGGAAAAGGTTTATAACTTTTCACCAGTAATAAAGATCTTCAGAGTTTGGACCATCCACAGTCCTGTTTGTGCTCATTCCTCAAAACAGAAGTTTCTAGGACTTCAAATACAGTACAAAAAAAAATCATCTCCAACCACAGCATGTGCGTTTTCTTTTCTAGAACTGTATTGGTTTAGTATACGTGAAAGATCAGGATTTGGATGTTAAAACAGCATTAAAGCAGATTATTATCTGTACTGAAAGCAGGAATGATAAATAAGGTGAGGTTCTTACATTAGTCCCTTTGGAGGAACCATTTAACACAACCGTGTAGAACCGTACCGCATGTTCTGCTTTCAAAACGGGTTCCACGGAAAACTTTAGGAAGCTAGAATGTTTATAAAAAGATAATCTGATATACTATACATGCATCATCATCATCCATCCATCCATCCATCATCATCATCATCATTATTAAGAGCCCTGAAGGAACCCTCTCCCTCCAAGTGTGTAGCTCATCCACTGCTCTAATGTTGGAGATGTTTTCATTGTTCTAATCGAAAAATTCATCAGTTCTTCAGATTAAAGCTCGAGTCCAGATCCAGTTCCCTGGAGGTGAAAATTTCGAACATTATTAGAAAATGATGACTGTCATCTTCATTAGAGTGACGACCTGCAGAGGAATCGACAGAGAAGCTGAAGAGCTGAGGTTAAACACTGATTAACTGCTCACAAATCGCAATGACGTGGGGAAGATGGGGAGAGAGAGAGAGAGAGAGAGAGATGGGAGAGAGAGAGAGAGTGAGAGCAAGAGTGAGAGAGAGAGAGATGGGAGAGAGAGAGAGAGAGAGAGAGAGATGGGAGAGAGAGATAGAGTGAGAGCAAGAGTGAGAGAGAGAGAGATGGGAGAGAGAGATGGAGAGAGAGAGAGAGGTTATTTTGGGAAAATGGAACAGAGGAAACACGGAAAACCAGATCTGTCTCAGTCGGAGACACAAAGAATTTATTTTGAGGGAAAATGAAATAAAAGGAGGATGAAATCTTGTTCCATGCTGCAGTTCTACTATTTAGGAACCTGAGAGTTCAGTGTCCTCCTGCTATGGAACCAAAGAACTGCACATTCACAAAACAGAAAAAGCCAAGGGTATCCAGACAAATTCAGAATTATTGGCACCCTCATCAGTTCAGTTCAGTTTATTAATATCATATAAACAAAATACAAAAATCCTCGCCTGTAAATAGAGAAGCTAGTCGAGGCGGAAAGGAAAACAAAAAATTATTAAAATTACAGGTGTAGGGTTGAAATGAAAAAAAAAACAATGATAACAGGTTCAAACATGGCACAAAATAAACAAATGTTGCCAGAAAAAAACAAACCTCGCCTGGTCGCACTTATGATGAATATGAAGGAAGATATCGCGAAAAAAAGATTTTGACCTTTTTGGTGACCTTGACCTTGATTTTGACCTTGTGTGTGAACATACTTGACCAATAAACATGGTTCTGATTCTGGTTCTCAATTGCACACTGTACTGCTCTCAGCCAATCAGAACACACGGTACTGCCCTCAGCCAATCAGAACACACAGTACTGCTCTCAGCCAATCAGAACACACCGTACTGCTCTCAGCCCATCAGAACACACCATACTGCTCTCAGCCCATCAGAACACACCGTACTGCTCTCAGCCAATCAGAACACACCGTACTGCTCTCAGCCCATCAGAACACACCGTACTGCTCTCAGCCCATCAGAACACACCGTACTGCTCTCAGCCCATCAGAACACACCATACTGCTCTCAGCCCATCAGAACACACCGTACTGCTCTCAGCCAATCAGAACACACCGTACTGCTCTCAGCCCATCAGAACACACCGTACTGCTCTCAGCCAATCAGAACACACCGTACTGCTCTCAGCCCATCAGAACACACCGTACTGCTCTCAGCCAATCAGAACACACCGTACTGCTCTCAGCCCATCAGAACACACCATACTGCTCTCAGCCCATCAGAACACACCATACTGCTCTCAGCCCATCAGAACACACGGTACTGCTCTCAGCCCATCAGAACACACGGTACTGCTCTCAGCCCATCAGAACACACGGTACTGCTCTCAGCCCATCAGAACACACCGTACTGCTCTCAGCCAATCAGAACACACCGTACTGCTCTCAGCCCATCAGAACACACCGTACTGCTCTCAGCCAATCAGAACACACCGTACTGCTCTCAGCCCATCAGAACACACCGTACTGCTCTCAGCCAATCAGAACACACCGTACTGCTCTCAGCCAATCAGAACACACCGTACTGCTCTCAGCCCATCAGAACACACCGTACTGCTCTCAGCCAATCAGAACACACCGTACTGCTCTCAGCCCATCAGAACACACCGTACTGCTCTCAGCCAATCAGAACACACCGTACTGCTCTCAGCCCATCAGAACACACCGTACTGCTCTCAGCCAATCAGAACACACCGTACTGCTCTCAGCCAATCAGAACACACCGTACTGCTCTCAGCCCATCAGAACACACCGTACTGCTCTCAGCCAATCAGAACACACCGTACTGCTCTCAGCCCATCAGAACACACCGTACTGCTCTCAGCCAATCAGAACACACCGTACTGCTCTCAGCCAATCAGAACACACCGTACTGCTCTCAGCCCATCAGAACACACCGTGCTGCTCTCAGCCCATCAGAACACACCGTACTGCTCTCAGCCCATCAGAACACACGGTACTGCTCTCAGCCAATCAGAACACACCGTACTGCTCTCAGCCCATCAGAACACACCGTACTGCTCTCAGCCAATCAGAACACACCATACTGCTCTCAGCCAATCAGAACACACCGTACTGCTCTCAGCCCATCAGAACACACCGTACTGCTCTCAGCCCATCAGAACACACGGTACTGCTCTCAGCCAATCAGAACACACCGTACTGCTCTCAGCCCATCAGAACACACCGTGCTGCTCTCAGCCAATCAGAACACACCGTACTGCTCTCAGCCCATCAGAACACACCATACTGCTCTCAGCCCATCAGAACACACCGTACTGCTTTCAGCCCATCAGAACACACCGTACTGCTCTCAGCCCATCAGATCACACCATACTGCTCTCAGCCAATCAGAACACACCATACTGCTCTCAGCCCATCAGAACACACCGTGCTGCTCTCAGCCCATCAGATCACACCATACTGCTCTCAGCCAATCAGAACACACCATACTGCTCTCAGCCCATCAGAACACACCGTGCTGCTCTCAGCCAATCAGAACACACCGTACTGCTCTCAGCCCATCAGAACACACCGTGCTGCTCTCAGCCAATCAGAACACACCGTACTGCTCTCAGCCCATCAGAACACACCATACTGCTCTCAGCCCATCAGAACACACCGTACTGCTTTCAGCCCATCAGAACACACCGTACTGCTCTCAGCCCATCAGATCACACCGTACTGCTCTCAGCCCATCAGAACACACCATACTGCTCTCAGCCCATCAGAACACACGGTACTGCTCTCAGCCCATCAGAACACACCGTACTGCTCTCAGCCAATCAGAACACACCATACTGCTCTCAGCCCATCAGAACACACCATACTGCTCTCAGCCCATCAGAACACACGGTACTGCTCTCAGCCCATCAGAACACACCGTGCTGCTCTCAGCCAATCAGAACACACCGTACTGCTCTCAGCCCATCAGAACACACCATACTGCTCTCAGCCCATCAGATCACACCGTACTGCTCTCAGCCCATCAGAACACACGGTACTGCTCTCAGCCCATCAGAACACACCGTACTGCTCTCAGCCCATCAGATCACACCATACTGCTCTCAGCCCATCAGAACACACCGTACTGCTCTCAGCCCATCAGAACACACCGTACTGCTCTCAGCCCATCAGAACACATGGTACTGCTCTCAGCCAATCAGATCACACCATACTGCTCTCAGCCAATCAGAACACACGGTACTGCTCTCAGCCAATCAGAACACACCGTACTGCTCTCAGCCCATCAGAACACACCGTACTGCTCTCAGCCAATCAGATCACACCATACTGCTCTCAGCCCATCAGATCACACCGTACTGCTCTGAGCCAATCAGAACACACCGTACTGCTCTCAGCCAATCAGAACACACGGTGCTGCTCTCAGCCAATCAGAACACACCGTACTGCTCTCAGCCAATCAGAACACACCGTGCTGCTCTCAGCCAATCAGAACACACCGTACTGCTCTGAGCCAATCAGAACACACCGTGCTGCTCTCAGCCCATCAGAACACACCGTACTGCTCTCAGCCAATCAGATCACACCATACTGCTCTCAGCCCATCAGAACACACCGTACTGCTCTGAGCCAATCAGAACACACCGTACTGCTCTCAGCCAATCAGAACACACGGTGCTGCTCTCAGCCAATCAGAACACACCGTACTGCTCTCAGCCAATCAGAACACACCGTACTGCTCTCAGCCAATCAGAACACACGGTGCTGCTCTCAGCCAATCAGAACACACCGTACTGCTCTCAGCCAATCAGAACACACCGTACTGCTCTCAGCCAATCAGAACACACGGTGCTGCTCTCAGCCAATCAGATCACACCGTACTGCTCTCAGCCAATCAGAACACACCGTACTGCTCTCAGCCAATCAGAACACACCGTACTGCTCTGAGCCAATCAGAACACACCGTACTGCTCTCAGCCAATCAGAACACACCATACTGCTCTCAGCCAATCAGATCACACCGTACTGCTCTCAGCCCATCAGAACACACGGTACTGCTCTCAGCCCATCAGAACACACCATACTGCTCAGCCAATCAGAACACACCATACTGCTCTCAGCCAATCAGAACACACCGTGCTGCTCTCAGCCAATCAGAACACATCTGAATGAATATGAAGGAAGATATTGCGAAAAAATGATTTTGACCTTTTTGGTGACCTTGACCAGATGACCCTCAAAATGTTGGAGGTTCTATTTGAGACCAATGCTCATCTATCCTGAAAGTTTAATGAAGATTGGTCCAGACGTTTTCCTGCAATATCATTAACGAACAAACAAACAAACAAACAAACAAACAAACAAACAAACCCCACCAAAAACAATACTTCGCCCCCTGGTGGACTCGGTCCCAGGCAAGGTAACCAGTGTCAAATTACAGAAAAGAAAGAGAACTAAAAAATTAATATCTACCTAACATTTTAACTATAGTAGGCACATCAACATAAATATCCTCCTCAACCAATTTGTGCAGGAACTGTAGGATATCATTAAATGTATATTTAGATAGAGTTTTGAATATTATATACATATACACACACAGTCCTGTGCAAAAGTCTTAGACACATGTAAAGGCCAAAAATGGCTTAAAAATAATGAAATGAAATGTTTCAACATTAAAAAAAATATTATAAACAGTAATCAGTAAGCAATAATAACTGAATAAATGCAAAGTCAGTATTTGGTGTGAGACGACCCTTTGCTTTAAAAAATCTCCGTCTCAGGTCCAGTGAGGTCAGTTTTATGTGGAAATGATCTGTAGGTTTTCCTGAGCATCTTACAGAACCAGCCACAGTTCTTCTGGACACTTTGACTGTCACACTCACTTCTTCATTTTACACCAAAACCCAGCAGCCTTCATTATGCTTTCTTTCTTCATCTGAAAAGTGCTCTCTTATGGAATATGCTGCTCAGACATATTACAAACATCTTTTTTTCCTGTAATGTTTAATTTTGTGCTGGAAGAATACCCAAATGTTTGGACTCTGAAGTGTTTTTGTAATGTTTTGACTCAAAAATGTAGAATTCATAAAATAGAAATCTATAACAAAGTTTATATGAAAAAATAGGGTGCTTTTGAACAGTACTGTATTTATATAGAGTATAGAAGAAATATTTTGTATTCTATTTGGTTGTTTATTAAACATTCTATAAGAAAATGTTTCCCTCTCAGAAAGATCCCTTACAGATCCAATAAACCCTTCAAGAACCTTTTAAACAACCCTTAAAGAACTGCTCACTCAAACCTTTATAAAGAACAGCAATTTCTCTCAAAGGCATACATATTTGGTAAAACTATTTCGACTCACATTCATGATGGTCTTGTTGAACAAAACCAAAAAGAATTGTTTGAAAAAAGAAGGAATCCAAGGCACTCTTTGTATTCTTCGTAAAAAGGATTGTTGTTGTTGTTGTTGTAAATTTATACCCAGGCTGTCAGGTCCAAGGCCAACACAGTGCAGCCTTTTTTGTTGGTTTTGTGACGCTTCAGTTTTAAATAAACCTGAATGATTTAAATGCTCCAAAAGTAAAGCAGAAGAGCGTCCTTGAAAAGAAAAACTTTTCATTCCTTTCAGCCTCCAGAAACATCGTTGTTGCCTTCCACTCAACAAATCTGAGGTTTGGATGAATGGAATCAAAAAGGTTCCAACACAATTCAGTTTGTCATTCTTTGTAAAAATAAGTAAACACTTGAAAATAGAATTAAACGCAGTTCAAGAGTGTGGAATAATTAGAACTATACCAGAAAGAGAACACAGGAGCGAGCAGGATCCTCTACAAATGTCTCCAATCTCAGAGAGTACAGGAAGTGTCATGTGTACACTACCGTTCAAAAGTTTGGGGTCACCCAGACAATTTTGTGTTTTCCATGAAAAGTCACACTTTTATTTCCCACCATAAGTTGTAAAATGAATAGAAAATATAGTCGAGACATTTTTCTGGCCATTTTGAGCATTTAATCGACCCCACAAATGTGATGCTCCAGAAACTCAATCTGCTCAAAGGAAGGTCAGTTTTATAGCTTCTCTAAAGAGCTCAACTGTTTTCAGCTGTGCTAACATGATTGTACAAGGGTTTTCTAATCATCCATTAGCCTTCTGAGGCAACGAGCAAACACATTGTACCATTAGAACACTGGAGTGAGAGTTGCTGGAAATGGGCCTCTATACACCTATGGAGATATTGCACCAAAAACCACACATTTGCAGCTAGAATAGTCATTTACCACATTAGCAATGTATAGAGTGGATTTCTGATTAGTTTAAAGTGAAAAGAACAGGGCTTTTCTTTCAAAATTAAGGACATTTCAAAGTGACCCCAAACTTTTCAACGGTAGTGTATTTCAGTGAATTGTATAGAAAGTGTACAGAAAACTGAAGTGTAAAGAATTTTGATTTATACAGAAGTATGGGATTGGACAAAATACTAAAGAGTTTAAAGAGAATACTGAAGAATATAAAAAGTAAATCGTATGAAATAATAAAGTGTATGGAATACTGACGTCTTACAGAATACCAAAGTGTACAGTACAGAAAAAATAACAAACCACACACCGTGCTGATCTATAAAACCATACCGTAGTTGCTCATCTGTCCTGCCATCCAAACCACCATGACGACCAAAACATCAAACAGAACTGAAATGTGACGATGTGAGAGAGGACCAACCTCCACCACTAACTGTTTACAACAGGAACATCAGCAAAGGACCAAATTTTGTTCCCCAAGGGAAGATCGACCCAAAACATTCATCAGAACTGAATTTGTATGATAAATGAGAGGAGATACAATTCTAGTCAGAAGAGAGTGTGTTAAGGCGACCTAATGGCTAATTTGTTCGCAAAAAATTGACAACCCGATGACTGAGTGTTGTGCCGAAGGTCGAGTTCTTTCAAATAAAACAATCAGAACTGAAATCCAGTGAGAACTGAAGGAGGAGACACGGTTTAACTGAAAATAAACAAAGTCGTAAACAAATTGTTTACAACAAGAAAATCAACAAACAACCAAGTTTTGTTCCTCAAGGGAAGATCGACCCAAAACATCAATCAGAACTGGAATCGGATGAGAAATGAGAGAGGAGATTAAAAAAATTCTAGTGAGATGCCTGGAAAATTTGTTAATTTGGCCTAATTAGTAACTCGTTAGCAAAAAATCAGACAAAATAACAAACAAGTTTTGTGCGGAGTGATGAGTTCTTTCAAACAAAACAATCGGAACGGAAATCCGTGGAGAACTGACGGAGGAGATACGATTTAACTGAGGCCCTGTCCACACGGCAACGGATTCAGGTGAATCTGATAAAATTGTTTATCGTTTCGGCCTGGCGTCCACACGGCACCGGCGTTTTGGGTGCCCCAAAACGAAATCTTTTGAGAACGGGTTCCAGAGTGGAAAAATCTGGCAACGGAGCCGTTGCGAAGTCGTCTGGATGAGTAGAACGGATTTGTTTACGATGACGTCACAACCACATGACTAGAACAAGCAGCACTCTCGCGCGCATCATTCGTAACAACAGAAATTGAAATTGTTTACACATTAACCTGACTGACCTGCCAGACAGACAATTTACACCTGCTCTGATGAACAGAAAGTCCAGCCTTCCACACAAAGCAACAGTCACCGGACTATAATGGCGGCAGAGGGGAAAAGGGCCAGAAGACCCTCAACAGACTGTTTTGTATGAACCACTGCATTGCATTCACTTTTGTATACAGCTTTTCTTTTAAATAAACAAGTAACTGAACCATTTCTTGAATTTCTTTTTTTTATTGGATAAGACTGCTTTTCAAAATGTTCACACACAATAAGAAAATTAAGTTATATAAAACTATGCACACTAATAAAACTAATTTGTACACACAGAAGGCACGATTTCCTCGCGTAGTCGCAGCCATCTTCTTCTTGTTGTTGTGTGCTTGTTCCTGTGAGTGCTTCACGCCGGGTAGAAGAAGGGGTTTATGCGTGTAACAGACGTTGCGTTGTGTTGTTCACCAGTCTTTTTATTCTGAAGAAATGAGACACAAATACACTGCTGAGGACGGGCTGCATTGGCGCTTACATTTCCAAAACGAACTGAAAGAGGCCAGCGCCTCGTTCCCATAACTACCTGTGCTCTTAAAGGGCCAGCACAGAATTTCCCCACCACTATACACAATGGCAAGTGGAAAAAAATAAACCCGTTACATGCGCATGCATCCTATTTCTTCTTCTATTGTTCTGGTGTCTCCGATGGGACCGTCTTACAGCGCACATAGAGGTGTGGCATGTGTATTGCATCGTTTTCAGCAAGCGTTGCGTTGACATATGGACCTGATAGTTTACTGATCCGTTGCCCATGTGGATGCGATATTTTTTTTACCCGCTAAAAAAAAAATCTCATTGCCGTTGTCATGTGGATGTAGCCTGAATTGTGGACGCCAGATGCCACGCCTTACAGCCAGATGAGCTAATAACCACATGGTCTGAAGTAGGGGTGACGGTTTGCACAGTATGATACTGTATGTGGTATTTTTTGACCAACGGTAGAGAGTTTGTGTCATAGCGTGTACCGCGATAGCTCATTGCCTCCTCTAGTTGGCAGTAATGCATAGTTTGAACGCCCGCCTGGCTGCTTCGAAGAAGAAGAACAACAACAACAATGGCGGCGAGTAGTGAAGAGACGGCAGCAGAGGAAGAGCTCGTGAAAAAAGTTGGCGCAACATCAGTAATCTGGACATGGTTTGGATTTAAAGTGACGGATATTAAACAAGAAAATGTTATCTGCAAGATATGCCGGGCAACAGTGATCGCAAGACACGGTAACACAAGTAATCTGTTCAACCACCTCAAGACTAACCACGCTATCGAATATGAAGAAAGCCAAAGACTGCAGCGTGATGTTACCGAAAAGAAAGGGCAGTCCTCGGGCGGGAGAAAAACTACACACCACAAACAAGTCTATCGCCCAGTCATTTACTAAAGGTTCACCTTATGAGAAAAAGAGCCAGCGGTGGATTGACATAACCAGGTCCATTGCAGTACATTTATGCAGAGATATGGTACCCTTGCAGACGGTGGAAAGACGTCCATGTTATGTTGTTATTTAGGAAAAGAGAGGAGGAAAGCAGTGTCCTTTGCACTATGGTTCACTTTATACTTGTCTTGAAGTGTGCTACTATCGGCACTAAAGCTGTTTAAAAGCTTGGTTCTACATCTCAGTTGATTATTTTTGCACTTAGAAAAGTACTTTACAATTTTGTGTCTATATGAGAAATTCGAGGAGTTTATCTGAGGAACTTTACCTATTCTTAGTTTTTTAAAATATAAATATCATTCTTTTTTATATGTCCTGTGTTTTCTGTTTTGCACAATAAATTTCAATATTGCTGAAAACATCCTGATTGAAAGCTTTTACTTTTTGCTATGGTAACCACTAAGAAACTGTTCTGTTGTACTTTATATACAAAACTACAATACCGTGATGTATACCGTATACCATCAGTGGCTCAAATTATACCGTGATATACATTTTTGGCCATACCGCCCACCCCTAGTCTGGAGTGTGTTCTTCCACTTCCACTGTTGAATTTATTAATTATTAATTACGTAATTGTTCAACATTACCGGAAGAGTCTCAGTGGTTGTTATTCTCTCCAGAGCAGAACAGAAAGCTTCAGTAATTCCAGTACTCACTGTGGGTGCACCGTATCAAACATTTTCACAAAACATGCCAATAATTCGATTTGTATCTTTCCAAAGAACAAATATAATCAGGAATGGATGACGATCTGATTTCCGTTGCTCAGTCAGAGTCTGATGTGCGTTTATGGACTCGGGCGTTAACCCCAGCTGTACTGTGATTCCACAATAAAGCTGCAGAAACAGCAGACAGCTGAATAAAGATGCCACACGTTCTGAGTAAATGTGCTGACATGTCATTCACTTCTTCCTGCATCAGCCATTAAAGCTGACAGCATGTTGGTGAACGATGTCAAAACACACCCAAATGTGTTATGATGGAAAAATATCTCACCAAAATTCTCCCATTGATGGAGTAATTACTAATAATTACGACTCTGATGGCCTCACAGCTCTGAGTTCACAATAAACACAGGTGTGTGCAGATTGGGGCGGATCTGCGGGGGATCTGCGGAGTTCGTGAGCTGCCGTTTCTAGGGTGAGAAATTATGCAAATAACGAGAAGTCAGTCAGCCTTTTAATTCTGTCACTTACATCAGTTCAATTCATCTGACATTTCTAAGAACATGCATTGGCAGGTGCTTGAGTTTAAATTTGACACAGAACAAAGCCAATTCAAGCAGGGTAGGATAAGGAGAGAAGTTTAGGAAGGATCAGGGTAGGAGGAGACAAGAGAGTTAAAAATGACCGGATACTGCAGTATAGTTTTTTGTATGGAGAAAAAAACCTTTAAGGCATTTGCATCTGTAATACGTACAGGTGGAATAACGGTCTCCAAAGTCACGTGAGCTACAAATGATGTGTGTTCCTGTGTGTTTGTAGGAAAAAGAATGGGTTCATGTGTAAGCCATTGTGGCAGCTTTCTAACTACAGAGCGCCTCGGGGGGGCATCCAGGGTATTTGGGAATCTGTCTTTTTTATTTTACACCTAATACTGCATTAGAGAGAACAGCATTCCGACTCTCATGTGGTGCGACAGAAAATCGTTCGCCATACTGTCAAGAGATCATGAGCTCGCAAGTTCACGTCTTGACACGTGGCTCTGAGCAGCTAAAATCGGCTGTGTGATCTGGGTAAGATCTGGGGCGTACTCTCTTCCTGTCAACCACAGTCACACCAGCCAATCACGGGCGTCTGTGAGCTCATGTATGCGTAAGAGGGTGGCAGAGGGGAACCGTCAGGGCCTTCTAGTCCTTCAGAGAAGCCCAAACATATCAACATTTCAAATGTTATATTTAATTCTTTCATAATTTCATGATAATTATTCTCTTCTAATTCTAATTCGGCCTCATTTTCTATCAAACGTGCTTCAGAAATGAAAGGGTTACTGTCCTGAAAACATTCAAATCGACTTATCCAATGAGATTGTTTTGTTTGTTGTCTCGAGGCGGAGAAGAGTTTAGAGATGCTCACTCATTGGTTAGGACTTCATTGCCGGGACAGAAGGCCATAGCAGTGTATGTTTATGGAGGAAGTGACAGATGAATTAACCAATCAGATTTTGATTTATAGTGGGCGGCGACCAAAAATTGATCACCCTCGGTCTTCTCGAAGGCCAACGCGAGCTTAACCACAAGTCGTTCATCAGTAGTGTTAGCGAATATGCTAATAAAGCGGTCAAACCAGTGCTATCTATTGAGAGCAAGTAGCACAGGCTAACGACCGAGAAACTAACCCTGTGTCCGAAATTGCTCACTCGTTCACTACTCCCTACTCACTAGAAAGGGAATTACTATATAGAGGACTATATATTGAGCTCATTGGTAAAATGAAAAAACACTTTCGGACACTTGTCCGTCGCGCTGGTATTTACGTCATTACTGTCGCACAATTAAAACGTGCCAGATCAGGCGGCTGGTGGGTTTCAAAATAATAAAGACATGCATGTATTTTTGTGATAAATCGATATTATACTGAGCGCATTTCCCACGTTAATCAATACAAAGTACTTTGAGTCTGTTGCATCTTTCAGTTTTTTTTAAATCAAAGCTGAATACTTTCTTCTTTGCTGCTGCCTTTTATTCAATCAAATTTGAGACTTTTAATTTGATTTCTTTCAGCGCGACCGCAATGGATGATGGGATATATTGCTTTGGTTAGTGACCATCGTTGTACACTACTTTTTGTGATGCATTGTGGGATACTTTGAGTGCACTATTGACCCATCCCACGTGACGTCACGACAAACGCGGCCGCCATTTTGGACATGAACTACCAGTAGTCTACCACAGCCAACAACGAGGAACGACGGCGAAGCATCGAAAGGAATATAGCCATCAAAGAAAGTTTTCACTTTCAGCAAGACTTCCATCATGCCATTATATTGTTGTGCACCTGGATGTAGTAACCATCAACACGCAAGGCAAGATTTATCATTTTATCGGATCCCGACAGATGCTGACCGACAGAGAAGATGGATGGTCTCTAAAATATTGGCAAAATGATGTTTATTGACATAGCAATCGTGTGTAACGGGAAGCATTTGCATATACGAAGTGTTGTGTTTACATCAAAGATAAAATAAACCGATATGACAACGACTGCTGCTGCCAGGTTGGGGACACAAACTAGTAGAAAGGAAGTGTGCCAACAGTGCCAACACACTTCCTTTGTGGTCGATTCTGCTTTAAGGTAAGATGCATTTAATTATTCGTCTGCTGTGGGTTTGGAATCGGTAGCCTGACTGATTCGTTCATGTTTGTGGTGCCATTTGTTTGTTGACGCGTGTTGAAATGGAAGATTGGTTGTTGACATGGTTTCCAGTGATGCTTTGGTGCTGCTGTGGATCAGATGTGTTGAGTAGCCTGACTGTTTTTTTTTTTTTTTCTTGCGTGTGGTATCATTGTTGACGCGAGGTTGTTTTTTGAACATGCCAATGCGGACACGATTTCCCCTGATGAGTTATGACTTCAGACGCGATGCATGTGTGGAGTCCGCGTGATATGTGCGTAAGATAGGCTTCTCATGTGTTTGGAGATCCGCGCTCTGAGACAAGCGCAAGCGCAAGCACCCCCCCCCCCCCCCAAGGGAAAAAAAGGGACCCCCGAAAATATCGGCATAGTTTGAACACTGGGTTGGAGAAAGTAATGGCAAATAGTGAGTGCACAAACCATAGAAGGTAAACTGTACACAGCGCCAGGGCAGTGTGATGGTATGTCTACTTTTAGATTGTGTTAGCTTATCAATGAACACACTCGTCACTCGACGAGTTTCACGTCTTTACGACAGATACTTAAATGTGTGTTAGGTATTATTGTTGCAGTCTAAGCAGTCATTGTAGCAGCTAGATGAGCGAGAACCGAAAGGGTCTGTGCCATAAACCGTTATGTCCAAAATGGCGGTCGCGTTTACGAAGGTCACGTGAGTGGGAAGGGTCAATATAGGGTGTAAATAATCCTCACTAAGGTTTCGGACAGCACTACAAAATGGCGTCCTCACTATATATATAGTGCCCTATGGAGCACTTGTATGTGACATCACAGCCGATCCAGATTGTGACAGACGCTGTCTTGTCGGTCAAACGCCATATTTCCGCCTTCTACTTCTACTTCTGGTTCTACTTCTGCTTTTACTTCTACCTTTTCTTCTGGAAAACCCTACTATATACAATTCTACTACAACGGCTGCGGCTACAAGCTCTCCCTACCTGTGCATGTTTTTGTTTTTTGTGTGTATTTTTGCGTGTTGTTCGTCTGTACCGGACTTCAATATCCACTACAACCGTATGGACTTACTGGACATTGGTTTCCAGCAGAAAATGACGGTTTGTAGCGATTTCCATCGCATGCACAACATTCCGGACGAGAAAAAAAAAAAAACATTCCGGACGAGATAGCGAGACCAGCGGGGTCTCTGTGGATTGTTATTGGAAGCAAAGCGAAGGAGGCGGCGCCGGGAGCGGAAGCAAAAGCGAGGCTGCAGAGCCGGCCTGTTGACTAAGCTCAGAAAACAGCCACTCAAACCTCCACTGCCAAGCCTCTACCTCTCCAGCGCCAGGTAAACAACATGGACGATTTGGAATTACAGCTGGAATTACCTTATTCTATTCTATAATCGGCTGGTCAGTGCTATACTCAATACTTAAGTGACTTACCCATCCAGTGAGGATCATTTTCTTGTTTACAAGATGCCACATCTGAGTCACTGACAAATCCTGAATTTCTGTAAAGATAACTGTCCAGAGATTTATAAGCACGCAGTGCTTCACCACTGAACAGCGAGAGAAAGTTAATGAGGTAATTATACACGTCCGGGTATTCCACCTCTGGCAGTTCCATATCCACTGACACGGTCGTGAAAACTCCGTCCGGTAAGCCATAAGGGTCACTAATCTGTAGGTCGTTTATTTTAGACATGTATCTAGCTATCTGTTCATTAGGAAAATGAGCCGTGTAGTCCGTCGGTTGAAATTGATCCATTTTGCACACAAGTGCAGCAATATTCAGCTGTGCTGTTGACCGACAAGATGGCGGCTGTGTACTTTCCGGTCACGTGACTGCAAGATCTCTATAGAGTGAGTAGGGAGTGATTTCAGACACAGGGTAAGATTTCTGTCTCCAGACTCTTCTTCCACGCTGCACGCTCGCTACAGTATTTTTCACTCAGACTTAAGGATTCATTTCTCTGTGTAATTTACTGAGTTACTTTTAAAATCAACATCAACAGCAACACACAGCAGAGCGACCTGGCAGCCTGACGCTAATCCTTTACTAAATCCTTTACCCTGTTTCTGTTTTGGTGTGTCTGGCTAAGTTCTGGCTGAGCTCAAGTCCCAGCTCTAATCGTAACGGGTCACCACTGGAGGGCAGATCGCGCTCCATAGCGCTCTGTGGGTGCAACATGGGCAGCAGTTTGAAAAGATGTAGAGGTTGGCTTCATTCAGCTCTCAGAGGAACAGCATCCCTTACACTATCTTCAGAAAAGGTTTGACGACAAACTGAAGGCACGTAAAAGGCCAAGTGTGAATTTAAAGATGTCGGTATGTTTTGAGTAGCAGTAGAAAGAAAGAAAGAATTTAATTGAATGCTGCAGTTTTGTGGAGGATTTCTCCAGAAATACAACACATACGGCTAATTATGCTACGTAATCTTGGTCTGTGCAATTAGCTAATTACAAAACCTGCAATTAAGGTAATGACCTGCATGTACCAGCGCATCTGCTGATGTATCAGGAGTGTGTACAGGACCCTGTACTGTAAAAGGAAATGAGCATTTTGTGGGTTTTCTTTCTTTCTTTCTTTCTTTAACCTTGAATTTCCTGTTGATTCTTTGGATGTGCCTCGTGAGTCACCAGGAAATGATCCAAAACCATGAAAACTAAAGGAATATTTGATGACATTCAGAAGAAGAGAGCAGATCGCTGGTATTGGTGAGAGATGCTGCAGAAGCAGACAGCAGGACAGCTGCGATCTCAAGCTCCTCCTGTCACCTGGACTCCTGATTGCAGCAACAGATTCTCTGGAAGCTTCACCGTCCTGTATTTCATAAATGATGCTTTATTTTTTCTGTACTTTATTTAGGAAGTGTTATATCCCACCATCTGTACCTCCAGATTTACACACAGTGACTGATGAGATTGTAGACGCTCTGTTTTCTCTTTTTAAACCGTACGAAGGATGTCAAAAGCAAAGTGCTTTAATTAATGTGTTTGGGACAAAAAAAACCCTGATGATGCTTTTAGGAAATTAACGTGAGCTAAAATAATAATCCTAGCTTGTGTTTTCTGTGACTCACATCCAAATCTAAGGGCTTCATGCGTGTGTATTAACCACAGAAAACCGTACACGGGTCACAACATCACAAACACACAGCAGTCTCCAGGTCAGTCACAGGTTTACAGATCAGGGTTTCCCCAGGTTTGACCACCATAAATTTAAGACCTTTTGAAGACCACTTAAATGAGAATTAAGACCTACATCGCACCCATTATGCGGTCGTAGAACACCAGATCAAATTCCCAATAATGACAAATGTTTCAAGTAAAAATACTTTTATTATAAAAGTTATATACTTAAAAGTCATTATGTGCATTGCTTGTCGAATCTTCACATTCAAAACAAAAAAAAACAAGTCTAAACCTGGAAGAAAGGAGCACAATGTAGGGTCCACGTCACGGCCTTAAAGGTACACAAAAATGCAATCGGCATACCAACACATTAATGCCAAAGGTGTGCACTCACCAGTCAAAAAGCCAAACTGAGGGCCCAACTCGAGGCCTGAAGAACTGTCTCTGAACTAATTATGACTGTGCACCCAGAGATGATACTTAAAATAAAAAAGTGATGCGGGTGTATTTTTTTTAAATAAAATATCAAAACAATCACAACACTCTAACAGACAAACTCTTTGTCTTAGTTTCCCAGCACTTGCTTCAACCATTTTACATTTTGTACCCTTGTAAACGAGGGAGGGAGAGAGATACAGAGGGGCATAGATAGATAAGAGACGAGGGGGATAGATGGGAAGAGAGATAGATAGATAGATAGATAGATAGATAGATAGATAGATAGATAGATAGATAGATAGATAGATAGATAGATAGATAGATAGATAGAAAAGAGGTAAGCCGAAAGTCTCTTAAAGGTGCGCAAAAATGCAATTGGCGTACCAATACATTGGTACAATGGTGTGCACTCACCAGTCAAAAAGCCAAACTGAGGGCCCAACTCAAGGCCTAAAGAACGGTCTCTGAACTAATTATGACCAGAGATGATAAACAGATAAACTCTTTGTCTTAGTTTCCCAGCATTCAACTTGCTTCAACCATTTTACATTTTGAAGAATAAAAAGAAATGTAAATACTCCTAGTAAACAAGGGAGGGAGGGAAGACATAGATGTGGAGGTGGATAGATAAGAGACACAACGAGAGAAATCCACCACTTGCCTCGTTAACGTCTTTGACCAACTCCTTCGTTATATAAAGAACAAGACCGAATTTTGTTCTGTAAGACGTTTTGTTTTTTCCACAGGAGAATGTTGTAGCGACTTCCGAGTCTGGGAACACAGCCTTAAAGAGTTCGCTTATGCCCTCATTCGAGCTGTACGAGTGGTGTTCCGTAATTGTTTTTAAAATCAAGAGCACCTCTGCCCGAAGTGTTGGGGTTCCACCGACGCCCATCATGCCACTGCTCGGCCCTTGTGTTGCTGCTAGCCTTGCCGATGATGTCTGGCTTGGCTGATGCTGCTGACGTTCGACAGTGGTGCTCGTGCCAACTCCAGGTGCATTCGAAGATTGAACCGTGCAGAACTGACCGATGGGCTGGTGGCGGTGGAGGGCAGATGCAATGTGCTTTGAGCTCTTCATGTGAGACTCTAAAGCGAAATGACCTATAGTGGACAACTTGAAGGTCTTTCGACAAACACAGCATCTTGCTTCAACGTCGCTTCCAGGAACCTCCCTCACCCAATCACGATATCCTTCATCTGAAAGCCACTGCTGATTAAAACGACACTTCCCCATGCTGCGATTCGCGGAGTCTCCTCTCCACCACGGACTCCAACGATTTCGCCGGCGCGAAAATGTATCAATATTGTTTCTTTCTTTGTGCATACTCCAAGAAATTCACTGATGTTACGCAAAACCCACGTTTTCACATTGTAGAACAGTATGAGTAAATTTAAGACCTTTGTTTAAAAAATTAAGACTTGGGCAAAGCAATTTAAGACTTTTTAAGGCCTTAATTTTGGAATATTAAATTTAAGACTTTTTTAAGACTTTTAAGACCCCGTGGCTACCATGCAGATGTTCATGCACTCGTTGTTGTATTTAAATTATTCACAAACCACATTCTTGTGCACATTAAACCATCTTTGCAAAACTTTATCAAATTATCCCACAACGAGCCTCACATGCTTTGCTTCTCTAAACAAATAAAATTTTATTCTTGGGGAATTAAACAGCAATTTATTATGTTTACAAAATGGATTTAAAAAGCTTAGTTTCCAGATTTGTTACAACTTTAATTCACCACTTAAATGTGAAAAATTGATAAAAGTTTGTCGTCTGTGTCCCTTTTCCCAAATCTGCTCCTGTTTCATACAGACACAGAGGTGGAACCCACCGCGCCTGCAGGTGACATGAGTTAATTAGAAAATGAGGCCTAATGATTCATGATCAGAGACAGAGGCAACTAACGGACTGTAAAATGAGATTAAACAGAGCCAACGGGGGAAATCTGTACATCTTCTTTAATACAGCTTGTCATCTGTTCGTGCCGTGACACTGAGGCTCGTAAAGAAGCAGCGATGTAATAAACACCACAACGAGTTTAATCAGTCATCGTATGTGGAAGAGAGGTGTAGGAATCTAGGCATGGATGTACAATGGACTAATTAAGGAATAAAACAGTGTGTGTGCGTGTGTGTGTGGGGTGGGGGGGTGGGGGGGTTTAGTAAAATAATGACTTTTTTTTTTTCAGTCTTATTTTGCCTCCATACCATCACAGATGCTGCTTTTACACCTTTCTCTGATAAGAAACTGGACGGTCGTGTTCACCTTTGGCACTGAGAACTCGACATCCGGTTTTCCCAAAAACGAGCTGAAATGTGACTCATCTGCCCACAGCACACGTTTCCACTGTCTTTCGGTCCATCTGAGACCCCGTCCACACGTAGCCGGGTATCTGCTAAATCGAAGATATTTTTCTACGTTTTGGCCTGTCATCCACATGAAAACACATCAAAAACGAATATTTAAAAAAACTCCGGGCAAAGTGAAGATTTTTGAAAACTCCGTGTATGCCTTTTCGTGTAGACAGAGATAACCGGAGTTTTGCGTTTTAGAACGTCACAATTTGCGCCAAAAAAATGACAACAAATCTGCCCTGACGTCAAACGTGTGACCTTTGTTTACTGCAGAAGCCAGATTAAGCATGGACAAAGAGTAATGGATCGGAGTAGTGCCTTGAAAGCGTTAATTATTGTGCAGGTGCTATTTACATGTTTAATTTTAGAAGCCCAACTACTGACAAGATTCCCAATCAACGTTTTCTTGCGTCTTTTGAAGTTTATACTCCAAAATTGTGTTTAGACGCGATTCTGTCTCCGAGTCTGTCCAGACGAACGAGCTTGGCGCCATGTTTTATGTTTAGGCGGAAGTGACGCCAACAGAGGGCTATTCTGATGTGATTAGGGGGTAGGATTTGGGGAAATAATGCCATCTACAGGTTTGGAATGCTTATGAATGTGATTGAAAACTCAGATGTTCGGTTATGTGTGGAAGGGATTTTTTTCAAAGACGAGGTGGTGTGGATAAAACATTTTTATAAACGGAGGGGGGGAAAATGTTCGGTTTTAAAAATACCCGGCTACGTGTGTACATGGCCTGAGATGAGTTCAGGCCCAGAGAAACCGGTGGCGTTTCTGTATAGAATTGATGAACGGCTTCCTCCTTGTGTAATACAGTTTCAGGTTGCATTTCTGGATGCAGCAGCAAACTGTGTTAATTGAGAACGGTTTTCTGAAGTCCTCCCGAGCCCACGTGGCTATATTTGTCACATTAGCGTGACGGTTTCTCAGGCAGTGCCGCCTGAGGGCTCGAAGGTCACGCCCATTCAACAGTGGTTTCTGACCCCACCCTTTACACACAGAGATGTCGCCGAATTCCCTGAATCTTTTCACAATATTATGGACTGTAGATTTTGAAAGACTTAAAATCTCACGTTGAGAAAGTTTCTTTTTGAATTGGCGAACAATTCTCTCAGGAATTTTAGCACAAAGCAGTGAGCCACGCCCATCCTTGCAATGCAAAGACTGAGCCTTTGGTGCTGCTCCTTTTAAACCCGATCATGTGACCAATTAACCTGCTTATTATTGTGGAATCTTCCAAAATGGTGTAAGTTGAATATCTGAAATTTTTCAGTCTTATTTTGTCTCTGTCCCAACTTTTTTTGAGTGTGTTACAGGCATCAAATTCTCACTTTGCTTATTAAGTTGGTCAGTGAAACTCCTGAAAATCTTTTCTTTGTTTTTGTCAGTTAAATAAAGGTTCATGTGAATTAACAAATCACAGGTTTTTGTTTTTATTGCATTTTGGAAAATATCCCAACTTTTCGGGAAATGGGGTTTGTAAAACACCTCCATGCTGGTTTGTGTGCAACACACAGATTCAACAGGTCGCATAAAAACTCCAAGTGAGACACGTATTCCAAATGTCCAAAGAACGCTCCTAAAACCCGAATAATATCAGCATATTATTAACTGGTGGTGGATTTCCGCAGGACGAGGTTCTCTTCACCTGCCCCAGTGAACATTCAGGGAAAGGGCACTAAGATCGTTAGGAGCTACAAGTACCTGGGTGTTCATCTGAACAATAAACTGGACTGGACTGATCGCACACACGCCCTGTACAAGAAAGGCCAGAGCAGACTCCACCTGCTGAGGAGGCTCAGGGCCTTTGGAGTTCAGGGTCCACTTCTGAACTCTTTTTATGACTCTGTGGTGGCATCAGCCATTTTCTATGGAGTTGTCTGTTGGGGAAGCAGCATCACACCAGCAGAGAGGAAAAAACTGAACAAACTGATGAGGAAGGCAGGATCTGTCCTGGGCTGTGCACTGGACTCAGTGGACGTAGTGGGGGAAAGGAGGATGTTGGCCAAGTTGTCATCCTTAATGGCGAACACCTCCCATCCACTGCAGGAGACAGTAGCAGCACTGGGCAGCTCCTTCAGCGACCGGCTCCTCCATCTGCGGTGTGTTAAGGAGAGATACAGCAGCTCCTTCCTCCCTACTGCTGTGAGACTGTACAACCAGCACCTCACCAAGCACAGCACCGGACGCTCCTCACAATAATCAACAATACTGCACTGTAAAAAGTGTCCGTAGAATTAACAGTGAATTTATGTAAAATCATGACATAAAAAAACTGTAAATACAAAAACAATGAAGCAGTGTGTAATTTACATCAATATACTGTAAAACTCCTAACCAAATGCCACTGTTAATTTAACAGTAAGAATATGTTGAATTGATCATATTTTTTTGTATAATTTACAAATTGTTGTAGTTTAAACACAGACAAACTGTAAGACTAAAACAGAATGTGATGGTTAAAATTACATCATTACCCTGTTAAAAAAACAAAAACATGCCCACCATTGTGGCTCAGTCAACTAAGGCGTCATACAATGAATCTGGGGACCTGGGTTCAATTCCGACCTGAGGTCATTTCCCGATCCCTCTCTGTCTCTCTTTCCAGCTCATTTCCTGTCTCTGCACTGTCCTATCCAATAAAGGTGAAAAAAGCCCAAAAAAATTCTAAAAATATATATCTGTCTAGTAGATCATTGCTTGTAACCATCATTTTGAATCATTGTTTATTGTACAATGAATATCCGTAAAATTAAGAGTTATGTACTGATTATTGTACATTGAATACCTGTAAAATTGAACATTTTCAAACTGTTGTTTTTACAAGTGTTGATATACCTTACCGTAAAGCCATATACACTGTCACTGTATTTTTTACGGTGAAAAAATGGCAACCACAGCTGCCAATTTTTCACTGTAAATTTGACAAGATTTTTTTTTACAGTGTGTCCACATCACTTCTACATCCACAGAAACCCCTCTGCTATAATGTATACTGTGTGCACTGACTGTCAGCATCAGTACTTTACAGCAAACTGCTAGTTACACATGGTTAAAATGGCCCTTGTGCAATATTCCGACTTACTTGTGCAATAATACCTGTGCAATACTTACACGTGCAATACCACCTTTGTAATACACTTATGTCAACTATATATCTGCAAACCATTTAATTTATGCAAATTTGTTAATTTTTTTATCTCTAAATTTGTAGTTTATTTCTTTTTTATATATCCTTTTTTGTATACTTAGTACTTTTGCACTACTCCTTCACTGCCTTATCTTTTTCTCTTGATATATTTTGCTGCTGTAACAATGTAAATTTCCCCTTGTGGGATAATAAAAAGTGATCTTATCTTATCTTATCTTATCTTATCTTATCTTATCTTATACAGGTCTTAATCGGAAAATGCTCTGTCAAATTTGGAATATCCAAATGGAATATGGTGTTTACGTAATCAAATTCCGACTATCGGAATAAAAGTGTTATATCAGAGTGAATGTAAACATACTGAATAAGAGCACCACACACACACACACACACACACACACACACACACACACAGAGTGTTTATTCCTTACTTACACAGCACTAATTTTGAATTTGCTTTTGGTTAAATTTGCACTGGATTTTATCGCACGGATCTGGCAACCCGGCCGGTTTATTCACTCTGTGTGAATGAATGCAGCTTTGACTGAGACTCTGCCACATCATCACGGCTTCACAAGCTGTAACGGAAAGGTTTTTTTGTTGTTTTTTGACTAGAATTTTTTCCTGTAGATTTATATAAAGCAGGCGAGAGAAGGCCTCACTCTGCTCTCTAGCAGCTCATAAATACATGTCTGTGTTTTTCAGGCGTCTAGCCGTACCCGTTTCCTTCATTTACCTCCACACGTCACCTCCCTGTTAGATGGATTTCTTTCTGATGGAGTTTCTGTCTAAAACTGGTTAAAAATGCAGCAACATGAGACCATGAGACGAGTCCATCGGTTATTAAAGTGCTGAATGTTGAGTACATCAGAATCCCTTGTTCAGTTTTAACCCTTAAAACTACAGACACATTTTTCACTTTTTCACCTTAAAGCTCATTATTCACTTACAATTATAAATAATTTAGTAAATACAGTGAAAATTTGAAGAGGTTAAAATCATCAAGTGCTGCTTTACTGAATATCTGAAGAACAAAACACACACACACACACACACACACACACACACACACACACACAAAACCTATTTTTTGTGGTTTATTTTAGTTTATTTTGGTTCATGAATTTAAAAATATTTCAATATTCATTACGCTTCTCTACAAGGATTCAAAGCTTTATATGCATTTTTTAAACTCTTAAAAGCAGTGTATAATTCATCATACAAAGACACAAACACTAAGGTTAGGGTAATGGAAATGAAAACAGATGTTCCATCATGTTCAATAAATGGATTTAAAAAATCTAATTTTTTTCTTTAATTTAAAAAGAAAATGTAATGATTGTCAAACTGCTGTAGTGTAAGAGGAATAAAACACTCCAGGGCATGATGTTATAGGAAAATAATCAACGTCTGGGTGTTTTACTAGAACAGCACCACACGCACAGTGTTAATTCCTTAATGAGTGTATTATCCAATCAACATGAAAACAAAAGGTGTCAATACTTATGGACAGTTAATTTAAGGCTGTTTTTAGGAAAATATCAGATGTAGGCCGACCTGCGTAACTCACCTCTAAATGACCTGAGACCAGGACTGTACATCTGTCCATGATATTTGCTTTTCTCTGTGTCTCTGTGATGTACTTATTGACTTTCTACACAAATTAACTTTAAATAATTATTCCAGAATCCAATTAACACCTTTGCTTTTTTTGTTGTTGTTGTATAATTGATGATTTCCTCATAAATCATCTGCTTCGTGTGAATCTCAACCTGCGGACATTTTGTACATCAAAGAATTGGTCTGACTGGCTACTCTACTACTCGGATATACCGTGAGTAGAGAAAAAATTGGCGGAGTGTATCAAGTCAGATATACCACTTTGTTATCAAGTATTTAAAAGAAACAGAAATAGCTAAAAGAATATAGTTTTTCCCCCCAATATCTCCTGTTCCACACTCCAGCCCAGTCGGTGGCGCTACTGCACCTTTAAGTTGATTTACCAACCGCTAAAAAACCCGAAAGAAGAAGAAAAACAAAATGGCGGAGCGTGTTGCTGAACCAACTGAGGATGAAATAAAACCTCTACTCAAAAACAAAGCCCAAAAAATACAAAAAAAAAAAACCAACAAAATATGGAATGAAAGTGTTTGATGGTCAGAACGTATCTTTTTAAAAAAAAGTTCAAGAATTATTATTATTATTATTATTATTATTGCTTTTTTCACAAATCGCTCCTGTCATTTCGCCAGTTTGTTTACATTCTAAGCGGAAATTATTTTGTCAGATGTTTTGTATAAAGTTTTTATTTATCGAATTGGCAAAAAATAAAAATGCTCTGTTTCTCAAAAACAAGTGAATGTGGAGAGAATAAAACAGTTATTCCACTCAATCTCGTCGTCCATGGATTACAGACAACTCGGTGCTACGCAACTTGTCACCTATCAGCTCGTGTACGACTCGATTTCATGGAATAACTGTTAAATAACCAGAGGAATAATGTTTCACACTTTTTGCTCGTGTTATTCCTACACGTGGACAATCTATAACTTTTAACATCAGTGATATTTAAAAAAAGTAAAAAAGAATCTGCATAAATACACTGCAAAACCCGATAAGGTCACTGAGCTCAAAAATTTTACTGAAACCGATTACGTAAAAATTTTTGAGGTAAGTAACTTAAATTTTTTAAGGTAAGATTTCTTAAAAATGACACTACAGTTACACTTAATTGTAATTATTAAGAAATCTTACCTTAAAAAATGGAAGTTACTTACCTCAAAAATTTTTACGTAATCAGTTTCAATAAAATTTTTGAGCTCAGTGACCTTATCGGGTTTTGCAGTGTAGTAATTTTAGTAATTTGTGCACAAAAGGGTTAATTAAAGAAAAAATTGATTTTTTTATCCATTTATAGTTACACTGAACATGATGGAACATCTGTTTTCATTTCTATAACCCTAACCTGAGCTCCTCTGTCTTTATGTGTGTATATGATGAACTGAGGTGTGTGAATTATTCACTGCATCACTGCTTTTAAACCAGCAGGGTGTAAAATATATTTCACTGTGATCCTGAAGGCTGTTTGGTTTTTCTACACATGAATGCAAACTATGAAGCTGATTTAATAACGCCATTAAAACCCAACACACATTCGCCTGAGCTCGAGCCCTGCTGCTCCTGCGGCGTTAATTTATTGACTTGTTTGTCCGTAGTGTCCTTTTCTACATTACAGGCTCTTCATAACGCCTTTTATGGATCTCTTTTATTTACATTAATTGCATTGTGCATTCATAATAACTAATGGAGAGGAATTAAACAGGAGAGAGAGCAGACACGGGACAAAACAACAAATTAATCTGAAGGACGTCTGAAAGAGCAGAGAGTCAATAAAATGTTCAGTTCGTGTGTGTGTGTGTGTGTGTGTGTGTGTGTGTGTGTGTGTGTGTGTGTGTGTGTGTGTGTGTGTGTGTAAAACACTGTTCCACCTGCTCCATTCAGTAATCATGAAGTAAATTACAGGAGACTGGACGACGTCTTGAGCTGCTGTGTGTGAGATTCAGTCTGACACGAGGACACAAAGGACGTGAAGGTTATCAGTTTGTGTGCAGACTAAAGGGCTGTACATCACTCTCTCTCTCTCTCTCTCTCTCTCTCTCTCTCTCTCCTTTATAAGGTAATGTTTATTCACATCACGACTCGGAAACTGTGCTATTTCAGCTGCTTTTAGTTCAGTCTTAAGGGCTCCACTTACAGAAACTCGTGCTCTCTGAGAGAATAACAGAAAGTAAAATCACCCAAACAGGCCGCATTCCACTGATTTATCCGACTCTCATTTCACTTGTGTTCCAAATCACAGAATTATACGACTGTAGAATATGTATATGATGTATACGGCACCTGATTATACTGTAACTCACAGCAGGACGCAGTGTGAGAGAATTCTGGTTTTGCTAACAGCATGGTCATGTGACTTTCTAACAGCTCTGTAAACAAACAAACAAACAAACAAAGTGTATATTTTTGTGTGTTCAACTACTATTAGTTCCACAAATAAACAAACAAAAAACAAACAAATAAATATATATAAATGCAGTAAAGTGTATATTTGTATGTTACATTAATATTTTTATTGACATACAGTCATACAAATAATTATAGAGTAATATTCATCACTTCATTATTTTTAAATAAATACACACTTTTTTCTGATCATGACCAGGTCTGTCTGTCTGTCTCTCTCTCTCTCTCTGTCTCTCTCTCCTTCAGAGTCTCTCTCTCTTTTCTACAGTCTCTCTCTCGCTTTCTCTCTCTCCACCCAAAATCCCTCCTTCTTTCCTGTAAACACAAGACGACACTCGTTTTATTTTATTGGTTTTCTAACAGCAGACTAAACCACACCCACAGCACAACCACCAGCACACAGAGAACCTTCAGTAGTTCAGGGTGTAACGTTACATCAATAACATTCCTGCAACGTTTGTAAAACATGTAATAGACACATGGTTTTCTCACACAATGTTCCTTTTTACACTAAACTTCACCCCACCTAAAGGAGTTCTCCAGTCTCTCTGAAGAGCTTAAAGCAGATCCGCAGAGCCTTTATTTTAAATACATTTCTGAGTGGATAGTATCTCCATCTTTGACTCTTATATGCTGCATAAATGGGAATAAAAAAATATATTTTTGAGAGTTAAACTCGACCGCAAAGTTGTGATTGGCGCTGCCCCAATCAGCCAGCCAGCCCTGAGTGCGTGACGAACCGGTTTTAAGGCCGAGGCCTTTTACAGCTATAGACCAAAGTCATATCAATAAAAATTTATGGTGAAAGTAAGAAACACCGTTACCGACCCGCTCAACTAAGACCGATTTGACTTCATTGATTGTGGGTTGACTCTCATTAAAACAGGATGGGTGTTATAACTTATGCAGCATACATGTACATGCATGCATTTTCACTGATAAAACCTAAAAGGCTCATTAAATAATCAGATGAACTGAGACAATCACATTCTGAAGCAAATTAAATAATCTCATACCGCTAACTTAAACACACAATACAAGTTACATGGATTAATCTAAATGCAGGTAAACAACGAGTGTTGTTGTTTTCGTTGCTTTGTATCCAAATTTGAGTCGCAGCTTACCCGTCTGTGTTCTCGCTTCTTGAAGGCCGATCTTGTGGCTGATTGTTTTGAAACAATCTGACTTTCAGTTGTTCGTTCAGTTCTCCGCTCATTCGCTTCTTCCACGTAAGGGCGAGATGGCAGCGATATCCAGCGCAGAAATCAGACGGCTGCTCCACTCATTCTCCATTTTCTCCATACTGACTACTCCGCCATTACTGCTCGGCTCAGGCAATTACTAAAACCCGGGACGGAACGGGATGTCACCGGTTTTAGCAACAACCGCGAGGAGGTCACTGCCCGAGCGATATGTCTCGTCCTGTTCCGTCCCGGGTTTTACCAACAGCCCTCAGCTCACTCCGGGAGAACTGGTGCAACTGAACTCACTTTAAAAAAATTAAATAAAATAAATACTTTCCTTTTCTTGTTTTCTTTTCCTTTAATCATTGGTACTGCACCCTCTTTCAATCCGGGCTTATAGCCAACGCTCCTCAACAGGTCAGAGGTCTCGTACGAGTCTTCAGTAAAATGTGCAGAGCAGAGGAGAGACCACTTCATAGCCGCCCAATGTGCCCGTGAACTTCTCGCAAAACGCGTCCAAATCTTTGCAGTTTGAACATTCTTGGGCCGTGAATGCAACGTAAATCCACCTTCTGTCGTGTTGCTGCACCGGCCAAAAACACATCTACGTGGCATGGCGATAAATTAGCTCAAAATGGAGGATCGGAGTTGCAGTCAGCTCTGTGTTTTAGTCTAGCGGAAATGGCGATGAGACCGATAGACTTGCTGCTGTGATGTTACGGACGTCAAGGTCATTCACTCAGACCGCTACCTATATAAATCACTTTAATCGTAAAAATTACTACATTAGATTTATTGTTAACACTTAAAACTACAGTATTCCTGTGCCATTCTTGAGGTCTCAAGGCATTTATAAATGAAAGTGAGGCCATGGCTCTGCGTATATGCTTTAAAGCTTTTGTTTAAAACCATAAAGAGTTTCCTTATAGCCTCAAAAACATTCTCAGTAGAACGCATTTACAAAGAAACATTTCACTCTTACAAAAATAAAATGTGAAGTGTTCTCTGGAAAGTTGAAAGTTAAAATTTAAAAATCTCAGAGATGAACTGAAGAGCGCAGGAGAAACGTCCAGCTGTGATGATGGGCTTATCTCAGATAGACAATCCTCACTGATTATTTAATAAAACAATAATTACTCTATTTCATAAACCTGGGCTAGATAGATTTAACTGGAGCACGCAGAACCGGCCCAGATGTTCCACTCCCATGGGAATCAGAGTTCTATTGTGTGGTTCTGTTTCTGTGGGCTCTAAATATCTCATCTCATTATCTGTAGCCGCTTTATCCTGTTCTACAGGGTCGCAGGCGAGCTGGATCCTATCCCAGCTGACTACGGGCGAAAGGCGGGGTTCACCCTGGACAAGTCGCCAGGTCATCACAGGGCTGACACATAGACACAGACAACCATTCACACTCACATTCACACCTACGCTCAATTTAGAGTCACCAGTTAGCCTAACCTGCATGTCTTTGGACTGTGGGGGAAACCGGAGCACCTGGAGGAAACCCACGCGGACACGGGGAGAACATGCAAACTCCACACAGAAAAGCCCTCGCCGGCCACCGGGCTCGAACCCGGACCTTCTTGCTGTGAGGCGACAGCGCTAACCACTACACCACCGTGCCGCCCCAGCTCTAAATATAAACACTAAAATATAACAAGTGTTTCCAGGCAAGTGGTGGAGAAGTCCTGCCTCAAGTGGAAGAGTTTAAGTATCTCGGGATCTTGTTCACGAGTGAGGGAAGGATGGAGCGTGAGATCGACAGGCGGATCGGTGCAGCCTCCACAGTGATGTGGTCGCTTTACCGGTCCGTCGTGGTGAAGAAGGAGCTGAGCCAAAAGGTGAAGCTCTCGATTTACCGGTCGATCTACGTTCCGACTCTCACCTATGGTCATGAGCTTTGGGTAATGACCGAAAGAACAAGATCGCGGATCAAAGCGGCTGAAATGAGTTTCCTTCGCAGGGTGGCTGGGCGCTCCCTTAGAGATAGGGTGAGAAGCACAGTCACTCTGGAGGAGCTCGGAGTAGAGCCGCTGCTCCTCCACATCGAGAGGAACCAGCTGAGGTGGCTCGGGCATCTCTTTCGGATGCCTCCTGGACGCCTCCCTGGGGAGGTGTTCCAGGCATATCCCCCCGGGAGGAGGCCCCGGGGAAGACCCAGGACACGCTGGAGGGACTATGTCTCTCGGCTGGCCTGGGAACGCCTCGGTGTTCTTCCCGAGGAGCTGGCCGAGGTGTCTGGGGAAAGGGAAGTTTGGGCTTCCATGCTCAGACTGCTGCCTCCGTGACCCGGCCCCGGATAAAGCGGATGAAGACGAGACGAGACGAGTTTCCAGGCAAAACAAACCTCACCCGGTAGCACTTATGATGAATATGAAGGAAGATATCACGAAAAAAATCAGTCCCCTATGGGTCCATGTGGCTTATAAATAAAATAGTTTTCTGATCCCATGTCCATACAGTAAATACAGCATATATATTTACTCTGAGGCAGCAGCCACAAAAATGAAGCGTAATCCAAAAATGAACAATTTAAAAATCACAGAAGTAAAATATACCAAGTATCTGTACTTTATATTATTCTACTCTTACCTCTTATAGTTTTCCAAACTGAAACCTCCGAACTGAAGCGGACACACACACGCTGTCACCGTGATCCAAACTCTTATTTCCCAGAAATGGCCCGGCGCTAGAGCTCAGCGGAACGCACTTTCCCTCTGTAATAAGCATAAACATGTCTGAAAGCGATTTCTTTAGTCTAGTCAATTTATTTTGAATGATATCCCGAATTGTTTACGCTCACTGGCCATTTTAATCGGAACACATGTATGCGCATGCGCAGTGCGCGACTGTTACACTCTTACATTCTTACAGCATGATGATGTCGTGGCTCGCGCCTCTATATGAGGCAGTAGACATAACAAAAACGATTTTGACCTTTTTGGTGACCTTCACTGGATGACCCTCAAAATGTCGGAGGTTCTATTTGAGACGAACGCCCATCTCTCCTGAAAGTTTCATGAAGATTGAGCCAGACTTTTTCTAGTAATATTTACAAAAAAACAAAGAAACCCAATCAAAAACAATACCTCAACCCGCTTACTCTGTAGCAGGCGAGATAATGATGAGTCTGATTTACAGACAATTCAGAGAAACTGAACTCTTAAAGTGATGATTTTGACCTTTATCAGCCTGAGACTGTCTCAGACCATAGAGTACGTTTCTCTCAGTAGGGTGGCTTTATGGAAAGATTTTTTTTTTTTAATTTATAAGAAATTTGAATGTTACAAACGAAGGAAACCAAACATTCAAAGAAAAAATTATGAGCTGGGAAAATTTATAAGTATATAAAATCCCAGTCTGAAAAAAAAAAATAATAATAATAATAATAATAATAATGTTGTAATTACTGTTATTACTCTATATAATGATATAATGACAGGATATTATATTTAACTCTATAGAAATTCTATGAAGTCATAAGTTGATCATCATCATCATCATCACCACCACCATCCCCATCATCATCATCATCATTATCATCATCTCCATCATCCCCATCATCATCATCATCACTTCCCCCCCTCCTTCAGTCAGTCACAAAATGACAGCGTGAATAAAAGCACACTTCAAACCACACACACACACACACACACACACACACACACACACACACACACACACACACACACACGCCCTGGAACACAGTGTTTCTAAAGTTAGGACTTATTGTGTTGTTCCCACAGCAGGGTGGGACAAAAACCAGAGGACTGAAATGAGTTTCTTTTTATAATAACATTGGTTTTGCTTTCTGTCCACGGAGCCCAAAGAGCAGAGATTTCAGAAAGAATGTGTTTGGTTTTAAGTTCATGAGAGAAATTTAAATTTACTGCACATGATTGTGCACTTTTTATTGTGCACTTATTCTGAGACTTATATTTTCACTCCATCTTTTATTTTATCCTCATTCTTTTAATTCAATTACATTTTAGATTGATTTTTTTATCATGTAATTTTTACTACTTGACTGTACAGCACTCCGAACTACCACACTGATGAAAACTTTAATAAACTATGATTTTTTTTATTTTAATTTTAATAATAAAACTTATCCTAAAGTTATGGTATAGTGGGAATCGTAAACACATGAGAATGAAGTGGAATTAGTTCTTCACTGCTCATGGATGCTTTAACACACTGATCACAAATTAAACCCATGTTAATCATACATTAATCACACACTAATCACACACTAAACCCATACTAATTACAAACCCAGTCCACACTAATCACACATTAAACCCATGATAATCATGCAATAATCACACACTAAACCCATGATAATGTGTTAAACACATACTAATCACACACTTAACGCGCTAAACACACATTAGATTGACACTCAACAAAAACTAATCACAAACTAAACACATACTAAACAAACAATAAACACATGATAATCACATACTAACCCACATTAATCACACACTACTCATGCACTAAAGACACACAAACTGGACTGAACTCACACTAATCACAAACTAATCTCACAGGAAACACACAGTAGACTGACACTAAACAAAAACTAACCACACATTAAACACATACTAAACACACTAAACAAACAATAAACCCACACCAATCACATACTAAACCCACAATAATAACACACTAAACCCATACAAAACCCATGGTGATTACACATTAATATCAAACTAATCACAAACTAAAACCACATTAATCACACACTTGTCTCACACTAAACTCACACTAAACACACAACAGAATGACACCAAACAAAAACTAATCATGCACTGATCACATACTAAACCCACATTAATCACATGCTAATGTCATACTAACCCCACACTAATCAGACACTGAAGATGCACTAACTGCACTGAACTAATCACACACTAAAGGCCTCTGCATGCTCTTGCGACAAGGCTTTCGCAGATAGCTTTTCGCAGACAGTTGTAATTTATTGTTGAGCGGGGAGTAATAGGCGTGCGCGATGTTATTCACTGGCACAACGCAAGGGGGCGTGAAGTCGCTAGGAGTAGTTGGTGGGTGTGGTTAGTGGAGTGTTTATCCTCCGGTTACTTATAATGACTAGAACTTTTTATTTTTTTATTTTTTATAATGACTAGAACTGGAGTCGTATAGATGTACGTACTTCCTCACTTCCTCAATCAACCGCTCTTCGTGCTGCTCCATCTTCGCTCGTGTTTTTAAAAATGCCGGTCGTGAAAACAAAACAAACCGGGAAAGTAGGGAAGCGGAAGTGCGTGTACAGCGGATGTAGAGTGGACCAATCAGAGCCCTCTTGTCTGCGGCACTGTCTGCGAGGCTTCTGCGGTGGTCACAATTTTTGGGAGGTGCGCGCAGAGCGTCTGTGAAGGTGGGGGGGCTATGCAGACACTGTCTGTGACACCGTCTGCGAGGACTGGGTTGTCAGCATAAATTGGCCTTAACACACACACACTAAACACAAAAGAACCACAGAAACACCTGTAAACTGAGATTGCTCAACTTTTTTTCCATGTAATAAATGTTAGAAAATTTGGGATTATTTGTGCAAAAAAGTTTCAAACAAACATTTTTCCTGCATGATCTCGGGGCTTAAAGTTCACAAACACATTTCTTCCACATAAAGGGCATCTCAGAGGAGACACATCTTGCATATCTCAAAGACCAAAATGTTTCTGGATAAATATATCAATAAAAATGTAAGTGTATAGCAGATGAGAGCTTAGTCAGCTTATCCTTCAAACCTCGGACATGTTTCCTTTACAGGAGAGCATATCGAATTAACAAAACCAACCAGTGAACTAAAAGCATGAAGATGATAAACTCTCCTGCATCCCTCCATTTAGTGTCTTGTGGCTTCATTAAGCTGTGTGCAGAAGTAACGATA
Organism: Neoarius graeffei; assembly: GCF_027579695.1. Taxonomy (NCBI): domain Eukaryota; kingdom Metazoa; phylum Chordata; class Actinopteri; order Siluriformes; family Ariidae; genus Neoarius; species Neoarius graeffei. The sequence continues at coordinate 2,054,062 of NC_083574.1, read as the reverse complement.
AAAGCGGACCGTTATGGGCCGAGCTGGATCGAGGGCTCTTCTCTCTGAGCTGCTGAAGGAGGAGTGTGGAAGCCATTTTGTGAAATACAGAATAGTGAAGTTTTAAGGAGCTCTGAGATACATTTTAGCCAGCTGTAAGTGCATCTGTCTCGTCAAGCCATATTTAACAATTAAATACACCACACACACACACACCACACACACACACACACAAATATATCATACATGAATATAATGAGGATACAATTCAGACACACGATGCTTGACGAGGTTAATCGTATGTCAGAGTGTCTGTGTTTGAGTTGACCGGTTTACAATGAGACAGGACTTTTAAATCCATGTGTAAGCGCTGATGGGGTATTTGAATGTCACGCCCCATGTCTTTTTGCCCCAGACTTCATTTCTGACCAGAAAAACGACAGTAGCAAATAAAGAGAAATTTTGTGAAAAAAGAAAAACGGCTTATATCCATATGAAAAACAGCCATGTTTCTGTCTGTGTGAGCAGTCCAAAAAGCCAAAACATCACCATATTTGAAGCAGAAATAACGCCAAAGCTCTCTGCAGTTTGACCTGAGAGTGTGATTTTCTGGACAGATGATCGCTCGCACTTCCCAAGCTGGAATTTATCCGTGCTGTGTTTCAGAGAAGCCTGGATAAAAATCTGACCTGAACTTTGCACCAGTAGAACAGCCTGGGATTTTACGAGACACACCAAATATAAATATAACCTAGCATAGTGGTTTCACACTCTGTGAACACACACACACACACACACACACACACACACACTGGTGAATGTGGTATTTCTGGGAGGGACTTCCAGCAGGAATTTCTGGAATGCTGATATATTTTTCTTCACTGAAATTTTTATGATCCTTCACAATCCAGAAGAAAGTACACAAGTGCAAAAGTTTGCATCCCCTAACTCTTATTAAACCAACCAGACATTGTGTCACAAAATAATCCAAAAATACAATACACTGATATTACTATTTGTGAGATAAATGTGGATGATGATTACACTTTTCCTTTTTTTTTTAATTCCTCAGTTAACATTTTCAGGTCTCGTGTTGTTTGTTGATTGTTTAAGTTCTCTCTAAATTTTCTGATCTCCTTTCTTAAGCTCTGTGAAATCAGTTTTAGGTCACATGAGAGCATTTCTCCTCATTTCCATTCCCTGTGTTTGAACTTGAGCCGATTATACACCTTAATGAGGGACATTTAAATAAACGAGAGCATGTCAAAAGGGATGCAAACTTTTGAACTTGTTAATAAAGAGATTTGCATATGAGACACAGACTTTAATGTTTAATCTGTAAGGGTTATCAGGGTTTTAATCCAATTAAGAAGAAAACCCAGATAAATCCATGAGGAAAAGCTGTTTTGGAGATAGAAAGCAAAACAGAGGTGTGTTTTCATCCAGAAATAAGGAGGTGTGCAAAAGTTTTGGCATAAATGTACGGGATTAAAAGTCTACGGTGTGAATTCGAGCATTTAGAACAGGGATTAGAGGAGATGAAGCTATCAACTCATGCTTATCCTTGATTTTGAGGGAATCATATCTCCTGCACCTGTGAGATAAACCCACTTTAACGTGTGATATGTGGTGAATATAAAATACAGAATAATTACCTGCTAATTACACAGTGAAATTATTCTCAATCTGAGTCTGAGGCTCTCCCTTAGAGACCGAGTGAGACACGCACAGAAAACACACACACACACACACACACACACAGACACACACACACACACACACACACACACACACAGAAAACACACACACACACAGACACACACACACAGAAAACACAGACACACACACACACACACACACACACAGAAAACACACACACACAGACAGACACACAGAAAACACACACACAGAAAACACACACACACAGAAAACACACACACACACTCAGACACACACAGACACACACACACACATAGAAAACACACAGACACACACACACACACACACACACACACACACACACAGAAAACATACACACACAGACACACGCACACACAGAAAACACACAAACACACACACAGAAAACACACACACACTCAGACACACACACACAGACAGAAAACACACACACACAGAAAACACACACACACACACACACACACACACAGAAAACACACACACACACACACACACACAGACACACACAGACATGCACACACAGAAAACACACACACACAGACACACACACATAGAAAACACACACACAGACACACACACACACACAGAAAACACACACACAGACACACACACACAGAGACACACACAGACAGAAAACACACACACACACACACACACACACACACACACACACACACACAGAGACACACACAGAAAACACACACACACAGACACACACACACACACAGACAGAAAACACACACACACACACAGAAAACACACACACACACAGAAAACACACACACACACACACACACACACACAGACACGCACACACAGAAAACACACACACACAGACACACACACACAGAGACACACACACAGACAGAAAACACACACACACACACACACACACACAGAAAACACACACAGAGACACACACAGAAAACACACACACACACACACACACAGAAAACACACACACACACAGAAAACACACACACACTCAGACACACACAGACACACACACACACACATAGAAAACACACAGACACACACACACACACACACACACACACACACATAGAAAACACACACACAGACACAGACACACACACACACACAGAAAACACACACACACACACACACACAGAAAACACACACACACACACACACACACAGACACGCACACACAGAAAACACACACACACAGACACACACACACAGAGACACACACACACAGAAAACACACACACACAGACACACACACACAGAGACACACACAGACAGAAAACACACACACACACACACACACAGAGACACACACAGAAAACACACACACACACACACACACACACACACAGACACACACACACAGAGACACACACACAGACAGAAAACACACACACACACACAGAAAACACACACACACACACACAGAAAACACACACACACTCAGACACACACAGACACACACACACACACACAGAAAACACACAGACACACACACACACACACATAGAAAACACACACACAGACACAGACACACACACACACAGAAAACACACACACACACAGAAAACACACACACACACACACACACTGACACACACAGACACGCACACACAGAAAACACACACACACAGACACACACACACAGAGACACACACAGACAGAAAACACACACACACACACACACACAGAGACACACACAGAAAACACACACACACACACACACACACACACACACACACACACACACAGAGACACACACACAGACAGAAAACACACACACACAGAGAGACACACACAGAAAACACACACACACACACACACACACACACACACAGAAAACACACACACAGAAAACACACACACAGACACACACACAAAACACACACACAGACACACACACACACACACACACACAGAAAACACAGAGAGAGAGAGAGAGAGACACACACACACACACACACACACACACAGAAAACACACACACACACTCCACTTTACATGTAAATTCCCAACTAATCCCGTTATATCTGTGTCAACTGTCCTTAAATCCTTATAAACAGAAAATAAATAAATCACATTACCTTCACTCTCCTGCGCAGAAAATCTGTCCTGCCTCCACTGACTCTAAAACAGATTCTTTAAAACCTTTTTAAACTCTCTCTCTCTCTCTCTCTCTCTCTCTCTCTCTCTCTCTCTCCTCTGCTTTACAGCTTTCTGTTCTGAGAAAACTTGCAGCTTCCAGGAGGGAAAAAAAGGAAAAGTTCAGAAGCTGGCAGTTCCAGCAGTCATGCAATAGCGGCCTCTGGTGAAAAAGAAAACAAAAGAAAACTGAAATTCATGACAAGAGAATGAACATTAGTCAACAGTAATTAATGTTCATGTGGTTTAAAGGAGGCAAAAATACTCATTACAAATGATATCAATGCACATTTAGATTTATGTTAGTGTAAACTGTTTATAGGCATCAGAAATAATCTGAAAGTAAATGACGACAGACCCATCGCCCTGACTTCTGTGTTCTGTGCTTATTAAATCCTTCGAGCGCCTTGTGCTTTACCACCTTAAAGCCATCACTGACCCGCTCCTGGACCCCATACAGTTCGCCTACAGACCCAACGGCTCTGCAGACGATGCTGTCAACACGGCTCTTCACTTCATCCTCCAGCACCTGGCCTCCCCAGGAACCTATACTCAGATCCTGTTTGTGGATTTCAGTTCCGCCTTCAACACTATCATTCCAGCTCTTCTGCAGGACAAGCTCTCCCAGCTGAACCTGCCTGACTCCACCTGCAGGTGGATCATTGACTTCCTGTCTGACAGGAAGCAGCACATGAAACTGGGGAAACATGTCTCAGACTCCTGAACCATCAGCATCGGTTCCCCCCCTCCCCAAGGTTGCATACTTTCTCCTCTACTCTTCTCCCTGTCCACCAACAGCTGCACCTCCAGCCATCAGTCTGTCAAGCTCCTAATGTTCTCAGATGACACCACCCTCATTGGACTCATCTCTGATGAGGAGGAGTCTGCGTACAGGTGGGAGATTGACCATCTGGTGTCTTGGGGCAGGCAGAACAGCTTAACCCTTGTGTGGTGTTCGTATTTTTGTTACTCAGCCAGTGTTGGTGGGTCTGGTGGACCCGCTGCATTTTGGTGCTTTAAATTCAACACAATCAAACAATTTTACATTAAATACTTAACAGATGTTTACTTCACCCCAATTACAAGCAACATAAGCAGCATATATGGTTAATATTTGCCCTTTACCTTTGTTAGATTACATTTATTTTAAAAAAGTGCTACTCGTTTTTTGTTTGTTTTTTAATAAAATGTAATTTTACAAAAAGAAAATCAATTACAGTCAAGATATGAGTGGGAGAAAAGATGTTTATCTTCAAATTTACAAATGAAGCAAGGTTTTTCATAACAACTGATTTTTATTTAATTGAATTTCATTAGAAATGTAACCCATTCAGTTCAGTTTACACAACACAAGCTGAACACATACAGTAACCATCGTCAGTCTGTACAACACATCATCCGCATGCTCGTCTTCGTTTTGGGACTGATGCTCCGTCTCATCCGCTTCTTCAAAGTCACTGTCAGACTCTGAATTTTCAGAAATGTGATCCTCACGTTCTGAAACGTCTTCCTCTACATCATCATCAAAAGCTTCTCTCTCTTCCAAAATCATTTGCAAGTCCATCTGAGCAGAGAATCTTTTGGCCGTCTTGATCAGTTGTGATAAGGAGCCACATTGGAAAAGCTATATTTATTGTGTCCCGCCCCCAATTTAAGGGAACTTCTGTCTTGGTTCCCACAAGACAGAGGGTAAAATGTGCAGGAATGTGAGAGCAGACAGGTGTCGGTGCTTGAATGGCAGGGGCAGAAACACAAAACTCTCTCTCTCACACACACACACACACACACACACACACACACACACACACACACACGAACAGCAGGCCCAGACAGGAGGAGGACAGAGTGAAGGTACACACTTTTATTAGCCCCGGGTCCAGTGGACCCGAACATCCTGTATGTAATATAAATGTGTGTGTGTGTGTGTGTGTGTGTGGGGGGGGGGGGGGTTAATGATTAATGTGTGAATATCTGCTCTCTCACCAAGAAAGCACAGCAGAGGATGTTCTTCCTGCAGCAGTTGAAGAAGTTCAATCTGCCAAAGACAATGATGGTGCACTTTTACACCACCATCATCGAGTCCATCCTCGCCTCCTCCATCCCCGTCTGGTACGCTGCTGCCACTGCCAGGGACGAGGGCAGACTGCAGCGCGACATTCGCTCTGCTGAGAGGACAATCAGCTGCAACCTTCCGTCTCTTCAGGACCTGTACGAGGCCAGGACCCTGAGGAGGCAGGAAGGATTGTGGCCGACCCCTCTCACCCTGGACACAAACGTTTTGAATCATTCCCCTCTGGTAGGAGGCTGCGGTCCATTTGAACCAAAACCTCACACCATTAGACCAGCTTTTTCCCCACTGCAGCTGCTTCATCAATAAGGTCAGAGACCCCACTGACTCGAACCTCACACTCTCACCCTGTAACACTAATGCACTTCATCTCTGAACTGCCATTTTACACAGTTCAAGGTCATGTCATACATCTTCACTCTGTCAACTTTTATTGCACATTCCAGCTCACACAATACAGCTTGGCTATTTATTTAATCCATTGCACATATTCTCTTCTTCTCACACATTCATATCATGACCCTTTATCTTCAGCATGTGGCCTGTTTTTGCACATTCTGGGACATACTGTACAGCTCAGACTTCAAAAGAACCCATGCACATACCTCTTAAATATGCCCACTTTTAAAATTTATATATTTTAGAGATTCTTCTTATTTTTTAATCCCACTTTTGTCTTTGCTAAATTTTTCTATCTTAACTGTTCAAGCACCAATCACCAAAGCAAATTCCTTGTATGTGAGAATGTACTTGGCAATAAACTTGATTCTGATTCTGATTTGGATTATGATTAAATGGTTATATAAGTCCTGAAATTGGACCAATTGCATAAATAATGTTTTCATGCAATCAGCGTATATATATATATATAGTAGTCTCAGGTCCTCAGGTGTGAGACGACCCTTTGCTTTAAAGAAAAAAATAGTAGTCTGAGGTCCAGTGAGGTCAGTTTTATGTGGAAATGATCTGTAGGTTTTCCTGAGCATCTTACAGAACCAGCCGCAGTTCTTCTGGACACTTTGACTGTCACACTCACTTCTTCATTTTACACCAAAAATTTTCCAGTAGCCTTCATTACGTTTTCTTTTTTAGTCTGAAAAGTGCTCTCTTATGGAATATGCTGCTCAGATACAAACATTACAAACATGTTTTTCCCTGTAACATTTAATTTTGTGCTGGAAAAAAGCCCGAACATTTGGAACTCTAAAAATGTTTTTGTAATGTTTTGACTCGATAATATAGAAATCATAAAATAGAAATCTATAACAACGTTTGTGTGAGAAAAAAAAACATAGGGGGTCTAAGACTTGTGCACAGTACTGTACATAATATTTAATTTAGATTTTTTTTTTCCTGTTAGGATTGTTTTTAATGTAAGGAATAGAAGATAACACAATATTAAGTCACTCAGTAGTGGTGTCAGTAAAGACAGAATCTCAGTATTATCAGAGTTTGGTGTAAACTGCTGAGTTTTATAAGTTTTAGTCAGATTTATCTGCAATTACGGGACATTATTTGTTATGAATAATATACTGGTTATGAAGTGGTTAAAGTTGACATCCAGTGGTGACTAACAAGGAGAGTTTAATGTAAAGTGGATTTAAAAAAATAAACAATAATTTGAATAAATGTGATGAACAGGCTGAATGAATTCAATCTACTGAACTCTGCAGGAACTGTGTCTCTGAGGTTCGGCCCTTTGGTTAAACTCATCAGAAGATAACAGTTTCCAGGTCTGTCATTGGTCACCTACAAAGGCTTTGGAACTTCTTGTTGATAAACCTCTCTTTCAAAGTGTGATATTTTCTGATTCCTTGTCTGTCTTACAAAAAATTCAAAAGGAAGATAATGACATAGAATTATTAGATTTCCAATATCTTATGTACCAGCTTGATCTTATGGGTGTTGAGGTTGTTTTTTGTTGGATTCCAGCTCATGTGGGTATTAAAGGAAATGAAATGGCTGATAAATTGGCCAAAAGATCAGTAAATAAAACCTTTTTTTTTGTGGTGCGGTTTCCATCAAATCCTGCGCTCTGATTGGCTGGCGAGCGGATCGGTATCCTACAATACGGACCCCGGTTACAGACCCCGGTTACGGACCTCTGGCGACTTGCTCATTCACAACAACAAACATAGTAGCATTTTTTGTCAACATTTATCTTTTTTTTTTACAAGATTTATTTATAAGATTATCAAAAATCTTATACATTTTTGCCAGCATTTCTCAGGAGAATAGCATTAATTTTACAGCATGGATAGTGATAACGACAGTGTTCACAGCGAAAGCGAGTTTTACTCCCCTGAGGAAGAAGAAATAAAAGAAAACATTTCAGGAGAAACCTCTAACTTGCTAACACAGAGCAAAAACATGGCTGAATCCTGAATGACTCAGTTTTGTATAAATAGGGGACGACATAGGCGGCAAAATGTAGGTTTTTTTCCTGCCATGGAAGTGCACTTGTATACCGAGGAGGAAGACATTTGCATGACAGTCATGAATGAGGATTCAAAATAGTGTCTCGGCTCGGTTTTCCCTTTCGGGCGCTCTCGTTTTCTGTTAGAATTTGGCAAAGAAAAAAATAAATATATTATTTACCTGCTTAAGGTCGGTCCGTATGGTGAAATACTGTGACCTCGGCCTTGAATACTGACCTCAGCCCAGAGGGCCTCGCTCAGTACTTTCAAGACCTCGGTCACGGTATTTCACCATACGGACCTCCCAGCTGGTAAATAACACGTACACTACCGTTGAAAAGTTTGGGGTCACTTTGAAATGTCCTTATTTTTGAAAGAAAAGCACTGTTCTTTTCAATGAAGATCACTTTAAACTAATCAGAAATCCACTCTATACATTGCTAATGTGCTAAATGACTATTCTAGCTGCAAATGTCTGGTTTTTGGTGCAATATCTCCATAGGTGTATAGAGGCCCATTTCCAGCAACTCTCACTCCAGTGTTCTAATGGTACAATGTGTTTGCTCATTGCCTCAGAAGGCTAATGGATGATTAGAAAACCCTTGTACAATCATGTTAGCACAGCTGAAAACAGTTGAGCTCTTTAGAGAAGCTATAAAACTGACCTTCCTTTGAGCAGATTGAGTTTCTGGAGCATCACATTTGTGGGGTCGATTAAATGCTCAAAATGGCCAGAAAAATGTCTTGACTATAGTTTCTATTCATTTTACAACTTATGGTGGTAAATAAAAGTGTGACTTTTCATGGAAAACACAAAATTGTCTGGGTGACCCCCAAACTTTTGAACGGTAGTGTATTTATGACATTCATTACCCTTTTACCACTTCTGATATCACAAAACATATCAAAGATGTTATTTTTACAATATGGCAAGACAGATGGGAAAATTCCCAAACTGGTAGATTCTTCTACCAACTTGAACCAAATATTACAACACATACCACATATTCTGACAAAAACAGAAACAAACAAAGGATAATTACAAGACTTAGATTTGGAAAATGTCTACTTAATGATACACAATTTATTTAAAAAAAACAAAAACAAATAACCTCTAATCAGTGTACAACTTGTGGTGTAAAGAAACTGTCCAACACCTGCTTCTAGATTGTATCAAATATCCAAACTTTCATTTTAAATTTATTCAAAAAATGAGAAATAAACAATTAGAAATTAATATTAAAAATTTACTTTTACATAAAGAATTTTATGATGACATGTATAAGTTTATTATTGAAAAAGAAACAAAAATTTAATTTTGAAAAAAAAAAAGAAAGAAACTCGTATTTAATCTGTGTGTGCGCGCGCACATGTGAACTATCCTGATAGGACGCCAAATCACGTCGAGTGGGCGTGTCCCTAAAAGAAGCTCAAGCTCATTGGTCACCTAGAAACGTCAATCAATTTGGGGACAACCCCTCAGGGCTTGGCAGCAGCGCGAGACCCGAGTACGCGCGCGCTTGAGTTTGCTGGGTTCCTTTATTCCGTCCTCGTGCCCGCAGCTGAAATTCTGTTGCGTCTCACGCGCGCCCCTCTGTAAGGGTATAAAAGGACCCCTCCCCCCCCGTGCCATGTCTCAGTCTCCGGAGAAGCGGCGGAAGATGGAGTCCGCGCTCCAGCAGCTCAAGAAGGTGACGGTGGTCGTGGCTGATACGGGAGATTTTAACGGTAAACCAGCCGCTACTTCCTGGTGACGCTTCCCCTGTTTCACACAGCTGTTCAGCGATGTATTTCACTGCTTTCTTTAATTGTGTCGTTATTTATTCAGCTCGATCAACGGGTTTTTATAGTGGTGATGAGGGGCGCGCGCGCGTTTAGCTACACAGCGAGTGGGTTTCCTCAGCAGCGGACCTTGGTGTTAGCCGGCTAGGCTAGCTTGTTTGTTTGTTAGCTAGATCGCTAATACAGTTTTATCCGGCTCATAAAAGTTTTTATTTTTCGTATTTAGGCTACGAATTAGTTAAACTTAACACCTCGCGAAAACTTAGACTTTTTTAAATGCCGTTAACGTGCCATTGTTACCAGATTAATTATTAATTTAGTCTTTTTTTTTTTCTTGAAGTTTATCCAGTGGCTGTATTGACCTGCTGTTGGACCTTCGTGAATCTCTGAACACAGCTTAAAATCCTTTACTGACTGACTTGATGCTGATTTTTTGTTTTTGTATTTAGTTATTATAAACTTGGGCTGTGATGTAATGCGAGTCTTTCGGCGCTGAAAAATGACGTCACAGAGCGTCGAGTCTCATTCATTCGACTCGAATCAGAAATCTGGGTCGATTCTTCGGTTCTGTTGGCTTTTTTAACTCGGGCACTTTATGCTCACTTTGTTCACTTTTAATATTTTTAATTGGTGGCGTTCTCTCTGACGTCACAACCTTTGAGGCGTGTTGTGAAATATACAGAAGTGACTAAATGATATACCAGTTTTTCATGTTTTGATTTTCTTTGCTTTATAAACTGATCCTGGGGTTGTGAAGAGTTATGTTAATAGAGTTGATGTAAATTTAAAGTGAGGTGGAAAATACTAGGAAGTCGGGGGAATTCACAAAACTTGAGACCACACATGGGGATGCAGGACTGATCTGGAGACGCTGATGGGGATCTGTGGCGTTGTGTTGTGCCTGATTTGCACAGACTTCAGAATCTCAATTATTGCTTCAGCTCTAAAATAAATAAATTAGGCGTGGGGCTAGATTAAAAAAAATCTAATTAATTACAGGCTTTGTAATTAATTAATCTCAGTTAATCGCACTACCATATTTGCCCCAAAAGCAACGTTTATTTTATGTAACTAAATATGTGAAGAGTTCAAATAATACAGACATGATTTTTAGATTCAAGCTCATTTAATGGCTGTAAACAATAAATTGCATTTCATTTTGCAATAGTAAACAAAGGTATAGTCCATGTCCAAAATTGAAGAGACTAAAGTTTCAGTGCCATTTTACTAACCATTTTAGTTGTTACCTTCTGGATCACACGCCGCAATCTGCAATACATCTCGTAGACCCTTGTCTTCTACCACCGATAGCGGTCTGCAATCCACTTGGCCAGCATGTTCGTTAAATTTTCCGACGTTGCCCTGCTTATTTTCTTCTGGAATCCAGCCATTTCTCTGAGTTTGCACTGCTGACCAGAACTGCTACCTCGAGCTGCAGCTGTTTCAGTAATCGTGGTGACATGCTTGGCATTTAAATGGTAGTGTAAAGTTGATGAGCTTCTGTGATAAGCAAACTCCTTTCTGCACAGTTTGCAATAAACTGGTTTTATCGACAGTTCCATCGGGTCGTTTTTTGAATAAATTTACTGTCCAGCAGACCTGGCACGCTTTCAAGCTCCATTACTGTAACTGTGTGCGTCAGTATATTTGTCGCACCATAACACAGTGCACTAACAACGGTTCTGGGTTGTTTGGCATGCAAGCTGCAATAAAATGCATTAATATTTTTAATGAATTGATTTATTTGAAATTAATTAATCTTAAAGCGTTAATGCCCCACCCCTAAAATAAATATTAGTTTCACAAAATGGCATCCAAGTAGTCACAGAGGTGCTGGAGTAAAGATGGGGTGCTGGCTCTTATTTTAAAGCAACAATCCAATTCATAAAGTGTGTGTGTATATAAGAAGCATCCAGGGTTTCACAGATGGATGCTCATGAAAACCTGAGCCCTTGTTAACCCTAGCACGCTTGATGTGGGTTTTTCCGCTTTAATCTGTTACTTGTCTGTGCTTATTCTGTAGCTCTGAATGGGTCACGGCTGTGGGTGTGCATCACTGAGTAAACACTGGTTATCAGTAAATGGTGAAATGGTCAGTGTTTTATTGCCTCATAAGGGTTAAGTCTCCTGAGAGGGAAAGGTTATCAGAAGATATCTTAAATCTGTTTATGCAGTTCAGTGCAAAATTTAGACTTGCACCAGAGCTGAGTGGAGTAACACCCCCCCCCACCCCTAAATAAATAATAAATTGAATGAGGAAGTTTGAAGCAATCAGGTCTCTGGTGCCAAGCAAACATTTCCTCATGCCTTGCAAAGTCAGTATGATGAGGCAGAAACAAGTGTATCGGGTCACATTTTGGCTTTCTGTCTCAGGATAGTGTGTCCCGTCTCATCCTGTCTGAAGTACGCACCCAAAAAATTTTATCTAAGCATGCAGAGGCAAGTTTAACTTAATCCTGAGTATGCTGACATTATTACATTTTATTTATAGTGCTGGAGAATGAAGTATTAAAAGTGACTTAGTAAAGCGGTAGAATGTAGATTGAAAATTATTAGAAAAATGAGCTAAAGTTTACAAATGTAGAATAAAATATATTGACAACTTAAGTAGTGCGTTTAAAAAAAAAAAAAATTAAATGCATCTAAAGCTCAACTATAGATACCAAAACAGAATTCAGTTCAATTTTAAATATGCTTTCATACTGAAGTGTGCACAGAGCTTAAACTGCTCATTTATTGCTAGCACTGTTATGGTGTACCATAGGAGGAAAAACGTTACGGTCAGGTTTTGCTGTTGGCTCTTTAAATCATGTGTTTTCCAGCATCATCTTAAGAGCTACTGCAAGTAAAGTCTGGACCCAAAAGTCCCAGAATGCAGTGCAGCTGTCCAATGGTGGCAAAGTGTCATCTTGACAAGTTGGTGATGTATGAGAACGAAGACCATGATGTTGGTGTGAAAATTGAAGCTTTGGAAGCTGATCTGTTTGAGCAGAGTGTACAGACGAGGCGGTAGGAGCTGGACAGACTAAAGCGCTGCTGCATTGCTCTTTAGATACGCATCAAGTGGCAGCGGGGGGAAAAGACTATCAGAACAGCATTGTGGGTAATGTAGGAAACTGCTAACTAAAGACAAACTTAACACCTGTTAAGGTTCTAAAAAGTCAAGTCCTTCCTGCACCATATGGTGCATTAGGTGGTGCCAATCTCCGTTTCCGTAGCCTTTGGCTTCTCACCCCTTACAATAGCTAGGGTTACAGTGGGGGTGGGTCCTCTGCTAACCATGAGTTTGACTCCCCGCTCACATCTGTATTGCAGCGTGCCTTGCCAGGTGGCAGTAGGTGCCATTTTTATGATGGTCTTTGGTATGACCTGACTGCGAGTAGAACTCTCGATCTCCCAATCGAGAGGTGGACACACTAACCACTAGGCCAACTCGCGGTCGATATTCATATGCAGATTATTCAGTGTAACTTTTTTACGCTTGTGGTGCTTGTTCTGAGTAAGACCCTTACCTAAACTGACTGCAGTGTTTTTTCTGAACCTATACTGAGCCTTCAGTCTGGCTACACTGGCTTATTTTTTATTTTTTACAGTCTGGTGAAATGGTTTTGTTCTGTAACCGTACATTCTCTTCATCTTCAGATTTGATTAGTAAAGCGAGCTAACTGAGCAATCCATATACTCACCAGACACCAGTGATCTGTTTCATTTTTCTTCATAACATTGCTCTACACATTTAATGATCATTTAAGATGAAATCATTTTTTTTTTTGTGTGTGCATCAGTCAGTAATTGAAAGGAAGTTCTGTACAGGGAACTGAAAAAATGTTTGAGAATATTGACTGGATTTGTCACATTATGCGTATTAGCATTGAATTGGGGGAGTCCAGGTTGTCTTGTTGGGGGGGGAAAATCACCTGTTGCTTTTACACTAGTGTGTCCTGGGTGGTCCGAGTGTAAGTGGACAGCATTAAGTATGCGTTCATAATGCCAGGTGTGAACTGCTGAGAGTCTCTTGGCTGTCCATGTCTGAGCAGATCCCTTGATGATAGTGCCTCTGTTAGTGTTGATGGAAAGTGAACCAAACTAAACATCTACTTGAGTCAAAGCTGCCTAAGATCAAGGTGATTTGCTGCTAAACTTTTTTTCATTTGTTTAAAAAATATAATTGCAGCACTAATCACTCTATAAAGCATGTAATTGCATACACTTTTTTTTTTTTCAGAACAGCGTGAGTCTGAACTTGCTTTAGCAACTGGTGAGTGGTGTAACATGGCGCAAGAGTGGAAGGACACTTCTCTTTAAATGCTTCTCGGTTTGAACAGTAGTATGAAAACTGGTACAGAGTAAAGTTTGGGTCAGTCATGTTGTAAATCATTGAACATGCAGCCTTGCGTGTTCATGAATCAGACACTGATGGGATTCTTGTGCAATTTCTGCACTCGCTGGAGCTTGTGATGTGATCAGAATAAAGATCGATGTGGTCTGTGACTCTGAACTGATATGACTGTGTTCAGCATAGAGCTGATTACTTTCCCAAGTTTGACTACTGAAAGTTAGTGTAATTAAACTTGCATATTGCTCAGATGTACATTTTTATCCAAAGCAGCCTTTTCTGTAAGGCAGAATACAGATGAGGAATATCATTGCATTTCTTCTGACCTCTACAGCGATCGAAGAGTACAAGCCTCAGGATGCTACAACAAACCCATCGCTCATCCTGGCAGCAGCAAAGATGCCCACATATCAGCACCTCCTGGAACAGGCTATTAAATATGGCCTTGCCAATGGCGGGTAGGAGATTGACGTTTACATGGGTGTTTTTGAACTTTCAGATATTAATTGACCCCTTGAAAGCCCCACCCACTCACTTCCCCCAACTTCCTCACTTGTAATCTCCTCTTGTCCTGACTTCTCCTTGCATGTTTTACAGTCTTTTGTTCTGAATCTTTTTAAAGATGTGTGTATCGCCCACCTCTTAATCAGTGTGGTAACTTTTTAAATAGCACGTTCATACTAAAGATCACTTGGCAGTTTGAAACAACTGAAGATGCACCAGTGTCTGTAATTTCCCAGTAGACTGTTATATTTCTAGGACTGAAGAGGAGCAGCTCACGAACACGATGGACAAGCTGTTCGTCAGCTTCGGTGTAGAGATCCTCAAGAAAGTCCCCGGTCGAGTTTCTACAGAGGTGGACGCCAGGTAACGGCTCACGTCTCACTCTTAAGTGTTTGTTGCTTGTGTGAAGAAAAACCTCCAGGACTGTTGATTCTCTCTCACAGGTTGTCTTTTGATAAAGACGGGATGGTGGATCGTGCACGGCGGCTCATCTCTTTGTATGAGGAAGCTGGAGTGAGTAAGGACAGAGTGCTCATCAAGCTTTCTTCCACATGGGAGGGCATCCAGGCTGGCGGGTACGTAAATTTTTTTTTTTTTTTTTTTTTTTTAAAAGAAACTTGGGTTCAAGTATCACTTTTCTGGGGGGTTATTTTTTATTGATTTTTTTTTTTTTTTAAAGTGATGCGTGTCTGATCTCATTCTCAGAGAGCTGGAGGAGAAATATGGCATCCACTGCAACATGACCCTACTGTTCTCCTTCGCCCAGGCAGTGGCTTGTGCCGAGGCCAAGGTCACACTCATTTCACCTTTTGTAGGCCGAATATTGGACTGGTACAAAGAACACACTGACCGTAAGACCTACGAGCCGCACGAGGACCCTGGTATGTGGAGGAGGTTCTGTTCATGAGTAGAATACTTAGGAAAGCTACCTTTATTTCTAATACTGCAATATGAATGTCGTAGTTATTTTTAATTTATTAGTATCTCCTAAACTGTCATCAGTGCATCAGTTCTGTATGCAAAAATACATTCATCATGTGACCTTAAGACTAAAATCACACGTTTCAGGTTTGCAGAACTGCTCACTTCCTCCATCCTGAGCAGATCTTATAACTTGCATCACAGCAATGTTGGATTCTGATTGGTCGGAAAGTGTTGATTTTTCAGAGCTGCTAGGGGTGGGCGATATGGGCAAAAAATATCTCGATATTTTTTAGGATTTTAACGATAACGATATTTTGACGATATTTAAAAAAAAAACACTTGCTTAAAGATTACAATAATTACAATGACTAAAAGAATCATTGCAGTGACAAGTATTTAAGGAAAAGCCATATTTATTTTCTTAAACAACTTTAAATTAATAAAAATGAATAATTCAATTGACAGTTCGTAACGGCAGCAAACATTCTAATCAACCGTCTCTGCCGGCAGTACGGGTCTGCAAATATCCCGCCTGTTCCGCTGCCAACAACCAATCATATGTCGATCTGAACCAACAGCTTTCCAATCATCTTGCAGCTTCGTGCTCCGCTGTCCCTCTCCTGCCGTTATAGAAGTACTGCGCCTGCGCAGTGTCAAAATAATCCACGAGAAAAGTGGATTTTAAAGCTTTTTCTGAGTCATGAGAACCAACCTAACACTCCAGTATAATCAACTTTTCATGGCGATTTCAATCATATGCTCTTCACGACCGTTTAGTTTTCACAGAGTCCAGTATTAATATCTTCCCATTCATTTTCAGAGGGTCTGGTCTCACTAATCCGAAAAAGACGCCTGAAAGTGGCCGGCGAGTGACCGCACTTGGCCTGATAGGAGCCCGTCACAGCTGCTTCTTTGTGGGTGTTTTTTTTTTTTTTTCCCCCTCAAAAAAAAAAACGTAAACTACAAGTCAAAGTTTTTCAGTATAACAATAATAAAGAAAAATGTGCTCAATTTAAAATGTATTGAAACTATTCGAAATCGGCTGATCGGTTCATTCATTATGATCCGTGAGTACAGAAACACTAGTAGTAATTTCTGGATCATTGCTATAAACGTGGACTAATATTTCTTGGGAACCAATGGGTTAATGGAATGAACCAACCAACCAATTGCATTTTTTCTTCAGATGGTATCTGGGTAAATGAGCAGCTGTCTCAGCCAATCACATTTTATTGCTGGACGGGATCATATCACAACATCTTCCGGTAGATACCCGAAATCAGCTTTGTGCGTTGTGAGGCCAGTGGAGCAAAAAAAAAAACCTTTTAATATGCTGAGCAATGTTTGATACATTTTGGAAAGTTGTTTTGGTTGCTTTATAGGTTTCTTAGAATATTTAACTCGTCACGTCTGTGCTGCTCTCCTGGGTTGCTAGAAACAGTTGTGTTGCCCTGGCCTGGCGTATAAAATGTTATTTCTTATAACTTATTTCACAATAACAGCACTACGCACGCAGTGTTCCATTTGTAAACTTTTTTTAGTTCTTCACCTGATAACCAGAGCTTCTCGTCTCTCTCCTCACTTCTGTTTGTGCAGGTGTGATAAGTGTAACGAAGATCTATAACTACTATAAGAAGTTTGATTACAGCACCGTGGTGATGGGTGCGTCCTTCAGGAACACCGGAGAGGTCAAGGCGTTGGCTGGATGTGACCTTCTCACCATTTCCCCTGGGCTGCTGGGAGAGCTGAGTCAGGATCACAGCACTGTCCCCCTCAGTCTCACTCCAGAGAAAGGTCAGTATCATGAGCTCTCCTGAGACTAAGAAAATGTCTTGTGGGAAAATACTTACTGTGTGTGTGCGCGCGCAGCGAAGGCTTGTGATCTGGAGAAACTCCACCTGGACGAGAAGACCTTCCGCTGGCTGCACAATGAGGACCGCATGGCTGTGGAGAAGCTCTCTGACGGCATCCGGAAGTTTGCTGCAGACGCTGTGAAGCTTGAGGACATGATCAAGGTGCGTCCTTGTGCTGTTCTCAAATGCGTTTTGACCAGTGATTTCCTTTAAGGGCTTAGCAATAATTCTACTTTAAAAAGAAATCTCTGCATTCTGGCAAGTGAGTGCACGATCTGCAGAACTTTCTCATTTAAAGAATAAAATTAATTTTAAGATTGAGATTAACAGCAAAATGGGGATTAAATCTAGAAAAGGGACGTTCAATAAGGACCTATGGGCCTAATTAATGAGAGCAAGTGTTTTTTCTGAACTTTTTCAAGATATTTACATGGAAATTGGAGGACATGTAGATGGTTGTATACTGAATGGAAAAATTGGTAAATTATGCAAATGGAGGTCAGGATGTCATTCCAATGGTATAGCTGCCACAGTCCCACCAAAAGGCGCACAAACAAGTCCCACATCGCCTGCACAGCTGCCGCGACACTGCTGGGCAGCGCCACCCGAACACTGTTCCATGGACCCACAAAGCAAGCACCGCTGCAGAGTGCTGGTATGTCCCAAACCGCCTGCGCAGATGCTGTGACTCCACCGAGCAACATCGCACAAAAGCACCACCACACAGTGCTGGACAAGCCCCATGTTAAACGAGCAACAAGCTTGCTGCAGTCCATAGCGAGGAGCACCGGTATCACCCACGGTGAACTGACACCCAAAACTGGTGGACAAGACACCCGAACAAAAAAAAATAAACCTCAAACTACACACAACAAACAGGGGGGATAAAATGAAACTCTCCAGTGAGAGGTGGCAGCCAGAATGCACACAGCATACAGAAACACAAATATATATTTTAATTAAGTCAGTAAAGCTATAAAAACTCTTCAGTCTCCCATGAATCATAACATTAAAACTAGCAGAGGGAAAATTTTGCCAAATCCTTCATCGGAAATTGAGCGCGAGAACCTCTAAAGGCTATCTGATATGGACTAGTAATCCAGTGGGAAATTGACTGGGGGGGAGAGACTGAGCGCTTTCCTGTGACTCAAAGAAAAGCGCTGGCGGTTTCCTGATGTCCCACGAGCAGTCTTTACTCTGTTGTACCGACTTCAACCTGCCGTTACTCCCAAAGTACCGAACAGATCTTAACCAGATGCATTTCTCTGGAAAGCAGAGATTATAAGCTTTTTAATGATGGTACTCATGAGAGAAAGTGTTGAAGAGTTAATCACTGATCAATTTGGAAACTTGGGTGAGCATCTGCATGCACAACTTTTACACCACGGCCAGCAAGCGTCTGATACAACTAATAGAACATAACTTTTTATTATATTCCACAGGAGAAGACACTCAGCGTGAAAAATGGACAGTAATGCTGAAGACCCCGCCCGTCCTGAAACTCCTGATTGGCCCGTTACTGTTGGCTGAAATGGTGAACTTGCTTCTGAAGCTAAACTTATTCTGTAGTCTCGGACCACAAAAAGCTCCTGC
This sequence comes from Neoarius graeffei, assembly GCF_027579695.1. NCBI lineage: Eukaryota > Metazoa > Chordata > Actinopteri > Siluriformes > Ariidae > Neoarius > Neoarius graeffei. Next base: position 2,034,775 of record NC_083574.1, on the reverse strand, counting down.
ACTAATCATGAACTTTTGTTCAGGGATGAAGTCCTCACTGAATCAAACATTCCTATATACTTTTTGACAACATGGCGTCCATATTTGTATTAATAATGACTATAACTTCAACCTGTTGATCCATTGTCGCTTTGTGGTATCAATAAAGAAAAGATGAGCAGAAATGTGTGCGCACTCTTTATAGGACTGAGATCCTAACACAAATGAGGGATGAAATGTGAGCTCAGAGCTTTGAATTAGCTTGCACTAACTTTAAGACTCAGTCAAGGTTCTTATTCACGGAGCCTGAGGTGGATAGTTTTTAGTATAAATACACAGGTGGTTTTTATTTTTATGAAGTCACTTATTTAAAACTTTAAAAGCAGCGCGTAAGTGTAATACAGTTGCGGCATGGACTTGTCACTTAACACCAAGTCATAAAAAATACTGTTTTGGAGTCAATTTCCACTGTACTTTTGACGAGTTTTTAGACCAAACTTGAGGGTCTTTTTAGTGGCTTTAGAAACAGCCTTTTCTTTCGTCCTTTGTAATTCTCCCTCACTTCTGGTGATGAAGTGATTGGCTGCCATTTTGCCAAGTCGTTCAGTGAGATCAAGAAATGGTTGGAATTTCTCGATCAACGTGCAGTGTTTCCTATAATCACCTCTGTATTTATACTTGAACCCTAATTTTGAAAGTGAGTGGGGATCGGTATCACTTTTTTTTATTTTGCGTTTACTTTTGTAATGTAGGAGTTGAGTGTTCAGTCTCAATTAAACTAGTTCTGGTGACCAATTTCCATCAGAAGTCTAATCTATTTAGTACATTTAGACTTGAGCTCCATGCCATTAAAGTGTCATGTGACCACTGATGTGAATCATGTGGTGGCCTTTTTAATTAATGGAAAATCCTCTTTTTAAAAAAAAAAAATTCAGATGTACGGTTATGGGGGGGGGGAATGATCAATTCAGGGTGGTAACAGTAACTCTGCTTCATGTCAGGTCTCATAACACTACCCTGCTGTTGGTTATTTTCCTATAACACCACTGTGTGTATTCATTTTGTTTACGAGAGCAGAGCTTGCAGTAGAGCTGCAAACGTTTTGAAAGCGGATATTACTCCCTGCAGGATGTTGCTGTAATTCAGCACTGGTGTAATTCTTCTTGGTGCAATTTTACTTGAATGTGTGTCTGCTCTAATTATAGGCAGTGTCATGAAACACAATCTGATTATTCAAGTCTGAAGGAGTAATAAAGGTTTTTTTTTTTTTTTTTTTAAATTTACACATACTGCCTTCCTGTTTACTGGAGCCTTTCCACAGCTGGAGTGTGGAACATCTCATCTCATTATCTCTAGCCGCTTTATCCTTCTACAGGGTCGCAGGCGAGCTGGATCCTATCCCAGCTGACTACGGGCGAAAGGCGGGGTACACCCTGGACAAGTTGCCAGGTCATCACAGGGCTGACACATAGACACAGACAACCATTCACACTCACATTCACACCTACGCTCAATTTAGAGTCACCAGTTAACCTAACCTGCATGTCTTTGGACTGTGGGGGAAACCGGAGCACCCGGAGGAAACCCACGTGGACACGGGGAGAACATGCAAACTCCACACAGAAAGGCCCTCGCCGGCCCCGGGGCTCGAACCCAGGACCTTCTTGCTGTGAGGCGACAGCGCTAACCACTACACCACCGTGCCGCCCTGAGTGTGGAACATGAATCCACAAAGACCCAGTGTTAAATGACAGCAGAGTATCTACTGTAGAATCTCTAATGAGAAGAGTCAGCAGATTTAGGGATTTGCATGAAACATCCTTGGAGTAACTTCAGCATATTGCACTAAAGTATTTAGAGCCCTTAAGATTCAGTGAAGAAACTGACAGTTTCCTGTTGGATCTAGAATCCCGAATTATCCCAAGAACCACTTTAAGTGTGCGATACAAACTCTGAATAACTGCTCATGGTTTTCTTAAGGGTGACTTCAGCACTTCTTGAAAGATTAATTTACAATCCCAATTCCAAAAAAGTTGGGACAAAGTACAAATTGTAAATAAAAATAGAATGCAATGATGTGGAAGTTTCAAAACTCCATATTTTATTCAGAATGGAACATAGATGACATGTATCAAATGTATAATTTAAAGAGAAAAATTAGGTTTTTTTTTTTTTTTTTCAAATTTCATGACGACAAATCTCAAAAGTTGGGACAAGGCCATGTTTCCCACTGTGAGACATCCCCTTTTCTCTTTACAACAGTCTGTAAACGTCTGGGGACTGAGGAGACAAGTTGCTCAAGTTTAGGGATAGGAATCAGTGGCAGCTCCTGAATTTTTTTTTCGGGGGGGGCAATTTTCCCCCGTCACGTCTACACAGACCATAAATGTCCACAGGACTGAAGTAAATTGACCTGGGTAGCAAATCAATTGGCCGCACTTGTTTTTGCCTGGTAAATTCAGATATCAATATAGACTATCTCTTCTCTCCACTAGGTGGCAACACTGAACAAGTTAAAGGTGGCAAACTAATGGCCCTTTTCCACTACCCTTTATCAGCTCACTTCAGCACGATTCAGCTCGCTTCAGCCCTGCTTAGCACCCAAAACTCGCACGGTTTTGGAGTAGGGCTGAAGCGTGCCGAGCCGAGTGGGGCTAGGGGTGTGAGCAGACACTCCCCTGTGCACTGATTGGTGAGGAGGAGTGTCCTCACACGCCCACACACGCCCCGCGAGCACGCTGGGATCTGTAAACCCGGAAGAATTACGAATTGCGAGAATTTCTGAAGCCTTATGCGCCTCGCCTCATCTATACGCTCTTGCCAGTAGCTGTTGGCGTTGTCAGTGACAGCAAGCCACAGCACCAAGACCAGCAACACTAATGATTCCATGTCCTCCATGTTTGTTTACTATCCGGGTCGTGAGACTACCGCTTAAAAGCTCACTGATGTCACTGTTTGCGCCGCCTAATGACATCACGTGACGTCCACCCACTTTCGCTAACTCCACCCAATGTGTCCACCCACTTCCAGCCAGCACGGTTCAGCGTGGTTGTAGTCGAAATGCAACTCCAACAGCCCCACTCAGCGCGGCATGGCTCAGCCCAACTCAGCCTCGTTGGTAGTGGAAAAGCGGCATAAGGTAGCCTAGTAAACTAGACCCACCCGCCTAGCGGCCAAAAATATTTTTGCCTACGAGTGGCAAATATTCACATTTAGTCTGGCTTGCCAGGCTAAAACTAAGGAAGACTCATTGTGAAGCCTTCAAAGCAAAACATCTGCCATCACAATCAATTAATATTACATTACTCATTTATTTTTTCATATTTTTCCAGTATTCTATAATAAGTAGACACAAATTCTTAATTATAAACATATTCTAATTTCTTCAATTCTAAAGAATGCAATTAAAGTGGCAGGATATAAATACAAAAGTGTTTAAGTTTTGAAAAAGATGAAGAAAAGCATAACCATCAAACAAACATGTGCAGCTTAATTATGTTTTTTTAAATATGGAATTGCACCATTTTTACAACAAATAATAATTCTAAATAAATTCTGCAGGTTTTTTTCCCAAGAATTCCTCCAGAAAGCCATGCCTTAAAAGGAAATTTAAAGTATTACAAGCATGTCAATGAACACAAAAGCCTTTAGTTATTTAGCTATATACACACAAGGTTACACAAGGTTTTGTAGTCAGTGCAACTTGGCTTAACAAGTTGGAAAAAAGGTAAGGTGCTGCTGGCTCCAATGAACACACATACTGTACAATATATAAAAACTGAAAATATGCTTAATTTACACCAAGTCAGAGAGAACTTGAGGCTACTGAAATATTCCAAGCATGGCAATGTTAAACTGCCATTGGTAAAACAACTGCCATTGGTAACACACACACACACACACAAAACCTTTTGCCTAGTAAATTCAAATATCAGATATCACTGTACCGTCTGCTGTGCTACTTCCAGGGTGGAAGAGAACGCAAGGGTAGCAAAAACGAGCATTGACTACATCACAGCCAGCTAGCCAAGTTTTCCGGTGGTACCAGTTCTTGTTAAAACCTCTTGAGTAGGTCTTCTCACCCTTCGTAGACACTTGCTTGATGTTTAAATTCGGTCTAGGAGGTCCTAGCTGTTTGATTGCCGTTTTCTCCTCACTGGTACGACGACTAAAGGGAACTTCTTTCAGAGTCGCTATCGTATTGTTGCACTCAACACTCGCCATCTTCATAGAATGTTCACACATTTCCCGCACAAGTTGCGTTTTCCAGCCCAAAATTATGTTCAAAACCTGCCAAAATGCACTTAAAACTGCCCAATCTGGCAACACTTGCGCAGTGCAACAGGCGTATGACGTAAGCACGCTGCTTGTGCGAGCACATAAAACCTAATAGAAAATGCATTGGGAGCATGATTTTCGAAAAAAACGTAAGTACCATTACTGTCAATGGGAGATTTTGGGGCAAATCTGAACCTGACAGAAATCGCACCAAAAGGGCGTGGCTACACCAGGCGCGACCTTAGCCTGATTGGACAATGACATTACTGTTGCTGTGGTAGTAGGAGTAGATAAAAAAAAAATCTCCCTCCCTGTTTGGGAGTGCGTCGCCCAAATCACCCCTATTAACGAGCCGCCAGTGATAGGAATGTTAACCCATTCTTGTCTAATGTAGGATTCTAGTTGCTCAACTGTCTTAGGTCTTTTTTGTCGTATCTTCCGTTTTATGATGCGCCAAATGTTTTCCATGGGTGAAAGATCTGGACTGCAGGCTGGCCAGTTCAGTACCCGGACCCTTCTACGCAGCCATGATGCTGTAATTGATGCAGTATGTGGTTTGGCATTGTCATGTTGGAAAATGCAAGGTCTTCCCTGAAAGAGACGTCGTCTGGATGGGAGCATATGTTGCTCTAGAACCTGGATATACCTTTCAGCATTGATGGTGTCTTTCCAGATGTGTAAGCTGCCCATGCCACACGCACTAATGCAACCCCATACCATCAGAGATGCAGGCTTCTGAACTGAGCGCTGATAACAACTTGGGTCGTCCTTCTCCTCTTTAGTCCGAATGACACGGCGTCCCTGATTTCCATAAAGAACTTCAAATTTTGATTCGTCTGACCACAGAACAGTTTTCCACTTTGCCACAGTCCATTTTAAATGAGCCTTGGCCCAGAGAAGACGTCTGCGCTTCTGGATCGTGTTTAGATACGGCTTCTTCTTTGAACTATAGAGTTTTAGCTGGCAACGGCGGACGGCACGGTGAATTGTGTTCACAGATAATGTTCTCTGGAAATATTCCTGAGCCCATTTTGTGATTTCCAATACAGAAGCATGCCTGTATGTGATGCAGTGCCGTCTAAGGGCCCGAAGATCACGGGCACCCAGTATGGTTTTCCGGCCTTGACCCTTACGCACAGAGATTCTTCCAGATTCTCTGAATCTTTTGATGATATTATGCACTGTAGATGATGATATGTTCAAACTCTTTGCAATTTTACACTGTCGAACTCCTTTCTGATATTGCTCCACTATTTGTCGGCGCAGAATTAGGGGGATTGGTGATCCTCTTCCCATCTTTACTTCCGAGAGCCGCTGCCACTCCAAGATGTTCTTTTTATACCCAGTCATGTTAATGACCTATTGCCAATTGACCTAATGAGTTGCAATTTGGTCCTCCAGCTGTTCCTTTTTTGTACCTTTAACTTTTCCAGCCTCTTATTGCCCCTGTCCCAACTTTTTTGAGATGTGTTGCTGTCATGAAATTTCAAATGAGCCAATATTTGGCATGAAATTTCAAAATGTCTCACTTTCGACATTTGATATGTTGTCTATGTTCTATTGTGAATACAATATCAGTTTTTGAGATTTGTAAATTATTGCATTCCATTTTTATTTACAATTTGTACTTTGTCCCAACTTTTTTGGAATCTGGTTTGTAATACCAAAGGGGTCTTGGCTTCCACTAGGAGTTCTTCCTTTCTAATAAACACTCAGCTGTAGAGGTCGATGTTCTTTAAGAGTTCTCTGTAATGGTAAAAGGGTTTAGTTTGTTCTGTGGTGTGGCAACAGTTACAGAATTGTGTTTAAGGTTCTTAGCTTGCTAAAAGGGTTCTACCTTCAAACAGTTTCTTCTCAGGAAAAGGCCTTTTTAAAATGTTTCTCTAGAGGAATAAACAAAGGATTTAAAATCTGACAGTTGATGGTGCCAAATCTTACACACAGACACTATATGAATATTTTAAATCAGAAGTTGATATTTAATGAAAATATAATGCAGAGTTCAGTAGCTGGGGAAGAAGTGGGTTTGTGGTGTGTTTTGTAAGATGAGTGCTTGCATAAATTGGTGATATTTACATTGTCCACTTCATTAAGAATACATGCAATTCAATCAAGCAGATCAAGAGCTTCAGTTGATGTTCTGTGCCATGGTTGTTGGTGGTTTGAGTATTTCAGAAACTGTAGATCCTCCACTGGGATTTTCACACATGTTCTAGAGTTTACACAGAATGATGTGAAAAAACATCCAGTGTTCTGCAGGCATCTTGTCGAGGAGAGAAGTTCAGAGGAGAACAGCCAGACTGGCTTTGAGCTGACAGGAAGGCGACAGTGATGCAAATAACCACTCTGTACGACTGCGGTGAACACAGAAGCAGCCGGACACATCAGCACTTGAGGAGGGTGAGCTGCACCAGCAGAAGACCACATCGGGTTCCACTCCTGCCAGCCAAGACCAAGGATCTGACCCAAAGTGCCCTTCTGATTTACCATCATGCACTGTGTATGGGTATATTTCTGTTAATTCAGAATGTATTAAAACACTGCTATAATCTATAATGCATAGCAGTAATGAGTAAACACAATACACACAATTTAAAAAAAGGTTTCTCATATAATTCTTAGGCGGCACGGTGGTGTAGTGGTTAGCGCTGTCGCCTCACAGCAAGAAGGTCCTGGGTTCGAGCCCCGGGGCCGGCGAGGGCCTTTCTGTGCGGAGTTTGCATGTTCTCCCCGTGTCCGTGTGGGTTTCCTCCGGGTGCTCCGGTTTCCCCCACAGTCCAAAGACATGCAGGTTAGGTTAACTGGTGACTCTAAATTGAGCGTAGGTGTGAATGTGAGTGTGAATGGTTGTCTGTGTCTATGTGTCAGCCCTGTGATGACCTGGCGACTTGTCCAGGGTGAACCCCACCTTTCGCCCGTAGTCAGCTGGGATAGGATCCAGCTCGCCTGCGACCCTGTAGAACAGGATAAAGCGGCTAGAGATAATGTGATGAGATATAATTCTTAAATATGATATTTTTTTTAATGGTACATAATTGTTAATTGCTATTCATTGAAAAGATCCGTCACGTGGACAGACAAGAGGATGAGCCAATCACAGACTCGGAATGGGCGTGCCTTGGTGTGTGGCCACGCCCCGGTGTCTGGGTCGGGGTGGGGCTGTGTGGAGGTGGCGCGCGCACACCTGGGCTGAGGAGGCAGAGCAGTGGAGTGTCCCTCAGAGCTGGAGAATACTTTACAGACTGACAGACAGAAAGAGTTTTATTATTTTAGTAAAAGTCTGTAAATACGGTGGTTTGTTTTCTCTGAGCTTCATCAGTTCAGCTGTTGCTTCATCTCAGTATTTACAGGTAAAAATCTGCCGCCTCGAGCTACAGCTAGCTAGCATCCGGGGCTAACGGCTAATTTATTGAGCTACTTTCATGCTAATTCTCACTAAGGACACGATTTAACATTTTAATTAACACTTTAATTCAAATGAAGAGATGAAAACGGGATGATGAAGGTGATTTGGTTGTTATTTTGAGCCGAAAGTTAAACCGCATTAGCAGGTAATAATTAGCATTAGCATTTTTCTTCTTCTTTGGTCCGTCAGTGTTTCCGGTGATTGATGAGCTGTGATTTAAAATTATTTTTTTTCTATTTTAAAAAGCTGTTATATAGATGTTAGTTGCCTAAAAACTAAACAGGTTTTAATTTCAAAACAACTTCCGGGTAATAAAATAAAAGTTTTTAATGTATATAAATTTAATAAAATAAAGGTCATAGATTACTGACATGCTGAACATTTTTCAGATAAATATTGATCTTATTTATTTACTGACTTACACTGTCATTTTATCAAACTACTCCAGTTTACCATTACAGCAAAATTTTAACATTGGATTCTTCAAATATAATTTTTTGTTCAATTAACGTACACAAAAATGGACAAAAAGTACTGTGATGCTGGATGCATGTTTCTGGAATATTTGTGGAGGGAAAACTTAAGTATTTACAGCTATTATTATTATTATTATAGTTAACGACAGGTTTATATAACTGCGCTGACTGTAATGCATTCTGGTTTCCATAGTCACAGCTCATCCTCAGGGACTCATACAGTGGACGCTGTATTTAACCTTTATGGAAGGCGTCGTCACTGTCCGTGCTTTCTACATAATTTAAAACACTTTTAATGATTACAGCTCATTTTTCAGCAATGATTTTGATGTTGGGATTAAAATACTCAATGTGGGTTTGACTTGGTGGCGGATTTTCAGATCTCAGAATGTCGGAACTCAGAAAGCTCAGGATCAGACAATAAATCTTTGAGTGGTTGTTGAAAGCGTGTTAAGTGACGGTGTGTGAGATGATGGCACGTCAGCTGTTAACTGAGTGAGTCATTCAGGCAGAGAGATGGCGAGGCAGTGATAAAAACAAGGGAAATCCCTTTTCTTTTGAGGGAAATATGATGGAAAGAACAGCGTTAAAGTGTAACCTAGAGCACAGGTGTTTATTCTCATCAGGTGTGTATCTGATCCTGTCTAGACACACTGTAAATACAGATTACTAACAGATCCAGAGTGTGGATACATCATCTCCAACTCCCATCGCTTCTGCACCTTTAGGAAAGGGAGGGAGGGGGAGAGGGACTTTGAGTAATCCCTGATCCTTTATGAGTACTCATCACAGTAATCTATGATCTGCCTCGACTCGTTATTTACTTTACTCATCTGTTACAGGAAGAGAGAGAAGGTGGGAGAGATGGAGAGACACTCAGTATTTTTAGGTGTTATCAGTAACTTGTGTAATAGAGTAATAATTGTAGTGTGTGTCAGTAGTAAACCCCTGTGTGTTCCGTTGTAGTAAAATAATCAGCGACAGTGTGGTGTGATGAAGTGCAGTTACTGTTCACACACTGAAGCTGATTGTTTTCCTCTAACTGCGTGTCCCCAAGTGTTTTACTCCACTTCTACCTCAACTTACCAAAAATTAGTTTTTAAAACGTATTAAACAACACGTCATACTTTTTATCCATTTATAGTTACATTTCATATTGGATCGGAAAACTTACTGCTGCTTTTCCTCTGACACTGGAGACTCCTTTCATAAAAGTTAAATAAACGTCTCATTACAGAAAACTTCCTGTGTCTGTTGTACACGCCCCGTGAATGAGCTGTTACTATAGAAACGAATAGTTAAACAACGCTGTTAAATAATGCTTATTAAACGGTGGTCCTCAATTACAGATGTTAGTTTATAACTATGAACGCTATAAATAAACCAACTTGTTAATGAAGCTAAAAATGCTTCAGAAAGGTTTTAAAGTGAAAAGTTTAGGAATGAAGTTGTTTGTGAATCAGCTCGGCATGTGAGGGGTTAACGAGTCCATCCTGAACCACAGAGAGCTGACGGTGTGCCATGAAAAGACTTTTATTTGAACTAAATTTGCACACAAACTTAAAGGGACGGACGTGTGTGTGTGAGAAGCAGATGACACTACACACAGATGTGCTTTGTCCTTTATACAAGTCTCACAGAAGAATCGACGCACAGGGTGCAGGTTTTTTTTTTTTTTTTTTAAATGAACACGAAGAATAACAATAAACACTGTTCTCAAAGTAAACCATCGGTGTTCTGTGTGTTTGAACAGAACCGTGCTGTTCTCCACCAGAATGGTTCTGTAATCAGGTGCGAACACACTCCGTGTTCTTGATCTGCTTCTGAGTGACCAAATGATTCGACTCTGAATCGACTCACCTGGAGGAAGTGAATCAAATGTGTGTTTTTGGATTGTGGTGTTTTGATTTGTAGAATTATTTTATTTTTTTGGGCAAGTCAAACAGCTGTAGAATTGCAGTGTGTTCAGAACGTCTGGACAAACAAAACAAGAAAATACACAACACTGTAGACACAAAATGTGTTAATGTAGTTGTTTAGGCCATCCTTAAAAAAAAAATCCGTTTCCTGTCCACCGGGTGAGCAAAAAAAAATTTCAGTAGGGAGGGAGGGATTTTTTTTTTAAATGGATGGATAAGAAATTGCAATGCTGTGTTTTTTTTTTTTTTTTTTTCTTTCAGTACTTTTTTATTACAAAAGCAGACACATTTAATAAAATGACAGTTTAATCAACTGAAACTTGTACAAAAACTAAGTTAGCATTTTAAATGCTGACTGCAACATTTGCAAAACTTTTACAAAGGTACTTAAAATGTCCGACACACAGACTTTTTGTAGTTCTAAATCGACCGTTAGGCCTGGTTCGGATGAAATTACACTATTAAAATGATCACTGAATGATTTGTTTTTCTGAATCTTTACTATTTTGTTGTTCACTAGAATACCATTTTGCGATTTCACACTTAAGCAAATGTTTGAAAACTCCAGATCTCCTTCCTTCATGGTGGCTGCCATTTTTTTGTGCCGCACGGCGCATGCGCAGAGCTGATTTGACAGGGCTTTCCACAAGCGCCGGCTGCCGGCCATACAGCCGACTACACAATTAAGTCCAGCTGGCTACTTTAATGACTATTATTTTTGTAGCCCACAGGCTCTAAATATTAATTTTCGATTTTAATAAAATTAAATGTTTATCTAACGGACTGACAATGTCAAACTGAACCGCACTCATTTAAGTTGTGATTCGCGCTGTTTGTACCGATAATAACCACAAATTCCCCGCCGACTTCGTTGATCAAGGGAGAGTAACTCATCCGCGGCCCCGACATGCGGTGTGCGCGCGCACTCGGCGGAGGCAGTAGTGTGTCGGGGCCGTTGGAGGCGACATCGGAGGGAACAGAAGCAGAGATGACGCTTATTTTGTCTCCAGTAAACCAGTCTTCTCTCGTTCAATTACGTGCTGGCATCAAGACACCGTTGGTTGTAAATGAAACCAAACTGAATCGTTGGAATGTATTTTCATACACAAATGGAGAAATGTTGGCTGAGTGTTTGTGTAGCCCCACTGCAGACCGTTGTCGTTGTTAATTCATAGCATGCTCAGCTGCGTGAATGTGTCATGCACCGAAAATAAGAGATTTACAAGCCAGGAACGCCTCATGATGCAATACGCAAGAAAAGAAAGATGATTTACTGCCATTTTACTTTGTATTTGAGTAAAGTGAATAAATAAATGGTCTGTGGAAAATACATTTAATCCTGGGAACTGCGTGCACAGGAGTTTATTATTAGTGATGCAGTGCTATGCTTTGCAAACTATTGACTCCCATATAGGGAGCAAAGCACAGCAAACTCTTGTTCTTCCGTTTTTCATCTTCTGTACAAATTTTGATTTCGAATAACCCAATAACCGTACATCGCACACAGACAAACAATACATCAAAACGTGCGGCTCGATCAGACTCGCTATGCTATTACTTTGTTCAGCATTCTATGATTTTTTTCGCGACATAGTCGCGACAAAAATCACACAATTTCCCCATTCATTTTCTATGGAATTAATTGAAAAAAATCGCACATTTTCAATGTTTTTCAAACATCCGCTGCTCTGGCATGCTTTCACCTAGACATGATTCAAACTTTAAAACGTAGACAAACTTCTCCTGTGTGGATTTGGCGTTCAACTTTTTTGCTAGGTTCTATACTTTTGGATCAGTCACAGATCAAACACCATGATCAGTTCTGGAGAAATTCCGGCTTTATAATGGGTGTCTATGGCGTTACACTTCAGTGGAGCTCGTTAAGTTAGAGTCTAGAGCTTGAAAAAGTAGCTCAAACTTTCTCATTTAAACTGTGTTTTCAGCCACAAATTTCACTCTACACACAATTTTCTCAAAAGTTGTAGTCACACTTGTCTTGATTCACACAATGTGTCTACCTGAGTGATAGGATTTACAGTTTTTGAATGAGAAGCCTGAAAGTTAGGAGAGGACAGGTGCGCTGCCCCATAGACTCCCATTATAAACCTGGCAGCGCTCTGACTGCAAAATCAGAAAAATCACTTGTTTAACTCGCTCTAGTGGCCACATTTTTTACACTAGGGACAAAAAATTACATCAATGTGTTCATGGGAGCCTTGTAGCGCTCAGTGTGCAAGAATTTTGTGAATAGCTCCTTTCGTTTCCGTGTAAATCGCCGTTGTTCAAGGAGAGGAAACTCTGAGAAAAAGCGCTCTTTGCTTGTCATATTGTCTCTTCCCTGCACCTGAGCACCGTTACCAAGGCGACGAGCTCCACAGGGAGCAGAGAGGGGTGGGGCTGCACTCAGGGAGCAGAGAGGGGCGGGGCTGCTCGCTCTCTCTCTCTCTCTCTCTCTCTCTCTCTCTCTCTCTCTCACACACACAGGCTCAGAGCATCGGAGCCTCATAGCCTGCGTGCGCTGCAGCACTCTCACCATTTCCCACAGGGGGATTGTCGGCTCTAGTTTTGTGTTTACTCCCCCGGCGGCTACTTATTTGTCATGGCTGGCTAGTATGAGCCTTAGTGGAAAGCCCTGGGAATGCGTAAATGTCAAGTTCGATTTTAGATTTACGAACCCGAAAAAAATGTCGAAAAACCGGCATTAAAAAAAAATTTCCCCCGCACAAACAGCACTCACCCGGCCGGTGGACCGGAAACAGAACATTTTTTAATAATGGCCTTATATAAATATCTCATCATTTATTTCGAGCCAGCGCTGTGTAATAGGAGTTATACACTTCCTGGCCACTTTATTAGGAACTTGTTGCTTCTCAGATTCCTGTTCTTGGCTGCAGGAGTGGAATCCAGCGTGGTGTTCTGTTGTCGCTGAGATGCTTTTCTGCTCACAACGGTTGTAAAGTGTGATTTATATGAGTTACTTTATCCTTCCTGGCAAAAATCTCAAACTGCTCAATCTGTCCATGTTCTGATCTCTGACCCTCTCTTATCAACAAGGCGTTTGTTTCCACCCACAGAACTGTTGCTCACTCACTGTGTTTTTTGTTTTCCGCACCATTCTGTGTAAACTCTAGAGACTGTTGTGTGTAAAAACCCCAGGAGATCAGCAGCTTCTGAAATACTCAAACCAGTCCATCTGGCTCAAACCAACACCCATACCACAGTGAAAGAAAGTCACAAGTTGAGATCATAATTTTGATTTGATGCTGACTAGAGAACTTCATCAAACACAACAGCAGGTGGATGTATGGGTGTTCCTAATAAAGTGACCAGGGAGTGTAATAATTGATGGTATTATACCACACACACAGCAGCCATTTAGTGTAACTGCACTTAAAATCAAGTGCAAACCCCTGGACCTAACACCCTCTCGGTGTCTTTTAGAATGGGCATGAACACAGAGAAGAAGGACCGGTGTGGGACGGTGTGCCTGAAATACCTCCTGTTCGTGTTTAACTTCCTGTTTTGGGTAAGTCTAAGTGTGTGTGGGTTTTATTTCCTATAACATTATATGTATTTTATGAAGTATTGTCCATGTGAAGGTACAGATGTCAGAAGGTTAACTGATCCGAGCTGGTGAAGTTCACGCAGGAAAAAATACTCATTAATGTTCACGGTGTTCATCAGCGTTTAAACCATGGAATGAATAATCTGTGTTAAAGGAAGTGAGTCACTGCTTGCGTTTTGTGGTGCTGTTTCAGCAGCGATGTGATTGAGCCCGCCCCCATTTCCATCCATGTACACAAAGCACCGCCCCCTAAAATGTACAGTGTTTCAACTTGAAGTAAACTGTCATGACATCACTTTCAGGGGTGATAGCGTTCCGGCGCGGCGTGCCGGAACGCCATCACCCCTGCACTTTCCAACATTTAACTATTTCAGAGCTGAGTAGCGTCTTTATGAACATGCAGTTCTTCTGGGGGCGTGGCTATAAAGTGATTGACAAGTGACCAATCCAAATACAGTGGTGCTTGAAAGTTTGTGAACCCTTTAGAAGTTTCTATATTTCTGCATAAATATGACCTAAAACATCATCAGATTTTCACACAAGTCCTAAAAGTAGATAAAGAGAACCCAGTTAAACAAATGAGACAAAAATATTATACTTGGTCATTTATTTATTGAGGAAAATGATCCAGTATTACATATCTGTGAGTGGCAAAAGTATGTGACCCTTTGCTTTCAGTATCTGGTGTGACCCCCTTGTGCAGCAATAACTGCAACTAAACGTTTGCGGTAACTGTTGATCAGTCCTGCACACCGACTTGGAGGAATTTTAGCCCGTTCCTCCGTACAGAACAGCTTCAACTCTGGGATGTTGGTGGGTTTCCTCACATGAACTGCTCGCTTCAGGTCCTTCCACAACATTTCCATTGGATTAAGGTCAGGACTTTGACTTGGCCATTCCAGAACATTCACTTTATTCTTCTTTAACCATTCTTTGGTAGAACGACTTGTGTGCTTAGGGTTGTTGTCTTGCTGCATGACCCACCTTCTCTTGAGATTCAGTTCATGGACAGATGTCCTGACATTTTCCTTTAGAATTCGCTGGTATAATTCAGAATTCATTCTTCCAGCAATGATGGCAAGCCGTCCTGGCCCAGATGCAGCAAAACAGGCCCAAACCATGATACTACCACCACCATGTTTCACAGATGGGATAAGGTTCTTATGCTGGAATGCAGTGTTTTCCTTTTTCCAAACATAATGATTAGATAGAACTTTATTGATCCCTTTGGGCGGGTTCCCTCAGGGAAATTAAAATATGTTCTAAAATATTGTTTCTCATTTAAACCAGAAAGTTCTATTTTGGTCTCATCTGTCCACAAAACATTTTTCCAATAGCCTTCTGCCTTGTCCACGTGATCTTTAGCAAACTGCAGACGAGCAGCAATGTTCTTTTTGGAGAGCAGTGGCTTTCTCCTTGCAACCCTGCCATGCACACCATTGTTGTTCAGTGTTCTCCTGATGGTGGACTCATGAACATCAACATTAGCCAATGTGAGAGAGGCCTTCAGTTGCTTAGAAGTTACCCTGGGGTCCTTTGTGACCTCGCTGACTATTACACGCCTTGCTCTTGGAGTGATCTTTGTTGGTCGACCACTCCTGGGGAGGGTAACAATGGTCTTGAATTTCCTCCATTTGTACACAATCTGTCTGACTGTGGATTGGTGGAGTCCAAACTCTTTAGAGATGGTTTTGTAACCTTTTCCAGCCTGATGAGCATCGACAACGCTTTTTCTGAGGGCCTCAAAAATCTCCTTTGTTGGTGCCATGATACACTTCCACAAACACGTGTTGTGAAGGTCAGACTTTGATAGATCCCTGTTCTTTAAATAAAACAGGGTGCCCACTCACACCTGATTGTCATCCCATTGATTGAAAACACCTGACTCTAATTTCACCTTCAAATTAACTGCTAATCCTAGAGGTTCACATACTTTTGCCACTCAGATATGTAATACTGGATCATTTTCCTCAATAAATAAATGACCGAGTATAATAATTTTGTCTCATTTGTTTAACTGGGTTCTCTTTATCTACTTTTAGGACTTGTGTGAAAATCTGATGATGTTTTAGGTCATATTTATGCAGAAATATAGAAAATTCTAAAGGGTTCACAAACTTTCAAGCACCACTGTACAATCATTTCTGTATATGGAAGGCAGGTTTGTAAACTGCTACATTCTGAGACAAAGACGATGGCTTTAACTTTATTATTATCCAATTTTCCATATTATTTTGCAAGAAAGAAAATAAATATTGACTCTTACACCTCACACGCTTTTTGTTGTGATTGTAACCTTGGTGCGAAACGAGGACAAGTGCATAACTTCGGCTCAAGACCACGTGTAACCATGTCATGTGTCCAGTTTGGGATCCTTATAAAGAGATCGTTCGGAATCTACGGTACGCTCAGAAAGGAATTCATTCGGATTGGTGGAAAATCTTTGCATTTAATCGCAGCATCATTTTTTTTTCCTCATCTAGACTTGGCCCTGACCTTAACTGGCTTAAGTCAAGTTTATTTGTATCGCGCTTTTAACAATAAACATTGTCGCAAAGCAGCTTTACAGAATTTGAACGACTTAAACCATGAGCTAATTTTATCCCTAATCTATCCCCAATGATGAAGCCTGTGGCGACAGTAGCAAGGAAAAACTCCCTCAGACGACATGAGGAAGAAACCTCGAGAGGAACCAGACTCAAAAGGGAACCCATCCTCATTTGGGCAACAACAGACAGCCTGACTATAATATTAACAGCTTTAACATGAAGTCAGTTTCGTTGATGTTATAAACTCTTCACTGATGGAAACTTGAGTGCAAAACTGTTCATGACAACTGCAGTCCTAAAGTTAGCAAGTCAGCTGTAGTCCTCAGACATAAAAGCATTACTGTAAGAGTCCAGAGCGTCCTCCAGGTGTGACTTTCAACTGTCCTCATGGGGCCGTCCTCCACAGGAGCGATGTGATGAGACTCCAACCAGACACAGGGCACCAGGATGGACCAAGCAGGTCCAAGGGGCAGAAGAGGCCAGCATCTCGATCCCAGGACCGACATGTAACTCAGAGGGACAGATGGGGGGGGGAGAGAGAGAGAGAGAAAGAAAGAAAGAAAACACGTTAGGTATGCCCTTAAAATGACAAGTATTAAATCTGTGTGGTAGGCTCGCAGAGACGAGAGTCTTGACATCAGGCATAACACACAACAATGGCATGTTAATATGGTTAAAAAAAAAAATCATGACCTGCTCTGGCTGGATGCTTGATTGGGTGATGGGAGCACACTCCTCAGCAATGATGAGATGCAGATGGGACCCAAGACAATTCAGTTACATTTCACCGGGTCTGGGACATGCGACAGAATGTCTGACGGACGATTCCCTGCAGGCTACGATAGCCAGTCGAGGTCCCCACCGTCTCCACCAAAAGATTTCCTGTTGACTCCATGTAACTCAGAGGGACAGATTTGGGGGGGGGGGGGGGGAAGAAAACGCAGGTGGTTAGGTATGCCCAATGTCACCTGAATAAGTAGGAACAGTATACATATTGCACTGAGTACAAGCAGGGACTCCGGCAACTAACTATGACAGCATAACTAAAAGGGGAGAGCCAGAAGGTAACACAGGCATGAGGGGCCCCGGGACATAAAGCAGCAGCCACTACACCGTCAACAAACTCGAGTGAGCAAGCGAGTGGGGACTGACAGCATCCATACATCCCAGTTTACCAAAACACTCTGTCTGAGGATCCTCCAGATCTACACCTTTACCTCATAAACACCATTAACACAAGGCTTGACTAAACAGATATGTTTTCAGCCGAGACTTAAATGCTGAGACTTAAGTTGCATTGCATTGACTCCGCCTAGTAATTTCCACCTTGAAACAGATTCGCCCCGAATTGCATATTTGTAGTTGTTAACGTGAACCGTAAAAACAGAGCTGTTCTTTTGCTTGTGTGAAAGACGTTAAAACGTCTATCTGTCCTCCCAGCTAGCAGGGGGCGCCGTGATGGCTGTTGGATTGTGGACGTTGGTGAAGAAGAGTGACTACATCAGCCTGCTGTCCTCCCGGATCTACGCCGTGTCGGCCTACATCCTCTGCCTGTCCGGGGTTACCGTCATGGTAACGGGGGTTCTGGGCTGCTGCGCCACCTTTAAGGAGAAAAGGCGACTGCTGAGAGTGGTGAGACGTGAAGCGCACAGGTCATTAAAGGGGCCGACTCACACCTCCCAGAATGCCGTTTGTTTTTGTTTTGAAATTCCGTGGCTGCGACTCCGTTAGTTTTCTGTACAGTAAACCCTCTGCAGATTCACTGTTAGCAAAAACCAGCTCCAGCGTTTTCTTCATCTTCGTGGAAGTTGAGCTGATGTGTTCTTTCCTTCGTGGCCACCTGTGAGATGGTCGAGACCGGTTCTGGTCCATTACAGCAGGATAAACGAAAGCAGAATGGATCAGGGGAAATAATTTCAAATAGAACAACTTTAACAAAATTTCTTCAATTCATTTTACAGTTTCTGATCCATGGCTTTAGATTTTTGCGGATTGTTTGGATATTCCACGGTTTGAAAAACATGGATGTGAAAATGTCGACTCGTTACTTGTCACGGAGGATTCTGGGAAGGATAAGCCGCCCCTTTAATGTAAAGGTTTCAAAACTTGCATGTTTGTCTCAACTCTTTAATAAGCATGAAATTATTTTTAGGAAACTTTTTTTTTTTTAAGTTAGATTTGTAGTTCCTTGTACAGGTTACGCTGCAGGGTGAACTGCAATGATTGAACGAAATCTTACAAAATTATACATCATGTTACAAAGGTTAATGTTCGAGTTAGGGGTGCGGTTCGAGGGCGTGGCTAAGTTTCAAACCTTTTTGGAAACATCTGAGTTTATTGTAGAATTAGACTGTGTATAGATTTCTCATGGATTGGAATTTTTAATTTGATTTGATGTGAAAATACCCTTTTTTTTTTTTTTTTTTAAATAAGATTTTGAAAAATGCGAACATCTCATTAGCATGAGTAATGAATATAAAGTATAGATGAGTTTTATTTACTGAAATGGCATTATTTGGGAATTTTTTTTTTTATACGTATTAATCTTTTGAATCTGAGAATTTTTGCTCTTGTGTACCAATTTAACGTTAACTAAATATCAGGGAAACAACAGTCAGTGCTTATGTACAAGAACTACAAACAAAAGGAAGGGTTTTGGTTGTTTTTTTTAGAAAATGTGACTGTAAAGTTATTTATTGTGCAGTTCAGTTCACTTTTTTTTTCTTTTTTAATCCATGCTGTGCATGACTCAGGCATGAGAGACTTATGATTTATTTATGTGCATGTGATGAACGTGGATGAAAAACCAGTTTTAAGTGCCTGTACGTATGTGTTAGTGTTGACGCTGTAGCTAAAAATAGTTCTAGCAATATTTTTTAAAAAGCATCAGGATAAATGTGGATTACTGTGAGGATATCATGCACACTTGTTTCTCATTGATGGTACAGATTGTCTCTCTTTATTTCCTTAAAACCTGCTCTGAAAAAAAAATTCTACAGAAAGTCTGCACTCTGCTCAGCTCCGTCTCCACGCTGAGCCACGATCGCTCCTCACTGGTGGAAATGTCAGGTTTGATCAGAGAGCTGTGAAGAAGCACTGTTGTCTTTTATTCGTATAAAATTTTAGAATGATTTCGTTCATGCTGTAAGAACCAACTGAAATACTGATGAGCTGATTAAAATGATGAGCTTCTCGTCCTCTATCCATTTCCAAAACGAGCGGTCTTCACCATCACCTGTCCAGGATTAGCACTGATTACACGCTGGTCATCAGCGAAAACCAAGAAAGCATGGCTGAAGGGAGAACAGTGAGAAGTACAGCTATCTTTATGTTGTGAGATTATGTCCTGATCTGCAGTGAGAGCTTTAATCATGTGTATAATAAACTCTCGTTTACTGTCACGCTCTTGTCTTGAAAAGAAGAAACAATGCCTGGTTTTGTAGATTTAATAACAAAATAAGACAATGGCTCTTTGTTTTTGCTGCATTCTTGTGTGTTGTGCTGAAAGAGGAGACAAAATAGTTAGCAGGAAGGATGGAGGGGGAAAAACGCAGGGAAATGAGCATACGACCATGTGATCATACAACTATATGATCATATAACTATACGGGCCTGTTTTTATTAAATTAATTTGTGTGCCAAAGGGGTTTTCTGCTGTTTATTTTTATTATGGTTTGATTTATTATTTCTTTAAATAGGATTTTTTTTTTTACTTATCTGTACATGTGCATAATGAGAGATATATTAGGGTGCATCAGTTGCCCCCTAAAAATGAAAAGTTCCTCCGATCATGATGCATTTTTGTTTTTATGTTCCTTTTGGTAAGAAAACACACTGGGTGAAATATTTTGACAAAATTCAAAAGTTTAATGGTGGCACCAGGAGCTCAAAGTTATGGAAAAAGCTGCTATTTTATGTATCTGTGAAGACACTCAGTCATCCAGGTACATAGTAAACTGTGGTTGGTAGAAGAGAGCAACTGGACTTGCTTGAAAAGTCTTGAAGACGTTTCGCCTCTCGTCTGAAAGGCTTCCTCAGTTCTGTCTGACTAATAGGGAGTATCCGGTATTTATCCTCTCATGGATCATCATAGAATCCGAATCAGAATGCTGATGGCTGCATTGTAGGTGGCTGATAGATGTCATAGACACCCACCTCTGTTCAGTGATGGTCGTTCCAGGTTGACAAAAATGAACGATCCTCTCTGGCTAAGGTGTCTGCCAGTTTTCTGGAAGTCCTCTCATACTCCCGCACCAGTCGAAGGGATCTCATCCCAAAGTGCGTAGAAACAGATCTGTGAAGATACAGTTTCCAGAAAACTGGCAGACACCTTAGCCAGAGAGGATCGTTCATTTTTGTCAACCTGGAACGACCATCACTGAACAGAGGTGGGTGTCTATGACATCTATCAGCCTCCTACAATGCAGCCATCAGCATTCTGATTCGGATTCTATGATGATCCATGAGAGGATAAATACTGGATACTCCCTATTAGTCAGACAGAACTGAGGAAGCCTTTCAGACGAGAGGCGAAACGTCTTCAAGACTTTTCAAGCAAGTCCAGTTGCTCTCTTCAACCAACCACAGACTGCTATTTTATGACACAATTTCGATCACTTTTCATGAAACATTATGGCACCTTATAGAGTAGACCAAATATCTTAGATACACATTTTTAGTCCGTATTCTAAATATATTATCAAGCACAGTTTGAGTTTTAGCTGTTCATTGAATCATTGTTCAACTACTTTTAAACAATACAAATGTATTATGAATCACATTAATGCTTCTCAATCCCTCGCAAAGGTTCTTAACATGATCTCTGGCTCACAAGAAATCAATAAATGGAGTCCAACATTGTGATTCAAACCTTATGCGAAAACATAAAATAAGCGTTTTTTGGCAAAAAATGAACCTTATGGTGCCACCATTAGACTTCTGAATATGGTCAAAAAATTTTACAGGATGTCTTTATTGGTGAAAAGGAACACCCAAACAAAAATGCATCAGATTTTATGAAAGTGAGGGCAACTGATGCACCCTAACACACGTATAACTTTTTTTCTTCTTTTTTTAAATAAAGCACTCAACATACAGAGAATAAAGTGATTTTTGTTCTGTGTTCTCTGTGGATATGGATAACAGAAAACCCCACAATCAGAAATTTGCTAAAATAGCTGTGTCTTTTAAAATTGTTTATATTAGAAGTTTTTCTCTAGCTCAGTCTTTCTCTCTCTGTGTCTGTCTGTCTCTCTGTGTCTGTCTGTCTCTCTGTGTCTGTCTGTCTCTCTGTGTCTGTCTGTGTGTTTCTACAGTAAACATTAGAAGTGGTCAGGCCCAGACAGGTAGAAATATGTGTCTGTCTGCACGTGTTCTTGCTGGTTCAGACTGATTTACTGTTCAGATGCACAGTGAGGCTTTCATGAGTCTTTGGAAAGCTTCAGAGTTGCTTATCATAAAATTGTCCTGAACTCTGAGATGAGTCAAACACGCAGTGAGGATTTAATCTCGGAATCGTGCACGTTGGTATTCAGACCTGAGACATAACTACAGAAGTTATGTAACCATTACACACACTGGGGCGGAGCTTATCTAAAACCGAGGCTTCAGGGCTGCCAAGTGGCGCAACAGAAGTGTGTTCAGCCCATGATCTTGAGCGTGCCAATTCAGAGGCGTGTCGGTTTACTTGTGTGATATCAGAGACGCATCTTATTCTGCGACTCGAGTGGAGATTTTATTTAAGGATAAAATGATGAATGAACTGAACGTTGCTGTGTACTGCGAGTGAGTGCTTGGTCAGATTATCCTTCACATCATGGGCATGTTTTCTTTCCAATGATTTAACCAAAAAAACCCACTGGCTTTATTTTAGTAATTAACCAAAGTAACTAAAAGCTGAGAGAATCGCCTACGTTCCATGAGCAAGTTATGATTTGATGGCCTTGATTTAGTTTCTCAGAACCTCATTAAGATGTTATTAAAACTTGTTCTTGTGATCGACTTGCTGTCCGTCTCACCTCAGATCAGAGAGCTGTGCGTTTGTATTGATGGACTTGTATTCATTCACTTTTCAGTATTTTGTCCTGCTGCTGTGCATCTTTCTGCTGGAGATCCTGGCTGGAGTTTTGGCGTACATCTACTACCAGAAGGTAAAGTCTAACCTACGACCAGAAGGTAAAGTCTAATCTGCTCTTCAAGATGGCACCATATTCAGATTTTCTAACAGTGACGACAAAACAGCGGAGACATATTTATCACGACTAACAGTGAGGGTCCATATAGCGTGTGGCTTTTTCTGAGCACCGGCATTCTGAGATGATAATGGAGGAGGAGCTTGTTCTGGCCGCGTCTGTCTATTCCGAGTTGTACAAAGAAGGAATAGATTTAAAAAAAAAAAAGTAAATAAATAAAATCAAAGGGGCAGTGCTAGTTGTATGATGGACTGCAGTTATAGACGCACACTGTGGGTGGTAGAAATGGGCAACTGGACTTGCTTGAAGATTCTTGAAAACGTTTCACCTCTCGTCCAAAAGGCTTCCTCAGTTCCATCTGACTGTCTGAGTCAGTTTAGTCAGACAGAACTGAGGAAGCCTTTTGGACGAGAGGTGAAACGTTTTCAAGAATCTTCAAGCAAGTCCAGTTGCCCATTTCTACCACCCACAGTTTACTATGACCTGGATGATTGAGAATCTTCACAGACATATAGACACAAACCCACACACAGCTTATGGACCAGTCTAGAGACCAAAGTTACACTCTAAATTTAGAGATTTTTAAAAAAACATTTAACATATTCCCATAAAGTGTAATTATTAATACAAACCTAAAACAATATTTTGACCAAAGCCCATCTACGGTTCTCCCCCTCTGATTTGTCCAGCTGAGCGATGAGCTGAAGAGTAATCTAAAGGACACGATGGTGAATAAATATGAGCAGACGGATCAGGGCCACATCACGTCAGCTGTAGATAAACTACAACAAGAGGTAAAAAAAAAATCGAATTTAATTTGTCTCATTCTGTGAGCACTTTGAACATCCATGATGGTTTTATTCGGGTTTTTTGGGTTTTTTTTTAACGCCTTTGTTTCAGTTTAAGTGCTGCGGCAGCCACAACTCGTCTGACTGGGTGGAGAGCATTTGGGTCCGCACTGGCAAGTCCCGTGAGAGAGTGGTGCCCGACAGCTGCTGTAAGACGCCTGCAGCGGCGTGTGGAAAAAGAGATCATCCCTCTAACATTTACAAAGTGGAGGTGAGCGCGAACGCCCCAGTGTGCATGTGGGTTTCCTCAGGGTTCTCCTGTTTCCACCAAAATACATTTTAGAACGGTGACTCTGAATTGCCTCTGTATATTTTATCCAGCAGGGGGCAGCAGTAGCGTTCCTAATCCAGACCTCCAAACCTTTGCTCATTTTATTTTTATGAAGATGAATCTCGAATTTCTGTTTTGAACTCTAAAATGTTAACACATCCTGGAAGCCCCACCCACTTTCCCCATCTCACACTAATTATTAATTAATAATCTCTTGACTCAGTTTTCCCATTTGAAAGACTTGGCTAGCATTAGACACGCACGCATCTAACCTGAGATAAATATATTCATCACTTTATTTAAAGTTTCATTTTAAATACAGTAATTATATTTGATTTACGGAAGTTGAGATAAAAGTCTACAAATGTAATATTTTTGCAGTTTCTTTTAATCAGGGTGACCGTGGAGCCTTACGTGTCCTCAAACGTCTGACTAGGTTTTTTTCCCAGTGAAATGTCTTGCATGTTATTTTTAAATATTAGGTATTAAATAAATTCATTTCAGAGATGAAAAGAACATTAAAGCTGTGTGTGGGATTTGCTAATGATTGTGTTGGGAGGGGAAAAAAGGTTGAATAAATTTATTGTAAAAAGGTTTGTATACAGAAGCCCTGCATCTCCAGCAGAGCGTTTTGTTTTATTCTCTGTTTTATGCCCAGGGCGGCTGCATTGTTAAGCTGGAGAACTTCATTATGGACCACTTAAAGCTGATTGGTGCTGTGGGAGTGGGTGTGGCCTGTGTACAGGTGAGACATGGTTACATTAAAAAAAAAAGGAAAAAAGTTTCTTGTTTTCAAGAAAGCCTTGTCCCTAGTTTCTTTTGATTTTATTTTGTTTGTTGCACTGACCCCACAACACTGTTGGATTCTGATTGGTCAGAAGGTCACAGGTTCATTTATAACTAAAGGACCTCTTTCTAATACATTATCGTTTCTATGGTAACAGCTCATTCACAGGGGCGTGTCCAGCGGATGCTCTGCATAAACAGGTTTTAAACAATACTATGATGTGGTGAAGTTTTCCGTAAGGAGAAATGTTTGTGTAACATTTATGGAAGGAGTCTCCAGTGTCAGAGGTGAAGCAGGAACTTCAGGATAGAGAAGTTTACACTTTATGGTTTCTCAGGAACATGATGGAGCAAGCGGTTTTTTTTTTTTTTTTTGGTCTATAATTGAGAACAGGAATTAATTTGTTTCAGTGATGGATAAACAAAAACTATAACCTGCTGTTCATTAAATAAAGCTTGTAACTGTAGGACTTTGCTGTGGTATAAGAGGAATAAAACAGTGTGATGTGCTGTTAAACTTCAGGGTGGTAACAGTGGCTCCACATCACTGATCATTTTATTATTTTGCTGTGAACAGTTTGTATGACGGTGTATTGGGGCCAGTACAGATATTATAATAATAATAATAATAATAATAATAATAGGCGGCACGGTGGTGTAGTGGTTAGCGCTGTCACCTCACAGCAAGAAGGTCCGGGTTCGAGCCCCGTGGCTGGCGAGGGCCTTTCTGTGCAGAGTTTGCATGTTCTCCCTGTGTCCGCGTGGGTTTCCTCCGGGTGCTCCGGTTTCCCCCACAGTCCAAAGACATGCAGGTTAGGTTAACTGGTGACTCTAAATTGAGCGTAGGTGTGAATGTGAGTGTGAATGGTTGTCTGTGTCTATGTGTCAGCCCTGTGATGACCTGGCGACTTGTCCAGGGTGAACCCCACCTTTCACCCGTAGCCAGCTGGGATAGGCTCCAGCTTGCCTGCGACCCTGTAGAACAGGATAAAGCGGCTACAGATAATGAGATGAGAATAATAATGATGATGATGATAAAACAGTACAGTGCTGAAGGAGGAGGTAATATTCATTGCATTAATTAATGGTATTTAGCAGACGCTGTTATCCAGAGTGATGTACAACACACCCAGAGCAGCCTGAGGAGCAGTTGGGGGTTGGGTGCCTGACTCAAGTAGTCTGGTTAACACCAGACCATATCACAAGTGAAATATGGTCTGGAATCCGCCTATTGAATTTCTCGTAGGGGAGGTGTGGTTTACGATTGTCAACAGCCGTTTATTGGACGTTGCGAATGTCTATCATTTGGCGTATACGTAGCCCATGGCCAATCATGGCAGTTGTACCCGGTGACGTAGTTAGAGCGACGAAGAGGCGAAGAAGAGAAGGAAAGAGAAAGAGAAGGCAAAACAAAAATAGGAAAACGATGGCACCGAACTACTGCCGTTTGTGCAAGACAAAGCTTGATCGAAAGTTTGGTTCGTATCGCTCGCCGCCATGTTAAATGTGATCCGTAAACAGTCCCAAATAAACTACAAGCTTCCGTTTGTCGAGTAGTACGCGTCACCGTCTTTCCACCCCTCCCCACTCTCTGATTGGCTCCCTAACTCAGGCGAGCCTTTAGACCATAGTTTCCATGCTGTCTTTTCAGATCGGAACGATTGTGCAAAGCAGCATGGGATTTCCCAGGCTATGACTCAAGGGCACTTCAGCCATTCCTGCTGGTCCAGGGAATCAAACTGGCTTTTTTTTTTTTTTTTTTTTTTTAGGGCTGGGTCACAAAGCTGCTTCTCGAACTGTTAGGCCTTGGCTTCCCCACTTCCAAGAAAAAACCTTCAGAATTTGAGATTAAAGTAATGAATTTACAAGAAAACTCAGATAATAATATATCTGAGACAACAGTCACATGAGTCCTGACTGCAGTGCATTCTGGGAAATGTAGTTAAATTTCTGAGTTTTCTGAGGAGGAAAAACTGCGTTCCCTAAAACTTGGCTCAGCCGTGATGTTCCTTGATGAATGCATGCGATTCATCACACACATTTGTGACTTTAATCTTGGAAATTCTGAGGGGTGTTTCTCTCTCTCTCTCTCTCTCTCTCTCTCTTTCTTTCTCTCAGTCCCCCCTTGGGAATATTATCTTATCTCTTGGCTCTGTGTGTTTTCTTTTATTTAGCTCGCCAGCCGTAGCTGATGAGCAATTGCCATCACATAGCGTCCGTCATCCGTCTGTCCACAACTCACAAAAATCGCTGCTCCTCCCTGAATTTTCACTTGATTTTGATTCTGATTGTTTGGAAGATCTAATCAGTCTACACAAAAGTTACTCCCTGGTTTTGTGATTTCTCGTTAACAAGTTGCTAATTAGGCTGGGTAATGAACTTTCAGGAAAATCGCTACGCCTCCCTCAGTTTTCACTGGATTTTGATTCTGATTGTTTTGTTTGGAAGATCAAGTTGTTCTAATTGTTCTCATGAAGAGCATCTTGGCTAATTATAAACGAATCTGGTTCCTCATGGCTGTGTGAGCTACTGCGTCACTGACACTCACCCCATTTTTTTTTTTTTTATTTATTAAGCTACAGTGGGTGTAATGTTGTCGCAGGTTTGTCTTTGTACTGATGTGTTTTTGTTTTCTTTCAGATCGTGGGGATGATTTTCACATGCTGCCTCTACAGGAGTTTGAAATCAGAGCCGTACTGAACCGCAGTCTCAATCACACGCTTTTTAGGTTAATGTTCCAAATGTCATCATGTGCCACTACAGCAGAGGGACGTCTGTGATTGTTTTTGTCAGGGATGTGATTTTTCCGCGAATTCGCGGAATTCCGCTTTTTTCACCTCAAAACTTGAAAAAAAAATGTTTCCGATTTTTCCCTCAAATCCACATTCGTATCCTATTCGTTCCGACTTTGTTTGAAAGCTGGCAGCCTCGGATTTGCATCTTTACGCCTCGATCACGGAGGCTGCCATCTTTCAACTCTTTGTTTGAAGCGAGCGCATTCATTGGTTGTTAGAGTGATGGGCCAATCACGTACCTCGTTTCATCTCATTGACGTAATTACGTCATTTACGCAATTACATCATTGAGATGAAACGAGGTACGTGATTGGCCCATCGCTCTGTAACAACCAATGAACGCGCTTGTTAGATAGCTGTACGTAAGCTCGCTTCAAACAGAGTTGAAAGATGGCAGCCTCCGTGATCGAGGCGTAAAGTGCGCGCGCGTGAGAGTGTGTGTGAGAGTTGCATGTTGACCATTAAATTGACTTGAATTTGTTAATCATGACAAGTTTTTTCTTGTGTGTTTGCTTGCCATTTTAGTACAATTTTTAAGTCAGAAAACCCCAGAACCCAGGAGCTTCGGGGGGCTTCCCCCCTTGTCCCCCCACCAGGGTGCTGCCCTGGACCAGACCCCCGGCTACAATTTTCAGATAATTTCACCAGCCCCAAATCACATCCCTGTTTTGTGCGACTCGGGAATTAAAAGCGCCTGTTTTAATGAAGAGGATCAGTGTGCGCTAAGAGTATAGAGGGCACTTGAAATTGTTGTACTTTCTTTAAATAATGGCTGATTATATTTAAGGTAACGATGTCCTGTGTAACCTGGAGCTCGACTGAGTGCCTTTTAATGAAATGAGGATTTTAATTAACCCTTTAATGACTGACTTCTGTTTTATATACACCATATCCAGTATACTGGATATTTATTCTTTGTGCTTATCCTTTATAATTTATACTGTTCTGTAATTTCCTTCCTGATTGTTTAGTGTTACAGTCCTGACCTGTTGGCAAGTGTTGTGTGTTACAAGTACAAGTTTTTTTTTTTGTTTTTTTTTAAATTGGTGTTAGGACCAAGTTTGGACTTTTTCTTCATCATGAATGTGTAGCAAGTCGCATCATGTAATCATGGAAATGTGGAAGCTTTAGGTTATCATGTTATAATAGACAGGAAAATGTAATTTTGTATTAAATCCTGACGACACCAGAGCTGTATTGTCATTTCATTTCACTTCTACAAACACTGTTTCACAAGCGCTGTGTTAAACACATTAGAGGTTCTTAGTAAACAATTAGAACATCATGAAAAAGTTCGGGTTTTTTCATAATTTAATTTAAAAAATGTAAACTTTCATTTATTCTATGTTCATTACACAAAGTGAAATATTTCAGGCCTTTTTTTTCAATTTTGATTATGGCTTATAGTACATGAAAATCAAATCTGGGATCTCAAATTATTAGAATATTTAAGATCAGTCAAAAAAGGATTTACAAGACAGAAATGTCCAACTTTTGAAAAGTGTGTTCATTTATACACTCGGTTCTAAGTCGGGGCTCCTTTACTATGAATTACTGCATCAATGCGGTGTGGCATGGAGGCAATCAGCCTGTGGCACTGCTGAGGTGTTATTGAAGCCCAGGTTACTTTGATTGCGGCCTTCAGCTCGTCTGTATTTTTGGGCCGGGTGTTTTTCATCTTTCTCTTGAAAATAGCCCATAGATTCTCTCTGGGGTTCAGGTCAGGTGAGTTGGCTAGCCAATCAAGCACAGTAATATGGTCAGTAGAAGTTTTGGCACTGTGGGCAGGTACTAAGTCCTGCTGGAAAAGGAAATCAGCATCTCCATAAAGCTTGTCAGCAGATGGAAGCATGAAGTGCTCTAAAATCTCTTGCAGTAGACACTGCGTTGACTTTGGAATTGATAAAAACAGTGGACCGATGCCAGCAGATGACATGGCACCCCAAAATATCAAAGACTACAGAAACTTCACACTGGACCTCAAACACCTTGGATTCTGTGCCTCTCCACTCTTTTTCAGAGTCTGGGACAATGGTTTCCAAATGAAATGCAAAATTTACTGAAATGAGGACTTCTGGACTGTTGCTCAGTGGTTCATTCTTTCTCTTTTTAGCCCAGGTAAGACGCTTCTGATGCTGTCTCTGGTTCAGGAGAGGCTTGACATTAGGAATGTGACAGTTGTAGTCCCTTTCCTGAAGACGTCTGTGCGTGGTGGCTCTTGATGCACTGACGCCAGCCTCAGTCCACTCCTTGTGAAGCTCTCCCAAGTTCTTGAATCAACTTTTCTTGACGATCCTCTCAAGGCTGCGCTCATCCCTGTTGCTTGTGCACCTTTTCCAGCCAGCCTTTTCAGCAATGACCTCCTGTGGCTAGACCTCCTGTGGCTAACCCTCCTTGTGGAGAGTGTCGATGATGTTCTTCTAGACAACTGTCAAGTCAGCAGTCTTCTCCATGATTGTGGTTGTGAGCAGAGGTGGAAAGTAACAAATTACATTTACTCACGTTACTGTAATTAAGTAGATTTTTTTGTGTATTTTTTAAAGTAGTTTTTGAAATGGGTAATTTTACTTTTACTCAAGTACATTTTGAACCAAGTATTTTACTTCGCTACATTCGAAAACCGCCCGTTACTGAGTAAAAAAATTAAATGCAGGGAAAAAAAACAATTGGCCTAAACTGAAAGGAAGCAGGCGCACGCACAGAATATCCATATTAGCCTACATGTATGGTTGGATGATGGCTGGTGCCGAGGTAGCCGAGCAAGAGATAGAGGAGGTCATGGAGGAGGTTGAGGATTGCCAAGAAGAGAATTCCCGTGGAACAGATGCGCCAGACAGCGAGGGAAATCCTTGGCCGTATCTCAGCCAGTACTTTGCATTCAAACGCAAACGAGGCAATAACATAATAATGCAATGCAAAATGTGCCTGCCCCGCGGTACAGAGCTATCAGTCTACAAAACTTCCACATCAAATCTGCAGAAGCATGTGGTGGTAAGTAGATATGTGCATTTACCTGTGTATCCCAAATGTTATATTTATTGTTTGGTTAAAACCTTCCACTGTTGAGTAAAATGTGCCTTCATTATCAATTCTTTTGGCCGCCTGGCATCCATACTGCTCACTAACGTTTCAAGTGAAGTAGCCTAAATGAAATGAATCACCTCACGTTTACAAATTTGTTTTGTCAGAACGACAGTCAGAAATAATACGAGTGCATGGTTTTAGTTGCAATTGGTCTCTTGTGAAAAAATCCTAATTCCTGTATAGACTCGCTCCTGGGTTGTTAGCTGTAGCCTGGACTAGAGCTTTGGGAGGTCACTGATGGGCCATCAGAACATTTTCACTGACTACGTTTACATGCACATCCAAATCGAGCTGCTGTCGGTAATCGAGCTGAAGGTCCCAGCAGGGTGCCAGAGAAATCCAATCCTACATGCACAGTGTTTAAATCGAGCTATTGTTATGAGGTGCATTGTGCACCCGAGCCACAGGTGGCGCTACACGCCCCATCGTGTTGGTACACTTCCGGTTGTCGTCATGAAGAAGAGCTATTCGAGAGTATAACCAAAGTGACTACAGGCGGAAATTAGCATGTACTGCTATAACCTGGGACAGACATCTGTCCTGACCACAAGGATAATGTTTAATTTGTGCACTGTCCCTTTTAAAAATAAAATAAACTCTAAGAAGAGTGTTTGTAGTTTGTATGTACGAACAGAAGTGTTCCTAATAAAGTGGGCGGCTAAGGTGAAGTGTCATGCCGACCGAGGCTGGTTTTTTTTTTTTCGACACAATTCACAGCTATGTAACAGCTGTACAGATGTATTTGGTGATACAGTAAGTGAGCTAAATTTTAACAGTGCAAACAATGCCACAAAAAGAAAAGATTCATGCCGTTGTCATGCCGACCGAGGCTGTTGTGTTTCCCGCTTGTGGTCTCGTCACTCGTCACTTCCGGAAGGGGCGGTGCTGAAGTAAGTAGCTCGAATACGTAGCTCAATAGGGTTTACATGCACTAAGTAGCTCGGTAGAAATCGCATAATCTAGGTCAGGGGTGTCAAACCTGATCCATAAAGGGCCGTGTGGCTGCAGGTTTTCATTCCAGCCATGCAGCAGCACCCTGATTTGGCTTATTCAATCAACTGACACACCCACCCTTTAATCAAGGGTGGGTGTGGCTGCAAGTATTTGACTGTGTGAAGACAGTTCAGTTGATTGAATGAGCCAAGTCAGGTGTGCTGCTGCATGGCTGGAATGAAAACCTGCAGCCACACGGCCCTTTATGGATCAGGTTTGACACCCCTGATCTAGGTCGTGTAGCTCGATTCCAAGAAATCAAGTTCGGTTCAATTTCAGCCGAATTAAGGTGTATACATGGCATTTTGAACTTCGATTTCAGTCGAGCAACGGCAGAAATTCGATTCTCTCTATGTGCATGTAAACGTAGTGACTGTCTTGGATACTTTGTTTGATTTTGGTTTTCTTTTCTTTTTTTTTTTTTTTTATTGTGGTGTTTGAGTTGGACCATACAATTCATTGGCACTTTGCTTAAAAATGTTTTATGGGGCGGTCTCAAAATAGTTTGCACATTACCTCTCGACAGGTTGTAAACATTATGCAGTTAATTTGTCAATTATATTTTCTATATAAGGAAGAGCACAGTGCTACTAAGGAATCGCTTAGCTGTCTTTAAATCGTGAGAGTCCTGGACACTTTGAGTTTGGTTGGTTTACGTTTCATATGTGTCATTTAGTAAGTCTGCTTTAGTGGCTTTATTAGATTAGATTAGATTAAATTAGATTCACTTTATTCATCTCACATTGGGGAAATTCACGTGTTACAGTTGCAAGAAAATGTCAAACAGATAACAAATAAAAATTAGACAAACGAAGGATTAAATACAGAGGGCTATTTGCATTATCTACCATGAAAATGTATAGAAAAATTGCCTTATTGAGAGGCTCGGAAAAATTGCACATTACAGGTAGACTCTGTGTATATACACACACACACACACACACACATATATATATTAGTGCTGTCAAGCGATTAAAATATTTAATCGCGATTAATGTCGCGACTGTCATAGTTAACTTGCGATTAATCGCAATTTAATCGCACATTTTTGTCACATGAAAAACCATTGTAATTCTCTTATCAGCATAAAAAAGTGAATGGGCTTGCTCACCGTTCGAACTACGGGGGTACTCGGGGGATCCGAGATCCCCTGAAACAGACATGAGATCCCTTGTAAACATGATTTGGGAAATGTTGGGGGGTCTCTAAAATATTGGCAAAATGATGTTTATTGACATAGCAATCGTGTGTAACGGGAAGCATTTGCATATCCGAAGTGAGCGTGCGATGGAGATCCGCGCTCTGAGACAAGCGCAAGCACCCCCCCCCAAGGGAAAAAAAGGGACCCCCCGAAAATATCGGCATAGTTCGAACACTGGTTGTACCAATGTTGTTTGTTTGTTTTTTTTTTATTGCAGAGCATAACACGTCTTGTCACAGCCACTGCAAAGTCGGGCTGGAGCCACGGATGGGAAAACGAAACCTAAGCCGAGCACCATGGCTCTTCGGGGGAGGGCAGAGGACTCTGGCTGTGCGGGGCGTGGCATTACAATCTAGCTGCTATCATTTTTCTAAGCAAAGTCTCTGTTCCAAGTTCCTGGCAGTTTCAAAAGCTTATGAAAAACCTACATCATGTCACAGAGCGTTAATCTCGTGATAAAAAAATTATCGCCGTTAAAATTGAGTCAAGTTAACGCAATAATAACGCGACATTTTTGACAGCACTAATATATATATATATATATATATATATATATATATATATATATATAAAATGCATAAAAATAGCAGGCGTTTGTCAGTAAAGAATAAAATGGATGATAGAATTTACAAGTTATGCCACTTGTACTTGAAAATATTTTATGGGGTAGTCCAAACAAAGCTTTATACATTATACTGCCTGAAAGGTTATTATGTGGACTAATAGTTCATTAAAAACAATTTGATTTATGACTTGTCCTTTCATTTTTACATCAAATAATTGAAAGTAACTAAGTAACTTTTACTCAAAGTACATTTTAAATTGAGTACTTTTTTACTTTTACTTGAGTAGAATTTAAGCAAAGTAAAGATACTTTTACTTAATTACAATTTTTCAGTACTTTTTCCACCTCTGGTTGTGAGTGTGTTTTTGTACGGGTATGCAATGATGTTACTCATCTCGTCTCATTATCTGTAGCCGCTTTATCCTGTTCTACAGGGTCGCAGGCGAGCTGGATCCTATCCCAGCTGACTACGGGCGAAAGGCAGGGTTCACCCTGGACAAGTCGCCAGGTCATCACAGGGCTGACACATAGACACAGACAACCATTCACACTCACATTCACACCTACGCTCAATTTAGAGTCACCAGTTAACCTAACCTGCATGTCTTTGGACTGTGGGGGAAACCGGAGCACCCGGAGGAAACCCACGGGGAGAACATGCAAACTCCGCACAGAAAGGCCCTCGCCGGCCACGGGGCTCGAACCCAGAACCTTCTTACTGTGAGGCGACAGCGCTAACCACTACACCACTGTGCTGCCGCAACGATGTTACACTTATAATTTAATCAAAATGTTTTGATGGAGATCTCTGTTCAGGATCTGAGCTGTAGCTTTGTGTGATGCCGAGATACTGAGTGTGTTTGACTCTGTGTGTCTGAGGCGATGTGATCCAGTCATCAGGATAAATGTTTTTAATAAAGCACCAACACAGCAGCAGCATTGTATGAATGCAGTGATGATTTTTGTATTTAACAATTTACATTTGTAGTGCCTCGAGGAACCCTTGAGGAACCCTGTTTTTCAAAGAGTGTACCAGGTATCAAAAGCTAAATGTGAAAGGTTCTCTGTATTAAGAAGCATAAAAATGTCTGAAAACAACATGAAGGGTTTAAAAATTTCACAAGCTGCTCTTTTTCCCTGCGAGGACGTCTTTAATCTCTCTTTAATTCCTTTGATGGTCCAAAAGCATGTACAATAGCTCGAACAGAGCACACAGAGGAACAACAACAAAAAAAAAACCCGGAGTGTTTTTTTTTTTTTTTTAATCTTTCTGCAAGACCTGAAGGTTTGCTTTTTTTAAAAATTAAACTCTGCACTTGACAGCTAGGGCGGCACGGTGGTGTAGTGGTTAGCGCTGTCGCCTCACAGCAAGAAGGTCCGGGTTCGAGCCCCGTGGCCGGCGAGGGCCTTTCTGTGTGGAGTTTGCATGTTCTCCCCGTGTCCTCCGGGTGCTCCGGTTTCCCCCACAGTCCAAAGACATGCAGGTTAGGTTAACTGGTGACTCTAAATTGAGCGTAGGTGTGAATGTGAGTGTGAATGGTTGTCTGTGTCTATGTGTCAGCCCTGTGATGACCTGGCGACTTGTCCAGGGTGAACCCCGCCTTTCGCCCGTAGTCAGCAGGGATAGGCTCCAGCTCGCCTGCGACCCTGTAGAACAGGATAAAGCGGCTAGAGATAATGAGACGAGATGAATTTGATGTCAGCAACACGTTTCAAAAAAGTTGGGACGGGGCGTGTTTAACACTGTGTTGCATCACCTCTACTTTTAACAGCACTCAGTAAACGTTTGGGAACTGAGGAGACCAACTGCTGTAATTTTGAAAGAGAAATGTTGTCCCATTCTTGCCTGATACACAATTTCAGTTGCTCAACAGTTCGGCATCTCCTTTGTCATATTTTGTGCTTCATAATGCGCCAAATGTTTGAAATGGGAGACAGGTCTGGACTGCAGCAGGTGTGTTCAGTTGAAAGCAAAGGTTGAAACATTTTGGAGATTCCTGCGACATCTTAAACCGTGAATTTGCATGCAACATAAACTTTCTTATGGAAATCAGTGTGCAAAATAACTTAATTTGAAAACAGGGTGAAATGTGACTTGTGTACTTTTACTGACACTCACACACATGTCCACCACCATCACCACTACGGCTACAAATAATGACAAGATTAAAGAAAGCAAGAATGCTTATTTTATTACCTCCGCCAACTTTGTTGGAGAAGTTTATGTTTTCGCCGCTGTTTGCTTTTCTTTTTCCAACGTAACTTAAAGAGTAGTGAACAGATTTGGATGAAATTTGGAGGAAAGTTGAGCCATGGGCCAAGGAACAATTGATTAGATTTTTATGCAGATCCAAAAACGTGGCTTGGTGGAAGTTTGTGCTTTACCAAGTGCCTTTGTAGTTTACAATAGCATTTAGAATAATTTTGATAAACTTTAAAACTAGAAGCACAATTTATGTAAGGAATAGAGACAGACTGGGTGGTGCAGACTGATGCGGTTCACCGTAATGTGGAGTTACAACCTGGAGCTTCCTCTGCGTTCCTGTAGCAACAGCTCATTCAGAGTGACTTGTGAATGATGGACATGAGTTAAAAAATGTGTGTAATCATTGATATTATTGAGTTTTCTGTAAGGAGACACTTATTTAACATTTATGGGAGGAGTTTCCAGTGTCAGCACTTTGGAACAGTCAGGCATAAATTTTCCTACCGTGCGTTCCTGTTGTGCAGTTTTGTTTACTTTGCTTTTGAATATGTTTTAAATTAATTATGTCACATGAACTATGTAAGAGTGAGAGTCGACACAAACGTCCCAAGGTGTGCTGTCGAGACGTACCACAGTCAGACGTCTCAGAGCAGAGATGAAATCACTAGTTTTTATTTTCTTGCTGGCGGTGGGTTGTGGTCTGGCTGTAGGTCTGACAAGAGAATATATTTTCATTCCTGATTCAACATGGTGGACTGGAGCTCAGTGGTACTGCCAAAAATACTACAAAGATCTGGCCACCATCACCACTATGGAGGAAAACAGTCGACTTTTACAATCTGGGCCCAGTGATTCAGAAAGTTGGATTGGACTGAACAGAAGATCAGGCACCTGGGAATGGTCTGATGGAGAACAGGCTTCTTTCCTGAGGTGGTATGGTGGCCCTACACTTGATTATCGTGCAGATTGTGCTCAAATGTCTAAGGAATATCCAGGTTTCTGGTCGAATTACTACTGTAGTAAAGAGAAGACATTCTACTGTTATCGGTTCCTGATCCTGGTGAAGGAGAACAAGACCTGGGAGGAGGCTCGGGAGTACTGCAGAACAAATTACACTGGTTTGGCCTCCGTGACCTCTGAGACGAGCCTGCGGCAGCTGGAACTAGAGACGATGCAGACGCAGACGGAGAGCGTGTGGACCGGCCTGCGCTTCATGAATGGACAATGGCTCTGGGTGAGCGGGGAGCAGCTGGGGAGCCTGGTCTCAATGCCTTCATGTCCAGCTCCATCTTACCGCTGTGGA
This sequence comes from Neoarius graeffei, assembly GCF_027579695.1. Taxonomy (NCBI): domain Eukaryota; kingdom Metazoa; phylum Chordata; class Actinopteri; order Siluriformes; family Ariidae; genus Neoarius; species Neoarius graeffei. The sequence continues at coordinate 1,998,360 of NC_083574.1, read as the reverse complement.
GCTCTCAACAACATGACAAGAACCTTGAAGAACCTAAACTGCAATGAGAGACTGAACTTCGTCTGCTATTGGCAGTGAGTAAAGAAAAATTCAGAAATTATAATAAATCATGATTGGTTGTGAAATTTCAGAGATTTACAATCATAAATAAGTGCCAGTTTCTAAAATGTATGGTGTCTTACTGAGTTCTCTTTTTCTGGACAGGTGATTTTACACAAGTAGAAATCTCCTTCAGGAAGAATATATTCATCACTCATTATAATAATTTATTATTCATTATTTTTAACTTTCTTTACTAATAATTAATTGGGTTTTAAGTTTACGTTCTGATAGAGCAACTGCAGCTGAGCATATGAGAAGGATATTTATTGGTGAAAGGGTCAGATTTCATAATAATGTAGAAATTAGCACACATTATAAACTTTATTAGGCCATAATGATGCAGAATCCTGGACTCTGATTGGTCAGAAGGTGTTGATTAATTCTCTATAACAGCAGCTCTGACAGCAGTGCAGGTTTATATTAATGCTCTTGTTCTAATATGTTATTTCTATTGTAATGGCTCATTCACAGGGGCGTGTCTAGCAGATGCTCCACATAATATAAGGTTGATAATAAACAGATTAAATAACTCTCAGAATACACCTGAGAACTTCTTTAATTTGACTAAGAGGATTGTTAAATTCGAACTGAACTGTTTATCCACAACATCTTGTTCATAATTTGAATTGTGGAAATAATTTACATCAAAATATGATTTTTTAAAGTCGAGACTTGTGCATATTAAACAGAATATTTTACACGTAACGTTGGAGTTTTGTTGTCCATATTTTATAAAATATTATTTTCTGATTGTTCCATATTTATATAAAATAATGCTTCAGAGACCAATCCTCTTTCACAAAGTCATCAAATGAAACTCAGACTGATGAGTCAAACAATCGGTTCAAAAAATTTGCTGGTGGAAAATTGGGTTAATATTTTTGGAGGAAACTGTCAGTCAAAGGTTAAGTGAGTTGTGCTGTGTCTCCCTCTTCTGGACACTTGGTGTATTACAGCTGTGGGATTTGATGAGTTGATAATGAATCATATCAAGTACTGTACAGTATACTTCTCTCTGTATAATATCTGTGTTAATCTGCTTCTGCTTTAAGGTTATTTTAATTTTATTAACCTGCAATTTAACCAGAATCAGTTTTTGTTCAAAATGTCCATGAACTGAATCTCAAGAGAAGGTGGGTCATGCATCAAGACAACGACCCTAAGCACACAAGTCGTTCTACCAAAGAATGGTTAAAGAAGAATAAAGTGAATGTTTTGGAATGGCCAAGTCAAAGTCCTGACCTTAATCCAATGGAAATGTTGTGGAAGGACCTGAAGTGAGCAGTTCATGTGAGGAAACCCACCAACATCCCAGAGTTGAAGCTGTTCTGTACGGAGGAACGGGCTAAAATTCCTCCAAGCCGGTGTGCAGGACTGATCAACAGTTACCGCAAACGTTTAGTTGCAGTTATTGCTGCACAAGGGGGTCACACCAGATACTGAAAGCAAAGGTTCACATACTTTTGCCACTCACAGATATGTAATATTGGATCATTTTCCTCAATAAATAAATGACCAAGTATAATATTTTTGTCTCATTTGTTTAACTGAGTTCTCTTTATTTACTTTTAGGACTTGTGTGAAAATCTGATGATGTTTTAGGTCATATTTATGCAGAAATATAGAAAATTCTAAAGGGCTCACAAACTTTCAAGCATCACTGTACAGTATATACAGTGCTGAGCGTAAATGAGTGCACCCCCTTTGAAAAGTAACATTTTAAACAATATCTCAATAAACACAAACAATTTCCAAAATGTTGAAAAGACAAAGTTTAATACAACATCTGTTTAACTTATAACGTGAAAGTAAGGTTAATAATATAAACTTAGATTACACATTTTTTCAGTTTTACTCAAATTAGGGTGGTGCAAAAATGAGTACACCCCACAACAAAAACTACTACATCTAGTACTTTGTATGGCCTCCATGATTTTTAATGACAGCACCAAGTCTTCTAGGCATGGAATGAACAAGTTGGCGACATTTTGCAACATCAATCTTTTTCCATTCTTCAACAACGACCTCTTTTAGTGACTGGATGCTGGATGGAGAGTGATGCTCAACTTGTCTCTTCAGAATTCCCCACAGGTGTTCGATTGGGTTCAGATCCGGAGACATACTTGGCCACTGAATCACTTTCACCCTGTTCTTCTTCAGAAATCCAGCAGTGGCCTTAGATGTGTGTTTAGGATCATTGTCATGTTGGAAAAGTGCACAACGACCAAGGGCACGGAGTGATGGTAGCATCTTCTCTTTCAGTATAGAGCAATACATCTGTGAATTCATGATGCCATCAATGAAATGCAGCTCCCCGACACCAGCAGCACTCATGCAGCCCCACATAAGGACGCTGCCACCACCATGTTTCACTGTAGGCGCCAGGCATTTTTCTTTGTATTCCTCACCTTTGCGACGCCATACAGTTTTGAAGCCATCAGTTCCAAAAACATTTATCTTGGTCTCATCACTCCAGAGTGTAGAATCCCAGTAGTCTTTATCTTTGTCAGCATGGGCCCTGGCAAACTCTAGGCGGGCTTTTTTGTGCCTGGGCTTTAGGAGAGGCTTCTTTCGTGGACGGCATCCATGCATGCCATTCCTCTGCAGTGTACGCCGTATTGTGTTACGGGAAATAGTCACCCCAGTTTGGCTTTCTACTTCTTTAGATAACTGCAGTGAACTTGCATGCCAATTTTCTTCAACCCTTCTCATCAGAAGATGCTCCTGTTGAGGTGTTAACTTCTGTGGATGACCTGGACGTCTCTGTGAGATGGTTGCAGTTCCATCTTTCTTAAATTTTTGTACCACTTTTGCTACAGTATTCTGACTGATGAGTAAAGCTTTGCTGATCTTCTTGTAGCTTTCACCTTTGTGGTGTAAAGAAATTATTTTCTTTGGGGAATTCTGAAGAGACAAGTTGAGCATCACTCTCCATCCAGCATCCGGTCACTAAAAGAGGTCGTTGTTGAAGAATGGAAAAAGATTGATGTTGAAAAATGTCGCCAACTTGTTCATTCCATGCCTAGAAGACTTGGTGCCGTCATTAAAAATCATGGAGGCCATACAAAGTACTAGATGTAGTAGTTTTTGTTGTGGGGTGTACTCATTTTTGCACCACCCTAATTTGAGTAAAACTGAAAAATGTCTAATCTAAGTTATATTATTAACCTTACTTTCACGTTATAAGTTAAACAGATGTTATATTAAACTTTGTCTTGTCAACATTTTGGAAATTGTTTGTGTTCATTGAGATATTGTTTAAAATATTACTTTTCAAAGGGGGTGTACTCATTTACGCTCAGCACTGTGTTGCTCCTGCTTTAAGGTTATTTTAATTTTATTAACCTGTAATTTAACCAGAATCAATTCTTGTTAAAAATGGCAGCCTGGAGAGCAGAAAAAGTTGCCCGAGGTAAAACAATATCATAAGCACATTAGCATATCAGTGAGAAATAGGAATTATTCACAAAAGTAAACGCTTATGAATTATTAGATGTACAGGGTTATAAGTGTGGCTTTGTATGACTTCAAAATCAATATGTTAATATTTTCCAGGTGACTCATTTCAGACAGAACCTAATAAACTGGAAGCTGTACACTATCTGAGATTTCTGTGGAATCTGTATTGACACAAACACGCCACTAGATGGAGCTGTTTAATAACCCTGTCTGTCATCATAATGGGCAAAATCAAGTTTCAAATGTATTGTCATGTGTACAGTTCTACTATGAATAACAAACCGTTGCTATGGACACAGTTCTAATCACAGACTCTGGAGGATCACTTCCAATCATACAGGCCGGCTATTAGGACTTATGGACACTAGGGCAAAATTTTCCAAATGGAAAAAAGCAAACATTGATTGAAGAACTTACCACAAGGTGTTAAATCAAAACATCAAATCATGGGTAAAAAAATACATTTATTCTTCATCTAGCAAGTTCAATCTTGAGGGTTACATTAATCAAAGTATTGGTTAAACTGTGTGCAGAACTGAAATACTCGAGAGAGTACATGACTGTCAACTCTCAGCTGGTTATTAATTCTTTGTTTGATTTCGCTGCCCTCTAGTGGTTATGTGCGTAAAACTCTGAGAAATAGCTGAGGTTCTCATCAAGTCAAGTCAACTTTATTGTCAAATATGCTATACATGCTCGACATACAGCACAGATGAAATTTCAGTCCTCTCTGACCCACGGTGCAAACAGGCAATGCAATAAATAAAAATAAAAATAGAATAATTGAAAAAACAAACAATATAAACAGTATAAACACTCTAGATAAGAACTAGACGTAGACTAAACACTCACTCACACACACACACACACACACACACACACACGTAAATTGGTGCAAATAAACAAGCAGTCAAGGGCACTTGAGCAGGATAAACAAACTTGCAGCTGTTAAGGTGAGGTAGTGCGGAATAGTGCAAATGAGCGAGGTAAAGTGAGATGTGCGGTCCCTGAGTTCAGTGTGTTAATGAACGATGTATGTATGTATGTACGGTATGTACAGTGGGCCAAAAAAGTATTTAGTCAGCCACCAATTGTGCAAGTTCTCCCACTTAAAAAGATGAGAGAGGCCTGTAATTTTCATCATAGGTACACTTCAACTATGAGAGACAGAATGGGGGGAAAGAATCCAGGAAATCACATTGTAGGATTTTTAATGAATTAATTGGTAAATTCCTTGGTAAAATAAGTATTTGGTTACCTACAAACAAGCAAGATTTCTGGCTCTCACAGACCTGTAACTTCTTCCTTAAGAGGCTCCTCTGTCCTCCACTCGTTACCTGTATTAATGGCACCTGTTTGAACTCGTTATCAGTATAAAAGACACCTTTCCACAACCTCAAACAGTCACACTCCAAACTCCACTATGGCCAAGACCAAAGAGCTGTCAAAGGACACCAGAAACAAAATTGTAGACCTGCACCAGGCTGGGAAGACTGAATCTGCAATAGGTAAGCAGCTTGGTGTGAAGAAATCAAATGTGGGAGCAATTATTAGAAAATGGAAGACATACAAGACCACTGATAATCTCCCTCGATCTGGGGCTCCACACAAGATCTCACCCCATGGGGTCAAAATGATCACAAGAACGGTGAGCAAAAATCCCAGAACCACACGGGGGGACCTAGTGAATGACCTGCAGAGAGCTGGGACCAAAGTAACAAAGGCTACCATCAGTAACACACTACGCCACCAGGGACTCAAATCCTGCAGTGCCAGACGTGTCCCCCTGCTTAAGCCAGTACATGTCCAGGCCCGTCTGAAGTTTGCTAGAGAGCATTTGGATGATCCAGAAGAGGATTGGGAGAATGTCATATGGTCAGATGAAACCAAAATAGAACTTTTTTGGTAAAAACTCAAGTTGTCGTGTTTGGAGGAGAAAGAATGCTGAGTTGCATCCAAAGAACACCATACCTACTGTGAAGCATGGGGGTGGAAACATCATGCTTTGGGGCTGTTTTTCTGCAAAGGGACCAGGACGACTGATCCATGTAAAGGAAAGAATGAATGGGGCCATGTATCGTGAGATTTTGAGTGAAAACCTCCTTCCATCAGCAAGGGCATTGAAGATGAAACGTGGCTGGGTCTTTCAGCATGACAATGATCCCAAACACACCGCCCGGGCAACAAAGGAGTGGCTTCGTAAGAAGCATTTCAAGGTCCTGGAGTGGCCTAGCCAGTCTCCAGATCTTAACCCCATAGAAAATCTTTGGAGGGAGTTGAAAGTCCGTGTTGCCCAGCGACAGCCCCAAAACATCACTGCTCTAGAGGAGATCTGCATGGAGGAATGGGCCAAAATACCAGCAACAGTGTGTGAAAACCTTGTGAAGATTTACAGAAAACGTTTGACCTCTGTCATTGCCAACAAAGGGTATATAACAAAGTATTGAGATGAACTTTTGTTATTGACCAAATACTTATTTTCCACCATAATTTGCAAATAAATTCTTTAAAAATCAGACAATGTGATTTTCTGGATTTTTTTTCTCATTTTGTCTCTCATAGTTGAGGTATATTTACGATGAAACTTACAGGCCTCTCTCATCTTTTTAAGTGGGAGAACTTGCACAATTGGTGACTGACTAAATACTTTTTTGCCCCACTGTATGTGTGTGTGTGTGTGTTTGGGGGGGAACTGTGAGGGTGACATGATGTCAGATGCTGAAGGGGGGGCAGGGGGGTGTGCGGGCAGAATCTGTGGCAGGGGGCAGAGGGGGGAGGAGGGGCAGAACAGGGAGGGAGTTGAGCCTCCTGACCGCCTGGTGAAAGAAACTGTTCTTGAGCCTGCTGGTTTTGGCCCGGAGACTCTGCAGTCTCCTCCCCGATGGCAGCAGACTGAAGAGGCTGTGAGATGGGTGGGTGGGGTCATCTGCAATCCTGATGGCTTTGCGGGTGAGGCGGGAGTTATAAATATCCATTAGAGAAGGGAGAGAGACACCAATGATCCTCTCAGCTGCTCTCACGATGCACTGCAGAGTCTTGCAGCAGGACACGGTGCAGGCGCCGTACCACACGGTGGTGCAGCTGGTCAGGATGTTCTCGATGGTGCCTCTGTAGAAAGTGTGCATGATGGGGGCCGGGGCTCTTGCTCTCCTCAGTTTGCGGAGGAAGTACAGACGCTGTTGGGCTTTTTTGGCCAGTGATGCGGTGTTGTTGCTCCAGGACAGGTCTTCAGAGATGTGCACACCCAGAAACTTGGTGCTGCTCACCCTCTCCACTGCAGCACCATCGATAGATAGTGGAGCATGCTGGGTGTGCTCTCTCCTGAAGTCCACAACAAACTCCTTCATCTTCTCCACATTCAGACGGAGATTGTTGTCCTTGCACCACATGGCCAAGCGGCTCACCTCACTCCTGTAGATTGTCTCATCGCCATTGTTGATGAGACCCACCACAGTCGTGTCATCCGCAAACTTAATGAAGAGATTTGAGCTGGATGTTGGTGTGCAGTCGTGGGTCAGCAGAGTGAAGAGGAGGGGGCTCAGCACACATCCTTGGGGGGCCCCCGTGTTCAGTGTGATGATGCTGGAGGAGTTGCTGCCGACCCGTACAGCCTGTGGTCTCCCTGTCAGGAAGTCCAGCAGCCAATTGCACAGGGAGGTGTTGAGTCCCAGCTGGTCCAGTTTATGAATGAGCTGCCGTGGAATGATTGTGTTGAATGCTGAGCTAAAGTCTATGAACAGCATTCTGACATACGAGTCTTTTGTCTCCAGGTGGGTGAGGGCTGAGTGGAGGGCAGTGGAGATGGCGTCATCGGTCGAACGGTTGGACTGATATGCAAACTGGAAAGGGTCCAGGGCAGGGGGGAGGGCAGACTTGATATGCTGCATGACTAGCCGCTCAAAGCACTTCATGAGGATGGGAGTGAGTGCAACAGGGCGGTAGTCATTGAAGCAGGAGGTAGACGGCTTCTTCGGGGCCGGGATGATGGTGGTGGTTTTGAGGCACGTGGGGACAACAGCCTGGCTCAACGAGATGTTGAAGATGTCTGTAAAGACATCTGTGAGCTCCTCGGCACAGTCTCTCAGGACACGACCAGGAATGTTATCAGGACCCGGGGCTTTTCGTGCATTTGTCTTCCTGAGAGCTCTCCTCACACTGTCTGGGGACAGCGTCAACACCTGGTTGCTGGGAGGTGGTGGGGTCTTCTGTGCCGTGGTGCTGTTGTCTGCCTCAAAGCTAGCGAAGAAGTCGTTCAACTGATTCAGCAGAGACGTGGAGTTGTCACAGGTCTGCGTCGAGGGCTTGTAGTCTGTGATGGTCTGAATCCCCCGCCACAGGTTCCTGGTGTCTCTGCTGTCATTGAAATGGTCAGCAATGTGCCTGGAATACTGTCTCTTGGCCACCCTGATGCCTCGTGACAGATTGGCCCTAGCTGTCCTCAGGCCCACCTCGTCCCCAGCTCTGAAGGCGGCGTTCCGAGCCCACAGGAGCCTATGGACTTCCCCTGTCAGCCATGACTTCTGATTGGCCCGAATGGAGATGGTTCTGGTGACCGTAACGTCGTCCATGCACTTCCTCATGTAGGCAGTGATGGTCTCCGTGTACTCCTGGAGATCTGTGATGTTGCTGTAGGTGGCCACCTGTCTGAACATGCTCCAGTCAGTGGTGGAAAAACAGTCCTGGAGTGCCTCTGAGGACCCTTCTGGCCACACACGTATCTGTTTTGTAGCTGGTTTGGTGACTTTAACCAGCGGCCTGTATGCTGGCATTAGCATAACAGTGGAGTGATCTGAGGCCCCAAGGTGGGGGAGGAGTAGGGCTTTGTAGGCATCTTTATGCATGGTATAAACATTGTCCAGAGTATTGTTTCCACGTGTGGGAAAGTTGATATGTCCATAGAGTTTTGGAAACACGCTTTTGGGGTTTGCATGGTTGAAATCCCCAGCCAGGATGAGGAAAGCATCTGGGTGGGCTGTCTGCTGCTCACTGATGTGCTGATAGAGTTCATTCAGTGCTTCACTCCTGTTGTTATTGGAGCCGGGAGGGATGTATAATGCTACCAGCAATATGGCTGTAAATTCCCTCGGCAGGTAGAATGGCCGGCACTTAATAATCATAAACTCCACCAGTGGTGAGCAGTGTTTGCAGACCACAACAGCATCACAGCACCAGGCATCACTGATGTAAACACAGAGTCCTCTGCCGCGAGTCTTCCCCCCCTCGACTAGCGCTCTGTCTGACCGATAGCATGTTAGCCGTGTTTGAGTTCATCTTATTAGATTAAATAAAACAAAACAAACAAACAACCCCCCCACACACACAACTTTGCAAACACAATGCAGTGGAGATGAGTTCTCACCTTTTGCACTGAAAACTCGATGGCCGTTTTTTCCAAAACAAACTGAAATGTGACTCATCTGACCACAGCCCACATTCCACTGTCTTTCAGTCCATCTGAGATGAGTTCAGGCCCAGAGAAATCAGTGGTGTTTCTGTATAGAATTGATGAATGGCTTCCTCCTTATGTAATACAGTTTCAGGTTACATTTCTGGATGCAGCGGCAGACTGTGTTAATTGAGAACGGTTTTCTGAAGTCCTCCCGAGCCCATGTGGCTAAATTTGTCACAACAGCATAACGGTTTCTCAGGCAGTGCTACCTGAGGGCTCGAAGGTCATGCCCATTCAACAGTGGTTTCTGACCTCACCTTTTATACATTGAGATGTCTCAGAATTCCCTGAATCTTTTCGTAATATAATGGACTGTAGATATTGAAAGACCTAAAATCTTGCATTGAGAAATGTTCATTTTGAATTGACTAACCCAGATAGCAAAAGGGCGTTGATTCGACGGGGAATCATCGGCATGTTCTTCGACCATACGCTGTCGAATCATCGTGGATCACCGGCGTTGATTCAACACCGCTTTGCTCATACGAGTTTGCGTTGAAACGACGTTGAAAAGTGGATGGTGGCCGACAGAGAATAGACCCCCTTTCACCCTTTATTCAACTACGGATTTCGGTCGATTTATAGTTTAATTTTCGGCGATGATTCATCCAACTTTACTTCCTGTTTTATGTACAACAGGAAGGCTACAAATTAAGCAAAACAGGCTAAATTAAACTAGCTAACAATAAAGCATCGGGGCTCTTGCCTAGGATGAACACACACATGCATACTTCAACCATGAAAGTGAAACTTAATTTATATCAATGTGCGTAGGCTACGTCCTGTTTAATGTACAACAGGATATAAAAATGCATGCAACAATGCACCTCTCCTAATGTTTGTCAAGCTATCTAATGAGGCATAACTTTTAACATTTATAAGGAACAGAACACACTTGAACAAGTTCTTAGAAACATTTTATGATTTATTTATAAATTTATAATTGTGGCCTATTCCTCCTGCGGCGCAGACACCTGTACATGGAAACAGAAAAACATAACCAAAATTAATTTGATGCAGCATTGATAAAGAAAGTCAGCAGTAGGCTATGGGTTTCTAAATGCCACCCTACCTCACGTCTCCTCATCCCTCCCTCTCTCTCTGGCGCATACTTAAGCCACTTCTTGATTGCGTCACTAAAAGTAGCGTGTGTGCTCCCTGGCAGCTGCTTTTGTAGAGCATCTGAAAGAAAAAGAACAAAACAACATTGAGACTTTGCATGGTGATAATTGTTAAAGTTTGAGTTGTTAAGACTATGCACGTCACACTCTAGTGGTAGGTGACAAGTAATGGTACTAGTACAGAAAATATATGTAAAAATCAGAAACCATAGATGTGAATCTTGTGACAATTTAAACGGGATTAAAAAAAAAAAACATTTTAATTTCCCCATTGACACAAAGCGGAAATAGAAATGCCACTACCGGACCGTTCGTCACTCAGTCAGCCTCCCTGGACTTGCCTGCACACCTGCTTTTTCTGAGTAAGGCGCCTGGTGAGTTTCTTAATCCTTTTTAATCCTTTGCATCTTTCACAATATGTTTGTCGTTGTCGTTATAATCGTAATGTTACAGTTAGTGAAGGAGTTATCAAAGAACATTTAGAAGTAGTGTGCAAGTACTTGTGACAGCTTACTATTTTACCCTCTTTTATAGCTTTGTGCACATGCATAACCTACCAAACAGGACATCATGGATCTTGGTGTCCTTAAACGCAGTTTTTCCCCCTTTCCAGCCCAGTTAAATTGGCTGGCCAAGCTATTTGACCAGGAGGCTACGCAGCATCCGCCTCACTGTGACCCCTACGTCGGTTCCTCCACAAAGGGCTAAGGTAGACACCTGATAGAATAAAATGTAGCATGAAGACAATAATGAGACAATAATGAGGCTACACAAAAGAACAGGTCAGCTCAAAACGACATGCGACCTAGGCCTACATGCTCGATTTAAACGCTAAGTTTTCACACCAACGCTAAGTTTTCACTCCAACAAGACAACTACTTCGACTCGTTTTTCAATTGAATAATGCATCTGCATTGTTGTTGTTTCAAATGGATACTAGTTGAGGGAAATTTCTCCAACGCGTGATATGACTGAAGTTCATCATAACTTCTTAAACTGCTTGAAATTGTATTCGAAATTCCCTTTATTAATAGTGACTGAATAATGGTACGTACCAGATGTCCAGGGATGAATGAAAATGTAGCGTGGTCCAGTGTTTTTCTCAATGTTGTTTCAATGGTCCAAGCGTAACAGCAGGCCGATCCACAAGAGAGTCGCGATCCAACCGAGTGGTGTGGGAGTTTCACGTGCACCCAGGTATATAACGAAAATGACGTCATCCAGTAAACAGCAGTGGTAATCGCACTGCATTATGGGACAGTGTGGGGCATCCAATGACATATCGCTATGTATACGTACTGGCCCTTTTTTATATCATGCCTTGAAATGAAAGTCAGTACAACAGAGATGAGAGACACCGGGTATGAAAGTAACACCAGGATAAGTTGTAACACCACCATTCCCACCAGTTAGGTATAAGATGCAGGTTTTGTAACACTTTCAATCTTCTTAGAATTAATTTATGATTATCTTGGAAATGTTAAGTTATTTGCAAAAAAAACTTTCAAAGATAGAAGGTCAAATCCATTGCTGAGTTAAGAAAGTAAACTGGTTTTTGTTCTTTTTTTTATCATTTACTTATCATTATCACTTATATCATTTACTCGTATCAATGTGTAAGCAGGATAAGCCAAACAGTGGCAATTTCAGGCCCGTAGCCAGCATTGTGTGTGTGGGGGGGGTCTTTTTTCCCCAAAGGTGGACTTCATCTGGCCCCCTACTCCCGTACCCCCCAAATACACGAGCACACTTCAAATCTTCTAATTTAGACATTTTAAAAAATGTTCTACAACACTCTAGCCTAGTGATTTACCAGTAACAAAATAGACTTGAAGTATTCAGATCCGCTCTGCATAAAGCAGCTAAATCCTCTCTCTGTCTCCTGGCAGAAAGCTCCTTGGTTTGCTCCCCTTGTGTCTCAATCACAGCTGGTATTCTGTAGAAAGACTTCTTTTCACCTTTCCCATCAGCTTTGTTAGAACCCTAACACAGCACAAAAGTTTACCATTGTAGGTTTATGATGAACCAAGTGCCTCGTGGGTTCACATACCGCGCGCTGCCGTTATTTCCCCCTAATCACAAGTTTGTTGGTCTTCCAATGTGGCGCAGGGTTTGTTTACTTCCGGTTTCGGGTGACGTCAGTGAAAGGGGTCTAATGGGGGCATTACCACCACCCACTGGATTGGGGTGTAAAGCAGTCTGAACAAAACGTGTAAACATAAACATAGGAGAAATGAACCCGTTTTTCTAACTCGTCCTCACTTAGTCTACTTTTCTTTTTTGATTAGTCTGGATTTGATATTGTAAATTTAAATGTGAATCAATGTATATTCATCGGACATGAACAAATGAATAAATCTTGAGTAATCTTGAGGGGCATGTGTGTCCGGGGGGGATCGAACGAACCCTCCGATCCCCCCTGGCTACGGGCCAGAATTTATATTCTGAACAATTAGTTGCTCATCCTACCAATGTTGAAAACTGGCCGACAAAAGTGACGATGGTTCAACATCGTATATTCGACCTTCTCTGACGGTCGACAGATCAACCTTTACCCACGGTGATTCAACAGTGATAAATCAACCTTCTCCGACGGCGGAGAAATCGAAGTTTCACAGCGCCGTTTCAGCGTTGATTTTCTGACTTACGACGGAAACCGACCATTCTGACCAAGAATCGGCGCCGTTTCAACATCCCTCTGCTATCTGGGTAACAATCCTCTCACAAATTCTGACACAAAGCAGTGAACCACACCCCAGCCTTGCTTGCAAAGACTGAGCCTTTGGTGCTGCTCCTTTTAAACCCAATCATGTAACTTAGACTTAGACTTAAACAACCTTTATTGTCATTCAGTATGCAACAAGTGTATACAGAATGAAATTTCATTGCAATTTGGCTCAGCACAGACTTAAATATGAAGTGTCTCTCATCTCATCTCATTATCTCTAGCCGCTTTATCCTGTTCTACAGGGTCGCAGGCGAGCTGGAGCCTATCCCAGCTGACTATGGGCGAAAGGCGGGGTTCACCCTGGACAAGTCGCCAGGTCATCACAGGGCTGACACATAGACACAGACAACCATTCACACCTACGGTCAATTTACAGTCACCAGTTAACCTAACCTGCATGTCTTTGGACTGTGGGGGAAACCGGAGCACCCGGAGGAAACCCACGCAGACACGGGGAGAACATGCAAATTACATGCAGAAAGGCCCTCGCTGGCCATGGGGCTCGAACCCGGACCTTCTTGCTGTGAGGCGACAGCGCTAACCACTACACCACCGTGCCGCCCCAATATGAAGTGTATTAAATTAAATTAAATTATGCAGCAGCAAAAATATTATAAAGTGCAATAGTATAAAGTGACCTGTGGAATTACGAATGTTCAAGTTATAAATAGAAGTTTAGACTTTGGATTTGGAGTTCAGCAGTCTGGTGACCTGGGGGAAAAAAGCTGTTACAGAACCTGGTGGTCCTGCACCAAATGCTGCGGAACCTCTTTCCAGAGGCCAGAGGGGAGAACAGTTGAGAGTGAGGGTGTGAGGCGTCACTGATGATGTTTCTGGCTCGAGACATGCAGCACCTTGGTGCAATGTCCTGAATGGAGGGAAGAGAAGTCCCAATGATTTTCTCTGCTGTCCTCACCACTCTCCTCACAGACTTCCAGTCAGAGGCACTGCAGCCTCCACACCACACAGAGATGCAGCTGGTTAGAACACTCTCTATGGTGCCTCTGTAGAATGTAGTGAGGATGGGCGGGGGCAGGTGGGCTCTCCTCATCCTACGCAGGAAGTGCAGATGCTGCTGTGCCTTCTTGACCAGTGACGCGGTGTTCACAGACCAGGTGAAGTTGTCTGTGATGTGCACCCCCAGGAACTTGGTGCTATTGACCACCTCCACAGCCATGTTGTTGATGAGAAGTGGAGTGTGGCTGGGTTGGTTTTTCTTGAAGTCAACAATGAGCTCTTTAGTTTTGTCCATGTTCAGGATCAGGTTGTTTTCCCTGCACCAGCCCACCAGCTGCTCCACCTCCTCTCTATAGGCCAGGTCGTTATCATCCCTGATGAGGCCTACCACTGTTGTGTCATCTGCAAACTTCACAGTGTGGTTGCTGGTAACCCTGGGGACGCAGTCGTGTGTCATCAGAGTGAGCAGCAGAGGGCTCAGAACACAGCCCTGAGGGGAGCCTGTGCTGAGGGTGATGACACTGGAGGTGTTCTGTCCAACCCGCACTCACTGTGGTCTTTCAGTGAAGAAGTCTAGCAGCCAGTTGCACAGGGGGGTGCTGAAGCCCAGGGGACCCAGTTTGCTCACCAGATGCTGTGGAATGATAGTATTAAATGCTGAACTGAAGTCCAGGAACAGCATTCGCGTGAGTGTTCTCCTCCAGGTGTGCAAGGCTCAGGTGAAGAGCAGAGGAGATGGCGTCTTCAGTGGAGCGGTTTGGCTGGTAGGCAAACCGGAAGGAGTCGAATATGAGAGGGAGCATGGAGGTGATGTACTTCTTTACCAGCCTCTCAAAGCCTTCATCATAATGAGAGTGACTGTGATGGGCCGGTAGTCACTGAGTGATTTGATTTGAGGTTTTTTTGGCACTGGGATGATGGTGGCAGTCTTGAAACATGATGGGACTTTGGCTTGATCCAGTGAGGTGTTGAAAATGTCTGTTAGAACATGAGCCAGCTGGTCTGCACATTCCCTGAGCACCCGACCAGGAATATTATCGGGGCCTGGGGCCCGGGGCCTTCCGTGTGTTGACTCTCCTCAGAGTCCTTCACGCCTCTGCCTTTTCATCCTGATGGGGAACAGCTTTCACTGCAGGAGTGTTATTTAGTGCCTCAAACCTCCCAAAGAAGTTATTGAGTTCATTGAGGAAGTCCGCATCATCATCACACTCGGGAGGGGCTATCCTGTAGTTTGCGATAGCCCGTATGCCTTTCCACATATCCTTGGTGTTGGTGGTATCATGGAAAAAATCCTGGATTTTTTTAATGTGAGCACGCTTTGCTAATCTGATGGCATGGTTCAAGTTAGCTCTCTCTGTTCTCAGTGCCTTCTCGTCATCAGACTTGAAGGCTGAGTTCCGTGCCTTTAGCATTTGATATACTTCATAAGTCATCCAAGGCTTTTGGTTGGCCTGGGTGGTGATGCTTTTTATGTCATTGACGTCCTCCATGCATTTGTTGATGTAGGCTGACACAGACATGGCATACTCATCGATGTTGGTATGATCATTATAAGTGGCAGCTTCTTTGAACATGCCCCAGTCTGTGCACTCAAAACAGTCCTGTAGTGCCTCCATAGCCCCCTCAGACCACACCCTCACCTGCCTCACTGTAGGTTTTCCTCTGATCAGCAGGGGCTTATATGCAAGGATTAGCATAACGGATAAATGGTCAGAAGAGCTAATAGTGGGCCTGTTAAGCATAACAATTGTGCACAAAATGAAAAAAGCATGAAACTTTCAGGGTTTGTTCTTGAAGGCATAAGCTTTAATTTGAGACGTGGAGGCATTCTCAGTTTGACCTCTGGGGTCAGCTAGAGGTCATTGACCTCCATGATATCACATTTCTATGCATGAAATTAGAAAAGGCTGTATCTTAACATCTAAATGTGATGTAAATGTAAAATAAATGTGTTTTTCCATGTGCCTGGACATGAAAAAATCACATATAATACTGATATTCCTCTTAGGTGTAACTTCAGGGGTCAGGTAGAGGTCATTGACCTTTGAAATTTGAAGTTTCTATGCATGAAATTCTAGACGGGTGTATCTTAGGATCTAAATGTGATAGAAATGTGAAGTTAATGTGTATTTCCTTGTTTCTGACCATGAGAAACCCATTTTTGATAGTGATATTACTCTTACAGGTCATCTCTGGGGTCAGCTAGAGGTCACTGACCTCCAGCATAATGCATTTCTATGCATAAAATTAGAAACGGGTGTACCTCAGGTTCTAAATGTGATAGAAATGTAAACTAAATTTGTATTTCTATGATTCTGTACATGAGAAACCCATTTTTGATACTGCTATCATT
Source organism: Neoarius graeffei (assembly GCF_027579695.1). Lineage (NCBI taxonomy): Eukaryota > Metazoa > Chordata > Actinopteri > Siluriformes > Ariidae > Neoarius > Neoarius graeffei. The sequence continues at coordinate 1,982,191 of NC_083574.1, read as the reverse complement.
CTGAGAGGTCAACATCATGGAGAACAGGCAAGGTTGGGAAACATCCCACATTTTGATAAATCTATATAAAAATCTCATGTGTTTTGGATTGTAAGAAACAATTCCATATGAATATGAACATGACAGAAATATACTTCAACTTGTCAGAAATTATAAACTTTAACTAATCAAAAACTTGAACTACAATCAAAACTCTAAATGCAGTGTAAACAGTTGAACAGGTTCCATAAAGAACATTTTAAAATCATTTATAGTATCTACATTTATTCTAAGGGCCTTGACCTTTGGGGATTACAATGTTGGCCTACAAATTGTAACTACAGAACACTGATTTAGTCGCTGCAGTCACCAGAGCATGTGCACAGTGCTGTGCACTTTAAGGCTGCCTTTTTACATCTACAGTGCCCAGTACAACCCTTTTTGCAACCACAGTGCACAAGTTCATAGCAAGCCTGTGAAGCTTCAGGGAGTGTTGTCCAAAGTGGCTGCCATCCAGCATTGGTGTCAATCCATCCCCAGTCTGATGGACTGGGCAAACATGGTTGAGAAACCAAAGCAAGGTTCCATATATTAGCCTGGTACATTGCTCTTTTTATGTGTTGCCTCAAAGCATCTTGTGTAGGGGGGATGTTTTCCAGTGATCTTGCCTCACTCTGAACCGCGGGAAAATAATGGGCTACACACAAAACATGAACATGAAAATTCCGTTGAATCTCTACCTCTGCTAGACTGACATATAGTTATTCCTGTGAATTTAGAATTGCCCTATCAATGTCCAACATTAAAATGACTGAAAATTAAACTACAATATACTGTATTCTTCAACTCTAGTGCAAATGAGAGCAAATGCTCCAAAACATTACTCACTTTGAAATTATCAATGGAAATGGGGCAACTGTGTTCAGCTTCTGACATAGTTTGTGACCACTGGAGATGTTTTACTTATCAGAAATGAGTTGTGTCATGTCCAGAAACATGGAATCATATATTTACTTTACATTTACAGTATTTCACATTTTAATCCAAAGATAGATTGTTTCTAATTTCATGCTTAGAAATGCATTATCGTGGAGGTCAGTGGCCTCTAGCTGACCTCAGAGGTGACTTATAAAAATGATATCAGTATTAGAAATTAGTTTATCATGGCCAGAAACATGGAAATACACATTTAGTTTACATTTCTATCACATTTAGAACCTAAGATACATCCGTTTCTAATTTCGTGCATAGATATGCATTATGCTGGAGGTCAGTGACCTCTAGCTGACCCCAGAGATGACCTGTAAGAGTAATACCAGTATTAAAAATGGGTTTCTCATGGTCAGAAACAAGGAAATACACATTAATTTCACATTTCTATCACATTTAGATCCTAAGATACACCCGTCTAGAATGTCATGCATAGAAACTTCAAATTTCAAAGGTCAATGACCTCTACCTGACCCCTGAAGTTACCCCTAAGAGGAATATCAGTATTATATATGATTTTTTCATGCCCAGTAACATGGAAAAACACATTTATTTTATATTTACATCACATTTAGGTGTTAAAATACAGCCTTTTCTAATTTCATGCATAGAAATGTGCCATCATGGAGGTCAATGACCTCTAGCTGACCCCAGAGGTCAAACTGAGAATGCCTCCACGTCTCAAATTAAAGCTTATGCCTTCAAGAACAAACTCTGAAAGTTTCATGCTTTTTTCATTTTGTGCACAATTCTTCTGATAATAAGAGCTTAACAGCCCCACTATAAGGTGGGGGCCGCTCTGAATGCACCCTTCATATTGGTGTAGGCCATGTCTAACGTGTTCACTCCCCTGGTTGCACAATCCACATGCTGGTGAAAATGAGGGAGAACTGTCTTCATGTTGGCCTGGTTAAAATCCCCAGCCACAATGAAAAAGCCGTCCATGTGAGCGGATTGCAGCTCACTGATGGTCCAGTAGAGAACACTCGTAGCCTCCTTTGTGTTAGTGCTGGGGGGCACGGACACAGCAGTGATGGAAACTAAAGTAAACTCCCTGGGCAGATAGAATGGTCTACAATTTACAGTCAGAGGCTCAATGTCCGGTGAGCAATGGCTCGAGACAAACTTCGCATTTTTACACCAACTGTTATTGATATAAATACACAAACCACCCCCTCGGGATTCACCGCTTATTGCACAGTTCCTGTCAGCACGAAATGTAACTATCCCCTCAATGCTAACAATCTTCCAAAATGGTGTTAATTGAATATACAATAAGCTTTTCAGTCTTATTTTTTCTCTGTCCAAACTTTTTTTGAGTGTGTTACAGGAATCAAATTCTACCTTTGTTTATTAAGTTGGTCAGTAAAACTACTGAAAATCTTTTCTTTGTACTTTTGTCAGTTAAATAAAGGTTCATGTGAATTAACAAATCACAGATTTTTGTTTTTATTGCATTTTGGAAAATATCCCAACTTTTCTGGAAATGGGGTTTGTAGTTTATTGATGGAAATGTATACAGGTAGTCGTCGACTTACGACCTATGTGACTTACGACCGATCGACTTTACGACCGTCTGGTTATGACTGGCAAGTGTTTCCCAGCTGAGCTAGCTGAGCGTACGACAGTTTCCACCCCAGCTCCCAGCAGCGCCTCTCGCAGTGTTGCCAGTTACTGCTGACGTTTTCCAGCCCAAAATATGTTCAAAACCCGCCAAAATGCACTTAAAACCGCCCAATCTGGCAACACTGGCCTCTCGCCGCGTACAACAGTTTCCGCCCCAGCTCCAGGCACATCTGCAGTCTCTCTCGCGCTCCCTCGTGCACTCCGTCATACAGTTTCTGCCCCAGCTCCTGGTTTATGAAACGAGCAAATGCTCCCGCCAGCCCGAGCGCTGCAACAGCTGATGATGACGTAGACGACCCACAACCAAGCACCAGTGATGCCAGCGGTCACTAAATTTTGTATTTTGCTGTGTTTTACATTTGTATTTTGGTATGTTTCAAACTAAAATGTTTTCTATTTTTCACACCTGTATTTCATATTTTTTGTTTTGCACATATTAAACAAATTGTACTGTACACAGTGTAGTATGCAGTGTTTGACTTAAACCAAATAATGAGCCAAGGTAATGAAATAAGAAAATGTTGATAAAATAAGACTTTAAGATGATTACAATATCATTACACATCACAATATACTTACGTTCATTTAACATAGGCCGACTTACGACCAGATCGGTTTACGACGGGTCAGTCGTAACCAAACGCAGTCGTAAGTCGACAACTACCTGTACTTCACTTTGATGTGACTGTGCTGCGTTTTGTATATAGTGCCTCTATCGTCTCTAGCATTGTGTTACAAAATTTGAATCGACACAAATTCTATGCTCCAATAAAGGGAAACACTTCTAAGAAATTTTTCTTGTGTTGCAGAGGGACAAGTGAAGAATGCTTAAGGGTTCTCGAGTGTGATTTATGTCAGACCTAGAGCTAGAGATGTTCCGGAAGCACTCTTACAGACTGCATTAGGTTCCTGTGTGCTGCATACTTTGGTCTGTATCTCCTGAACCAGCAGTTTGCGGTCAAAATTTTTCCCCAGGTTCTTTGGCACTTCACAGGGAAAAGTCTGCTCACTTCAGCTAATTTGTGTGACATGCAAAGATTCTTTACATTTAAACTTCAAACTTCAATGAGACTTTCAAATTTCAGAGACTCTTTCACAAAGAAACTAAAACAAAACTCAGAAAAAGATACAGATTTTTAACTAATACATCACTTGTAAACACACACTTCATCATTTTCCCTTCATATAATATAAATAAATATAAAATATTAATATTATGTGTATGTGGCAGCGGGGGCGTAGTCGAGTGTCGACTGTGAAAGGTGAGGAGGGCAGGGTGAACCAGCAGGTAACATGTGATGAGGTGCACCTGTGTCAAATTACTGGCTGTGTATTACTGTAATCTGTGTCTCTGTGTGTCTTTTAGGCAGTCAGAAATGAGAGAGAGAGAGCTGTGACACCCCCTCATGTGTGTTTGTTTGGTGAAGTGTCACTGAAAAGTGTATGAAAATAAAAGAACTCACTTGTTCTGAAGCCTGCTTCCCGTTCCTCTGTTTCCCAAAGCTAGAAAATTGTTACACTGGTGCCAAAACCCAGGACTGAGGAAAGAACACCGTCATGGGATCCGAACCAGTCCAAGAACTCCTCCAAATGCTCGCCGACGACCTTCAGTGCCAGCAGCATGCCCTCATCATGCTTTCCATCGACCTGGACCAGCACCTTCAGGATCTGCTTGAAGCCCAGGCAGAGGACCAGCAGGCGATACAGAGCTGGGTCCAGGCTGCTGGTGCTCCACCCAGAGTTCCTGTGGCCAGCGTGCCCATCCAGCTGGTGAAGATGGGGCAGCAGGACAACCCCGATGATGTGTGTCCAAAGGATTATTGCATGCTGAGGAAGGACAAGCTTGACCGAATTGGTGGTGGTGTTGCTATTTTATGAAGAGGGGCCTGGAAGATGGAGTGTCTAGAACAGTGGTTCTCAACCGGGGGGGTGCGCCCCCCTGGTGGGGCGTGGAGGTACTCCAGGGGGGTCGCGAGTAGGCTTCATGTATGGAGGAAAAAAAAAATCTGGGGCTAACAGGCTATAGTAGCTAAGCAGATGCAACACATTTACCCATGTCAAAATGCAGGACATTGGACTATTACATACAAATCAATACTATTATAAAATCTATCATCAATTTATCATAAAATCTTGTGTGTAGGTTATTTTAAGCCCGTGACGCGAACATGACGCAATGTCACGTGAGTGAGTCTGCATACCGTGGCCACCGTGTGAGTGCTTGCCACACACACACTAGTCTGGTTTCTTGCCGAGTTAACTCGTGCCGACTCTCGCTAGTCTACTATCATCAATCCATCGATACAGCGCAAAACCCAAACAGTCTTTTTAAAGACTACTACCCCACACTGTATTTTTGCTTTCCCCATTTCAGCTCTACCCAAATAATTTGTTGTTTTTGTTGTTTTCTTACTGCTAGTCTACTATGGATAATGCTACTACTGCTGCTACTGCTACTACTACTACTACTACTACTACTAATAATAATAATAATAATGATAATAATAATAATAATAATAATAATAATAATAATCTAGCCCAGGGCTATCTATCTATCTATCTATCTATCTATCTATCTATCTATCTATCTATCTATCTATCTATCGGTCGATATAAGGTGCTGTAGGTCGGGTGGCGTCACTGCGGGTGAGTGTGTTTGGGGGGGGGGGATGGGGGCGGGGCGAGAAGAGGGGCCCCCAACTGCAATGAACCAGCTTTGGTGGGGCCCAGGTTGCAAAAGGTTGAGAACCCCTGGTCTAGAAGGTATTTACACCAACAATTTTGAATGTTTATGGTCTAAGGTAACAACACCTAATTCTGCTTACTATGCATGCATCCTCTACTACCCCCCTGATGAGTCTACACATATTCAAGAGGAACTTCTTGATTTTCTCACCACTATCTGCGAGCATCTCTATAACTGACCCTAATTCTAAAATCATTATTGGTGGAGATGTGAATCAGTTCAAGTATTGAGATCTGCTTGTTCATGCAACTTTGTCTCAACTAGTTAAGAAGCCTACTAGGGGTGACAACATTCTTGATGTGTTTATTACCAATACCCCCTATTTATGGGACAAGATCAAGGTTCTCAAGAGTTCAATTAGAACTGACCATGACATGTTAATTGTTATTCCAAGGTCTTTGGCTAAGGGCAGGCACAGTAGCACTCAGTTTAGAGATGTTAGAGAACACAAGATTCATATGGGTATTCTACTCAGAGATTACGATTGACAGGAGGTAACTTCCCTGGAGGATTGTGACCTGAAGTGTAACACCTTCTCGAACACTATCTTAAATATGTTTAATAAGAGCTTCCCTTTAATTTCAGTTCGCACCTCTTTGCGTGAGCCACCTTTTATTTCTTCCCTTGTAAAGCATTTGCTGAATCGTAGAAAGAAACTTTTGAAATCTAATAGACCCCTCCCCGTGGGCCTGCAAGATAGGATCAATGGTCTCATAAGAGAGAACCAGCTGCAGACTGCCCAACTGGAATCTGCTAACCATGACAGGGGTTCACATGTGTGATGGGCCACTTTAAACTCCATCACTGGAAGAAATTTTCAGTCACAACTGATCAGTACCCTTATTGACCCTGATGTCATTAATGAGTTCTTTTGTGACATCAACACCAATCCTGACTACATTCCTCCAGTCGCTGTTAACATTCCACCTGGTATTAGAATTCCTGAACTATCTGTTTATGCTGTCATGGAATTTCTTACCAAGATAAAGAGGACTGCTTGTGGACCGGACAAACTGCCTTATTGGCTCTTTAAGGACTATGCTTATGATCTTGCTCCTGTCATTGCTGATGTGTTTAATTGTTCACTGAGGTAGCACAAGGTGCCTTCCTTGTGGAAGCATTCTGATATCAAGCCCTTACCAAAGGAGTCCCCACTGACTACTTGTAGCCAGCTTAGGCCTATTTCTATTACTGCTATTATTAAGCGCCTTTTTGAGAAATTAGTTTATAAGCAGGAAATAGCTAGTCTATGTAATAATTATATTGACGTCAATCAATTTGCTTTATCGCCGGGGCCATAATTCCAGCATGGCTTTAATTAAGTGTCAACACTTTTGGTTGAAGTGGCTGGATGGTGATGCAGATTTCATGATTTTTTTCTTTAGACTTTAGCAAAGCCTTCGACTCTGTGTCACATAGTATCCTTCGCACAAATTAGTTCAAGTTGATATTAATCCATACAGTATATCATTAACTGGCTCATTAGCTTTCTGAATAACAGGAAGCAAAGGGTAGTAGTTGATGGCATTCAAACGAGGTATTTATCCATTAATAGAGGTGTTCCACAGGGAACTGTCCTTGGGCCCATTCTATTTTCCATTATGATTAATGATATTAAGGCCTAAGAATCTGTTAGTTAAATATGCAGATGATATAACTCTTAGTGTGCCCATTTCTGCCAGCAAAAGCTCTGTTGATGATTCTGAATTAGAAGTGCATTCTTTCATAAGGTGGGCCAATGAAAACAAAATGAAGATCAATCTCAAGAAAACGTGGGAACTCCTACTTAAGGGGAAGAATACTAAGTCCCCCTGACCCACTGACCATCATTAAACGTGAAGATAAACTTAAATTGTTGGGGGTAACGTTTGAGGAGAATCCTACAAATTGGGACACTCATTTTGAAAATCTCCTCAGCAAAGCTAGTAGTCATCTATATGCTTAGAGTCTGTAAATATTATACATTTCCTATTAGTAGCTTAGATTTACTTTTTCAAAGTTTAATATTATCCATTTTTACATATACTATAGAGGTCTGGGGCAGTGCCTTCTATAGTAAGTATTTAAGTAGAATAGATAAATTATTTGCTAGGCCTCATAAATCTGGGTACTGCTCCAAGAAATACCTCATTATGGATATTTTGAACAACAGAGATCAGAAGTTGTGGAATAGGATTACAACCACTGACACTGCCCTGAGTGAATTATTACTGCCAAAAAGGACTAGACAGCTCAGGGACAGAGTGCACCAGTACACCAGTACTTCCTAGAGTATGAACTGACCAATTTAAATTGGTTTTTATAAATAGGTGTCTTTTTAAATAGATATAATAGCTCATATTTTACACATTATTATATTAGTTAGTAGTTTATAATTATATTTATACTTATCTTTTTTTATATATTATAATTTTTTCCTTACCTTTTATAAATTAGGCATGTCTGTTGCCTTTTATTTATTTTGTATTTAAATAAAGACTAAAACTAACAAACCCCGATGCCTTCATCGAGCTATTTGAGCATGTCGTGGAGACGAGCTCCTGGCCAACCTCTCAGTGGGTGGCTTGTTTTCTGCTACTCCTATCGGAGGAAGCCCAGCTCGTAGCTCAACAGCTCCCGGCATCCAGCATGCTGGAGTACCCCCACCTGAAGTGAGCCATCCTAGAGCGGGTCAGATGTGGCCCAGAAGAACAGCACCCACTTCTGCATGCTGGCTTATGGTGAAGTGGGCCGGCTGTTCGCGTTCGCCCAACAGCTCCGGGATGCCTGCCAACAGTGGCTTCTCACTGGTGAGTGCGACATCGAAGCTATCATCGAGTGAGTGACACTGGAGCAGTTCATTGCTCAGATGCTGAGTGGGACATCAACATGGCTCCAGCATCACTGACTGACATTGCTGAAGGAGGTGGTCCAACTGGCTGAGGATCATCTGACAGCATATCCGGAAGCAGGCTCTGTGACAATTCTCTCTCAAACACTTTTGCTTTCTCCTTCTCCCTCTTGCTCCAAACCCCTCCCCTATCCCAGCCCCATGGAAACAGGGGCCAACTCCTCCGAAACCTGCTCCCTGCACCCCATCTACCCCTGTGTTTCCACTCTCCTTCCTGTGTCTGTGCCACCATTAACTCCCTCTCTCTCTCCATAGATGAACTCCTCCATGCCCACCAGAACCGCAAGCGAGCCCGGGCAGGTCTGTGAGTGCGGAAGAAAGGGGAATCAGCACTTCCGCAAGGAGTCGGGGCTACTGGTTCGCATCCCTGATGTGCTTCAGGCTTCCCCTGATCGAGCGGGGCGTACTGGATAACTGAGTATTCAAGGGGGTACACATCAGGCTTTGGTGGATTCAGGTTCTAATCAGACCTCCATACATCAAAGCCTGACTTAATGCGGGGCACTGGGAAATGCACATGTAGTGAAGGTTAAATGTATGCATGGTGGTATACACAAATATCCACTGATGCCCGTCACTATCCACTTCTGGGGAGAAAAGCATAATGTAGAGACTGCGGTTAGTCTGAGTCTCTCTCACCCACTGATCCTGGAGACCAATTGGCCAGGGTATAAAACATTAATGAAACAAATAATAGTAGGTGAGTCCTGTAGTAGCACATCATGGGGGAATCCTGCTGCGATGTTGGCTGGGGAGGCGGTCTCAGGCATGCACATGTCAGCACTGTGTCATGATGACACAGAGAGTGGGGAGAGTCCTCATTCCTCTCTGGGGAATCCCTTAGGGGACTTCTCATTGGAGTAGGCACGTGACGAGTCTCTGAGACATGCCTTTGACCAAGTGAAAGTAATTGATGGTCAAATCCTCTAGCCTAACGTTGAGCTTTCCTTCCCGTATTTTTCTCTTAGTAAGGATAGGCTGTATAGAGTGATGCAGGACACTCAAACTAAAGAAAAGATGACACAGTTGTTGGTCCCAAAGAGCCGCAGGGAACTTTTATTCCATACAGCATCCTATGGCTGGGCATTTAGGGCAGGACAAAACACCTAAATCATCTCATGGCCCATTTCTATTGGCCAGGGATTCATGCTGATGTCCACAGGTGGTGAGCGGCTTGTCGTGAATGCCAACTGGTAAATCCAGTGGCCACACCAAAAGTGCCATTGTGCCCATTGCCACTGATCAAGAGCCCCTTCGAAAGAATTGGTATGGATCTCATTGGGCCATTAGATTGATCTGAACGTGGGTATTGCTTTGTATTAGTCATTGTGGATTATGCAACGCGATACCCAGAAGCAGTGCCTCTCCACAACATCTCAGCACATAGTGTTGCAGAGGCACTCTTCCACGTTATCTCCCGAGTCAAGATTCTGAAAGAAATCCTGACTGATCAAGACACTAAGTTTATGTCATGCGCACTGCACGAATTATATGAATTATTGGGGATTAAATCGATTTGTACTAGTGTTTATAATCTGCAAATGGACAGGCTGATCGAATGATTTAATCAAACACTTAAGAACATGATTTGTAAGTTTGTTCATGGGGATGCTAAAAATTGGGACAGGTGGCTCGACCCTCTGTTGTTTGCAGTGTGCGAGGTCCCACAAGCCTCCAATGTCAAGCTCACCTGTACAACAGAGGGGCACAGCTAAGGGAATTTGCACCAGGAGATAAAGTCCTCATTTTACTGCCCACCTCAAGCTCAAAATTACTTGCCAAGTGGCAAGGGCCCTTTGAGGCCACACGGCGAATTGGGAAGGCCGACTATGAGGTCAAACAGCCAGATAGGGGTGACACATGTCAAATTTACCACTTCAATCTCCTGAAACCATGGAAAGAGGAGGTTCCTGTGTCTCTGATAATGGTAGTTCCAGAGAGGGTGGAGCTGGGACCAGAGGTAAGTCCAAAAAGTGCGGCCCAATTCACCCCAGTCCCCTGTGGAGACCACCTCTCACTGTCCCAGAGAGAACAGGTAATGAGATTACAGGAGGAATTCTCCAATCTGTTCTCACCCTTCCCTGGTCGCACTAACCTCATAGAACACCACATTGAGACTCCCCTGGGGCTGGTGGTGCACCCGTATTGGCTCCCTGAACACAAGAAAAATGTAGTTCGGGATGAACTTCAGGTTATGCTTGAGATGGGTGTAATTGAGGAGTCACACAGCAACTGGAGCAGCCCAGTGGTCTTGGTTCCCAAGACTGACAGGTCAGTTTGGTTCTGTGTGGACGATAGAAAAGTCAACGCGGTGTCTAAATTTGATGCATATCTGATGCCCCACATTGATGAACTGCTCGATTGGTTAGGCAAAGCTTGCTTTTACTCGACACTGGATTTGACAAAGGGATATTGGCAGATCCCCTTGACTTCATTATTCCATGAGAAAATGGCCTTTTCCACTCTGTTTGGTTTACATCAATTTGTCACCCTTCCTTTTGGGTTGTTTGGGGCCCCTGCGACATTTCAGCATCTCGTAGTCTGAATTCTCCATCCCCACAATGCATATGCAGCTGCCTACTTAGATCATATAATCATTTATAGTAATGAATGGAAGTGGCACTTACAACATCTGAGGATGGTTCTGAGGTTGCTGAGGCATGCTGGGCTCACAGCAAACCCGAAGAAGTGTGCAATTGGATGGGTGGAAGTATGGTATCTGGGCTTCCACTTGGGTCATGGGCAGGTGTGTACCCAAATTGATAAGACTGCAGTAATTGCGGCCTGCCCGAGACCTGAGACCAAAAAGGGGGTGAGGCAGTTCCTGGGGCTGGCTGGCTATTATAGAAGTTTTGTGCCTAACTTTTTGGATGTCACCAGCCCGCTGACTGATCTCACTAAAAAGGAGGCGCCAGATCTGGTCCAATGGACGGAGCCGTGTGAACGGGCTTTTGCTCAGGTAAAGACGGTTTTGTGTGGGGGCTCCCTGGCCTGAGTTGGGCAGTGGGGGTATGTGGCAGTGGGGGTGTGGTTGAGTGGCAGCTGTGAAAGGTGAGGAGGCAGCTTGAACCAGCAGGTAACATGCGATGAGGTGCACCTGTATCAAATTACTGGCTGACTATTAACCTGTGCCTCTGTGTGTCTTTTAGGCAGTCAGGAATGAGAGAGAGCGCTGCGACACCCCATCGTGTATGTTTGTTTGGTGAAGTGTCACTGAAAAGTGTATGAAAATAAAAGAACACACTTGTTCTGAAGCCTGCTTCCCATTCCTCTGTTTCCCAAAGCTAGAAATTTGTTACAGTTTCCCCCCCCAACACACACACACACACATATACACACATACATCTCATCGTTCATTAACACACTGAACTCAGGGACCGCACATCTCACTTTACCTCGCTCATTTGCACTATTCCGCACTACCTCACCTTAACAGCTGCTAGTTTGTTTATTCTGCTTATTTCATGTTTCATGTTTACCTGCTATACCTCAAGTGCCCTTGACTGTTTGGTTATTTGTACCAATTTGTGTGTGTGTGTGTGTGTGTGTGTGTGTGTGTGTGTGTGTATATGAGTGTTTAGTCTAGTTCAGGGGTTCTCAACCTTTTGCAACCTGGGCCCCACCAAAGCTGGTTCATTGCAGTTGGGGGCCCCTCTTCTCGCCCCGCCCCCATCCCCCCCCAAACACACTCACCCGCAGTGACGCCACCCGACCTACAGTACGCCAACTCAATATATCGACCGATAGATAGATAGATAGATAGATAGATAGATAGATAGATAGATAGATAGATAGATAGATAGATAGCCCTGGGCTAGATTATTATTATTATTAGTAGTAGTAGTAGTAGTAGTAGTAGTAGCAGTAGCAGCAGTAGTAGCATTATCCATAGTAGACTAGCAGTAAGAAAACAACAAAAACAACAAATTATTTGGGTAGAGCTGAAATGGGGAAAGCAAAAATACAGTGTGGGGTAGTAGTCTTTAAAAAGACTGTTTGGGTTTTGCGCTGTATCGATGGATTGATGATAGTAGACTAGCGAGAGTCGGCACGAGTTAACTCGGCAAGAAACCAGACTAGTGTGTGTGTGGCAAGCACTCACACGGTGGCCACGGTATGCAGACTCACTCACGTGACGTTGCGTCATGTTCGCGTCACGGGCTTAAAATAACCTACACACAAGATTTTATGATAGATTGATGATAGATTTTATAATAGTATTGATTTGTATGTAATAGTCCAATGTCCTGCATTTTGACATGGGTAAATGTGTTGCATCTGCTTAGCTACTATAGCCTGTTAGCCCCAGATTTTTTTTTCCTCCATACATGAAGCCTACTCGCGACCCCCCTGGAGTACCTCCACGCCCCACCAGGGGGGCGCGCCCCCCGGTTGAGAACCACTGGTCTAGTTAATATCTAGTGTGTTTATGAGTCATTCTATAATTAGGAGTACATTTCATGTAAAGCAAAATCTCAAAATATCAGTATTCTTTTTCAATAAATAACCTATATGTTTCCATGGTATATACCCTCAAGTTCCTAAACAAATTAATTGCCAAGCTTAATCTTAAATTACTTTTAAAATATTTTAATGAAAATGAACATTTGATTGTTTATTTTGTCAACCGTGTTACGGACAAATGTTATGTCATCTTAAACATATATAAAAATACTACACATTTGAAAACACATTTGTTTGAAAGTGCTAAAGTCCATTAACAAGATGTTTTTAATTAATCTGTACAACTGTTATGGAAAATATGAATTTTGAGCTTCATAAATAGGATTTTATGGTTCACTGTGATGCAGAATGACACTTTTTTCAACATAAATCCTTGTTACGTCGAATTTAGAGTTGTTCTCCCTCCTTATACAAGACTTCCCTATCCAGAGATAATCCCCAATCTTTTATTTTACAGTTCATCAAACACATAAGAGATTTATAGCACAAAAAACACTTGCAACACAGTTGACAGGCAATGTAACACAATTGACGGGAGTAACACAGTTGACAGGGCAGAAGAACAAGAGGACACTTTTTAGGATAAAAAGAGCTTTTTATTGTTTTAAATTTAACTACAAATAAGCTGATGAATTCAGGTGAACTGTTAAAACAACATTTAGACACAATTTCAGAGAAGCGTAGCTTATTTAACAAATTGAACATATTAAATCGTTCTGTTTGTTTGTCTGTCAATATGAAGATTAAGTGACAAAAACATACTCCTCCTCAACTGTGTCATAGCTGATGGGTAACACAGTTGACGGTAACACAGTTGACATTTCGGCCATTTTTAGAGTGTTGTGCTAACTGCAGACCTCAGAGCTTTCACTACAAGACCTTAATCGATTCATATTTTTATTATTTTTAGCTGTATACTTTGTAAATACAATTTCTAAATCAGGTTTATATGAATATGTTGACAACACAGTTGACAGACAATTAACCCTCTCTAGGACTATACAACAGTATTGATGAAAATATTGAAGAGGTGAACTCAAAACTTACCACACGGTCTTCAAATTCCCCACCAAAGAGGATATGACATCACATGATGTTGGTCACATGACTTAGGACCAAACCATTTGCCGATTCAGTGGGTAACACAGTTGACATAAGTTTCTCGGACGCACACAAAATTCTTCATTTAATTTATAATATAAAGCATTTTAGGCGTTTAAACACTTTTATCATATTATAATAATTACCATGAATAAATATTTGTAAACATTTTAAACAAAAACCTTTTTTTAAAATGTAAATATGAAGACCAAACCTGATATTTGGAAAATCGGACAGCATAAAAACACCAAATTCCAGTATTATATATGCATTTTTGCAGAGTAAAATTATGTAATTTGTTGACTTTTTGTATTATATAAAAGAGAAATGTGTGCTAATGTACAAAAGATCATTGGCTGAAGTTAATAGTTAGTGAAATTGACAAATACAGCACATGGACTTGAGATGTACCCCTAATTATCGAATGACTCTTATACTGTTTATATTGTCTGTTTGAGTGTTTAGTCTGTCTTGTTCTTATCTAGTGTTTATACTGTTTATTTATACTGTTTATATTGTTTGAGTGTTTAGTCTGTCTAGTTCCTATCTAGAGTGTTTTATACTGTTTATATTGTTTGTTTTTTCAATTATTCTATTTTTATTTATTGCATTGCCTGTTTGCACCGTGGGTCAGAGAGGACTGAAATTTCATCTGTGCTGTATGTCGAGCATGTATAGCATATTTGACAATAAAGTTGACTTGACTTGACTTGATATGAGGCTGATCTTTCCTAAAATAGTTTAAAATAAACCATTCATTTAAAAAGAAAGCATTTTTTTCTGTTTCAGAAAGGAAAGGAGGTTACTATTTGGAGAAATTTATCATCATGAAGATTCGTGTCACAGTGTCACATGGACTGTAAGAAAACATGGACGGCAGAACATTATGGCCTCCGATTCTATAGAACTGGAGCTTGTTTATGCTCACATAGTAAGGCATTACAATAATCCAACCAAGAGGTAACAAAAGCATGAACAAGTTTTTCTGCACCATTTAGTGACATTATATTTCTATCTTAGCAATATTTCTGAGATGTAAGAAAGCTACAGTGGTGCTTGAAAGTTTGTGAACCCTTTAGAATTTTCTATTTTTCTGCATAAATATGACCTAAAACCATCAGATTTTCACACAAGTCCTAAAAGTAGATAAAGAGAACCCAGTTAAACAAATGAGACAAAAATATTACATTTGGTTATTTATTTATTGAGGAAAATGATCCAATATTACATATCTGTGAGTGGCAAAAGTATGTGAACCTTTGCTTTCAGTATCTGGTGTGACCCCCTTGTGCAGCAATAACTGCAACTAAACGTTTGCGGTAACTGTTGATCAGTCCTGCACACCGGCTTGGAGGAATTTTAGCCCGTTCCTCCGTACAGAACAGCTTCAACTCTGGGATGTTGGTGGGTTTCCTCACATGAACTGCTCGCTTCAGGTCCTTCCACAACATTTCCATTGGATTAAGGTCAGGACTTTGACTTGGCCATTCCAAAACATTAACTTTATTCTTCTTTAACCATTCTTTGGTAGAATGACTTGTGTGCTTAGGGCCGTTGTCTTGCTGCATGACCCACCTTCTCTTGAGATTCAGTTCATGGACAGATGTCCTGACATTTTCCTTTAGAATTCGCTGGTATAATTCAGAATTCATTCTTCCATCAATGATGGCAAGCCGTCCTGGCCCAGATGCAGCAAAACAGGCCCAAACCATGATACTACCACCACCATGTTTCACAGATGGGATAAGGTTCTTATGCTGGAATGCAGTGTTTTCCTTTCTCCAAACATAATACTTCTCATTTAAACCAAAAAGTTCTATTTTGGTCTCATCCATCCACAAAACATTTTTCCAATAGCCTTCTGGCTTGTC
The DNA here is from genome assembly GCF_027579695.1 of Neoarius graeffei. Classification (NCBI taxonomy): domain Eukaryota; kingdom Metazoa; phylum Chordata; class Actinopteri; order Siluriformes; family Ariidae; genus Neoarius; species Neoarius graeffei. Next base: position 1,966,524 of record NC_083574.1, on the reverse strand, counting down.
CACATGATCATTAGCAAACTGCAGACGAGCAGCAATGTTCTTTTTGGAGAGTAGTGGCTTTCTCCTTGCAACCCTGCCATGCACACCATTGTTGTTCAGTGTTCTCCTGATGGTGGACTCATGAACATTAACATTAGCCAATGTGAGAGAGGCCTTCAGTTGCTTAGAAGTTACCCTGGGGTCCTTTGTGATCTCGCTGACTATTACACGCCTTGATCTTGGAGTGATCTTTGTTGGTTGACCACTCCTGGGGAGGGTAACAATGGTCTTGAATTTCCTCCATTTGTACACAATCTGTCTGACTGTAGATTGGTGGAGTCCAAACTCTTTAGAGATGGTTTTGTAACCTTGAAGAAGAGATCTTATATTTCAGCATTGGGAAGGACACTTCTTGGACAAATGTCAGAGATCAAAGATATGTTGCGGTCACTGTCAACACGCCTGTCCAATATGGAGAAGAAAGGGAAGGGTACTAGGATATCTGATGCTTTGAGAATTCTGCCTCAACCACTGGAAACAAAGGCAGAAGTTGATGCATTGGAAGAGATAGTCTCCAACAGCGAGGCAAGCCACAGTGCAGTGGTGTGTAATTGTACTTTTATTATTCAGGCATGTAAAATATCATAAGAATATGAATCTAATGGACACTTTAAACACATTGGAAGAGACAGAAACATGTCACTGTCCTGTGGACTGTAATTATATCAATATTCAGGGAAGGGTCATCACATATAACACTCACATAATGTAACTTTTAGTGAGAGTAAGAGTAAATAAAAGAACATGATGACCGTACATAAACAAATTATATTCAGGTGGGTATTATGTTTCAGGTTGATATGCTGTCCCAGTTTGGCAGACCAACTCCTGCCTGCCTGGCTGTCAACATCATGAACCGAATGATGAAATGTACAGCACAACTGCATTTCAACATTAGAGGGACAGGCCAGAAGGTGACATTTAAGAGTTACCAGCTCTACATGATGAGCTTTGGTGAGTTGGCACTAAACCCTTATTCAAATATTTTATCATATAATATATAACATTTATTTCTGTTTTATCACACACTGCAAGAACATAGTATCATAATGTATATTATAATGGATGCAAGACATTTGAGTTAACACATGAAGAACAGGTTGATCTATTCAGACTACAATGCAGAATATGATTTGATGACTTTTTATAGAAGTGTTAAAGATTTATAAGATGGCAATATTAATCATGGGCATTACTTTTCAGAAGCAGTCAAATTGGCATTCCTGATGGAGAGGGCCAATTTAGATAAAGTCGTCCACACGGCCATGGGCGCCGCCGGGGGGGAAAGGTTAGAACAATTCTAGGGGCCCAGCACTGCCATGGGGCCCTTTAAGGGGCTGATAATATGCTTTTATTGATTTTAATTAGACTTTTGAAATAACAACAATGCAATATTCCATCTGGTAAAATTAGCTAATTGAACAAGGTTGTCTATTTCTTGAGTTCTTCAACATATTGTCATTTAACCCTCCCCCTTTTGCGAAATGGTACGGTCCAGTTCTGGTAGAAGCGCGATGCGTTAAATCTGTGTGCTGATCAGTGCAACGCTACTTGCTGCTGTGTCGCGGTGCAGCAGCCAGCCAGCCAGCAGTGGAGTGCGTACAGTCTATGATCGCTAAATATGAAGAGTGGCTGTCAAAAACGTAAAGAAAGGCAGCTGAAAGCTGAGAGGGACCGGAGAGGCAGGCAACTGGTCACTCAGTTTTTCCCAAAGAAAGGTAGCTATCGCTCACATGTGTGTTCAAAATATTAGCGAATGGTAAATGAACAGTATGAACGTGGTTGGATCCAGCGGTTGCCAAACTTTTTTGGCCGCGCACCCCCTTCTATACTCCAACCAGGTTGACGCACCCCCAGTTTAAAAAAAACACACGCTTTCTTATAAAGGCAGCATCTTTAATCGTGCTAAATGATAACAAACATCATTTGCCACACCTGCAGGAAACCACAAAAGTGGAAAAAAAACCACCAAAACTTTCTTACAAAGGCAGCCCGTCATGCTCAAATGAGAACATTGAATCACATTAACATATTATGCGCTCTCGTATTTGAATTAGATAGAATTTGATTGAAATGTAACAGTTTTAAAACGTTGCAACACGGTAAATGCGCAAATTCATTACAAAGGGAGATCACATCGAGGCATGTAGTCTACCAGCCAGATATGGGGAAAATATATGATTTTCATCCGTGTTTAAAACACTAGCAACACAACCCTGTCATTACAAGGTTATGAAAATGAATTGAGAATGAATTTAATTTGCAAAAAAGTTAACATATAATAACAGTCAAAATAGCAATGATAATTATGAACATATGCATTTTAAAGAGATACAACAATTAAGGAGCATATCAGGAACAGATAAAGAAGATTGTGATTGTGAAGTGCAGCGCTGGCGGCTCAGTCTGCAGCGAGAGAGAGAGAGACAGACAGACAGACAGACAGACAGACAGACGGTGGGTGGGTCAGTAGGCTATATAGGTCCTATTTTCAGTAGCAGTATATATTTTTAGCAAGATCAATGATATTTGGCCAAATACATACCAATATTAATGCGTCGGATGGGCCTGCATCTTGGCACAGAGCTCTCCGATGTTTGGGGTAATTGAAGACAGTCTCAGCCTCAAATCTTTCTCAACATCTCCCAGTCTTTGCCGATGTTTAGTTGCCGATCGGCATTTAGTTTTGCCGATTTCAACCAGTTGAGCATCGCGAATGAATTAATGAATTAATTAATGAAGCCACAAACTACTGCAGAACCGTTACGGCGTACAAGAAGAGTTAAAAATCGCCATTACATTTTTTATCTTGCGCACCCCCTAGTGGCAGGTTGCGCACCCCCGGGGGTGCACGCACCACACTTTGGGAACCCCTGGATTAGCCTATCAAGAGAACACTTTTACAGTTTGTACAGTGACATTTTTTCCATTTTAATAACTGAACTGACTTGTGTGATAAGATGAAATATTACGTTATGCTGGTGCTAATAACTAGTGCTAATAACCAGTTTCATAACTAATGGGGTGCCCTAAATATGCACAGATTCAGCCCCAGGGGGGCCTCCGCCCTACCAAACCACTGGACCCCCCTTTGGAGAAGGAGGTAAGCAGCAATACAACCCATAAATGCTTTAGGATTGAAGTTTTTAATGAGTGAGCGCCATATACAGTTTGCTAGATTAAAGTGTTGCTAATAACGGACACCAGTCAAGTGTTTGACATGGTTACATGTGTGGAATGTTCACACATTCTAAATCATTGGTTTCAAATTGAGGAGCTGGAGAAAGCGCAGCACACATAAAAAAGGGATAGAGGTTACAACATATGAAGAAATACGTACGTAATTGATCAAATTTAAATGTCACTCCGTGTCACTTTGAAATAAATTTATAATAAGAAGCACAAGAAGGCATGTGGCAAAATCTTGAATTTTCATTTGTGATTGTAAATGCACCAGAATTAGTCACTGACCAGTTTTCATCTAGTCCCTGGTAGGTTAATACATAAAATGTAATAACAAAGTCACAAACTCAAGGTCCATGGGCTATCAAAAGTCAAATAATGACAATAGTGCAATTGTGACGAGGGTGGGCAAAGTTGGGGGGCCCAAAATTCTAATCTTTCATGGGGCCCAAAATTTCTGGCGGCGCCCTTGCACACGGCCATCGTGGACACACTACGTTCAGCTGGAGCAAAAGTGAAGAGGCTCAAGATGGTGGTTCCTCAGAATGCAACTGCAAAGGCTGATGGCCACATAGATACAATGATCATCAGTGACACTGTAGTTTCCTTTTTGGCCGTACTGCTCAGCCTTTGGAGGATACCTGCATACTTGATATTTATTTTGGAAATTGATATGTTTATCCCAAGATATTCAGTGTAAACCCCCAAAATTGACAATGCTGTTTTATGAATGGAATGAAAGTTTGGTATGTTTTCTGTTATGTTGTTAAGAAATAAAACATTTATAAACTTATTCCATGGCTTTGAGTTCTATTTCATTAAAAGCAGATGCAATGAAGGATGTATAAATGCCATATACAATAGTATATAAGCGCTACATAAGTGAGATATAAGAGCTATATAACTGCTATAAAATAACTATGTAAGCACAATAGAAACGCTATAGAAGTGCTACAGAAGTGCTATATTTACTGTGATGAAAGCGCTATATATGACTGCTACAAAAGCTCTACACAAGTGCAATGTTTGAGCGCTGAAAGTGGTTACACCTGCAGCTATTCTATAGCGCTATAAAAGCGCTCATGAAAAGCACTTTTATCTTGAGTTGTAAGTGCTGTTGTGCACATAGGGAGTTACTGTGTAATCAGAAAACCTACGTCTAGCTGCATGTGGTCCGAGTACAAGTACTTCTGTCTTAAGATCATGGAGAGGTTTGATATTGCCCTGTATTTTTCAGTTTTATCATTGAAAAAATTCTGAAGTCTTTGCTATTACAACCCCAATTCCAAAAGAGTTGGGATGCTGTGTAAAAAATAACACACAATGTGAAGATTTGCAAATCATTGGAAACCCTATATTTCATCGAAAAAAGTACAAAGACAACATCAAATGTTGAAACTGAGAACTTTTAATAGTTTTTTTGAAAAATATATGCTCATTTTGAATTTGATGTCAGCAACACACTTCAGAAAAGTTGGGGCAGGGGCAACAAAAGACTGAAAAAATTGTGTAATGCTAAAAAAAAACCAAACTAATTTGTTTCATTGGCAACAGGTCAGTAAGATGATTGGGTATAAAAAGTGCATCCCAGAGAGGCGGAGTCTCTCAGAAGTAAAGATAGGGAGGGGTTCACCACTCTGTGAAAGACTGTGTGGGCAAACAGTGCAACAGTTTAAGAATAACGTTCCTCAATGTAAAATTGCAAAGAATTTGGGGATCACATCATCTATGATCCATAATATCATTAAAAGATTCAGAGAATCTGGAGAAATCTCTGTCTGCAAGAGACAAGGCTGAAAACTGACTGTGATCTTCAGGTCCTCAGGAGACACTGCATTAAAAGCAGACGTGTGTCTGTAGTGGAAATCACTGTATGGGCTCAGGAACACTTCAGAAAACCATCGTCTGTGAAAACACTTCATTACTGCATCCACAAATGAAAGTTAAAACCAGATATGGTATATACAATATCCAGAAACCACGCCCCCTTCTCTGGGCTCGAGCTCTTTTACAATGGACTGAGGTGAAGTGGAAAACTGTCCCAAGATCTGATGAATCAAAAGTAGAAATTATTTTTAGAAACCATGGACACCACATCCTCCAGCCTAAAGAGGAGAGAGACCATCCAGCTTGTTATCAGTGCACAGTTCAAAAGCCAGCATCTATGATGGTGAGGGTGCATTAGTGCACGACATGGGTAGCTTGTACATCTGGGAAGGCATCATTAATGCTGAATGATACAACCCCGATTCCAAAAAAGTTGGGACAAAGTACAAATTGTAAATAAAAATGGAATGCTATAATTTACAAATCTCAAAAACTGATATTGTATTCACAATAGAACATAGACAACATATCAAATGTCGAAAGTGAGACATTTTGAAATTTCATGCCAAATATTGGCTCATTTGTAATTTCATGACAGCAACACATCTCAAAAAAGTTGGGACGGGGCAATAAGAGGCTGGAAAAGTTAAAGGTACAAAAAAGAAACAGCTGGAGGACCAAATTGCAACTCGTTAGGTCAATTGGCAATAGGTCATTAACATGACTGGGTATAAAAAGAGCATCTTGGAGTGGCAGCGGCTCTCAGAAGTAAAGATGGGAAGAGGATCACCGATCCCCCTAATTCTGCGCCGACAAATAGTGGAGCAATATCAGAAAGAAGTTCGACAGTGTAAAATTGCAAAGAGTTTGAACATATCATCATCTACAGTGCATAATATTATCAAAAGATTCAGAGAATCTGGAAGAATCTCTGTGCGTAAGGGTCAAGGCCGGAAAACCATACTGGGTGCCCGTGATCTTCGGGCCCTTAGACGGCACTGCATCACATACAGGCATGCTTCTGTATTGGAAATCACAAAATGGGCTCAGGAATATTTCCAGAGAACATTATCTGTGAACACAATTCACCGTGCCATCCACCGTTGCCAGCTAAAACTCTATAGTTCAAAGAAGAAGCCGTATCTAAACATGATCCAGAAGCGCAGACGTCTTCTCTGGGCCAAGGCTCATTTAAAATGGACTGTGGCAAAGTGGAAAACTGTTCTGTGGTCAGACGAATCAAAATTTGAAGTTCTTTATGGAAATCAGGGACGCCGTGTCATTCGGACTAAAGAGGAGAAGGACGACCCAAGTTGTTATCAGCGCTCAGTTCAGAAGCCTGCATCTCTGATGGTATGGGGTTGCATTAGTGCGTGTGGCATGGGCAGCTTACACATCTGGAAAGACGCCATCAATGCTGAAAGGTATATCCAGGTTCTAGAGCAACATATGCTCCCATCCAGACGACGTCTCTTTCAGGGAAGACCTTGCATTTTCCAACATGACAATGCCAAACCACATACTGCATCAATTACAGCATCATGGCTGCGTAGAAGAAGGGTCCGGGTACTGAACTGGCCAGCCTGCAGTCCAGATCTTTCACCCATAGAAAACATTTGGCGCATCATAAAACGGAAGATACGACAAAAAAGACCTAAGACAGTTGAGCAACTAGAATCCTACATTAGACAAGAATGGGTTAACATTCCTATCCCTAAACTTGAGCAACTTGTCTCCTCAGTCCCCAGACATTTACAGACTGTTGTAAAGAGAAAAGGGGATGTCTCACAGTGGTAAACATGGCCAGAGTGCGAATTACCCCACCATAATTGGGGGGTACCATCATGGTCCACTATCATATCAATCGCCCCCCGGTCCCGTCCCGTCCCGTCTCCTCTATGGAAGTCGGTGTCAGTAACTCAACACAATAACTCTGAACAATAATTTTTAATGTCATTAAGAAGCATGACAAACCATACAGTACTACCACAGAAGAAAAACAGCAGTACAACCTGATAACCTTCTTTGTCAGAACAAACTGGGTATCAACACTACTAATGAGTCACATACACTATATAGACACATTCAGAACAGTCCTGCTGAATGTCTTACTCTCTTTCACCCTGCTGTGCCTCTCCTGTCTGCTGGGAACCCATTTTCTTTATTCACATGAACAGTGTATAAAACCTAACTGCACCTACACTTGTACTGTAATTGTCTGTAGATCTTAGTGCTAATATTTACTACTTACTCTTTTAGCACCAAAAAAAAAAAAAAAAAAGCCTGATGTCTGGCCCTTTTCTTTTCCTCATGTTTGGCCTACTGTCTCTGTGAATAAAATCAAACAGGGTACTCAGATGAAACTATGAATATCTTAAAAATAATACAAAAGGAATGTAAGTAAAAACAATAGAAAACAAATTCAAATACTAGCATATGCACTAGGCTATTTTGCCTAGGCTCGCCTACTACCTGGCTCTTTTTATGTTGCCCCCAGTCCCGAGAGGTTCTGATTATAATTTTACATAGGCTTAGCTCGGCCTACATCAGAACTTCTTGTGCCTAATCACACACACAGGATGGGCCTATGTGCCAAATTAATTTCAGAAGGGCACAATTTATTCATGAGAAAATGAGAATGGAAACATATGGAGTTCTTCTCCTTTGAAACGAGAATCGTTTCTATACCACACTGTAATAAGCTTGATTTAAATAGAGACTTAGCTTATCTTGCTAACTAACGTTGGTAACTAACGTTAACGTCCATCCACTGTAGCCTACTGGCCTCAGTGGGTAAGTAATTCAACGTATAAAGACGTGACATGAGCTGAAAGAAGAGCAAATCACTTTAATAAATGAAAGTTGTAAAATAACACATTTTCAACAGGCTAAAAGTTGGTTAGCAACTAACATTACCAATGCACATCTTCTGCTGCAAACCCATGGACTGTATCTGATGAATCAACTGAATACAGTGTGGAGTAGAAGCTGGTGCTTCAAGTGCGTTCGAGCGCTGCGGTGACTAACAATGGTACGGTCCACAATAGGGGTGTCTGTCTGAAATTGATTTACATTAAAATGTTCCTACAATAAGAATGCCGAATGGGAGTTGGTTTGAATTATATATTCCTTTTCACAATATCAGAAAAAATATCGGACCCCCCCAAAACTTATATTTTTGTCTCTTTGGGGGTACAGGGTCTTCATTGGGGGGTATAGTACCCCCCAGTACCCCCCGTAATTCGAACTATGAACATGGCCTTGTCCCAACTTTTTTGAGATGTGTTGTTGTCATGAAATTTAAAATCACCTAATTTTTCTCTTTAAATGATACATTTTCTCAGTTTAAACATTTGATATGTCATCTATGTTCTATTCTGAATAAAATATGGAATTTTGAAACTTCCACATCATTGCATTCCGTTTTTATTTACAATTTGTACTTTGTCCCAACTTTTTTGGAATCGGGGTTGAACATGCATGTTTCAGAGCAATATGCTGACATCCAGACAAAATCTTTTTCAGGGAAGGCCTTCCTTCTTTCAGCAGGACAATGCCAAACCACTTTCTGCACATATTAAAACTGCATGGCTCCATAATAAAAGAGCGTGGGTGCTAAACTGGCCTGCTGCAGTCCAGCCCTGTCTCCCATTTAAAACATTTAAAACTGTTTGGTTATTTGAACCAATTTGTGTGTGTGTGTGTGTGTGTGTGTGTGTTTAGTCTATGTCTAGTTCATATCTAGAGTGTTTATACTGTTTATATTGTCTGTTTGAGTGTTTAGTCTGTGTGTAGTTCTTATCTAGTGTTTACACTGTTTATATTGTCTAAGTGTTTAGTCTGTCTTGTTCTTATCTAGTGTTTATACTGTTTATTTATACTGTTTATATTGTTTGAGTGTTATCTAGTTCCTATCTAGAGTGTTTATACTGTTTATATTGTTTGTTTTTTTCAATTATTCTATTTTTATTTATTGCATTGCCTGTTTGCACCGTGGGTCAGAGAGGACTGATATTTCATCTGTGCTGTATGTCGAGCATGTATAGCATATTTGACAATAAAGTTGACTTGACTTGACATTTGGTGCATTATGAAGCACAAAATATGAAAAAGGAGATGCTGAACTGTTGAGCAACTGAAATTGTATATCAGGCAAGAATGGGACATTTCTCTTTCAAAACTACAGTAATTGGTCTCCTCAGTTCCCACACATTGACAGAGTGTTGTTAAAAGTAGAGGTGATGCAACACAGTGGTAAACATGCCCCCTCCCAACTTTTCTGAAATGTGTTGCTGACATCAAATTAAAAATGAGCATATATTTTTCCAAAAACAATAAAATCTCTCAGTTTCAACATTTGATATTTTGTCTTTGTACAATTTTCAATGAAATATAGGGTTTCCATGATTTGCAAATTATCACATTCTGTTTTTATTTGTTTTACAGAGTCAGTTTGATGCCTTCTACATTTAAATTTTCAAGTGGTTTGTTTTACAGTGTGTGTGTGTGTGTGTGTGTGTGTGTGTGATTATTATACCAGGGTGCTAACTTTTTTTCTCTCTAATTATTGTTATTAGTATTTATTTAAGTAGAGCTACATTATCTAGAGTGTAGTGGAACACTGACTCTAAGCATTCAGACACCTGATCAAATTCTGTGGGACCAGATGGTGATCCAGTCAAGGTTGTTAATTTTCTTGGACAAGTCTTTATATAGCTGCCCAATCATCCCAATCACTGAAGAATGATTGGTTCCCCAAAGCCTTGTTTAGCGTCATCACTGTCATGTCTACACCAGAATCAGCATCCAACTACAGAATCTATAACACCATGCAGCCTACCAACATAGCCACCAAGGACTCCAATTCCCATCACACACGTTCAAACTCCCCTAATTACTAATCATGTACACCTGGACTCAATTTCATGACCACAGTATACTCAGTGGACTCCACTGTGTTTTTTTTTTTTTTTGTACCAGTAATTACCAAGCCTTATATTTAGTCATAGACCCTTCTGGTTATAATCTTGTTTCTAGTTTCCTCATCTTTGCTCTTTGCCTAGCCCTGTTTTTGTTGTTCATACATGGCCTGACCTTTACCTGTTTACTAACCTTGTTGTTGTCTCATGTTTTGGATTTGCCTGCAAGCTTTGCCTGCAAAATCCAGGGATTAAGATATTTCCCAACATACAGAAAGACTTTTCATTTGTTAGGTAAATTAACAGTGATGCTAGACATTTCTTGCAGAGTTAGAAGAGGTTCAGAACATATTCCCATTCAGTTTTTGTATATTTTGTCCAATAGATTTAATTGAATATGAATTACATTAACATTTTTGCCATGAATACACAAAAATTCAGAATGACAAACCAAAAACATCCATCCATTATCCAAAACTGCTTATCCTGGGCAGGGTCTCAGGCAAGCTGGAACCTATCCCAGCTGATGATGAGAGATGAGGTACACACTGGATAAGGTGCCAGATCATTACAGGGCTGATACATAGAGACAAACAACCATTCACACTCACATTCACACCTACGGTCAATTTAGAGCCACCAATTAGCCCAACCTGCATGTCTTCAGACTGTGGGGGAAAATGGACACCCAGAGGAAACCCACGCAGGCACAGGGAGAACATGCAAACTCCACACAGAAAGGCCCCCATTGGCCACAAGGTTCAAACCCAGAATCTTCTTGCTGTGAGGTGATAGTGCTAACTACTACACCACTGTGCCACCAAACCAAAGACATGTTTTTGCCTTTATGGTGTAGGGGCTAGATGGCTAGACATAACTCACTCTTTAGTAAAATGCACATTTACGCTGACTGACTACAAAAGAAGGCAAGCAGCAATTTAAAGGACCATACCCACCCTGGACATCATCTGTTCTCCCTACTGCCCTCTGGAAGGAGATACAGATTCATCAGAGCTGCATCAAACAGACTAAAAACCATTTCTACCCTCAAGCTGTCAGATGCGCAACCCCACCTCCCCTGCCTCAACTCCACCAGTGAGGGGCAATAAATGCCCTCCCCCAAGGAAAATGTCTATTTATTGCTTTTATGTCTGCTTATTGTGTTTCTTACTGTGTTGTTTTGTTCTTATGTGTCTTTTTTTAATTCCCTGTTCCTTGCATTTTTCACTGCCAGTACTGAGAGCTGCTAAACTGTTTTGTAGTTTCTAAAACAATGACAAAGTTCTATCTTATCTTATCTTATCTTATCTTATCTTATCTTATCTTATCTTATCTTATCTGTCAGGAACTTAAAGATCTCGCTCACATAAGACAAAAAAATAAAGTCTTTGGGTTGAATCCCAAGAAATATTTCAAATTATGTCTAATGTTACATAAAAAATAAGCAATATCAAATCTACTAGAGGCATTTTGTACAATCTGTCGGCATCAAGATTCATGCTTCCAGCTCACTAGTACAAGCTGAATGTGAAAGTTAAGAAGAGGACCAGTCAGAAATCATCTGTCACATTCCTATATTATGTTACACCATGGTGCAATTGAATTGCCATGGTAAAAACTTTGGATTTGCCTGCAAGCTTGCATAATAAAGCATTTGTTTACCTGCATCTATATCTGCCACCAGACAGAATACTTTGCCTTCACATGCCTGGTTCCTCTCAAGGTTTCTTCCTTAAATCATCTCATGGAGTTTTATAAATTAACAGTGACTCTACACATTTCTTACAAAGTTACAAGAGGTTCAGAACATACTCTCTGACTTGCTCACTAAGGGTACATTTAATAACGATATAAAAACTGGGGAAGCCATGGCCTAAAGTTTAGAGAAGCAGCTTTGGGTCTAAAAGATTGCTGGTTTGATTCCCTGGACCACCAGGAATGGCTGAAGTGCCCTTGGGCAAGGCACTTAACCCCCAACTGCTGCCCAGTGCTGTGGGTATGTGAAGGCCCTGTTGTACATTGCCTTGGATAAGAGCATCTGCTAAATGCCTGTAATGTAATAAATGAATATATGTAAAATGTCTATATGTGGGTGGCATGGTGGTGTAGTGGTTAGCGCTGTCGCCTCACAGCAAGAAGGTCCGGGTTCGAGCCCCGTGGCTGGCGAGGGCCTTTCTGTGCGGAGTTTGCATGTTCTCCCGGTGTCCGCGTGGGTTTCCTCCGGGTGCTCCGGTTTCCCCCACAGTCCAAAGACATGCAGGTTAGGTTAACTGGTGACTCTAAATTGAGCGTAGGTGTGAATGTGAGTGTGAATGGTTGTCTGTGTCTATGTGTCAGCCCTGTGATGACCTGGCGACTTGTCCAGGGTGTACCCCGCCTTTCGCCCGTAGTCAGCTGGGATAGGATCCAGCTTGCCTGTGACCCTGTAGAACAGGATAAAGCGGCTACAGATAATGAGATGTCTATATGTCTGTAAAGCTGCTTTGTGACAATGTCTGTTGTTAAAAGTCCTAAACAAATAAAATTAAACTGAATTGAATGCAGCAGGTGATATAGAGTAGCATCAGGTGTTGGTCTTACAGGGCCACTTCCTCATAGAAAAACAATCCCACAGGGTACAAGGGGTTCATGCTCCAATGCTCACTCTACACCTCAGGTCAAGAAGAAATCCCCAAGCACACGAAGATGAAGTTGCCCTGCTACTGACAAAGTGCTAGCATGGCCCACAGTAGTCTGGTCCCAAAGGGGTGCACACATGACATCCTGTGAATGATTTCTTTAGCTTTTCCAGCATACTTTCAAACACTTCTCTGAGGGCAAGGAGACAGGTGAGAGAATTCCTGAACTGGCCTGCCACGATGATCAAGCCACTCTCAACTCCCTCATGACATGTTCTTTTGTCTGGATAACATTCTTCAGAATTGAGGAAAACTAATGACCATGGTAACTCCAGTCCTAGAACTCCATGTCACAGAATCCATGCAGCTTGGCCAGGTTAAGCTAACTGCTCTGGAATGCCAAAGGCATCAGAAGGAAAAATTGTGCTACTACTGTGGCAGCCCATAGGATCATATCGCACACTGTTCCAGTAGGCCTACAAGACTGGGTCCACAGCCGAACCATGATCAAGTGTCTTACATGTCTCACTTCCATGCAGTGAGTCCACACATGATGGTGTCTCCTCAGAATTTTCTGTTACCCGGTTCAGAACACGCACTCAGGGAATAGCTGTCCAGTTACAGCACTGATTGACTCCAGTGCTGCTGGAAACTTTGTGGATTGCACCCTTTCAGAGAAGCTCCAGTTACCCATCCAGCTGCTGAAACACCCCCTCAATGTTCAAGCACTAGGTGGAAGTCCCATTGCAGGAGTTCATCACTCACTGCATTGAATCACTAACCCTCAATGTCAGTTCCCTACATCAGGAACAGATCTCATCTCTAGCCGCTTTATCCTTCTACAGGGTCGCAGGCAAGCTGGAGCCTATCCCAGCTGACTACGGGCGAAAGGCGGGGTACACCCTGGACAAGTCGCCAGGTCATCACAGGACTGACACATAGACACAGACAACCATTCACACTCACATTCACACCTACGGTCAATTTACAGTCACCAGTTAACCTAACCTGCATGTCTTTGGGGGAAACCGGAGCACCCGGAGGAAACCCACACGGACACGGGGAGAACATGCAAACTCCACACAGAAAGGCCCTCGCCGGCCCCGGGGCTCGAACCCAGGACCTTCTTGCTGTGAGGCGACAGCGCTAACCACTACACCCCCGTGCTGCCCTCAGGAACAGATAATCCTCCTAATCACTGTCACCAAGATGTTCCCTGTGGTAATCAGCTTCCCATGGATGCAAATCCACGATCCTCAGATTTCATGAAAGGAGAGAGAAATCACTTGTTGGTAAACTCATTGTCATGCTAAGTGCTTCCATGAATTATACCATGAATTCAGAGAAGTTTTCAGCAAAGTCAAAGCCAGTGAACTCCCACCACACCACTCCTGCAACTAGCAGCAACCACACCCCTATGCAACTACATTTACCCCTTGGCCAGTAAGGAATCTCAGGCCATGAATGAGTACATCTAGGAGAGTCTGCAACAGATGTACATTCACCCCTCAATGTCACCAGCATCAGCATCTTCGTCAAAAAGAAAGGGGGCAGCTTATTGCCATGTATTGAATACTGATGGCTATAACCATCAAATACTGCTATCCCCTCCCCTTGGTTCTAACAGCACTGGAATAAGAGCAGGAGGCCAAAATATTCACAAAATTTGTCAAGTCAAGTTTATTTGTATAGTTCTTTTAACAATAAACATTGTCGCAAAGCAGCTTTACAGACTTTGAATGACTTAAAATATGAGCTAATTTTATCCCTAATCTATCCCCAATGATGAAGCCTGTGGTGATGGTGGCAAGGAAAAACTCCTTCAGACAACATGAGGAAGAAACCTCGAGAGGAACCAGACTCAAAAGGGAACCCATCCTCATTTGGGCAAGAACAGACAACATGACTATAACATTAACAGTTTTAACATGAAGTCAGTTTCGTTGATGTTATAAACTCTTCATTGATGGAAACTTGAGTACAAAACTGTTCATGACAACTGCAGTCCTAAAGTTAGCAAGTCAACTGTAGTCCTCAGCCATAAAAGCATTACTGTAAGTTTCCAGAGTGTCTTCCAAGTGTGACTTTCAACTGTCCATATGGGGCCGTCCTCCACAGGAGCAATGTGATGTGACTCCGACCAGACATAGGGCAATAGGATGGATCAGGCAGATCTGAGGAGCAGAAGAGGTTCAGCATCTCGATCTCAGGATAGACATGTAACTCAGAGGAACAGATGGGAGGGGAGAGAGAGAGAGAAAACACAGGTTGTTAGGTATGCCCAATGTCACCTGAATAAGTACAACCCTGATTCCAAAAAAGTTGGGACAAAGTACAAATTGTAAATAAAAATGGAATGCAATGATGTGGAAGTTTCAAAATTCCATATTTTATTCAGAATAGAACATAGATGACATATCAAATGTTTAAACTGAGAAAATGTATCATTTAAAGAGAAAAATTAGGTGATTTTAAATTTCATGACAACAACACATCTCAAAAAGGTTGGGACAAGGCCATGTTTCCCACTGTGAGACATCCCCTTTTCTCTTTACAACAGTCTGTAAACGTCTGGGGACTGAGGAGACAAGTTGCTCAAGTTTAGGGATAGGAATGTTAACCCATTCTTGTCTAATGTAGGATTCTAGTTGCTCAACTGTCTTAGGTCTTTTTTGTCGTATCTTCCGTTTTATGATGTGCCAAATGTTTTCTATGGGTGAAAGATCTGGACTGCAGGCTGGCCAGTTCAGTACCCGGACCCTTCTTCTACGCAGCCATGATGCTGTAATTGATGCAGTATGTGGTTTGGCATTGTCATGTTGGAAAATGCAAGGTCTTCCCTGAAAGAGACGTCGTCTGGATGGGAGCATATGTTGCTCTAGAACCTGGATATACCTTTCAGCATTGATGGTGTCTTTCCAGATGTGTAAGCTGCCCATGCCACACGCACTAATGCGACCCCATACCATCAGAGATGCAGGCTTCTGAACTGAGCGCTGATAACAACTCGGGTCGTCCTTCTCCTCTTTAGTCCGAATGACACGGCGTCCCTGATTTCCATAAAGAACTTCACATTTTGATTCGTCTGACCACAGAACAGTTTTCCACTTTGCCACAGTCCATTTTAAATGAGCCTTGGCCCAGAGAAGACGTCTGCGCTTCTGGATCATGTTTAGATACGGCTTCTTCTTTGAACTATAGAGTTTTAGCTGGCAACGGCGGATGGCACGGTGAATTGTGTTCACAGATAATGTTCTCTGGAAATATTCCTGAGCCCATTTTGTGATTTCCAATACAGAAGCATGCCTGTATGTGATGCAGTGCCGTCTAAGGGCCCGAAGATCACGGGCACCCGGTATGGTTTTCCAGCCTTGACCCTTACGCACAGAGATTCTTCCAGATTCTCTGAATCTTTTGATGATATTATGCACTGTAGATGATGATATGTTCAAACTCTTTGCAATTTTACACTGTCGAACTCCTTTCTGATATTGCTCCACTATTTGTCGGTGCAGAATTAGGGGGATTGGTGATCCTCTTCCCATCTTTACTTCTGAGAGCCGCTGCCACTCCAAGATGCTCTTTTTATACCCAGTTATGTTAATGACCTATTGCCAATTAACCTAATGAGTTGCAATTTGGTCCTCCAGCTGTTCCGTTTTTGTACCTTTAACTTTTCCAGCCTCTTATTGCCCCTGTCCCAACTTTTTTGAGATGTGTTGCTGTCATGAGCCAATATTTGGCATGAAATTTCAAAATGTCTCACTTGCAACATTTGATATGTTGTCTGTTGGGTCAAAATTTATTATATGTAGATTATGATCAGAATATGAATCAGAATCAGTAGGTTAAATCAGGATATATGTAGGTGTATATGTAAGTTTAGTGAAATAGTGATTCTTAAGCTTATTCTGTGTTAAGATTTAGTTTGAAATGACCTTAGGTCCGGCTGGACATTGTTTGGGAACATTTTGTTTATGAATGTGTATTTTTGAACAGAGACGTGTCTGAAGGTCTGTTTTAGTGTCAGATCGACTCATACCACACTCAGAAATAGTAGAATTAAAGTTCATGATTATGCTTATTCATTCAGTTGAATCTTAGGTCATGGCTTCATAAAGGCTATGAAATACACTGAAATATATTGAAATATACTATGGTAATGATTAATATTAGTTTTATAGATCCCGTAATTAATGAATACATTCCGTGATTAATGTTAGTTTCATAGTTCTAGATTAGTTTCATAATGATATTATAATTATAATTAAGATCTCATGATTCTAAGGATTTTTAGTTTAAGAGCATTAACCTAATTTAGTTATAAGTTTAATCCTGTTAGTGGTTTAATTGTTCTCTCTCTTTCAGACATATTCTCATTGTACTTGTGTTAATTGTTAAGTTGTTCTTTTTTTTTATGTTTATTCTCTTATAACATTCATTATTAAGAGCTGATTGTTATTTGTTAATTACTTATGTTGATGGAATCAAGATAATCAAGATGTAATTTACTGACTGACCACACATTCATGTGTTAAGAAATTATTCATGTTAATCATTAAGAATTAGTACGATCCTTTCTGTGCAAACTAGTGTTTTTTGACCTTCTTCGTAGGCAAACATTAAACATTATCTATGTTTATACATTCCAAACTATTCCACGAAGAATCAGACATAACATCTATCTGTACCTTATTGTCAGCAAAAATATGTTATTATATTATTATGATTGATTCAAGATCATTACACACTTCTACATAGACACACACACATAGACACACACACACACACGAAGACAAAACATAAACACAGCAACACTATAAGACATTCCCACAAATGTTTTCATTCAGACGAAGCGAGCGAATAAACTGGCATGTGAACAACCCACACGTGTTCTCCTGTCTGTTTCTGAGCGATTCGTCTCCTTGTCTCCTTGTCTCCTTCGGGCCCGAAGGGAAGGCATTCACGAAGGAATCCAGGGTCTCTTTCTGGGTGAACCCAACAATTTGGTGTCAGAAGTGGGATACTGCCAACCAGGTGAGTAAATTTAATTTTAATTTATAATTTGATTGGTTATTGATTGGTTGACCGCCTGGTTGGTAGTAATTTCAAAAATAGAGACCCAGTAAATTCAGGTAAACCTCGTGTGGAGGCACGGGACGTAAGGACCCTCGTAGACTGAAGATTAGATTAGACCTTTATTTATTTTAGACTCTTGTTTACGGGACGAGACGGGGCTAGTAGAGCCACGGGATTGGGCTGGTAAACCTCGTAATATTTGTTTACGGGACGGTAAGCCTCGTGAAGACACTTCAAGGGGGAGAACTGTCACGAGAAGAGCGCGCTTTTAATCTTTGATTCCTTCGTGCGGCCATGGGGGGTAGTTGTGGTAGTAAAGAGGTACTCAGACCCGATTCTGAAGACACTCCACGGGATTGGATGAATCGATGTGATTTGGGATTCTATACTGCTCCTTGGCTGGACCTTCTAGCCGATTGGTCTACGAAACAATTTCAGTCTCGGTTAATTTATCCTCGTGCAGGGACTTTTAGACCAGAGTATCTAATTTCGGCACACAAACAGATATATGAAGGATTTGGCAACCCAGAATGGGATTATGATTACATGACCAAAGGTTATTTAGAGTGGATTAGAATGAAGCCAATTTGGGATCATTTTCAGAAAATTAAAGAGACGAAAGAACAAAAGAATTCAATACCACATCCCAAGCGCAATGCAGAGGTGCAACCTGCTTTATTTCGATCCCTAGCCTCTGCTCCTCCGCTGATCGAGGAAACAAGAAACATTCCAAACATTCCTGTAGATACACCGGCGAACGCTTCATGTCCCGCTGATAACGTTCCTAGCGTATCTCATAACACAGGCGCTAGAAGGAAAACTGTAATGAGCAGAAGAAACGAGACAAACGAATCTCATACGGATTCTGACGATGAAATAAACACAGCTTGTGTGTGGGCGCGAAGAGGAAAGGGATTTAAGATCTATCCGCCTTCAGCATCAGAATTAAAAGACATTATCAAGCTATTGCCTTCGATAAACAACCCAGTCAATTTCGTAGACATGCTCGTAAGAATGTGCAGGCACAAACAAATGGTTGGTGCAGATTATCGCCTTCTCATGCATGCTGTTCTCGGTGATAAATATGATGAAGATGCATTGTTAGCAGCCGTCCCTTGTCTGAAACCGGAGAATGACGACTATGCTGTTACGGAGGTTAAGGAAGAAGAGAATTAAGGGAACAGTTGACGCGTTATCTGCTCTCACGAAGACAGGCTAGCCGTGATCTTTCACAGGTTACTAATTGTAAACAGGAGAAGGCTGAACTCACTTCCAAGTTTTTGACACGCTTTAGCGAGACATGGACTTGTTTGGGAAATATGCCACTGAACCAGCAGCAAAGCAATCCTCTCTTTATCTCGACATTTCTGAATAATTGTCGTCCTGATGTGCAGAAGGTGTTGAAACATCATTTGAGTGACCGGAGTAATATGATAGTGAGAGCTCTAGGGGAGAAGATTAGAATTTTGGAGGGAGATGATCTTTTGGATACTAAGCAGGTGGCTTGTCTTTCCGTTGCTAGTGGTTACTCACAACAGAATTGGGGTGATCCACAAGGACGGGCGGGGAATAAGGGATTCCCCAGTGATAGATTGTGCTATTATTGCGGTAAAGAAGGACATTGGAAGCGCGAGTGTAGAAAGAAACGGATAGATGAGGATAGGGCACGTCAAAGAGCTGCTTCTGCTTCTTCTTCTAATCTTCAGCGTGGTGTGTCTTTTCCTTCTCCTCCCCCTCCTTCTCCTGCTTTGCCTACTGCAAACGTAGGCCCATATTGAGCATAGAGCTGCCTACAGAGCTGTGACCCCATGATGTTACATTGTTCTTTCGACTCTTATCTAGCTAGTGATTTGCCTGTTGTAGAATTGGTTGTGGATGGAAAGGTGCTCCCTTTCTTAATTGACACTGGTGCTACAATGTCCTCGGTGGGAAAGTCATATGAGGGTCCGATGTCTAACAAAACCGTTCGCTCTGTGGGAATTGATGGGGTCCCTTTTCCTTCCCCTTGCACTCCTCCGTTACTGGTAACCTGTCCCGCTGACCCAGCACTTCGTAAACATCACTCTTTTGTGTTGATGTCACAGTGTCCTTTTAACTTAATGGGACGGGATCTAATGAGCCTGTTACATTTATCCATTTCGTTTCAGGGATCCAAGATGACAATTTGCACTCCTGACTCGCTGCCTCCTGCTTTATCTTATCTTTCTTCACATGTGACTGTGCCAAATATCTCTGCTGTTTGCATGACTTCTGTAAACTCTGTTATTCCCTCTGCTGACCCTTCTACGGCTTTGGCTGAAATTCCCTCCTCTCTTTGGGCTGAACAGAAGGATGAGGTAGGCCTGGTTAATTGTGTTCCTTATGAAGCTAAGCTGAAACATCTGCTCCCTGTTTATGTTAACCAGTATCCTCTCTCTGAGGATAAAGTCAAAGGGATCGATGTCATCCTCCGGTCTCTCCTTGAACAAGGCGTGGTGAGAGAGTGTATCAGCCCGTATAATACACCTGTCAACCCCGTGCCCAAGCCAGACGGTACCTGGCGTTTTACGCAGGACTTGCGTAAGATCAATGAACTAATTGTTCCTGTAGCACCTATTGTACCTGACGTTTCCTCTGTAATATCACAAGTTCCTGCTGATCATTGCTGTTTCTCCGTCATTGATCTCTGCTCTGCTTTTTTCAGCGTTCCGGTTGGAGAAAACACACAGCCTTTGTTTGCGTTCACGCACAGACGGAAACAGTATACTTGGACACGCCTACCACAAGGTTTTATTGACTCTCCAGCTGTGTTTTCAGCTGTAATTCGTAACGCACTTTGTGACCTCTCCCTCCCCCAGGGCTCTGTGATCCTGACCTACGCCGATGATCTTCTGATATCCGCTGAGTCCCCAGAAATCTGCCAAGCCGCATCATTGCACCTGCTCCAACATCTGGCAAAAAAGGGTTTCAAGGTTTCCAGAACCAAGCTCCAGTTCTGCAAAGACACTGTTAAGTATCTGGGCTTTGAACTTTCACAAGGTTGTCGTAAGCTGTCAGCTGATCGGGTGCAGGCGATTCTAGACACGAAACGTCCTGCCACTAAGCATGCCCTCATGTCTTTTCTGGGTCTTATCAATTACTGCAGACAATGGATCCCTGACTGCTCCTCCTATGACAAGATTCTCCGTGCTGCAATCTCTCCTCAAGACCCACAGCGACATCCTTTGACCTGGACTGACACTATGATTAACGCTTATCACTCCCTCAAAAGCGCTCTCTGCTCCGCCCCAGCTCTGGGTTTACCTGACTACTCCAAGCCCTTTCATCTCTACTCCTGTGAACAACAAGGTACGGCGTCTGGTGTTTTGGCTCAGGAGCATGGAGGGGGGATTCGTCCGTGTGCGTTCTTATCTAAAACATTAGACACTGTTGCTCAAGGCTTGCCTGCGTGTCTAAGAGCTGTCGCCGCCTGTGCTATGATGGTTTCAGATGCAGAGAAATTGGTTTTGTCTCACCCACTGATCTTGCACTCGTCACATCAAGTTAAACAGGTATTGCAAAATTTGCAGACTCAACATATGACTGCACAGCGACGCTCCGGATATGAAACCATTCTCCTTTCTACTGATAATCTCGAAATTCGAACCGCATCCTCTAATACTGTAGGTCACGCTCTCGCACGCCTTCTTAACTCTCAGGACGACACCTTAGAGGACACTGATCATGACTGTCTATCTGAAATCTTGCATACTACCAGTATCAGGCCTGATCTTTCCTCCAGCCCTCTGGAGACTGGGGAAGTAATCTTTGTTGATGGCTCTTGTTCTAAACCTTCAGATAATGTTTTTCTCTGTGGCTATTCTGTGTGTTCCCTGCCTGACATTGTACACGAGGCCCATGCTCTCCCGTTCTCTTCCGCTCAGGCAGCCGAATTGTATGCACTAATGCGTGCCTGTATTTTGTTTCAGGGCAAGGACGTCACTATCTACACAGACTCTCGTTATGCCTTTGGGGTGGCTCATGATTTTGGGAAGATTTGGCAGTCACGGGGCTTCCACGCAGCAGATGGGAAGCCCATTTCACACTCAACCTTAGTACAAAATCTTATTGATTCTTGTCATCTCCCTAGGTCACTCGCTATAGTCAAGACTAAAGCGCATGCCTCGGGAAACACCCCTGAACGCATGGGTAACTCTCTTGCTGATCGTATGGCGAAATTTGCTGCTGCTTCTGGTGTCATGTCTCCTGGTCTAGACTCTTCATCATGTAATACATCTTGTCTTGCTAGTAGTTTGATCCCAGATTTAGACCTTATCTCTTTACAGGCTTCAGCTTCTCCAAATGATTCTGCCTTTTGGCAGCTACAAGATGCTTATGTCGCCTCTGATGGCCTATGGTACAGCCAAGATGGCCGTCTTTGCCTTCCATCACATTGCCTTCCTTTCCTTGTGCGTGAATTTCATGGCGTAACACACCGTGCACGAAGGGGGGTAAAGGGGGACATGAACAAACTTTTCTGTATAGCTAATCTAAACAGTTTGGTGGATTCAATTCTCGAGAGATGCCTCATCTGCGCACAGAACAATCACTCCAAAGCAGTCGCGAAACACGAGTGTTTACCCATACCGACATCTCCATTCTCAGAATGGCAAATTGACTTCACACACATGCCTCCCTGTGGGCCGTTTAAATATCTCTTGGTGATTGTGGACAAATTTTCTAAATGGGTAGAAGCCTTTCCGTGTTCTAGAGAGAATGCAAAGGTAGTGACTCGTACGTTGGCAAAAGAAATAATACCTCGTTATGGGGTTCCAGATGCCATAGACTCAGACAAAGGTACCCCTTTCGCCTCAAAGGTCACACAAGATCTGTGTAAGTATCTTTCACTAAACTGGCGCTTTCACATTCCATACCATCCTCAATCTTCTGGTATCGTAGAGCGTACTAATCGAACATTGAAAGACAAACTAACTAAGGCTATGCAGACCACGGGTTCCAGAAATTGGGTAGACCTATTGCCAGCCACACTGGCCGAAATTCGCATGACATCGAAGCCTAGTCTCGGCGGCTATTCCCCCTACGAGATCATTTTTGGGCGACCGTTCCCTGTCCCCTGGAGAAAAGGGACTCCGGCTCTGGGTACCTCTGATTTGAAGACACATATGGATGAGTATTCTGCAGCCCTTATCGATAAATTGCATGAAATTTGTAATAAGGTCAATAGTACAATATCACTTCCACCATCGGCAAACACACACCCCTTCCAAGTGGGAGATAAGGTGCTGGTGCAATTTTTTAAACGATTTGGACAATTGGGAAAACCTCGATATAGTGAGCCTGCAGAAATAGTCGCCATTACTCGTACTGCTGTTTTAACTGACCTTTTTCCACAGTGGATTCATGCCACCCGACTGAAGAAGGCTCCGTAATAAAGTTGTGTTACAATCAGTTGCTATTAACGCTTTTTGTGTCCCTATCTAGTCTCTTTCTCTCTCTCTCTCTTTCTCTCTCCCTTTCTCTGTGCTATAGAATTGACCTGTGTGCAAACGCTGACTGAGTTGTGCAGCCCGGCTGACTGAGAATCCGTTACTGCCCGTGAGACGTTGTGAACAAAGGGGGGGAAGAGATCTTGCGCCCAGTCCAGATTTGGAACCGTGGAACCGAACCACCTCACTACAATCCATGATGGTCCACATCGCGGGTCTCATGACATCACTGCTCGGGGCAGGGCTACCCGCCCGAGCCTTCAGGATCACTCCCTTGCTCGGGGCAGGGTTACCCGCCCGAGCATTCGTGTCCGCTTCATCTCTGCTCGGGGCAGGGTTACCCGCCCGAGCCTTCGTGGCTGCTGCATCTCTGCTCGGGGCAGGGTTACCCGCCCGAGCCTTCGTGATCATTTTCCTATTGCTCGGAGCAGGGTTACCCGCTGGAGCTGGACCTCGGGACAACATCTTCTGGCAATTTGCTAACTGGACTGCACGGGCTCACACAAATGAAAGTTGTTATGTATGTCATTTGATGCCATCCTCCACTATTATTACACGCCCACCTTTGCCGTTATGCTCTGAAGCTTTATATTATGCTTGGGGGCCAAAAGGCCAACCTTCTAAATTTTGGGGCCCTTTCTGTAATTACTCTCCTCACCCTTCTGTGGTAGCAAAGTTAAACCAGACTTCTTCAGTACATGGCACAAATACCCCCGACATTATATTACAAGATTCTATTCTCACTACTCTGAAAGTAGATATGCCTTCTAATTTCACTTTCCCTCATTGTTTTAGAATGAATTACTCTCAAAAAAGTAATATTTATTTAGGACACATTCCTAAGTCTCAATGTAAGCAGATATATGATCAGAATTCCGTCACCTCTCCATGTCCTCGCTGGATCCCAAATTCATGCCGATGTAAACCTCCGCTAACTGATTGTACACTCAACAGTATCGGATATATCAAAAATACATGTAGAGCTCATCCTAATTGCGTTCCACCACACCCTAATAATTATCCTGGTGTTAAATTGGCATTAAACTGGTACTGGTACTGCGGTAATAGTAATCTCCTTGTTTCGTTTCCCACTAAGTGGTCAGGCATTTGCGCTCCCATACAACTCAAAAACGCTATCACTGCTATCCATCCTCTCTCTGCTCATCGCCCAAAACGAGATGTTATTCATAATTTTCCACCCCTGGAACATCATCTTACTACTCGGTGGCACAGGTTTTGGACATCAATGTTTCCTCATTTTGGTGTAGCTGATCTATGGAAGAATGTAGAATTAACACATTATCGCTTGGCCAGCTTTGTTAATGAAACCATTAAAGCTGTCGATGGTATTAGAACAGAATTAACCTCCCTGCGTCTAATGACTACTCAAAATCGTATGGCCCTTGATATTTTGTTAGCAGAAAAGGGGGGTGTTTGTGCTATGATTGGAGACAGCTGTTGCACTTTTATTCCCACTAATGATAACCCGGATGGTGAAATAGGTGCAGCCGTACATCAAATGAGACAGATTGCTCAACAATTAGAACATGATGAACATGGGGATACGGCAGGGTGGGTGTGGTTTTCTGGACTGTTTGGTAATTTGTCTAGTTGGTCTGCTATTTTTTCTATGTGTATTCCTATAGTGGTGATTGTTCTTTTGTTTATTTTTCTGGGACCTTGCATTCTGAGATGCTTGATGGACAGAATGCATAAGATGATTTATAGTCTTACCCGCAAACCTCTGCATAGAGAGAATAATGTATATTATCGTCCTGCTAGGGTGTAACACTAATCTTAATCATAATCTTACTTACTTACATATTTACTTAAAATCTAAAGTTAATACTGTGATTAGTATTAAAGGGGGGGATTGTTGGGTCAAAATTTATTATATGTAGATTATGATCAGAATATGAATCAGAATCAGTAGGTTAAATCAGGATATATGTAGGTGTATATGTAAGTTTAGTGAAATAGTGATTCTTAAGCTTATTCTGTGTTAAGATTTAGTTTGAAATGACCTTAGGTCCGGCTGGACATTGTTTGGGAACATTTTGTTTATGAATGTGTATTTTTGAACAGAGACGTGTCTGAAGGTCTGTTTTAGTGTCAGATCGACTCATACCACACTCAGAAATAGTAGAATTAAAGTTCATGATTATGCTTATTCATTCAGTTGAATCTTAGGTCATGGCTTCATAAAGGCTATGAAATACACTGAAATATATTGAAATATACTATGGTAATGATTAATATTAGTTTTATAGATCCCGTAATTAATGAATACATTCCGTGATTAATGTTAGTTTCATAGTTCTAGATTAGTTTCATAATGATATTATAATTATAATTAAGATCTCATGATTCTAAGGATTTTTAGTTTAAGAGCATTAACCTAATTTAGTTATAAGTTTAATCCTGTTAGTGGTTTAATTGTTCTCTCTCTTTCAGACATATTCTCATTGTACTTGTGTTAATTGTTAAGTTGTTCTTTTTTTTATGTTTATTCTCTTATAACATTCATTATTAAGAGCTGATTGTTATTTGTTAATTACTTATGTTGATGGAATCAAGATAATCAAGATGTAATTTACTGACTGACCACACATTCATGTGTTAAGAAATTATTCATGTTAATCATTAAGAATTAGTACGATCCTTTCTGTGCAAACTAGTGTTTTTTGACCTTCTTCGTAGGCAAACATTAAACATTATCTATGTTTATACATTCCAAACTATTCCACGAAGAATCAGACATAACATCTATCTGTACCTTATTGTCAGCAAAAATATGTTATTATATTATTATGATTGATTCAAGATCATTACACACTTCTACATAGACACACACACATAGACACACACACACACACGAAGACAAAACATAAACACAGCAACACTATAAGACATTCCCACAAATGTTTTCATTCAGACGAAGCGAGCGAATAAACTGGCATGTGAACAACCCACACGTGTTCTCCTGTCTGTTTCTGAGCGATTCGTCTCCTTGTCTCCTTGTCTCCTTCGGGCCCGAAGGGAAGGCATTCACGAAGGAATCCAGGGTCTCTTTCTGGGTGAACCCAACATTGTCTATGTTCTATTGTGAATCCAATATCAGTTTTTGAGATTTGTAAATTATTGCATTCCGTTTTTATTTACAATTTGTACTTTGTCCCAACTTTTTTGGAATCGGGGTTGTAGGAACAGTATACATTTTGCACTGAGTACAAGCAGGGACTACAGTATTAAATAGGAATCTAGGATTATTTTGTTATCTTCTATTAGGGAGAGATATGTTGATCTAGCAGCACTAAGAGCTTTTCTATACTTCAGGAAGCTCTCCTTCCACGCTAATTTGAATGCTACCAATTTTGTTTGACACCATTTACGTTCCAATTTTCGAGTGGTCTGTTTTAATGTGCGAGTGTCATCATTATACCAGGGTGCTAATTTTTTTGCTCTGATCATCTTCCTTTTAAAAGGAGCTACATTATCTAAAGTATAGCGGAACGTTGACTCTAAGCATTCAGTTGCCTGATCAAGTTCTGCAGGGGCTGACAGTGACCCAATCAAAGTTGATAACTCTGGGAGATCATTTATAAAGCTCTGTGCAGTAGTTGACGTGAATGTACATTTAATACAGTAGCGTGGTGAGGTGCATATATTATTACTCAGACATATTGTGAATGAGATGAGATAATGATCTGAGATAACTTCAGACTGTGGAAGTGTGACTATATTTTCTGTGTTTAACCCGAATGTTAGTATTAGATTGAGGGTGTGACCACCATTATGGGTCGGTCCTATGACATTCTGATTAATCCCTACTGAATCTAAAATGGACACAAACACTGTTTTTAAAGGGTCTTCTGGGTTATCGAAGTGAATATTAAAATCTCCGACAACTAAAGCTTTGTCTAAGGAAATAACCAGATCTGAGATAAAATCTGCAAATTCAGAAAGAAACTCAGAATATGGCCCCGGGGGCCTGTAAATAATAAGTAACGGAATGAACTGGGTAGACCTATTTTTTGAGGCTACATACATTATATTAGTATGAAGAACTTCAAATGTATTAAATTTATAACTAGGTTTTTGTGTTACACCTAGATAATCGTTATAAATAACCGCAACGCCTCCTCCTCTGCCAGTTAGACGAGGCTGGTGTATATAACTGTATCCAGGAGGACTCGCTTCATTTAATGCTATATATTCATTTGGCTTAATCCATGTTTCAGTTAAACACAGTACATTAAACTTCTGATCAGTAATAAGTTCATTAACCATTAGCACTTTAGATGTAAGAGATCTAATATTTAATACAGCAGCAGCTGTACAGTCAGTATGATCTAATTTAATATTGATTAGGTTACTGGAACAAACTCTCTGAAAATTTCTACCTTTTTGTTGAGCTCGGGGAACAGACACAGTCTCGATGTAGTGGACCCTGAGTGACGACTCTGTGCAGCTAGCAGACAGTCGGTTTAGCCTGTTTGTCTGCTCCCTGGCCTTGGCTCTGGATTGTCAGAAATTAACTAGGCCTGTTCTGAGACTATGACCTATGCTGCAGGAAATGAGAGCAGCACCTTCCTGAGTGGGATGGATGCCGTCCCGCCCTAACAGGCCAGCAGTGCCCTCAAAATTAGCCCAATTATCTATAAAGCCCACACTGTTTTCAGAGCACCACCTGGACAACCAGCAGTTCAGCGACCATAAACTGCTGTAAGCTATATTGCCACGCTGCATTGTGACTTGTGGAGCACAACCTAGTGATTATCCTTGAAGGGAATGAGTGGAAGATGGCCTTCCAGCTCTAGCCACTTTGAATACTGCATCATACCATATGGACTGTCTTCAGTTATGCAATATTTCAGTGTCTAATTAAGATCAGCTCTTGCTGTGTGCCTCTCATCCCATGTCTTTCTCTCATGATCTCCTAGCTTCCACTGAAGCATAAGGAAGTCCAGATACCATACCTCCAAATGTCCAATTACACACTTTAGGTTTTGTTGTTAGTCCCGCCTGCCTCAAGGAGCTCAGGACAGCCCTCAGATGTTGAATGTGCTGCTTCCAGGCATTACTACAAATAATAATGTCATCGAGTTAGACAGGGGCATAGAGTGTGAGCAGAGGATTCTGTTCTTGATCCATTGGAACATGGCGTGCCAAACAAATCAAAAGGGTGCGTGGCAAATTCTCATAACCCAAACAGAGTGGAAAAGGCC
Organism: Neoarius graeffei; assembly: GCF_027579695.1. Taxonomy (NCBI): domain Eukaryota; kingdom Metazoa; phylum Chordata; class Actinopteri; order Siluriformes; family Ariidae; genus Neoarius; species Neoarius graeffei. The sequence goes on along the minus strand of NC_083574.1, from coordinate 1,938,166 downwards.
ATTTTCTCATCAGATTTTGGAGTTAGGGGAACTGCTAATATCCCTTTATCAGATTGGTTATTGGCAGTTCATCAATGCCTGGCATTGAATAAGCATTGAACTTAGACACCAGAGATTTTTCTGAAAGTCCACACAGAACCAGATTGAAACATCAGCCTTGTGAATACAGCCCACAAGCCTGGACCAGTCACTGTGGGACACCTTGAGTTCGTCCATACCAAGATCCTGAGCTCCTGATGAACCACTTGCTTTTTCTGTTCAGGCAAATGGACAGGGTCAGCTGTGTACAAACACCCCTGGGGGGGGGGGGGGGTCTCAATATGGTGTTCCACCATGAGATTGTGTAATTAAGTAGAGATGAACTGCAACTCAAAAACCTGCGTAATTTGGGACAGTGAGAGGTGGTCTCCACAAGGGATTAAGTCCAACATTTTAGATTCCCCTCAGGTCCTAGCTCCACCACCTCAATTGTCTGAAAAGCCATGGCAGTCAACCACCACTATCTGACCTCATAGTCGACATCTCCAACTTACTGTGTACCTCAAAGGCCTGTGCCACTTTGCAAGTAATTTAGAGCTTGATGTGGATAATAATACAAGCACTTGATCTCCAAATGAAAACTCACATAGTCTTTTATACAGCCAGGATTGTAGTCTTGCACCTACTGTATAGGAAATTCTCCTGTGTGAACTTGCCCAATGTGTGAAGTTTTTATTTCAGGTCAAGAATGTTTGGAATTTCAGTTTGACTTTTGTGAAGATCCCACCTGCAAATTTCTTTAACAACATCTAAGATGCTGTGAAGCTTGCAGCCATATAGCAAATTCAAGTGGGAAGAACCCCATGGAGGCTTGCAGGACCTCTCATCCTGGATGTAAATTAGATCAAGCCACTTATCCTAATTTTGAGCATCATTGTGCATAGATTTGTGCATATTTTAAAGCTTTTGATTAAACTGTTTGATCAGCCCAACTAGTTGTGGGGGTGAACACTGGTATGAAAACAGTTTAATCCCCAATAATTATACATTTATCATACAGTTCACAAAGTGTGTGTGACAAAAACATCGTGACAAAACGTCAGAATCTCTATTAGGATTATAACTTGGAAGAATATCTTGAAGAGCATATCCGCAACACTGTGCTAACCCTAACCCACAGCTTCCACTTATTGTGTTGCATAATCCACTAGCATCCACTAGGTCCATCCCAATTAATTCCAAGGGGACCTTGATTAAAGGAATGGGCTCAATGCACTTGTGGGGTGGCTGTTGGATTCATCAGCTGACATTCACAGCATGCCGCACACCACCAGCATCAAAGTCAAAGTCCTTCCCATGCCGTGACCTGGTCTTCCAAGGCAGTCTCCTGACCCAGTACTAACCAGGCCTTTAAGGTGCACTGGGCACTGCCAATCTCTGCTTCTATTGCCCTCAGCCTCCCATCTGTACAGCTAGGATTACAGAGAGGGGCTAGTCTTCCGGTAACCGCGAGAGTTTGACTTCCTACTCGCATCTGGATTGCAGCGTGTCTTTCCAGACAACAGTAGGTACCATTTTTATGATGGTCTTTGGTATGACCTGACCATGAGTAGAACTCATGATCTCCAGATTGAGAGGCAGACATGCTAACCACTTCATAAAGTCCTGCTACAATTACATTTTACTGTCCTGATGGACTTTAAAAGCTTCTTTGTGTTTGTTTTGCTTTTGCATGTGTTTTAAATAAATTGACTATGACTTGAGTGTGAATGTCTGAGTCAGCAGATACACTGTGTTGAGACGTTGTGTCAAGACGTACCACACTCAGATGCTTCAGAGCAGAGATGAAATCGCTAGTTTTTATTTTCTTGCTGGCGGTGGGTTGTGGTCTGGCTGTAGGTCTGACAAGAGAATATATTTTCAATAGTTATTCAAAATGGTGGACTGGAGCTCAGCGGTACTGCCAAAAATACTACAAAGATCTGGCCACCATCACCACTATGGAAGAAAACAGTCGACTTTTACAATCTGGGTCCAGTAATTCAGAAAGTTGGATTGGACTGAACAGAAAATCAGGCACCTGGGAATGGTCTGACGGAGAACAGGCTTCTTTCCTGAGGTGGTATGGTGGCTCACCTTATTATCAATCATATTGGTCTAATTGTGCTTCCACGTCTGTATCTTATCCAGGTTTCTGGTTGGATTACTACTGTAGTAATGAGAAGACATTCTACTGTTATCGGTTCCTGATCTTGGTGAAGGAGAAGAAGACCTGGGAGGAGGCTCGGGAGTACTGCAGAACAAATTACACTGGTTTGGCCTCCGTGACCTCTGAGACGAGCCTGCGGCAGCTGGAACTAGAAACGGTGCAAACGCAGACGGAGAGCGTGTGGACCGGCCTGCGCTTCGTGAATGGACAATGGCTCTGGGTGAGCGGGGAGCAGCTGGGGAGCCTGGTCTCAATGCCTTCATGTCCAGCTCCATCTTACCGCTGTGGAGCTCTCAACAACATGACAAGAACCTTGAAGAACCTAAACTGCAATGAGAGACTGAACTTCGTCTGCTATTGGCAGTGAGTAAAGAAAAATTCAGAAATTATAATAAATCATGATTGGTTGTGAAATTTCAGAGATTTACAATCATAAATAAGTGCCAGTTTCTAAAATGTATGGTGTCTTACTGAGTTCTCTTTTTCTGGACAGGTGATTTTACACAAGGAGAAATCTCCTTCAGGAAGAATATATTCATCACTCTTTATAATAATTTATTATTCATTATTTTTAACTTTCTTTACTAATAATTAATTGGGTTTTAAGTTTACGTTCTGATAGCGCAACTGCAGCTGAGCATATGAGGAGGATATTTATTGGTGAAAGGGTCAGATTTCATAATAATGTAGAAATTAGCACACATTATAAACTTTATTAGGCCATAATGATGCAGAATCCTGGACTCTGATTGGTCAGAAGGTGTTGATTAATTCTCTATAACAGCAGCTCTGACAGCAGTGCAGGTTTATATTAATGCTCTTGTTCTAATATGTTATTTCTATTGTAATGGCTCATTCACAGGGGCGTGTCTAGCAGATGCTCCACATAATATAAGGTTGATAATAAACAGATTAAATAACTCTCAGAATACACCTGAGAACTTCTTTAATTTGACTAAGAGGATTGTTAAATTCGAACTGAACTGTTTATCCACAACATCTTGTTCATCATTTGAATTGTGGAAATAATTTACATTAAAAAAAAAAATTTTTAAGTCGAGACTTGTGCATATTAAACAGAATATTTTACACGTAACATTGGAGTTTTGTTGTCCATATTTTATAAAATATTCTTTTCTGATTGTTCCATATTTATATAAAATAATGCTTCAGAGACCAATCCTCTTTCACAAAGTCATCAAATGAAACTCAGACTGATGAGTCAAACAATCGGTTCAAAAAATTTGCTGGTGGAAAATTGGGTTAATATTTTTGGAGGAAACTGTCAGTCAAAGGTTAAGTGAGTTGTGCTGTGTCTCCCTCTTCTGGACACTTGGTGTATTACAGCTGTGGGATTTGACGAGTTGATAATGAATCATATCAAGTACTGTACAGTATACTTCTCTCTGTATAATATCTGTGTTCAGGGGCGCCGCTGGGGGGCCTGTGAGGGATATTAATATCATTTTAATAGTATTGCCTTGTGTAAGCTTTTGAAATAAAATATTTCAAGTCAAGTTTATTTGTACAGCGCTTTTAACAATAGACATTGTCGCAAAGCAGCTTTACAGAATTTGAACGACTTAAAACATGAGCTAATTTTATCCCTAATCTATCCCCAATGATGAAGCCTGTGGCGATGGTGGCAAGGAAAAACTCCCTCAGACGACATGAGGAAGAAACCTCGAGAGGAACCAGACTCAAAAGGGAACCCATCCTCATTTGGGCAACAACAGACAGCCTGACTATAACATTAACAGTTTTAACATGAAGTCAGTTTCGTTGATGTTATAAACTCTTCATTGATGGAAACTTGAGTGCAAAACTCTTCATGACAACTGCAGTCCTAATGTTAGCAAGTCAACTGTAGTCCTCAGCTATAAAAGCATTACTGTAAGAGTCCAGAGCGTCCTCCAGGTGTGACCTTCAACTGTCCTCATGGGGCCGTCCTCCACAGGAGCGATGCGATAAAACTCCGACCAGACACAGGGCACCAGGATGGATCAGGCAGGTCCGAGGAGCAGAAGAGGCCAGCATCTCGATCCCAGGACCAAAATGTAACTCAGAGGGACAGATTGGGGGGGGGGGGGGGGGGAACACAGGTTGTTTCATGAAATATTTCATTTCATCTGTTAAAATATGCAAATTATACATGGTTATGATTTGCTATAACATCTCATCTCATTATCTGTAGCCGCTTTATCCTGTTCTACAGGGTCGCAGGCAAGCTGGAGCCTATCCCAGCTGACTACGGGCGAAAGGCGGGGTTCACCCTGGACAAGTCGCCAGGTCATCACAGGGCTGACACATAGACACAGACAACCATTCACACTCACATTCACACCTACGCTCAATTTAGAGTCACCAGTTAACCTAACCTGCATGTCTTTGGACTGTGGGGGAAACCGGAGCACCTGGAGGAAACCCACGCGGACACGGGGAGAACATGCAAACTCCTCACAGAAAGGCCCTCGCCGGCCACGGGGCTCGAACCAGGACCTTCTTGCTGTGAGGTGACAGCGCTAACCACTACACCACCGTGCTGCCCTTGCTATAACATTTTCCATGATATTGTCATTTCACCCCTCCACCCTTTTCACTCATGGTACAGTGTGATTCTGGGCGGGGACAGTGAAATGTGTAGCTCCGTGTCTGCACAGCGCCGCCCACCCAAAAGCGAACATCAATCAAATGTTCAGAGAATGTTTGTTTATTGTTCAGCAAGTTTGCCAATGTTCATGTAATGTTCATGATGTTTGTGTAATGTTTGCATGGAAGCAAACATTTGCAAACATGTATGAAATGTTCATAGAATGTTTGCATAATGTTCAGTGTGTTTGCGAACATTCATATAATGTTCATGTTGTACGAGTATGTGTATAGCTTGCCTCTAAATAAAAGTACCGTATATACCCCATGAAGCTATTATGATATTATTTTTTAATTCCTTTGAACAAAATTAAATTGCATAATTAAAAAATAAATATGATTGCTAGCTTATGTCACTTTTTTATGTGCAGAAAATTTTTGCTATGAGGCATAAAATTTGTGTGATGTGTGGCTTCGATCTCTTCAACCAAAAAATTGTATGGAAATTTCAAATAATAATTCATGGTTTGAATCTTATAAAATATTTTTAATGGTGTTATTCGAGTATGTCGGCATAACTGACATGGTGTATTAACATATCTTGTTATTTCATGGCATGTTTTCATTATAATTTGTTAATTGTTATGCTTGTGTTTAGAGAGTTATTAAAAGAAACTTCATAAAATTTACATTTTATGATTTTACTATAGATATCAGAGTCAGCTTAATTGGCACGGCGTATTATAAAACTTGAAAATAGATGCTTGTATAGTTTATAATTATATCCTATGCTTACAAAATTAATGTACAACCCTGATACCAAAAAAGTTGGGACAAAGTACAAATTGTAAATAAAAACGGAATGCAATGATGTGGAAGTTTCAAAACTCCATATTTTATTCAGAATAGAACATAGATGACATATCAAATGTTTAAACTGAGAAACTGAGAAACTGAGAAAATGTATCATTTAAAGAGAAAAATTAGGTGATTTTAAATTTCATGACAACAACACATCTCAAAAAAGTTGGGACAAGGCCATGTTTCCCACTGTGAGACATCCCCTTTTCTCTTTACAACAGTCTGTAAACGTCTGGGGACTGAGGAGACAAGTTGCTCAAGTTTAGGGATAGGAATGTTAACCCATTCTTGTCTAATGTAGGATTCTAGTTGCTCAACTGTCTTAGGTCTTTTTTGTCGTATCTTCCGTTTTATGATGCGCCAAATGTTTTCTATGGGTGAAAGATCTGGACTGCAGGCTGGCCAGTTCAGTACCCGGACCCTTCTTCTACGCAGCCATGATGCTGTAATTGATGCAGTATGTGGTTTGGCATTGTCATGTTGGAAAATGCAAGGTCTTCCCTGAAAGAGACGTCGTCTGGATGGGAGCATATGTTGCTCTAGAACCTGGATATACCTTTCAGCATTGATGGTGTCTTTCCAGATGTGTAAGCTGCCCATGCCACACGCACTAATGCAACCCCATACCATCAGAGATGCAGGCTTCTGAACTGAGCGCTGATAACAACTCGGGTCGTCCTTCTCCTCTTTAGTCCGAATGACACGGCGTCCCTGATTTCCATAAAGAACTTCACATTTTGATTCGTCTGACCACAGAACAGTTTCCCACTTTGCTACAGTCCATTTTAAATGAGCCTTGGCCCAGAGAAGACGTCTGCGCTTCTGGATCATGTTTAGATACGGCTTCTTCTTTGAACTATAGAGTTTTAGCTGGCAACGGCGGATGGCACGGTGAATTGTGTTCACAGATAATGTTCTCTGGAAATATTCCTGAGCCCATTTTGTGATTTCCAATACAGAAGCATGCCTGTATGTGATGCAGTGCCGGCTAAGGGCCCGAAGATCACGGGCACCCAGTATGGTTTTCCGGCCTTGACCCTTACGCACAGAGATTCTTCCAGATTCTCTGAGTCTTTTGATGATATTATGCACTGTAGATGATATGTTCAAACTCTTTGCAATTTTACACTGTCGAACTCCTTTCTGATATTGCTCCACTATTTGTCGGCGCAGAATTAGGGGGATTGGTGATCCTCTTCCCATCTTTACTTCTGAGAGCCGCTGCCACTCCAAGATGCTCTTTTTATACCCAGTCATGTTAATGACCTATTGCCAATTGACCTAATGAGTTGCAATTTGGTCCTCCAGCTGTTCCTTTTTTGTACCTTTAACTTTTCCAGCCTCTTATTGCCCCTGTCCCAACTTTTTTGAGATGTGTTGCTGTCATGAAATTTCAAATGAGCCAATATTTGGCATGAAATTTCAAAATGTCTCACTTTCGACATTTGATATGTTGTCTGTGTTCTACTGTGAATACAATATCAGTTTTTGAGATTTGTAAATTATTGCATTCCGTTTTTATTTACAATTTGTACTTTGCCCCAACTTTTTTGGAATCGGGGTTGTATATGTAGCTAGGATTTTTTTTTTAGCAAATTTAGCCTATGCTATGCTTTTAAACGATATTCATATAAATATGAAACAATTACTTGAAACTTCATTTTTAAAATTAAAAATAAAAAACAAAATATTTTTGTTGGTGATAGTTATAGGTCTAATATTATGGACTCTGTACATACCTCATTACATGAACCCTAATTATGATTTTTAATGGCTTAGCTGTTCTTTTTAATTTGTATTTTATATTTTGAATGTTTACATGTTGTATTTGGAATATTTCTGCACCAGCCCCCAATTTTAACTGTGCTCAATAAAACTTAAATAAAATAAAATAAATATGTAAATATGTAAATAAATAAATAAATAAATAAATAAATTTCGCATACAGATAGGCCTACAAATGGCTGACAAAATGTTGCAATTGCACTTCAACAGACATGTACAGTAGGCCTATAATAGGTTGGGTGCATAGGCCCCAAGTGAAACTGCAGTTAGGCCTATAGTATAGAATTTACATGTTGACAATCATATCATATGTTCAATACCCCATAAAAGTGTCCGGACGGTTCCGGACTGCCCCGGACGGTATGCACCTGCGCACAGCCTTGTAGTTGACTTCCCATCACCATTTTGTTGATCGAGACTGACTTGAAATTGAGCCAATTTGTGGATTAAAATCTAGTGCCATCAGGTAAGAAATATCTACTACACTTTAAAACACACTGGAAACATTATCTGCACGTCGTCGTTTTACGCAGGTCTACATATTATAATTATTGTCTTTATTATTATGTTATTACGGAAGCGTATTGCTGCCACACTCAAAAAAAATTGGCTTAGTATCAAGTAATTACGTGAAAACTTTATAACAATAACTTATGTTTTTACAATATATTTATCATGTAATAACATATCACGTAATTTCATGATACGAAATTATCACATTATAACATGAAATTATCACGTTACTACAATATATTTATCATATAATAACATCACGTTATAACATGAAATTATCACGTTATTACAATATATTTATCATGTAATAACATGATATTATCATGTTATAACATAATATTACGTTATTTCATGATACAAAATTATCACGTTATAACATGAAATTATCATGTTATTTCATGATATTTTCATGTAACAGCGTGAAAACACTATCAAGAAATAACGTGAAAGTATGGTTTAATGTCACAGGCTAGGCTACTTCCATTAGACAGCCTAGCCTAGCCTAGCCTACTGTAGACCTTTGGTCGAGCAAAAACACCGAGCAAAAACATGGCTGAATCCTGAATGACTCAGTTTTGTATAAATAGGGGACTACATAGGCAGCAAAATGTAGTTGTTTTCCTGCCATGGAAGTGCACTTGTAAACTGAGGAGGAAGCCATTTGCATTACAGCCGTGAATGAGGATTCAAAATGGCGCCTCGGCTCAGTTTTCCCTTCCTCCTCATTTATTCAATAAAATTACAAAAATAAATCAACAAATTAAATATGTTAAAATTAGTATAAAAAGAAGTATTCTAATCTAACAATAAACAGTGCTGGAAAACTGCATGAGCCACTTCACCATTTATTAATTTATATGATAATATTTTAAATGTATAATAAAATTTTAAATGTATATTTTTGCATCTTTGGTATAATGTTAAGGTAAGTATTTGTCCTAATCAGTCATTATTTGGAAGATCATAATATTTTCAGTTTCATAAGTGAGCATTTGTCCTACACTCGTCACTTGTGTTTTTTAGGCCGACTAAAAAGCTGCAGCTGGGCGGGTGTATATTATTTAGGAGTTTTTGATACTAGCCTATGTTTTATACTATAGTTTATATTTTAACACAGAAATCATACATATTTTGACTTAACTTACTTACTGTCACCATACATAACTAAAAATGTGAAAATAATAACCTACTTACCTACCCTGGCCTCTGGCAATTATATAAAAAATAAGATTAAATTTAAGACTTGCATTTTTAAAGACCTTTTCACAACCCAGAGATATTAAGCAGATAAATCGGCCTAACTGCTTTGAGTTATGAGTGTAAAGAGATCTTATATTCCTTATATTTTTAAGTGTAAATACAGTAATCAGCTTACGGATATAAATCTTTCAAGATGCCTTTTATAAATCAATCACTGCAGTAATCATGTGATTAACTATTATTGTTTATTCGCAATTGAAGCTGTTGGGACTATTTATTTACTATATTTATATTTATTCATACTTGTAAATAATATTTTTATATAATTTACTAAATGTATGTGAATTGCCTAATTGCATGTAGGCATAAACAAACATAAACATATCATGTTATCCAGTTGGCTAATTACTTTAACATTGGCAATAATCTTCAAAAGATTTCAAAAGGTCCCGGCCTGGGATTTTGTTTATCTGACATTTACTAATTTCACAAAAGTTGAAAATGTCCCTGTTGTCTGTCAACAAGAGATGGAAGGTTTGTTTGCTCAACAGTTAAAATTATGATCGAAAACCTCCCTGACTCGCCATTGTTATGGTCGACTTCCTCCCTTGTTTTCTGCTGGGAGGTTTTCGCCTATTTCAGTGACAGGTTTTCGCCAGGGAGGGTATCGCCATAAATCGTCTAAATAGACACGCTCAAAATTAGCCCCACTTAATGGATGGTATGCTGTTCAGACGTGTTGTACTTAGACGTGTTCTATATAGGTGTGTTATAAATACAAATAGTTTTTATAAATATCAGACCTATGATGCTTCTATGTGTACGTTTACAAGTAGTGTTTGGAATCTCATCTCATCTCATTATCTGTAGCCGCTTTATCCTGTTCTACAGGGTCGCAGGCGAGCTGGATCCTATCCCAGCTGACTACGGGCGAAAAGCGGGGTTCACCCTGGACAAGTCGCCAGGTCATCACAGGGCTGACACATAGACACAGACAACCATTCACACTCACATTCACACCTACGCTCAATTTAGAGTCACCAGTTAACCTAACCTGCATGTCTTTGGACTGTGGGGGAAACCGGAGCACCCGGAGGAAACCCACGCGGACACGGGGAGAACATGCAAACTCCACACAGAAAGGCCCTCGCCGGCCACGGGGCTCGAACCCGGACCTTCTTGCTGTGAGGCGACAGCGCTAACCACTACACCACTGTGCTGCCCCAGTGTTTGGAATTTTAGGCCAAAATATTAGATAAATGACATGAAATGCTGTTTCTTTTCTCCATATACTGTATATTGAGAAACTACATTCTCCAAACGTAAAAGAATATAAAGTGCTATTTAGGCCTATAGTAGACAAGCAAGTGCGTTCCCCCTGGTTTTACTATATATTTTACCATACAAATGTGTAGTCAGTAAGTCTAAAACCATGCACATTTTTGCATTTTAATACCTGGCTTATTAAATATAATTCCATAAATTTGACAAATTAGGCCTAATCTGTAGTAATCCCCTATATATAGACTTAACGTCCACTATCCAAGCAGGTAAAAAATTTAACTCATGAATCTATTTATGACCTATAATATAGAATTTTTTTTTTTTATGGAGTTTTAGAACCAGCTGAGGTGGCTCGGGCATCTTTTTCGGATGCCTCCTGGACGCCTCCCTGGGGAGGTGTTCCAGGCATGTCCCCCCGGGAGGAGGCCCCGGGGAAGACCCAGGACACGCTGGAGGGACTATGTCTCTCGGCTGGCCTGGGAACGCCTCGGTGTTCTTGCCGAGGAGCTGGCCGAGGTGTCTGGGGAAAGGGAAGTTTGGGCTTCCATGCTTAGACTGCTGCCTCCGCGACCCGGTCCTGGATAAGCGGAAGAAGACGAGGAGTTTTAGAACATTTTTAGAATACAGTGAAAATGATAATAAAGTAATAGTAAAAAAAACAAAATAGGCCCTACTAGATATTTAACACATTCATAATTTGAAATTTGAATTAAGCCTACGTAAATCTGGCTGACATTTGATTGTAAGACCACCTGTCTTAAGATAACAGTTCATATTTATAAATTATCCATGTATCTTAAGACCATCTGTCTTGAAAAACGAAGACCACATTTTTGTGGACAAAGTAGTGATCTTGAATGACAGGTTTCACTGTGTATGATATAGATTCTAGTATATGATAAAGTGCCATTTTTGACAGACTAGTTATATCTATAGGGCTTGCTCCCATAAGATGTCTCTTTTGCCTAATAATAGTAATATTAGCCAGCTGAAATGTAAAATATCATATGGATAAAAATTGCAGTCCTTTAATTAAGGCCTATCAAAAATGTGTGTTTCCTGTCACAGCCTCAAAAAAATTCAGGGGCGGACGGTCAGAAATTAAAAAAAAAAAAATATATATATATATATATATATATATATATATATATTTTTTTTTTTTCAGAGTTTTTGTCAAATTAATTTTTTTTATATGTTTTCTTGCAACATTGCCCACAAAATTATGTGATAGTTTCTGATGTACATGTATTTGCATGATTGTTTTCAGCTAGCATGATGTTGATTTGCAGAATTCCTCTACTTTTGCTGACGTCGAACTGAGCATGGCTCGACTTGAAATTTCATGCTCCCAGACTTAAAACTTAAGGTCAGGGATATTTAGGCAGGGTCGGGCGAGTGACCAGAAACAAGCAATTTTTTTGACAGGCCTTTAGAATTTAAATTTTGTCCATGTTTTTATCCATTCTGGTATTACAATAGCCTTTGCAGGCCTTAATTATGCATGAGTATTTTATCATTTGCATACTTTATTTATTTTGTAGATCTGTCACTGCTTTGAAGGCTTTATCAGGAAAATGAAGATGCAACTTGTGCCCAAACACTGCTTGGATTGATGCATGCTTGTTATGTACTTCTGACTAGTCATGGTTTGATATAATATAGTGTCAAAACCATGTTTAGATTTGAATATTGCATGGCATTTGCTATAAAACATAATTTGATTGTATAAACATCGCATGATAGCAATTACTTAGTTAAAATGTGCAGTTATATAACATAGTACTGAGGATATATTTATATTTGCATGACCAAATGTCAGGGATATAGATATTTATGCAGTGTTTTATGCCCCCATGTTGCACTAGCAAAGACATGTTTTTGGGTTGTTTGTCCATCTGCTATCTTTCAGGTTAACCCTTTGATGCAAAACATGGGTCAAAAGTGACCCGGCTGAGTTTTTATCTTCTATATCTTTGCAATAAATTAATTCCATCATTCAGTATTCAAGGTATTCCTCAATTAACTTGTTTTTGATCATCATACATCCTTATTTTATTTTTTCCTTTCTTACTTTATGAATAAAAACCCTTTTTGTATCACTACCCTTCTAATGCACAACATGGGTCAAAAACGCCCTGCGTTCATTTTCCAGGTTATTTCATGTACGGCTGAGTGTTTCTATGATCTACTTTTGAAATAAATTCATTTTGTCATTTACTTTTCCAAATATGCAGTAAATATCTTGTTTTTGTTTCGCACAAATCATCATTTTTATTTTTCCTTTCTTAAGTTATGAACAAGCACACTGTAAATGCAAATATTCAAATTAATTAGAAATGATTAGTGAATCAAACTTAGAAATCATCAACCTGTTGTCAACACTAATATTAAATAAATAACTGCTAATTTCAAGTTGGAGAACACGCTTAACTTAGTGTACTCCACTTCAGTTAAATTAGAAAATATAATTTATTGTCCCAGAGTCCTTTGGGCGTTGTGTTTAGACATGCGCAGACCTGCCCCATCTACGCGCGGTCTTTTCAGCACATGCACCAGGATTAACAAAAGTGGAACATGTTTCCAGAGCCTTAAATGATGCGTTGTTTAGCATTTAAAATAAATGTTAATTGCAAAGTAAATCCAATGTGTTCACCATTCATTTGTTTGGGGGCTCATTACCTTGTATTGTGTTTTTTTTTATTTTATTAAATTAGCATGTGTCCTATTGTCTTTCGCAAAACTCTTTGGTCAAGAAAATTAAAGTTAAATTGGCCTCAATATGAAGGATGAGTAAAACTAGAGAATTAAGCTTTCACAATTCATGAATATTAAGTTAAATTTATGAAAAAAGATATCTGAAAGCCATTGATTTGAGTACTGTAAACTTAAAATAAATAAGTTAATGTAACCAAAATCATATAAGATGAGTACTGCAAACTCACAATAAATAAGTTAATGTAATCAAACTAATCTAAGTTAATTTGAGTACTGCAAACTCACAAAAAATAAGTTAACCCAATCTAATTTATCTAAATCAACATAAATGACTTTTTTTGAGGCAACGACTTTGCATATTTTTTTAAAGTAAAGTCAACTTATTATATTTTACAGTGCACAGCTTTTGTAATTCTACATCAAGTTTACACACATGGGTCAGAACCGACCCGCATGCATTTACTCCAGCGTTTGGTGGGAACTGTGAATTGTGCTTGTGTCAGACATTTCACAGCTCAGCACGGCGCCCTTTGCCCGTCTCATACATGCAAGGAATGTTTTTCAATTGTTCTAACATTACCTTAGAAAAAAATTGATGATGTTTAGGTTCCCTTGAGAGTGAGCAGATTACTTGTCAGAAAGGTACAGTAATTACTATTAGCTACCGAGCTGTCGACATATTCTACTTTAGTTAGCTAATTTTATTGTAGTTGGCTTAGCTAACGACATAGTTAATAAATAAATAACTGGCCCCATTCACTGCTAAAGTAATTACTTGAAACAAATTATTATTATAGTATTAAGACATTTAATTTTAAATTACACTTGGATGACCCATGTGTAGTAATATAAAAAGTATTTTTGTTCATAAAGTAGGAAAGAAAAAATTAAATTAATGATTTGTGGTAAGGGCGGCACGGTGGTGTAGTGGTTAGCGCTGTTGCCTCACAGCAAGAAGGTCCGGGTTCGAGCCCCGTGGCCGGCGAGGGCCTTTCTGTGCGGAGTTTGCATGTTCTCCCCGTGTCCGCGTGGGTTTCCTCCGGGTGCTCCGGTTTCCCCCACAGTCCAAAGACATGCAGGTTAGGTTAACTGGTGACTCTAAATTGAGCGTAGGTGTGAATGTGAGTGTGAATGGTTGTCTGTGTCTATGTGTCAGCCCTGTGATGACCTGGCGACTTGTCCAGGGTGTACCCCGCCTTTCGCCCGTAGTCAGCTGGGATAGGCTCCAGCTTGCCTGCGACCCTGTAGAAGGATAAAGCGGCTACAGATAATGAGATGAGATGAAATTTGTGGTAATTAAAAACAAGATATTTAAAGAATACTTGGAATATTCAATCATAAAATAAATTGATTTCAAAAGATAGAGCAAAGAAAAACTCAGTCAGCATGAAATAACCTGGAAAATGAATGCGGGTCATTTTTGACCCATGTTGTGCATTAGAAGGGGTGTGCATATGTTTTGCATCAAAGGGTTAAATCTCTAAGTAGTGTGTATTACCATACAGGCATCAGTATTGTGGGCTAGATTTTTCTCGTTTTAATTTCGGACATCAATGTGTCACGTACTGCTTTCTAGTCAGAATTCTTCTGAATCTGAATCCGAAGAGGTAGAACTGGAAGTGGGTTACTCAGATGACTCTGATGATGACCCAGATTACAGGTTTGAGAAACCGTAACATTTTTTCAAATAGGATGTCTCATCTCATCTCATTATCTCTAGCTGCTTTATCCTTCTACAGGGTCGCAGGCGAGCTGGATCCTATCCCAGCTGACTACGGGAGAAAGGCGGGGTTCACCCTGGACAACTCGCCAGGTCATCACAGGGCTGACACATAGACACAGACAACCATTCACACTCACATTCACACCTACGCTCAATTTAGAGTCACCAGTTAACCTAACCTGCATGTCTTTGGACTGTGGGGGAAACCGGAGCACCCGGAGGAAACCCACGCGGACACGGGGAGAACATGCAAACTCCACACAGAAAGGCCCTCGCCGGCCCCGGGGCTCGAACCCGGACCTTCTTGCTGTGAGGCGACAGCGCTAACCACTACACCACCGTGCCGCCCCAAATAGGATGTGTGTTCCTTTATATATTATTAACTTGCACTTTTATTTACACACATTTGTATTAAATTTATTAAGAGGCCTTTTTATTTTTAGATATTGTATCTAAAATTTTGTCCCCCCCCCCCCCCCCCCCCCCCCCGAGTGGGCATATAGAAATAGGGGCCGGCTGTCCATCTGGTGAAAATTTTTCAGAATGTGCTTATGCTTGAAATATTTATTGGTTTTAAACAATTTATAATTTTGCAAGAAAGGTACAATAATAACATTGCTTTAGTTGTTTCTTCGTAAATTCAAGCTTTTTTGAGAAAAACTTGGTAAAATTTAACTTTGAAAAAATCTCAACCTTGACTTAAGAGTTTCTGATGGCTTGTGGCGGGGGATATTGGTCACTTTAGTGGCAATCTTTTAAAGTTTATTTTTGTGATACATGTCTGTTTTGTCGTATTATCTGTCGAACAACTATTTTTTTATAATATCAAAGCTTTCGGCCAGATTAGCAGCATGCATTTGATTTGCATTATTTTTGATAAAACTGAATTTTACTTCCGGAGAAACTTTTTCTCTGGAGATTAAACATTAATTTTAATTATTAATTTTGGGTTTTTTTTGTATGATGTAATTTTTCATCATATGAATTTTCTCAGGAAATTTATTGACTGTAATGTGTTTGCATTAAAACTGTTCACAGTTTTGCTCTTAAATATGATGATGTATTATTAATTGTATGTAGATGTCAACATGAAAAGATTGGTGAGTTTGTTTTGTTTCAAGCGGAGATTTAGTAATGTTTATGTTTATCTGGCATATTGTTTGCAAGTCATTATTGGAATTAAACATTGAATTTTAAAACATTCATAAAGTTTGTTTTACTTCATTTTTAGTTCTCAGTATTGGAGAGTAAGCCTCTAATACAATCATAAAAATTGTAGGCCCACTGCCTGTATGGAAATATCCAGATCCCCTGTGAATAGCAGCTCCCTGGTGTGGCTGGATGGACACCTGCTTCAACTGTTCATATGATGTTTGTGAACATTTGTATAATGTTCATATAATGTTTGCATACGAACATTACCTGTCCTCATTCTTTGTTCATGTAATGTTCGTGCAATGTTCGTGAACAATTCTATGCGAACGTTCTAAAAACATTAAAAAAATGTTCAGTTTCCGGGTGGGCGCTATTAGTGCAGCTCAGATCAGCTGGCAGTTTTTCTACGTGCGCAACAGAAGTGTACATTCTAGAAGTTGCTGGGCTAATCTCATCTCTCATCTCATCTCATCTCATCTCATTATCTGTAGCCGCTTTATCCTGTTCTACAGGGTCGCAGGCGAGCTGGAGCCTATCCCAGCTGACTACGGGCGAAAGGCGGGGTTCACCCTGGACAAGTCGCCAGGTCATCACAGGGCTGACACATAGACACAGACAACCATTCACACTCACATTCACACCTACGCTCAATTTAGAGTCACCAGTTAACCTAACCTGCATGTCTTTGGACTGTGGGGGAAACCGGAGCACCCAGAGGAAACCCACGCGGACACGGGGAGAACATGCAAACTCCGCACAGAAAGGCCCTCGCCGGCCACGGGGCTCGAACCCGGACCTTCTTGCTGTGAGGCGACAGTGCTAACCACTACACCACCGTGCCGTGCTGGGCTAATACATGAGATAAAATATTAGGCTAGCCTACATGATACTGGTGCTAATAACTGGCTTCAAAACTAATGAGGTGCCCTCAACATGCACAGATTCAGCCTCAGGAATAGGACCCCAGCCCTCAACCCAAATCCCAGTTGAAGGAGAAGGAGGTGAGCAATACAATCCACGAATAAAGGATTTAGGGTTAAAACTATTTTAATTGCTAGGCTACAGTAAGCAGCATTAGACTATTAAGACTTACATTAAAATGAAAAGACATTTCTTTTCTTTTATGAGCAACTATTCTTAGGTAACTTAGTATGGAGTTCATTCAATCAAAATGTTCATGTGTTGAGAGAACTTGCACGCATTACTGTCTCAGTAGTATCTCAGTGGATTTACCGTATAACAGATTCTGTATCATGCACATTATGGATAGTTCAGAGCCAGGGCCGTCCTCAGGCCATGATGCAGCAGCCAGAGAGGAGGCCAGAGGTGTTCAAATGCAGGAAGAGGAGAGGGCGAGTAACAGCAGCTCGGGTGATGATGATGAGGAAGAAGCAGCAGCAGTGAAGAGTAAGGAACAGGCTGAGTTAAGGGACGCTGCAGAGACTGAGCAGCATGCAGAATCAGAGGGTCTGCTGATCCAGGGTTGTGGCCAGCTAATTTAAGTGATAGTGACAGGGCAACTATTGTCAGAAAATTAGCTTTTACTGATGAAAAACAAATGCCCAAAGATTCAGGGGGAAAGCCATTTGCATGAACTCCATAGGCTACTGAGTGGCCTAATAATAGTTGCTCATAAAAGAATATATACTAGTATATATCTTCCATATATATCATGGAATTTTCATTTTAAGGCAACAGTCTATTCAGTCTAATTCTGACAGTTCTGCATTTAAAATGTTCATATACCAAATAATTGTATCACCTAAACTTGCTCGGCAGCTGATCATGTGGATAGTAAAGTAGAAGTGCCAGCCAAAAACAGACTTCAAATTCAGTTGCTTGCACTTGAAAATTTTACCGGGGGGGGGGGCCCTAAATTGTAATCTTTTATAGGGCCCAAGATTTCTAGCGGCGCCCCTGACCACAAACGTTTAGTTGCAGTTATTGCTGCACAAGGGGGTCACACCAGATACTGAAAGCAAGGGTTCACATACTTTTGCCACTCACAGATATGAAATATTGGATCATTTTCCTCAATAAATAAATGACCAAGTAAAATATTTTTGTCTCATTTGTTTAACTGGGTTCTCTTTATCTACTTTTAGGACTTGTGTGAAAATCTGATGATGTTTTAGGTCATATTTATGCAGAAATATAGAAAATTCTAAAGGGTTCACAAACTTTCAAACATCACTGTGTGTGTGTTAATCTGCTTCTGCTTTAAGGTTATTTTAATTTTATTAACCTGTAATTTAACCAGAATCAATTCTTGTTAAAAATGGCAGCCTGGAGAGCAGAAAAAGTTGCCTGAGGTAAAACAATATCATAAGCACATTAGCAGATCAGTGAGATATAGGAATTATTCACAAAAGTAAACGCTTATGAAATATTAGATGTACAGGGTTATAAGTATGACTTTGTATGACTTCAAAATCAATATGTTAATATTTTCCAGGTGACTCATTTGAGACAGAACCTAATAAACTGGAAGCTGTACACTATCTGAGATTTCTGTGGAATCTATATTGACACAAATACGCCACTAGATGGAGCTGTTTAATAACCCTGTCTGTCATTAAAATGGGCAAAATCAAGTTTCAAATTTATTGTCATATGTGCAAGTAAAATATTCAGTGAAATTCTTACTTTCATGTTCTCCTGCATTAAGATCACAACAATAGACACAAGCATACATTATTTACGTCACTGATTATCAAAGATAATTACACAATTCTTCATTGAGCAGTGAGTGTTACAGAGTTCCATATCGGAGTGGTGTTGGAAAATTATACTGTCATTTATACTGACTCAAATGCACAATAAACACACTGATATATTCACAAAGGTCATTTTATTTGTGCTGAATTTTACACACTTTTACTGTATTGTAAATAAAAAAACTAAAAACTAAGGAAACAAACACACAAAGAAAACACACATTGTTGGAGCTCAGTCCTAAAGTTAGGATTTTATCTGGAAATTGGGGGTGGCACGGTGGTGTAGTGGTTAGCGCTGTCGCCTCACAGCAAGAAGGTCCAGGTTCGAGCCCCGTGGCCGGCGAGGGCCTTTCTGTGTGGAGTTTGCATGTTCTCCCCGTGTCCGCGTGGGTTTCCTCCGGGTGCTCCGGTTTCCCCCACAGTCCAAAGACATGCAGGTTAGGTTAACTGGTGACTCTAAATTGAGCGTAGGTGTGAATGTGAGTGTGAATGGTTGTCTGTGTCTATGTGTCAGCCCTGTGATGACCTGGTGACTTGTCCAGGGTGAACCCCGCCTTTCGCCCGTAGTCAGCTGGGATAGGATCCAGCTCGCCTGCGGCCCTGTAGAACAGGATAAAGCGGCTAGAGATAACGGAACAAGATCTGGAAATTGTATTCATGAGCTGTCGAATAATTTTTCAACACATAATAAAGCAATTGATGATACAATGTTTTATATTTTACCAAAATTATCCATCACAACAATACAACTATTAATTTATTATATTTTGCAGTAGGAGTAGAATGACAGCATGACTGTTCTTTTAAACTGGAGTAATCTGTCATAATTTATTTGTTAAACATCATTTGTTCAGACTTTCTATTAACATAATCTATAATAATATTTCTATTAATAATCTATAATTTATTACACATAATCTCTTATAACACCTGACATAAAAGTGTTTTATAAACCTTGTATTATTGTATGGGTTCATAATGTTAAGACACTACTATTATTATATATGTCTGATGCTGTAGTATGCTCTGGCCCCATCCCAATGCGGCGTGGCGATGTAGCTTACAGCAGGTTATGGTCGCTGAACTGCTGGTTGTCCAGGTGGTGCTCTGAAAACAGTGTGGGCTTTATAGATAATTGGGCTAATTTTGAGGGCACTGCTGGCCTGTTAGGGCGGGACGGTATCCATCCCACTCGGGAAGGTGCTGCTCTCATTTCCTGCAGCATAGGTCATAGTCTCAGAACAGGCCTAGTTAATTTCTGACAATCCAGAGCCAAGGCCAGGGAGCAGACGAACAGGCTAAACCGACTGTCTGCTAGCTGCACAGAGTCGTCACTCAGGGTCCACTACATCGAGACTGTGTCTGTTCCCCGAGCTCAACAAAAAGGTAGAAATATTCAGAGAGTTTGTTCCAGTAACCTAATCAATATAAAATTAGATCAGACTGACTGTACAGCTGCTGCTGTATTAAATATTAGATCTCTTACATCTAAAGCGCTAATGGTTAATGAACTTATTACTGATCAGGAGTTTAATGTACTGTGTTTAACTGAAACATGGATGAAGCCAAATGAATATATAGCATTAAATGAAGCGAGTCCTCCTGGGTACAGTTATATACACCAGCCTCGTCTAACTGGCAGAGGAGGAGGCGTCACGGTTATTTATAACGATTATCTGGGTGTAACACAAAAACCTGGTTATAAATTTAATACATTTGAAGTTCTTCATACTCATATAATGTATGTAGCCTCAAAAAATAAGTCTACCCAGTTAATTCCATTGCTTATTATTTACAGGCCCCCGGGGCCATATTCTGAGTTTCTTTCTGAATTTGCAGATTTTATCTCAGATCTGGTTATTTCCTTAGACAAAGCTTTAGTTGTCGGAGATTTTAATATTCACTTCGATAACCCAGAAGACCCTTTAAAAACAGTGTTTGTGTCCATTTTAGATTCAGTAGGGATTAATCAGAATGTCATAGGGCCGACCCATAATGGTGGTCACACCCTCGATCTAATACTAACATTCGGGTTAAACTTCCACAGTCTGAAGTTATCTCAGATCATTATCTCATCTCATTCAAAATATGTCTGAGTAATAATATATGCACCGGGTTCCGGTTATGGCGTGCAGCTGAAAGGTCGCTTGGACAGAGGGCTCCGCCTGATTTGAAATAAATTGTAAACTTTAACAGTTAATATCGTGCGAATTGTGACCCAAAACAATTCTAAGGTGTGGACATCGTATTATGTCGAGGAATCGAGGGAGAAAACGGGAAAATAAACCACTAAAACACGACATTGGACTTTTACAGGAGGACGAACACGAAGTTGACAATATGCTAAGTCAGGACGAAGCTAGCAATGTGAGTCAAATCCTGTCAGCTATTCAGTCACTCAGAAATGACTTTAACGCGCAACTACATGAAGTTAGAAACGAATTTTCCACGCAGTTGCACGAAGTGGTTACGTCCAACCACGAGATTAAAGAGGCTATAGGGACCTTCTCAGAAAGACTCACTGCAGCTGAGAGTCGCATTAGTGCGGCGGAGGACCAGATCTCCTCGCTCACACGAGTCACTGACACCACACAAGAGAAGGTCCACAAACTAGTTATGCAGATGGAGGAGGTTGAGAACCAGCGCAGGCGTTGTAATCTAAAACTGGTTGGAATCCCTGAGGGCTTTGAAAAACGAGACTGCCGTGAGTTTCTGAGGGCATGGCTACCGCAGGTGTTGGATATCGAGCATCAACTAAACATCGAGCAAGCATATCGCCTGGGTACGACGCCGTCAGCACAAAACCAACAACAGAGTGTGACAAAGCCGCGTGTTGTGCTCGTGAAATTTCCGTCTTATCGTGACAGAGACACCGTGTGGAACGCAGCACGTCGGAAGGAGGTTAAACTTGACAATAACCCTGTGATGTTCTTCCCGGATCTGTCACCAAAGGTCCAGAAACAACGAAAACTTTTTGATGGGGTAAAACTACGACTGAGACACTTGAATAGAAACTATGGACTCATGTTCCCCGCGCAACTCCGAATTTGGCACGAAGACGCCTGGCACTACTTCAAATCTGCGGCGAAGGCTGATAAATTCATCGACAAGCTGCCGCCCTGCAACCCGCGAGAAAGCCGACGCGAGTCCTCCGAGGAAAATGGGTAGTAACACAATAATAATTTTGGTTCATAATCTAGATGGTCAATAATAACAGAATGCGTAACTGCTCTCCTCTGACATGGTATGGTCATGAGATAAGCCATGGTCTGGTCTTGGCCACTGTGGACTGTGAAATATTTTTCTTATTGGTCACAAAAGTTTTTTTTTTTTTTTCATCTCTTAATTATTTTGGCGGAGTTTACATCCAATGCTTTAATTTGTTGTCTACTGTTCATTTTTCTTTATTGTGACTACTGTTGCTCACTGCTCCTTTTATAGGATCAGGTTGGAGCCTAGCTGGGACACTGATCATTGGGGGGAGGTTGGGATGTGCGTTTTTGTTCACACTGAGACGGTGTTTAGCCTTGTTTGGGATAGGCCTTGGTTTAGTGTGTTATGTATCTGTTTTGAAGGCACATTATTGAAAATACTATATGTTCTGATTATTAAGACAACAGTGGTAGTGTTTAATTTTCAGATGGCATGAGCAGGGATTTAAAGATAAATATGATTTCATGGAATGTAAGAGGTCTTAGAAAGTTGGTGAAGTTGAAACAAGTAACATCCAGATTGAAACAACTAAAAACACAGATTGCCTTCCTTCAGGAAATTCATTTACTGTCATCTGAACTTGCACCTTTAAAAAGGAGATGGTCAGGGCAGGTCATAGCAGCAACATATTCTTCTCATGCAAGAGGGGTAGCAATACTTATACACTCCTCTATTCCTTTGAAAATTCATAGTACCATATTGGACCCTGCAGGCAGATATTGTGTTGTGCGGGGTTCCTTATTGGGCCAGGGTGTTAATTTGGTATGTGTGTATGGGCCTAATAATGATGATGCTCCCTTCTATGACAATTTATTTTTGACTTTATCATCTCTGTATGGCAGCTTTTGTCTAGCAGGGGACTTCAATTGTACACTGGATCCAGCTCTTGATAAATCCTCAGGTATTGATGTCACACACATCCAGAGCAGGAAAACAATTCAACATCACATAAATAAGCTGGGTCTCTGTGACATTTGGAGATACAATAACCCGTCTAAACGTGAATATTCTTGCTACTCTGCTACTCATAATTCATACTCTCGTATTGATTATTTTCTTCTGTCTAAATCTCTTATAGAAAACGTGAATGACTGTGGGTACAAAAGTATTGTCATTTCAGATCACGCACTACTGCTGCTCTCCTATACTATTACTGGAGCTTCCAAAGGACCCTCAGTGTGGCGATTAAGCCCAAGATGGATCCATGATACGGAGTTTTTGACATTTCTTGAGGCAAATATTGATATCTACTTTAAAATTAATACTAACCAGACATCAGCCTCTATTAGATGGGAAGCGTTCAAGGCCTTTATCAGAGGTCAAATGATCAGCTATACAAGCAGTATCTCAAATAAACAACATATAAAGCTGACAGAGCTGGAAAAAGACATTAAGGAATTGGAAGAAGAATTTAATTTCCACAATACGAACCAAACTAAACAAAAACTGGACATTCTTAGGGCTCAGTATAACGAGTTGTCAGCAAATAAGGCAGCGTCTAGTCTAATGAAACTAAAACAGTCATTCTATGACCAAGGGGAAAAAGCAGGGAAGCTATTAGCTTGGCGCATAAAATCTTTAGAGAATGAAAGAGCAGTCTTGGAACTTGAGTCTGAACAAGGGAAACCAATTACTAATTTACAAGATATTAATAATAATTTTCAGTCATTTTATTCAAAACTGTATACATCAGAAACTAAAGCAACTCCTCACTCACTTGGAACTTTTTTAGACCAAATAGACATACCTATACTAGATGACAACGCTCAAAAAGAACTTAACTCCCCAATATCCCGGTGTGAATTATCAGAGGCTATTGATAGTATGAATGGAGGGAAAACGCCAGGACCCGATGGCATTCCAATTGACATCTATAAAAAATTTAAAGGTATGCTACTTAGCCCCTTGTTAGAGATGTGTGAAGAATCACTAGAGAAAGGGGAATTGCCCTCAACACTAAAGACTGCACTTATAACCGTAATATTAAAATCTGACAAACCTTCAACAAAATGCGAATCATACCGCCCAATATCTTTGATCAATAATGATGCTAAGATAATAGCCAAAGTTCTTGCACGCAGACTAGAGAAACATTTGCCATCTATTGTTGAGCCAGACCAAAATGGTTTTATTAAGGGTAGGCAGGGTTTCCACAATATCCGTAGGGTGTTAAATATTGTTCATGCTAAAAAAGAGGCACCTGACATGGCCATAATAGGTCTTGACGCTTTAAAGGCATTTGATATGGTTGAACACACATATTTGTTTGAAGTTCTTAAGCGTTTTGGTATAAGCGGTTACTTCCTTGACTGGATTAAGACTTTGTACTTTGACTCCAGAGCATCAGTACTGACAAATCACATGGTATCCAAACAGTTTCCTCTCTCCAGAGGTACAAGACAAGGATGTCCCTTGTCACCCCTTCTTTTTGTGTTGGCCATAGAGCCCTTGGCTATTGCAATCAGAAACAACATTGACATAACTGGTATTAATGTAAATGATATTGAGAATAAAATAGCACTCTTTGCTGATGATGTAATTGTTTTCCTGACCAACCTGAAGCATTCCGTACCTGCTCTATTGAAATGTATAGAAACATTTGGGAGCTTTTCTGGCTATAAAGTCAATGCAACAAAATCTACTATTATGTTCCTGAAAAGCTCAGAAAGATTAACTCCACCACTATACACTCCCTTCAGGAATATTCAGGATAGTTTTACCTATCTTGGAGTTAAGATTACACCAACAATAGAATCACTGGTACCCACTAATTATGACCCCATAGTTAAATCTGTGATAGGTTCTATAGACAGATGGAATTCCCTACCACTATCCATGATTGGTCGCATTAACATTCTGAAAATGAACATTCTTCCTAAACTTCTTTACCTCTTTCAAACCATTCCACTTGCCCCTCCTACCAACTTTTTTACCAAAATGAAACAGATCTTTTGTCATTTTATTTGGAATAATAGACGCCCCAGGTTACGCATGACCCTGTTGTACTTACCATATGATAGAGGTGGGTTAGGAGTCCCTTTTCTCCAAGGATACTACTGGGCTGCACAATTGAGAGCAGCTTCCTATTGGTTTGACACTACATCACTTCCCACCTGGGTGAGGATTGAAGAAAGTACAACTTCAAAAATCCCCCTCAAGCTGTATCTTCATTCAGCAAAGCTTTCTATTTTGAAGAAACTTACCCTAAACACTTTTGTTAGACTTACAGTGATTGTGTGGCATGAGGTATTGAATTACTTGAAAGAAAATGCTGCTTTGTCCCAATTCACTCCCATCTGGGGAAATAAGCATTTCACACCAGGCACCAATGATCTTGGCTTTAAGATATGGGCTAATAAAGGTATCAACAAAATATCAGATCTTTATGATAGAGATGTCTTTTTAAATTTTACTGACCTCAAACAAAAATTTAACATTGATGCTAAACACTTTTTCAAGTACTTACAGATTAGACATTTCATAACAAAAACTCAAAACTCCTTGAGCCTGCCCTCCTTGAACTCCATTGAAATCATAGCTGTGAATCTTTGCGGTAAACCTGGACTTATCTCCCGTTTCTACCAAATAATCACTACAAAACAAAAAGAATCCTCAGAGGATAAAAGACGTGCCTGGTGTCTGGATCTTAAGGAAGAAATTTCTGTTGAAGAATGGAAGTACGTATGTTTACAGAGCCAAGTCCAAACAATAAATACTCGGTTTAAATTACTTCAGTACAAATGGCTTATGAGAACATATATCACTCCTGTAGTACAACATCGTATTGATCCTAACACACCTGATCTATGTTTTAAATGTGGTACACATAAAGGTACACTATTTCATTGTTTTTGGGAATGTTCCACTATCCAGGAATTTTGGAAGGAGATAATTACAACTTTGTCTAAGATTATCGATGTACCTCTCCCAGTATGCCCTAAGCTTTGTATACTGGGACTTTTCCCAGAAAATTGTACACTCAGTAAGTATGAGAAATCAATGGTCATATATTGTCTACTTGAAGCAAAACACAAAATTTCTTTGTCATGGAAATCTATGTATAGCCCATGTAAACAAAAGTGGGCAGAAGGACTATTGCATTGTATTGCTATGGAAAAATTGACTTACTTGATCAAAGGGAAATATGACAGATTTGTTAAGATCTGGGAAGTGTTTATGGAATTTGTGGAAGGAGGAGGTCTTTCTGACGCTGTGTAATTATTGTCCTTTGTTTGCTCATGTCATTCTTTTATTTTTTTTAACCAATGTTAAGGTCCAGCTTCTATATTTATCTACTGTTGTCTCTGATGATTATGTCTCTTAATGTGCCTTTTTGTTCGTGTTGTTTTGTTTTTGTGTGTTAAGTAAAAATCAATAAAGATATTTGTCAAAAAAAATAATATATGCACCTCACCACGCTACTGTATTAAACATACATTCACATCAGCTACTGCACAGAGCTTTATAAATGATCTCCCAGAGTTCTCAACTTTGATTGGGTCACTGTCAGCCCCTGCAGAACTTGATCAGGCAACTGAATGCTTAGAGTCAACGTTCCGCCATACTTTAGATAATGTAGCTCCTTTTAAAAGGAAAATGATCAGAGAGAAAAAATTAGCACCCTGGTATAATGATGACACTCGCACATTAAAACAGACCACTCGAAAATTGGAACGTAAATGGCGTCAAACAAAATTGGTAGCATTCAAATTAGCGTGGAAGGAGAGCTTCCTGAAGTATAGAAAAGCTCTTAGTGCTGCGAGATCAACATATCTCTCCTCCCTAATAGAAGATAACAAAAATAATCCTAGATTCCTATTTAATACTGTAGCAAAATTAACCAGGAATAAGTCCACTATAGACACATGCACACCTGCAGTATGGAGTAGCAACGACTTCATGAATTTTTTTAATGACAAAATTGAGAATATCCGACAAAAAATTAAAACTACTAATTTAAGGTCAGACAATGTAAGTGACCCTGTAGTTAACAATATAACTGTATCAGATCAGCAATTAGAATGTTTTACTCCCCTTAGAGAAACTGAATTACTTTCATTAATCTCGGCATCAAAAGCCTCAACTTGTGTCCTAGATCCCTTACCTACATGTCTATTCAAACAGATAATACCTGAAGTAATTGAACCGCTTCTAAAAATAATAAATTCTTCTATTATGATTGGCTATGTACCCAAATCCTTTAAACTAGCAGTTATCAAACCCATGATTAAAAAACCTGACCTTGATCCCTGTCAGCTGTCCAATTATCGGCCGATATCAAACCTCCCCTTTATCTCCAAGATCCTTGAAAAAGCTGTGGCACAGCAGTTATGCTCATATTTACATAGGAATAACATCCATGAAATGCATCAGTCAGGATTTAGACCTCATCATAGCACAGAGACAGCACTGGTTAAAGTAGTAAACGACCTGCTGTTGGCGTCTGATCAGGGCTGTGTCTCGCTGCTTGTGTTGCTTGACCTTAGTGCAGCATTTGATACCATTGATGATTCCATTCTTCTGGATAGACTAGAAAATGTTGTGGGAGTTAAGGGAACGGCCCTCTCCTGGCTCAGCTCTTATTTAACTGATCGCTATCAGTATGTTGATATAAATGGTGATATTTCTAGACGTACTGAGGTAAAGTTTGGTGTTCCACAAGGTTCTGTCTTGGGTCCACTGCTTTTTTCTCTATATATGCTACCTCTGGGTGATATTATTCATAAACATTGTATTAGTTTCCACTGTTATGCTGATGACACACAGTTGTATGTTTCTGCAAAACCTGATGAGAGACACCAGCTTAATAGAATTGAGGAATGTGTAAACAAGACAAGACTGAAGTACTTGTACTCGGACCACATGCAGCTAGAAGTAAGTTTTCTGATTACACAGTAACTCTGGATGGCCTTTTTGTTTCTTCACGTGCAGCAGTAAAAGACCTCGGAGTGATTATTGACCCCAGTCTTTCATTCGAAACTCACATTGATAACATTACCCGGATAGCTTTCTTTCATCTCAGAAATATTGCTAAGATAAGAAATTTAATGTCACTACATGACGCAGAAAAACTAGTTCATGCTTTCGTTCCCTCCAGGTTGGATTATTGTAATGCCTTACTGTCTGGATGTTCCAATAAGTGCATAAACAAGCTCCAGTTAGTTCAAAATGCAGCAGCAAGAGTCCTTACTAGAACTAGAAAATATGACCCCATCACCCCTGTCTTATCCACACTGCATTGGCTCCCAATCAAATTTCGTATTGATTATAAAATACTACTATTGACCTTTAAAGCACTAAATGGTCTCGCACCACAGTACCTGAGTGAACTTCTGCTCCTCTATGACCCACCACGCCTACTTAGATCAAAAGGTGCAGGCTATCTGCTGGTACCTCGTATAGTGAAGGCTACATCAGGGGGCGGAGCCTTTTCATACAAAGCCCCACAGTTATGGAATAGCCTTCCAAGTAGTGTTCGGGAATCAGACACAGTCTCAGCATTTAAGTCTCGGCTGAAAACGTATCTGTTTAGTCAAGCCTTGTGTTAATGGTGTTTATGAGGTAGAGGTGTAGATCTGGAGGATCCTCAGACAGAGTGTTTTGGTAAACTGGGATGTATGGATGCTGTCAATCCCCACTCGCTTGCTCACTCGAGTTTGTTGACGGTGTAGTGGCTGCTGCTTTATGTCCCGGGGCCCCTCATGCCTGTGTTACCTTCTGGCTCTCCCCTTTTAGTTATGCTGTCATAGTTAGTTGCCGGAGTTCCTGCTTGTACTCAGTGCAATATGTATACTGTTCCTACTTATTCAGGTGACATTGGGCATACCTAACAACCTGTGTTTTCTCTTCCTCCCCCCCCCCCAAATCTGTCCCTCTGAGTTACATGTCGGTCCTGGGGTTGAGATGCTGAACCTCTTCTAGCTATGGAACCAACTGCCAGAGGACATCAAAAATGCTCCTGCTGTTGGCAGCTTCAAATCTAGACTAAAGACCAAGCTGTTTTCAGATGCTTTCTGCTAAATTATTAATATTGCCATCTCTACATGTTTTAAACTCTTTACTTTTACAGTCTCTCCATGTTTTAAATTTTACTTAACTTTTATTCTATTTTATTCTGCTGTTTTTTTTTTAAAGGGATAGTTTGGGATTTTTGACATGAATCTGTATGGCATCCCCATCAGTAGTGTCGTGCAAACACACTGACTTACCCCTGACAGCATCCTGTGAGTCCAGTTCTTGTCCAGTTTTGGTCCAGACGAAAGTAGTCCGGCAAGTTTGTTGGGGTCACGAAAGTAAAACGTTTTTCGTCTCAAAACAGTATGTGTTCAAAAGAGTGATATATTTGCATCACAAAACCGTTGCCAAATAAAAAGTCAGACCTCGAAATTGCTTGGCACTATTTTCTCTCCCTTCTTATCACTGCGCGCTGCCGGCTTCATCCAGCTGCGGCTCCAGCTTCAAGGATAAGCTGGAGCCGCATAAGTAGGAGTCCCGGCGGGTGGTTTGTATTCGATTCGTTTATATCCCGACCTTGTCAGCTGTCAGATTTATGTTCATGGACCCGGTAAGCTGGTAAATAATATTTATTTTTTTCTTTACCAAATTTTAACAGAAAACGAGAGCGCCCGAAAGGGAAAACCGAGCCGAGCCGCCTCACGGCTGTAATGCAAATTGCTTTCCTCCTCAGTATACAAGTGCGCTTCCATGGCAGGGAAAAAGAAACTACCACTGCTGCCTATGTAGTGCCCTATTTATACAAATAGGAGTCATTCAGGATTCAGCCATGTTTTTGCTCCGTGTCATGGCTGAATCCTGAATGACTCCTATTTGTATAAATAGGGCACTACATAGGCAGCAGTGGTAGTTTCTTTTTCCCTGCCATGGAAGCGCACTTGTATACTGAGGAGGAAAGCAATTTGCATTACAGCCGTGAGGCGGCTCGGCTCGGTTTTCCCTTTCGGGCGCTCTCGTTTTCTGTTAGAATTTGGTAAAGAAAAAAATAAATATTATTTACCAGCTTACCGGGTCCATGAACATAAATCTGACAGCTGACAAGGTCGGGATATAAACGAATCGAATACAAACCACCCGCCGGGACTCCTACTTATGCGGCTCCAGCTTATCCTTGAAGCTGGAGCCACAGCTGGATGAAGCCGGCAGTGTGCAGTGATAAGAAGGGAGAGAAAATAGTGCCAAGCGATTTTGAGGTCTGACTTTTTATTTGGCAATGGTTTTGTGATGCAAATATATCACTCTTTTGAACACATACTGTTTTGAGACGAAAAACGTTTTACTTTCGTGACCCCAACAAACTTGCCGGACTACTTTCGTCTGGACCAAAACTGGACAAGAACTGGACTCACAGGATGCTGTCAGGGGTAAGTCAGTGTGTTTGCACGACACTATTGATGGGGGTGCCATACAGATTCATGTCAAAAATCCCGAACTATCCCTTTAAATTGAACTTTTATTTCATTTTATTATTTTATTTCTACTATTGTTTAATTCTTATTAATTTTCTTCCCCATTTATTTTATGTAATTTTATTTTCTATTGTTTACTGTTTTGCTTTTACCGGTACTTCTGTAAAGCACATTGAACTGCCACTGTGTATGAAATGTGCTATATAAATAAACTTGCCTTGCCTTGCCTTCTGCTCCTCGGACCTGCCTGATCCATCCTGGTGCCCTGTGTCTGGTTGGAGTCTCATCGCATCGCTCTTATGGAGGACGGCCCCATGAGGACAGTTGGGGATCACGCCTGGAGGACGCTCTGGACTCTTGCAGTGGTGTTTTTGTGGCTGGGGACTGCAGTTGACTTGCTGACTTTGGGACTGCAGTTGTTGTGAACGGTTTTGCACTCGGGTTTCCGTTGGTGGGGGGGTTTATAGCATCAACGAAGCTGACTTTGTTAGGACTGTTAATCTTATAGTCATGTTGTCTGTTGTTGCCCGGATGGGGATGGGTTCCCTTTTGAGTCTGGTTCCTCTCGAGGTTTCTTCCTCGTGTCGTCTGAGGGAGTTTTTCCTTGCCACCGTCGCCACAGGCTTCATCATTGGGGATAGATTAGGGATAAAATTAGCTCATGTTTAAAGTCACTCAAATTCTGTAAAGCTGCTTTGTGAAAATGTTTATTGTTAAAAGCGCTATACAAATAAACTTGACTTGACTTGACTATTATTATAATGGCTTTGTTGAATACTTGATTCTGATTGGTGTAGTAGGATGATGCTTAATTTGGGTCAACAGGGGTGTGTGGCATAGGTTCATTCATCAGTGCAGTCTCTTTTCAGAGCACAGGTGTTAGAGATTGTTTGGTGGCCAGTAGCTCCTGGAGTCGCAAGACGGGCAAGCTGGTTTTTGTTTCTCTGCATGTCAGGTGTTGAGATTGTACCAGGAGTTCATTAAGAGCTTCAGACATGAAATGTAGGCTGGTGATTTGTGCAGTCTGTAACACGCTCATATGAGAGGCAGGTCAAGACGTAATGGATGGCTGTAGTGTTTCCTGATTTGTAAGCTCAGAAACACATCTCAGAGACTTGTTGGCTGCTGCTTTGCTGGTTTGCTGCTGTGATTCTTTTGGCTGTTGCAGCCAACTTGTTGCGTTGCTTTGCCGCCGGCTGTGTGCTCTTCGCTCCTCACTCCTTGTGCTTGGCTAATGCTGCTCTTTTAACCATGCCACATCTGCACCACTGTATGGGACACTTTCCCTCTGCGTCGTCTGGTTTGCTTGTGATGTGGTTGGTGTCTGTTGTTGCATGTGCGTGTTGGTGGATGTCTAGTGGGTGTGTATGAATGGCATGCTACCAATTGTTTTCATGTTTTGTGTTTAATTTTCTATTCATTTTAGATTCTTTTTATTAACCTTTTAATAGCACTGTAGACTCTCTGTATTGGCTTGGGGCAGGGGCAAATGCATGGGGTTTACTGTGTGCTCTTACACTTTTCTTTTGGTTGTGTTTCTGTTTGGGTTTGTTTTGAGTTTTGCATTTGATTTGATTTGTTATGTTTGTGTGGTACTACAATGAACTGAAGATGGTTTGCTAATGACTGGGATTTTTTTTTTTAGGTTTTCTTTTCTGGTGGGATGAAAAACTGTGTAGAGGCCATTGTTACACTGTTGCTTCCCAAGACCTATTTGTAAATGCCATCATATTGGAGTCTTTGTGCTCTCTTAAGTTGTTTTACCTTTCATGACTAAAGTGAAATCAATGCATTTGAGGAAGCCTGCATCTCTGTCTCATTCATTTGATTGAATGGCCTGAATTGGGGCAACCATTCATAGCACAGTTTGAAGTGGGGTTATTCTGAGGAATTTTTATTTTTATTTTATTTTTTGGGGGGGAGGGCAAAACCTCAGGTAGATGTAACTATTGGTAATGGTAGCCAACCACTGGGTCCTGTCACATTGCTCAATTACAGCATTCTACTATAAATAACAGACTGTTGCTATGGACACAATTCTAATCACAGACTCTGGAGGATCATGTCCAATCATACAAGTTGGCTATTAGGAATTATGGAGACTGGGACAAAATTTTCCAAATGCAAAAAATCAAGCATTGATTGAAGAAATTATCACAAGGCATTAAATCAAGAAATCAAATCATGGGTGAAAAAAATTATTCTTCATCTAACAAGTTCAATCTTGAGGGTTACATTAATCAAAGTATTGGTTAAACTGTGTGCAGAACTGAAATACTCTAGATAGTACATGACTGTCAACTCTCAGCTGGTTATAAATTCTTTGTTTGATTTTGCTCCCCTCTAGTGGTTATGTGCATAAAACTCTGAGAAATAGCTGAGGTTCTCACTAACGGCATATTTGAGTTAATCTTCTCATCTCATCTCATTATCTCTAGCCGCTTTATCCTGTTCTACAGGGTCGCAGGCAAGCTGGAGCCTATCCCAGCTGACTACGGGCGAAAGGCGGGGTTCACCCTGGACAAGTCGCCAGGTCATCACAGGGCTGACACATAGACACAGACAACCATTCACACTCACATTCACACCTACGCTCAATTTAGAGTCACCAGTTAACCTAACCTGCATGTCTTTGGACTGTGGGGGAAACCGGAGCACCCGGAGGAAACCCACGCGGACACAGGGAGAACATGCAAACTCCACACAGAAAGGCCCTCGCCGGCCCCGGGGCTCGAACCCAGGACCTTCTTGCTGTGAGGCGACAGCGCTAACCACTACACCACCGTGCCGCCCCTGAGTTAATCTTATTACGTTAAATTAAAAATAAATAAATAAAAAGCTTTGCTATCACAATGCAGTGGAGATGAGGTGATGTATAGGAGTGTACACGCCCAGTCCAGTTCTCCTAAACACTCCTTATCAAACCACGCCACTGTTTCAGCCACAGCTTTAATTTACTAACCCTATTTCCAGAAAAGTTGGGATATTTTCCAAAATGCAATAAAAACAACAATCTATGATTTTGTTAATTCACATGAACCTTTATTTTATTGATAAAAGTACAAAGAAAAGATTTTCAATTGTTTTTCTGACCAACTTTATTGTATTTTGTAAATATAAATGAAGTTAGAATTTGAGTCCTGCAACACACTCAAAAAAAGTTGGGACAGAGGCATTATTACCGTTGTGTTACATCACCTTTCCTTTATTCATTCATTCATTCATTCATTCATTATCTCTAGCCGCTTTATCCTTCTACAGGGTTGCAGGCGAGCTGGATCCTATCCCAGCTGACTACAGGTGAAAGGCGGGGTTCACCCTGGACAAGTCGCCAGGTCATCACAGGGCTGACACATAGACACAGACAACCATTCACACTCACATTCACACCTACGCTCAATTTAGAGTCACCAGTTAACCTAACCTGCATGTCTTTGGACTGTGGGGGAAACCGGAGCACCCGGAGGAAACCCACGCGGACACGGGGAGAACATGCAAACTCCACACAGAAAGGCCCTCGCCGGCCCCGGGGCTCGAACCCGGACCTTCTTGCTGTGAGGCGACAGCGCTAACCACTACACCACCGTGCCGCTCACCTTTCCTTTATGATTTGTGTAAAACATAAAAACAGAATGTGAAGAATTGCAAATCATGGAAACCCAATATTTCATTCAAATTAGTACAAAGGCAACATATAAAATGTTGAAACTGAGAAATTTTACAGTTTTTTGAGAAATATATGCTCATTTTGAATTTGATGTCAGCAACACGCTTCAGAAAAGTTGGGATGGTAATGGTAATGTGGCTGAGCGGTCTAAAGCACTGGATTAAGGCTCCAGTCTCTTCAGGGGTGTGGGTTCAAATCCCACCGCTGCCAACATGTTGGCTGGCCTTTCTGTGTGGAGTTTGCATGTTCTCCCCATGGGTGTGTTCCATTTTCCCCCACAGTCCAAAGACATGCAGTTAGGTTGACGTGGGGAGGCCTTGGACTGAGGTGCCCTTGAGCAAGGCACCTGACCCCTGACTGCTCCCTGGGCGCTCTGGTGTGGCTGCCCACTGCTCTGGGTGTGTGCATGTGTTCACTGCTTCAGATGGGTTAAATGCAGAGGATGAATTTGCTTGAAGTGTGCATGTGACAAATAAAGGTTTCTTCTAATTAAGTTAATTGTCAAAAGGTCAGTAAGACGACTGGGTATAAAAAGAACATTCTAGAGAGGCGGAGTCTCTCAGAAGTAAAGATGGGGAGGGGTTCACCACTCTGTGAAAGACTGCGTGAGCAAAGAGTGCAACAATTTAAGAATAACGTTCCTCAATGTAAAATTGCAAAGAATCTGGGAATCATATCATCTCTGGTCCATAATATCATTAAAAGATTAAGAGAATCTGGAGAAATCTCTGTATGCAAGAGACAAGGCTGAAAACTGACATTGAATGCATGTGATCTTCAGGCACTCAGGAGACACTGCATTAAAAGCAGACACGTGTCTGTAGTGGAAATCACTGTATGGGCTCAGGAACACTTCAGAAAACCATCGTCTGTGAAAACACTTCATTACTGCATCCACAAATGCAAGTTAAAACCAGATATAAACAATATCCAGAAACCCCGCCTCCTTCTCTGGGTCTGAGCTCTTTTACGATGGACTGAGGTGAAGTGGAAAACTGTCCCGAGGTCTGACGAATCAAAAGTAGAAATTCTTTTTAGAAATCATGGACCCCACATCCTCCAGGCTAAAGAGGAGAGGGACCATCCGGCTTGTTATCAGTGCACAGCTCAAAAGCATTCAGCATTTGTGATGGTATGAGGGTGTATTAGTGCACATGACATGGGTAGCTTGTACATCTGGGAAGGCATCATTAATGCTGAATGATACAAACACGTTTCAGAGCAACATGCTGCCATCCAGACAAAATCTTTTTCAGGGAAGGCCTTCCTTCTTTCAGCAAGACAACGCCAAACCACTTTCTGCACATATTAAAACTGCATGGCTCTGTAGTAAAAGAGTCTGGGTGCTAAACTGGCCTGCTGCAGTCCAGCACTGTCTCCCATTTAAAACATTTGGCGCATTATGAAGTGCAAAATACGACAAAGGAGACCCCGAACTGTTGAGCAACTGAAATTGTGTATCAGGCAAGAATGGGACAACATTTCTCTTTCAAAACTACAGCAGTTGGTCTCCTCAGTTCCCAAACGTTTACAGTGTTGTTAAAGGAACAGTCCACCGTACTTCCATAATGAAATATGCTCTTATCTGAATTGAGACGAGCTGCTCCGTACCTGTCCGAGCTTTGCGCGACCTCCCAGTCAGTCAGACGCAGTCAGACGCGCTGTCACTCCTGTTAGCAATGTAGCTAGGCTCAGTATGGCCATCGGTATTTTTTGGGGCTGTAGTTAGATGCGACCAAACTCTTCCGCGTTTTTCCTGTTTACATAGGTTTATATGACCAGTGACATGAAACAAGTTCAGTTACACAAATTGAAACGTAGCGATTTTCTATGCTATGGAAAGTGCGCACTATAATGACAGGCGTACTAACACCTTCTGCGCGCTTCGACAGCACATTGATACAGAGCTCAGATATCAATGCGCTGCCGAAGCGCGCAGAAGGTGTTAGTACGCCTGTCATTATAGTGCGCACTTTCCATAGCATAGAAAATCACTACGTTTCAATTTGTGTAACTGAACTTGTTTCATATCACTGGTCATATAAACCTATGTAAACAGGAAAAACGCGGAAGAGTTTGGTCGCATCTAACTACAGCCCCAAAAAATACCATTGGCCATACTGAGCCTAGCTACATTCAGGGCCGTTGACAGCTTTGGCTGGGCCCGGGACAAAATAATCTGAGTGCCCCCCCCACACACACACATACGCGCGCACGCACATCGCCACACAGCAACCACCCACACCCAACCCCTCTTTTCACAGTCTCCATTCACTCCAACCCTTAAATAACAGGTATTCCAAGCCCATTATAACAGTCAACCATTTTATTTCAACATTTCAACATATTTACAGTTTGAACATTTCCTTAGTCTGCAACTATTCAGGTGCGAAATGCAATGCGCCGGACTTTTGCTGTGGCAAAGTCGTCAATAAGGTCATTGAAGTCCAGCTTCTTTGCAAGTTCGCGCTCTACAGAGAGCATAGCCAGCCCATTGAGCCTCTCCTGTGACATGTTTGAGCGCAGGTAGTTGATAAACCAAAATGATTGTTTACGGGATGGAACTGGGCCTCAATGAGAACGGAGTTATGGCTTTCCCAAAATCTGAACATAGAAGCATCACCACTTCACACACGGACTGGCCATTGGGAGTAGCGGGAGTTTTCCCGGTGGGCCGGTGGTTCAGCGTGGGCCGGCGGAGAAAAAAAAAACAACAGTTGCGCGCTGGCCTTTAATATGATAAGCAATGTTAACAGTTTCTTTAAGAAACTGTTAACATTGCTTATCATATTAAAGGCCAGCGCGCAACTGTAATAAGCAATGTTAACAGTTTTTGTTTTTTTTTTCTCCGCCGGCCCACCGGGAAAACTCCCGCTACTCCTGATGGCCAGTCCGTGTGTGCCACTAGTGATGTGTACAGTGAGTTTTTCAGTGTATTTTTTTGTCTTGTTTTTCATAAACGTCCTTTCCGTACTCGATTTAGAATGTTACAAAAAAAATTGACACCCTCCCAACCACGTAACATTAGCCTATCTGACCTGGGGGCTGACACGTTTATTACGGATAAACCAAAAGGATTACAACGTTCCCTGGATATAGAACTGGACCGAGAAGATTTCAAAATCTTAACGTGTAAGCAACAACAATAAAACAGAGGTTGTTTTATTCATTTAGGGCTTATTAGGCTACTTTCATTAATTGCGCTTTTCATACAGGCCTATCATTTTTCACTTGAGCAAGGGAATTGTTTGAAGAGTATCCAGTCTAAGCGAAAGTTTAATGTTTTGCAACAGACTAACCTCAAAACACCCCATTTATAGCCCATTCGTTACATTAAACTCTATCTAGCTGGCAATTTCACATGCCGTCGTATCTACACGGGATGATTTCCAACAAAATAAGGTTTAATTAACAAGAGGCAGCGTTCCACGGGCTTTCAGCTAACCGGAGTCCAGCTCAGCGCAGCTCAGCAAGCGTGCCTAAAACATTTGGATATGATTGCGGGCCAATGTGCTATTCTTTGCTTCATTGAGATATATGCAACACAGTGTTATTAAACCGATATGTTTATGAAATAATTCAATGCCCTGTGCATTTCAGTGTTCACTCAGTGTACCCTGCTATCCCCTACTTTATAATTATGAATGGCGCGTCGCGCGTGCTGGGGTTACATTACGGGGCTGGAAAAAAGTTATCTGTGTCTTACCTGGCTCAGCTGCCCCACTGCCTTCACCACCTGCTGCATCATCTGAATTTTTTCTAAAATATCTATGCAGTGAGCCCCTGAGGCTCTTGGCTTCTTCATCTCTTTTTCTCTTTTCTTTTCTTTGCTCCTGACTTGTGCATGTTGGCAAACGGGCTCGCACGCTTATTGTCGAAGCGTTATGATGGAATAGTGGCGTGTTATTTGGCGCCTTAATCAAAGACCAAACCATTTCTGCATTAGGGGTGGTAGGTGGGTTCTTGAATCTATTTTCAAAGACAATAAAGGCAAAAGAACCAGAAATCATTCACTGAATGCAAATATAGCACATTTTTCTCCCCCAAATCAACACATTTTGAAATGAAACAGAATGATTAATGGCATCTTCATGAGGGACCAGTTCTGGGCCCCCCCTCATGCCTGGGCCCGGGACAAAATACCCGGTTGTCCCCCCCTGTCGACGGCCCTGGCTACATTGCTAACAGGAGTGACAGCGCGTCTGACTGCGTCTGACTGACTGGGAGGTCGCGCAAAGCTCGGACAGGTACGGAGCAGCTCGTCTCAATTCAGATAAGAGCATATTTCATTATGGAAGTACGGTGGACTGTTCCTTTAAAAGTAGAGGTGATGCAACACAGTGGTAAACATGCCCCGTTCCAACTTTTCTGAAACGTGTTGCTGACATCAAATTCAAAATGGGCATATATTTTTCAAAAAACAATAAAATTTCTCAGTTTCAACATTTGGTATGTTGTCTTTGTATTATTTTCAATGAAATGTAGGGTTTCCATGATTTGCAAATTATCGCTTTCTTTTTTTCACGTTTTAATGCTTTCTACATTTTAATTTTCAAGTGGTTTGTTTTATGGTGCATGTGTGTGTGTGTGCGTGCGTGCGTGCGCGCGTGTGTGATTATTATACCAGGGTGCTAGTTTTTTTTTCTCTCTCTATTTTTTAAAGTAGAGCTACATTATCTAGAGTGTAATGGAACATTGACCCTAAACATTCAGTCACCTGATCAAATTCTGTGGGACCAGATGGTGATCCAAACAAAGTTGTCAATTTTCGTGGACAAGTCTTTATATAGCTGGTCAATCATCCTAAACACTGAAGAATGATTGGTTCCCCAAAGCCTTGTTTAACACCACCACTGTCACGTCTACACCAGAATCAGCATTCAACTACAGAATCTATAACACCATGCAGCCTACCAACATAGCCACCAAGGACTCCAATTCCCATCACACACGTTCAAACTCCCCTAATTACTAATCATGTACACCTGGACTCAATTTCATGACCACAGTATACAACCCCGATTCCAAAAAAGTTGGGACAAAGTACAAATTGTAAATAAAAACGGAATGCAATAATTTACAAATCTCAAAAACTGATATTGTATTCACAATAGAACATAGACAACATATCAAATGTCGAAAGTGAGACATTTTGAAATTTCATGCCAAATATTGGCTCATTTGAAATTTCATGACAGCAACACATCTCAAAAAAGTTGGGACAGGGGCAATAAGAGGCTGGAAAAGTTAAAGGTACAAAAAAGGAACAGCTGGAGGACCAAATTGCAACTCATTAGGTCAATTGGCAATAGGTCATTAACATGACTGGCTATAAAAAGAGCATCTTGGAGTGGCAGCGGATCTCAGAAGTAAAGATGGGAAGAGGATCACCAATCCCCCTAATTCTGCGCCGACAAATAGTGGAGCAATATCAGAAAGGAGTTCGACAGTGTAAAATTGCAAAGAGTTTGAACATATCATCATCTACAGTGCATAATATCATCAAAAGATTCAGAGAATCTGGAAGAATCTCTGTGCGTAAGGGTCAAGGCCGGAAAACCATACTGGGTGCCCGTGATCTTCGGGCCCTTAGACGGCACTGCATCACATACAGGCATGCTTCTGTATTGGAAATCACAAAATGGGCTCAGGAATATTTCCAGAGAACATTATCTGTGAACACAATTCACCGTGCCATCCACCGTTGCCAGCTAAAACTCTATAGTTCAAAGAAGAAGCCGTATCTAAACATGATCCAGAAGCGCAGACGTCTTCTCTGGGCCAAGGCTCATTTAAAATGGACTGTGGCAAAGTGGAAAACTGTTCTGTGGTCAGACAAATCAAAATTTGAAGTTCTTTATGGAAATCAGGGATGCTGTGTCATTCGGACTAAAGAGGAGAAGGACGACCCGAGTTGTTATCAGCGCTCAGTTCAGAAGCCTGCATCTCTGATGGTATGGGGTTGCATTTGTGCGTGTGGCATGGGCAGCTTACACATCTGGAAAGACACCATCGATGCTGAAAGGTATATCCAGGTTCTAGAGCAACATATGCTCCCATCCAGACGACGTCTCTTTCAGGGAAGACCTTGCATTTTCCAACATGACAATGCCAAACCACATACTGCATCAATTACAGCATCATGGCTGTGTAGAAGAAGGGTCCAGGTACTGAACTGGCCAGCCTGCAGTCCAGATCTTTCACCCATAGAAAACATTTGGCGCATCATAAAACGGAAGATACGACAAAAAAGACCTAAGACAGTTGAGCAACTAGAATCCTACATTAGACAAGAATGGGTTAACATTCCTATCCCTAAACTTGAGCAACTTGTCTCCTCAGTCCCCAGACGTTTACAGACTGTTGTAAAGAGAAAAGGGGATGTCTCACAGTGGTAAATGTGGCCTTGTCCCAACATTTTTGAGATGTGTTGTTGTCATGAAATTTAAAACCACCTAATTTTTCTTTTTAAATGATACATTTTCTCAGTTTAAACATCTGATATGTCATCTATGTTCTATTCTGAATAAAATATGGAATTTTGAAACTTCCACATCATTGCATTCCGTTTTTATTTACAATTTGTACTTTGTCCCAACTTTTTTGGAATCGGGGTTGTATAAGGACTCTCAGTGGACTCAGTGGACCCCACTGTGTTTTGTACCAGTAATTACCAAGCCTTATATTTAGTCATAGACCCTTTTGGCTATGATCTTGTTTCTAGTTTCCTCATCTTTGCTCTTTGCCTAGCCCAGTTTTTGTTGTTCATACATGGCCTGACCTTTACCTGTTTACAAACCTTGTTGTTGTCTCATGTTTTGGATTTGCCTGCAAGCTTTGCCTGCAAAATCCAGGGATCAAGATGTTTCCAACATACAGAAAGACTTTTCATTTGTTAGGTAAATTAATAGTGACGCTACACATTTCTTGCAAAGTTAGAAGAACTTCAAAACATATTCCCATTCAGTTTTTGACCATTTTGTGTCATAGATTTAATTGAATATTATTTGCATTAACATTTTTTGCCATCAATACACACAAAAATCCATAATGACAAAGTAAAAACATGTTTTTGCATTTATGGTAGGGGCTAGATGGCTAGACAGAATTCAGTCTTTAGTAAAAGGCATATGACAGGAATTTCAGATCTCTGCTCACATAAGACAGAAAATAAAGTCTTTGGGTTAAACTCCAAGAAATACTTCAAATTATGTCTAATGCTATGGGAAAAAAATAAGCAATATCAAATCTACTGGAGGCATTTTGTACAATTTGTCAGCATCGAGATTCATGCTTCCAGCTCACTAGTGCAAGGCGAATGTGAAAGTTAAGAGGACCAGCCAGATATCATCTGTCACATTCCTGTATTATGTTATACCATGGTGCTATTGAATTGCCATGCTAAAACTGGAATTACACACTTGGAGCCATATTGTGTTTTGTACCAGTCCATTACCTTAGTCATAGGGCCTTCTGGTTTTGATCTTGTTTATGGTTTCCTCACCTTTTGCTCTTTGCCTAACTAATTTTATGCTGTCTGTACATCACCTGACATTTGCCTATTCACTGACTTTTTTTTTGTCTTGCATTTTGGATTTGCCTGCAAGTTTGCATAATAAAGCATTTGTTTCCCTACATCTGCATCTGTATCTGCCACCAGACAGAATACTTTGCCTTCACACGTCTGGTTCCTCTCAAGGTTTCTTCCTCACATCTTCTCATGGAGTTTTGCCTTGCTACCACCACTATCTGACTTGCTCACGAAGGGTACATTTAATAAATCTATAAAAAACTGGGGAAGCCATGGCCTAAAGTCTAGAGAAGCAGCTTTGGAGCCAAAGAGTCATCAGTTTGATTCCCTGCACCAGCAAGAATGGCTGAAGTGCCCTTGAGTAAGGCACTTAACCCCCAACTGCTCCCCAGGCTGCCCAGTGATGTGGGTATGTGAGGGTCCTGTTGTACGTTGCCCTGGATAAGAGTGTCTACTAAATGCCTGTAATGTAATAAATTCATATCTGTAAAATTTCTACATGTCTGTAAAGCTGCTTTGTGACAATGTCTGTTGTTAAAAGTCCTAAACAAATAAAATTGAACTGAATTGAATGCAACAGATGATATGGAGTAGCATCAGGTATTGGTCTCACAGGGCTACTTCCTCGTAGAAAAATGATCCCACAGAGTGTAAGGGGTTCATATTCCAATGCTCACTCTACTTCTCAGGTCAAAAAGAAATCCCCGACCACACGAAGATGAAGTTGCCCTGCTATTGACAAAGAGCTAGCATGGCCCACAATGGTCTGGTCCCAAAGGGGTGCGCACATGACATCCTGTGAATGATTTCTTTAGTTTTTCCAGCATACTTTCAAACACTTCTCTGAGGGCAAGGAGACAGGTGAGAAAATTCCTGAACTGGCCTGCCAGGAGGATCAGGCCACTCTCAACTCCCTCATGACATGTTCATTCGTCTGGATAACATGCTTCGGAATTGAGGAAAACTAATGACCATGGTAACTCCAGTCCTAGAACTCCATGTCACCAAGCCCACGCAGCTTGGCCAGGTTAAGCTAACTGCTCTGGAATGCCAAAAGCATCAGAAAGAAAAATTGTGCTATTACTGTGGCAGCCCATAGGATCATATCACACACTGCTCCAGTAGGCCTACAAGATCAGGTCCACAGCTGAACCATGATCAAGCCTCCTCCATGCCTCACTTCCATACAATGAGTACACACATGATGGTGTCACCTCAGAATTTTGTGTTGCCCAGTTCAGAACACACACTCAGGGAATATCTGTCCAGTTACAGCACTGATTGACTCCGGTGCCGCTGGAAACTTCATGGGTCATGCCCTTGCAGAGAAGCTCCAGTTACCCATTCAGCCACTGCAACAACCCCTCAATGTTCAAGCACTAGATGGAAGTCCCATTGCGGGGGTTCATCACTCATTGCACTGAATAACTAACCTTCAACGTCAGTTCCCTACATCAGGAACAGATAATCCTCGTAATCACTGTCATAAACCTGTTCCCTGTGGTATTCAGTTTCCCATGGATGCAAATCCATGATCCTCAGATTTCATGAAAGGAGAGAGAAATCACTTGTTGGTCAACTCATTGCCATGCTAAGTGCTTCCAAGTTCCTTCTGTTTGCATTGCATCTATGACCATGGAATGGCCTGAAACCCAGCCCCATGTACTCATTCCCCCAGAATACCATGAATTCAAAAAAGTCTTCAGCAAAGTCAAAGCCACTGAACTCCCACCTGCCTCTGCACCTGGCAGGAGTCACACCCCCACGCAACTACATCTACCCCTTGGCCAGTAAGGAATCTCAGGCCATGAATGAGTACATCTAGGAGGCTCTGCAACAGATGTACATT
The DNA here is from genome assembly GCF_027579695.1 of Neoarius graeffei. Classification (NCBI taxonomy): domain Eukaryota; kingdom Metazoa; phylum Chordata; class Actinopteri; order Siluriformes; family Ariidae; genus Neoarius; species Neoarius graeffei. Next base: position 1,894,753 of record NC_083574.1, on the reverse strand, counting down.
CACCCCTCAATGTCATCAGCATCAGCATCTTCATGAAAAAGAAAGGGGGCAGCATATTGCCATGCATTGAACACTGATGGCTAAACCAAGTAACCATCAAATACTGCTATCCCCTCCCCTTGGTTCCAACAGCACTGGAGTAACTGCATGAGGCCAAAATATTCACAAAACTGGACTTGTGGAGCTCATACAACCTCATGCTTATCCATGAAGGGAATGAGTGGAAGATGGCCTTCCACCTCTAGCCACTTTGAATACTGCATCATACCATATGGACTGTCCTCAGTTCCCACAATATTTCAGTGCCTAATTAAGATCAGCTCTTAAGGTTAAGGGGTTTTTTTAATTTGTCAGTTCAACCATATACAGTTGGTACAGTACACAGTTAAAATGAAAGAATGTTTCTCCAGGACCATGGTGCTACATTAAACATCACAGGACTATAATCTACAATGCCACATAAAGTGCAAGAATGCAATGAGTGCAACACTGCAAACAATAAATGACACAATAGACAGACAATAAATGACACAAACAACATAAAGTGCAGAATTGAGTGTGCATATTGAGGTAGTATATGAAAAGGGAATAAATAAATGTAAACCTTGTTGTGTGAGAGACATTGCAAACATTGTAATGCAATAGTGCATTATTGTCCACTGTGCAAAGATTGCAGTGTGAGTTGTGTGTTCAACAGTCTGTGAGAACTGTGAGTCCAGTCCCTCAGAGGTGAGGAGTCTGATAGCATGAGGGAAGAAACTGTGACAGAGTCTGGCTGTAAAGGCCTGAATGCTTCGGTACCTTTTTCCAGACAGCAGGAAGGTGAAGAGATTGTGTGAGGGGTGTGTGGGGTCAGCCATGATGCTGGTGGCTTTCCGGATGCAGCGAGTGGTGTAACTGTCCTTGATGGAGGGAAGAGAGACTCTGATGATCTTCTCAGCTGTCCTCACTATCTGCTGTAAGGTCTTGCAATCTGAGACAGTGCAATTCCCAAACCAGACCATGATGCAGATGCGCAGAATGCTCTCAATAGTCCCTCTGTAGAATATTGTGAGGATAGGTGATGGGGTTTCCTCAGCCTCCATAGGAAGTAGAGGCACTGCTGGGCTTTCTTGACTATGGAGCTGGTGTTGAGGGACCAGGTGAAGTTCTCTGCCAGATGAATACCAAGGAACTTGGTGCTCTTGATGTTCTCCATGAGTGAGCCATTGACATACATTGGAGAGTGGTCACTCCATGCTCTTCTGAAGTCAACAACCATCTCTTTTGTTTTGTCCATGTTCAGAGACAGGTTGTTGACTGTGCACCAGTCCAATAGCCATTGCACCTCCTCTCTATATGCTGACTCGTCTTTCTTACTGATGAGACCCACCACAGTCATGTCATCAGCAAAGCTGATGATGTGATTCGAACTGTGAGTTGCTGCACAGTCGTGAATCAGCACAGCAGTGGACTGAGCACACAGCCCTGAGGGGGCCCAGTGCTCAGTATGGTGGTGCTGGAAGTTCTACTCCCAATCTGGACTGGCTGAGGTCTCTCAGTCAGGAAATCCAGGATCCAGCTGCAGAGGGAGGTGTTCAGGCCCAGCAGCCTCAGCTTCCCAATTAGTTGCTGAGGGATGATTGTGTTGCATGCTGAACTGAAGTCTGTGAACAGCATTTGAATGTATGTGTCCTTCTTGTCCAGGTGACTAAGGACCAGATGAAGGGTGGTGGCTATGGCGTCATCTGTGGACCGGTTACGGCAATATGTGAACTGCAGGGGGTCTAATGAGGGAGGCAGCAGGGTCTTTATGTGCCTCATGACGAACCTCTTAAAGCACTTCATAATGATGGGTGTGAGTACAATGGGACAGGAGTCATTGAGGCAGGACACTGAAGACTTCTTCAGCATGGAGATGATGGTAGTAGTCTTGAAGCACTTAGGAAGGATGGCATTGCTCAGGGAGATGTTGAAGATGTCAGTGAGAACATCTGCAGCTAGTCCATACATACTCTGAGCACTTTACCAGGGATGTTGTCTGGTCCAGCAGCCTTCTGTGGGTTGACTCTGCATCGAGTTTTCCTCACATCAGCTGTGGTCACACACAGCACCTGGTCATTGGGAGGAGGCATGGTCTTCCTTGCTGCCATGCCATTTTGTGCCTCAAACTGTGCATAAAAGCTGTTCAGCACATCTGGAAGGGAGGCATCATTGTCACAGGCAGGTGATGTTGTCCTGTAGTCCATGATGGCCCAGATGCCCTGCCACATGCGCTGTGTGTCATTGTTGTCTTTGAAGTTGGGGTGGATTCTCTGGGCGTGTGAGTGCTTTGCTGCTTTGATGGCCCGAGACAGTTTGGCCCTCACAGCTCTAAGGGCTGCTCTGTCACCTGCTTTGAAGGCAGCATCTCGGGTCCTCAGTAGTGCACACATCTCTGTAGTAATCCACGGCTTCTGGTTGGGGTGAGTGGTGATGGTCTTAGAGACAGTAAAATCATCAATGCATTTGCTGGTCACTGATGCTGTGTACTCCTCTAAGTTAGAGCAGTCACCATTGGTTGCAGCTTCCCTAAACATGTCCCAGTCAGTTCTCTCAAAACAGTCCAGGAGAGCAAAGATGGCTCCATCTGGCCAAGTTTTCACCTGCCTTAGAACCGGTTTGGAGCATCTGATGAGCAGTCTGTATGCTGGAATTAGCATAAAAGAGATGTGGTCTGAGTAGCTGTGTGTGTGTGTGGGGGGGGGGGGGGGGCTCCACCTGATACACGCCGAGAATGTTTGTGTAAACAAGATCCAGCATCTTCATCCCTCTCATTGCAAAGTCCACATACTGATGAAATTTAGGGAGCACTGACCTGAGATTTGCATGGTGAAATCTCCGGTAACAATAAACAGTCAATCAGGGTGTGCATTCTGCAGTTTGCTGATAGCACCGTACAGTACACAGAGTGCTTCCTTAGCATTAGTGCCGGGGGGGAATGTAAACTTCGGTTACAAATGCAGAAGTGAAGTCCTGTGGTAAATAAATCGGTCTACATCTAAGTCACAAACTCCAGTAGAGATGAGCAATAACCATAAATTAGCACCAAATTCCTGCACATTCTGTGTTGATGTAAATACACAAGCCACCTCCGCGAGTCTTACTGCACAGAGCTGCATCTCTGTCAGCTTGGAGCGAAGCTAGCCCATCCAGTTGAATGGCGGTGTCCGGAACTCAGTTGTTGAGCCACATCTGCATGAAAACAAGAATGCAGCAGTCTCTAAATTCATGCTGGGTAGTCCGCTGGAGTCGGATTTAGTCTAGTTTATTCTCTAGAGAGCAAATATTGGAGAGTAGAATGGATGGGAGAGCCGGCCGGCTAGGGTTAGCTGTTAGCCTAGCATGGACACCCCTATGCTTGCTGTGTTTCCGCCTCCTCACACACCACTTCCAATGACTCCTCCCCATGTCACCGGCCTCAGGCGAGGCGGAGGACTGGAGGTCTATTCCTTGCAGCTGGCCAAGGTCACATAGCTTCTCCAGCAGATCATTTTTTATGATGTTCTCTGTATGGTATCTGTATTGAAGGAGTGTCTGGCGAAGGTAGACACAAACACCAGTTGATCTGATGTCCATGTGCTGTATAGGGTCAAGCAGAGGAACAAAACAAAAAAGTACCATTTTGGATCCGGAGAGGCCGCTGTGTTCTATAGCCACACTGCCATCTTAGTTCACAAACCTTGCTGTGTGCCTCTCATCTCACGTCTTTCTCTCATGCTCTCTTTGCTGCCACTGAAGCACAAGGACTCATATGGAAGTCCAGATACTGTACCTCCAAATGTCCAATAACACACTTTAGGTTTTGCTGTTAGTCCCACCTGTCTCAAGGATCTCAGGACAGCCCTCAGATGTTGAGTGTGCTGCTTCCAGTCATTACTACAAATAATAATGTCCTCAAGATAGACAGAGGCATAGATAGAGTGTGGTCAGAGGATTCTCTTCATGATCCATTGGAACATGGCTGAGGCTCCAAACAAATCAAAAGGGAGTGTGGCAAAATTTTGTAACCCAAACAGGGTGGAAAAGGCCATTTTCTCATCAGACTTTGGAGTTAGGGGAACTGCTAATATCCCTTTATCAAATCCAGATTGGTTAGTGGCAGTTCATCAATGCCTGGCATTGAATAAGTATCAAATTTAGACACCACATTATCTTCTCTGAAAGTCCACACAGAACCAGACTGAAACATCAGCCTTGGGAACACAGCCCACAAGCCTGGACCAGTCACTGTGGGACACCTTGAGTTCATCCATACCAAGATCCTGAGCTCCTGATGAACCACTTGCTTTTTCTTTTCAGGCAGACGACAGGGCCAGCTGTGTACAAGCACCCCAGGGGGTCTCAATATGGTCTTCTACCATGAGATTTGTGTGACTAAGTAGAGATGAACTGCCACTCAAAAACCTGCGTAATTTGGGACAGTGAGAGGTGGTCTGCACAAAGGATTAAGTCCAACATCTTAGATTCCCCTCAGGTCCTAGCTCCACCACCTCAATTGTTGGAAAAGCCAAGGCAATGAACCACCACTATCTGACCTCATAGTCGACATCTCCAACTTACTGTGTACCTCAAAAGTCTAAATCACTTTGCAAGTAATTTAGAGCTTGATGTGGATAATAATACAAGCACTTGATCTCCAAGTAAAAACTCACATAGTCTTTTATACAGCCAAGATTGGTATTCTTGCACCTACTGTATAGGAAATTCTCCTGTGTGAACTTCCCCAATGTGTGAAGTTTTTCTTTCAGGTCAAGAATGTACGGTATTGAATTTCAGTTTGACTTCGTGAAGGTCCCATCTACACATTTTCTTTAACAACATCTAAGATGCAGCTATGTAGCAAATTCTAGTGAGGAGAACCCCCATGGAGGTTTGCAGCACCTCTCATCTTGGATGTAAAATTAGATCAAGCTACTTATCCTAATTTTGTGCATCATTGTGCATAAACATATGCATATTTTAAAGCTTTTGAATAAACTGTTCGATCAGCCCAACTGTTTGTGGGGATGAACTCTGGTACAAAACAGTTTAATCCCCAATAATTATACAGTTATCATGCAGTTCACAAAGTGTGTGTGATAAAAACATCATGCCTTTGTCAGCCAGAATCTCTATTAGGATTATAACTTGGAAGAATATTTTGAAGAGCATATCTACAACACTGCATAAAGGGATGTTGTGAAGAGGCACAGCCTCTGGTTGTCATGTTGCATAATCCACTAGCAACCAAAAAGTGACTTTGTGAAGTCATGCACTCTGCTCTAATGGTCTGATGAGGTCCAAGGGGACCTTGATTAATGGAAGGGGCTCAAAGCGCTTGTGGGGTATCTGTTGGATTCACCAGCTGACATTCACAGCGTGCCACACATCACCAAAGTCAAAGTCCTTCCCATGCCATGACCTGGTCTTCCACGGTAGTCTTCTGACCCAGTACTAACCAGGCCCTTAAGGCACATTGGGCACTGTCAATCTCCGCTTCTATAGCCCTCGGCCTCCCACCTATACAGCTAGGGTTACAGTGAAGGGCTAGTCTTCTGGTAACCGCGAGCATTTGACTCCCCACTTGCATCTGGATTGCAGCGTGTCTTTCCAGATGGTAGTAGGTACCATTTTTATGATGGTCTTTGGTATGACCCAACCACGAGTAGAACTCACGATCTCCAGATTGAGAGGCGGACACGCTAACCACCAGGCCAGCTCATGGTCACCACCAGTATACATCACCACGAATGTTTTATTGATGATTTTTTTCACTGAAATTGAAACACAAACCCCTTATTAGTAAATTACCCATTGAAACTGGAGTGCAGCCATACCCTGCTGCCTCAAATGCTTTCTCAATATACAAATTATCCAGAAATGTTTTTAAATTTGACTTTAAAGCAGCCCTGTGATGACCTGGCGACTTGTCCAGGGTGTACCCCGCCTTTCGCCCATAGTCAGCTGGGATAGGCTCCAGCTTGCCTGCGACTCTGTAGAACAGGATAAAGCGGCTAGAGATAATGAGATGAGATGAGATGAGATGAGATGAGATGAGATGAGATGAGATGAGATGAGACTTTAAAGCATGTCAGACAAAACCTCAAAATTTTATTCTGTTGCTTCATAAAGTCCTGCTACAATTACATTTTACTGTCCTGATGGACTTTAAAAGCTTTTTGTGTTTGCTTTGCTTTTGCATGTGTTTTAAATAAATTGACTATGACTTGAGTGTGAATGTCTGAGTCAGCAGATACATTGTGTTGAGACGTTGTGTTGAGACGTACCACACTCAGATGCTTCAGAGCAGAGATGAAATCGCTCATTTTTATTTTCTTGCTGGCGGTGGGTTGTGGTCTGGCTGTAGGTCTGACAAGAGAATATATTTTCATTCCCAGATCAAAACGGTGGACTACAGCTCGGCAGTACTGCCAAAAATACTACAAAGATCTGGCCACCATCACCACTATGGAAGAAAACAATCAACTTTTACAATCTGGGTCCAGTAATTCTAGAAGTTGGATTGGACTGAACAGAAAATCAGGCACCTGGGAATGGTCTGATGGAGATCAGGCTTCTTTCCTGAGGTGGTACAGTGGCTCACCTGATTATCTATCAAATGACGATGAATATGATTGTAATTGTGCTTTAACATATGAGAAAGATCCAGGTTCCTGGTTGACTTCCGACTGTAGTAATGAGAAGACATTCTACTGTTATCGGTTCCTGATCCTGGTGAAGGAAGAGAAGACCTGGGAGGAGGCTCGGGAGTACTGCAGAACAAATTACATTGGTTTGGCCTCCGTGACCTCTGAGACGAGCCTGCGGCAGCTGGAACGAGAGACGGTGCAGACGCAGACAGAGAGCATGTGGACCGGCATGAGCTTTGTGAATGGACAATGGCTCTGGGTGAGCGGGGAGCAGCTGGGGAGCCTGGTCTCAATGCCTTCATGTCCAGTTCCATCTTACCGCTGTGGAGCTCTCAACAACATGACAAGAACCTTGAAGAACCTAAACTGCAATGAGAGACTGAACTTTGTCTGCTATTGGTAGTGAGTAAAATAATATCCAGAAACAACATAAATTAAAAAAATCTCGTCTCGTCTCGTCTTCTTCCGCTTATCCAGGACCGGGTCGCGGAGGCAGCAGTCTAAGCATGGAAGCCCAAACTTCCCTTTCCCCAGACACCTCGGCCAGCTCCTCGGGAAGAACACCGAGGCGTTCCCAGGCCAGCCGAGAGACATAGTCCCTCCAGCGTGTCCTGGGTCTTCCCCGGGGCCTCCTCCTGGGGGGACATGCCTGGAACACCTCCCCAGGGAGGCGTCCAGGAGGCATCCGAAAAAGATGCCCGAGCCACCTCAGCTGGTTCCTCTCGATGTGAAGGAGCAGCGGCTCTACTCCGAGCTCCTCCCGAGTGACTGTGCTTCTCATCCTATCTCTAAGGGAGCGCCCAGCCACCCTGCGAAGGAAACTCATTTCAGCCGCTTGTATCCGCGATCTTGTTCTTTCTGTCATTACCCAAAGCTCATGACCATAGGTGAGAGTCGGAACGTAGATCAACCGGTAAATTGAGAGCCTCGCCTTTTGGCTCAGCTCCTTCTTCACCACGACGGACCGGTAAAGCGACCGCATCACTGCGGAGGCTGCACCGATCCGCCTGTCGATCTCACGCTCCATCCTTCCCTCACTCGTGAACAAGATCCCGAGATACTTAAACTCCTCCACTTGAGGCAGGACTTCTCCACCAACCTGGAGAGGGCAAGCCACCCTTTTCCGGTCGAGAACCATGGCCTCGGACTTGGAGGTGCTGATTCTCATCCCAGCCGCTTCACACTCGACTGCAAACCGCCCCAGTGCATGCTGAAGGTCCTGGTTTGAAGAAGCCAACAGGACAACATCATCCGCAAAAAGCAGAGATGAAATCCTGTGGTTCCCAAACAGGATTCCTTCCGGCCCCTGGCTGCGCCTAGAAATTCTGTCCATAAAAATTATGAACAGAACCGGTGACAAAGGGCAGCCCTGACGGAGTCCAACATGCACTGGGAACAGGTCTGACTTACTGCCGGCAATGCGAACCAGACTCCTGCTCCGTTCGTACAGGGACCGGACAGCCCTTAGCAAAGAGCCCCGAACCCCATACTCCCGAAGCACCCCCCACAGAATACTACGGGGGACATGGTCGAATGCCTTCTCCAGATCCACAAAGCACATGTGGACTGGTTGGGCAAACTCCCATGAACCCTCGAGCACCCTATAAAGGGTATAGAGCTGGTCCAGTGTTCCACGACCAGGACGAAAACCGCATTGTTCCTCCTGGATCCGAGGTTCGACTATTGGTCGAATTCTCCTCTCCAGTACCCTGGAGTAAACTTTCCCTGGGAGGCTGAGAAGTGTGATTCCCCTATAATTGGAGCACACTCTCCGGTCCCCTTTCTTAAAAAGAGGGACCACCACCCCAGTCTGCCACTCCAGAGGCACTGTCCCCGACCGCCACGCGATGTTGCAGAGGCGTGTCAACCAAGACAGCCCCACAACATCCAGAGACTTGAGATACTCAGGGCGGATCTCATCCACCCCCGGTGCCTTGCCACCGAGGAGCTTGCAAACCACCTCAGTGACTTCGGCTTGAAAAAAATCATTAAAAAAAATCATTCGTGTTTATAAAAGGTCAGATTTACAGTCATAAATAAGTGCCAGTTTCTAAAATGTATGATGTTTTACTGAGTTTTCTCTTTTTCTGAACAGGTGATTTCACACAAGGATAAATCTCCTTCAGGAAGAATATATTCATCACTCAATATCATCATTTATTATTCATTGTTTTTAGCTTTCTTTACTAATAATTCATTGGGTTTCAATCAATGGTTATAGATTTTCATAGAGCATCTGACGTCCAAATAACATTAGGATATTTTACTGTTAGTAATGTATGTGTAATGTAAGTGACTGAGATTTGGTTATTTGTTGGTGGAGGGAGTTTTATAATAATGTAGAAAATGATACACATAATAAACTTTATGGCACTACAGTGATGTAGAATTCTGGATTGTCTGTATTGGTCAGCACATGATTAATTTTTATTGAACAGAAGCATTGACAGTAGTGCAGCTGAAAATCACAGGTTTATATTAATCATCTCTGAGTAAAAACATATTTGGTTAAACACTTCACCCTACAATAAGCCAGAGAAGTTTATTTCAATTACCAGTGAGGTTATCGCAAAAAAAAAAAAAAAATACAAACTTAAAAAAAACCTCATTAAAACTTTGGTGGAGTGTGAGTCAATACATCATCTTTTTGTTTGTTTCAAAAGTGAACAGCACTGCAATTGTTGTGGTTCCTCCACCTCATGCAAACTGCTCTGCTAAAAAAGAAGTGCAGAGATGCATGTCTAAAAGCATTTAGACAAATCCGAACTCTTTTTGAATAGAATACCCTGGTCAGGCGAAACATAACTAGACGTCTTTTGATTCAAACATACAGCCAAAATAACCCAAGAAGGCCTTGTGTGGCCGAGCCATCTCCTGACTGACTGAGATAAGCAGGGGTGTAAGGGCCTGGCTGGGGGTTGGGGTTCAACCTTCAGGGAGTTTGGGCTTGTTTACCTAAGCTTGTGGAGTCTGGACTTGGCAAACTGCGTGGAGGAAACCACTCGGTTCAATGGGCAGGAAGGTGACCCAAGCAGCACACTGTGGAACATAACAGTTAGTTGGTGAGATATGCAACACACCACAGCCATACATTGCATCTGAACCTGCTAATATTCAAGATTCAAGAATTTAAGATTCAAGATTTTTTATTTGTCATATACACAATAACAGACACAGCGGTTTATTATTGGGTAATGAAATTCTTATTTTGCAACTGCCCGACCAAACTACACTTACCAATATAAATATATATATATATATATATATATATATATATATATATATATATATATATATATATATATATATATATAATATGAAATATAAAGTATAAGTGCATATGGAATGCAAAATATAAAGGTAGAGTGAAAAAAGAAGATAACATTAAAAAAAGAGGAAAACAAAACAGTGTGCAAATATAGAGGTAGATATACTGCAATGTCTTAAAAAAAAGGAGAGGCAAACAAACAATGTGCAAACATAGAGCTAGATATACTGTGCAATGTCTTGTGCAAAATTGCTAATATAATCCGTGGTTCGAAGCCTGATGGAAATATAGAGGTACAGTGGTGCTTGAAAGTTTGTGAACTCTTTAGAATTTTCTATATTTCTGCATAAATATGCCCTAAGACATCATCAGATTTTCACACAAGTCCTAAAAGTAAATAAAGAGAACCCAGTTAAACAAATGAGACAAAAATATTATACTTGGCTATTTATTTATTGAGGAAAATGATCCAATATTACATATCTGTGAGAGGCAAAAGTATGTGAACCTCTAGGATTAGCAGTTAATTTGAAGGTGAAATTAGAGTCAGGTGTTTTCAGTCAGTGGGACGACAATCAGGTGTGAGTGGGCACCCTGTTTTATTTAAAGAACAGGGATCTATCAAAGTCTGATCTTCACAACACAAGTTTATGGTAATGAATCATGGCACGAACAAAGGAGATTTCTGAGGACCTCAGAAAAAGCGTTGTTGATGCTCATCAGGCTGGAAAAGGTTACAAAACCATCTCTAAAGAGTTTGGACTCCACCAATCCACAGTCAGACAGATTGTATACAAATGGAGGAAATTCAAGACCATTGTTACCCTCCCCAGGAGTGGTCGACCAACAAAGATCACTCCAAGAGCAAGGCGTGTAATAGTCAGCAAGGTCACATAGGACCCCAGGGTAACTTCTAAGCAACCGAAGGCCTCTCTCACATTGGCTAATGTTAATGTTCATGAGTCCACCATCAGGAGAACACTGAACAACAATGGTGTGCATGGCAAGGTTGCAAGGAGAAAGCCACTGCTCTCCAAAAAGAACATTGCTGCTCATCTGCAGTTTGCTAAAGATCACGTGGACAAGCCAGAAGGCTATTGGAAAAATGTTTTGTGGACGGATGAGACCAAAATAGAACTTTTTGGTTTAAATGAGAAGCGTTATGTTTGGAGAAAGGAAAACACTGTATTCCAGCATAAGAACCTTATCCCATCGTGAAACATGGTGGTGGTAGTATCATAGTTTGGGCCTGTTTTGCTGCATCTGAGCCAGGACGGCTTGCCATCATTGATGAAACAATGAATTCTGAATTATACCAGCGAATTCTAAAGGAAAATGTCAGGACATCTGTCCATGAACTGAATCTCAAGAGAAGGTGGGTCATGCAGCAAGACAACGACCCTAAGCACACAAGTCGTTCTACCAAAGAACGGTTAAAGAAGAATAAAGTTAATGTTTTGGAATGGCCAAGTCAAAGTTCTGACCTTAATCCAATGGAAATGTTGTGGAAGGACCTGAAGCGAGCAGTTCATGTGAGGAAACCCACCAACATCCCAGAGTTGAAGCTGTTCTGTATGGAGGAATGGGCCAAAATTCCTCCAAGCCGGTGTGCAGGACTGATCAACAGTTACCGGAAACGTTTAATTGCAGTTATTGCTGCACAAGGGGGTCACAGCAGATACTGAAAGCAAAGGTTCACATACTTTTGCCACTCACAGATATGTAACATTGGATCATTTTCCTCAATAAATAAATGACCAAGTATAATATTTTTGTCTCATTTGTTTAAATGTGTTCTCTTTATCTACTTTTAGGACTTGTGTGAAACTCTGATGATGTTTTAGGTCATATTTATGCAGAAATATAGAAAATTCTAAAGGGTTCACAAACTTTCAAGCACCACTGTAGATGGTGATTATAATCCGTGGTTCAAAAGCCTGATGGCCTGGGGGTAAAAACTGTTTGTCAGTCTAGTAGTCCTTGCTTTCACACTCCTGGAGCGTCTGCCAGATGGTAGGAGCGTGAATAGTCTGTGTTGTGGGTGTGTTTGGTCCCTGATGATGCTCTGTGCCCTTTTTTGTGACCCGGGTGTTGTAAATGTCCTGTAGTGGGGGGAGGACAGCTCCACAGATGAACTGTGCCATTTTAATGACACGCTGGAGAGCCTTTCTGTCCTGAGTTGTGCAGTTCCCGTACCACACAGTGATGGAATTTGTCAGGACGCTCTCCACTGTGCACCTGTAGAAGTTGCTGAGGAGTTTGGTGGACAGGAGTTAGTATGCCATCTTGACTTTGTCTTACTGCTGGAATTGATAGGCTGTGATGAAAGAGTGACGTTGACGTTGTTCAGCTCTCCCTCACTTTAATCCAAGTGCAAATCATGAATTTGAAGCCATGAATAGGGTTGCTCTTCACTGGATTGGAGCAGCAATGGAGTTCAGGAGCCCTTCTGAAGGATTGTTCTGCTCACCTTGTTGTCTGAGGAACAGGCTAGAAAAAGTATTCGAACACAGCCTGCATCTTTCTACTCTGGCCAGCAGACCAGAGTGAACACATGAGGAGGTTATTTATTGGTGAAAGGGTCAGATTTCATAATAATGTAGTCACTGACACACATTAGAAACTGTATTACACCACATTGATGTAGAATTCTGGACTCTGATTGGTCAGAAGGTGTTGATTAATTTTCTAGAACAGCAGCTCTGACAATCGTGCAGCCAAGCTTCCCATGGTGTTCTCACCTTTTATTTTTATTATTATGTTAAAAAAAGGAGACAAATTTTACCCGACCTTCACAAAATTTGACACAGACAATGTTTTGACCAAACCTCACCAAGGTTCTTTGTTGGCTTTTCCAAAATCAGCGGTGAAGCCATCAAACAGGAAATTAGGTCATATCTCAGCAATGCTTTGATGTATCAAAACTAAACTTGGTACATGGACTCAGTGCCCGATTTTGAGGAAGCAAAAAAAACCAACTGTGTCATTTGACCACTAGGGGACACTGCAATACCCCAAACTGTGTGTTAGCTAATAACTGTTTATGTCTTTGCCTTCAAAAAATAATTCTTGCATCTGGTAAAACTATGGGAGGTTCCAAGGCTGAGATATGAATTTGTCATGTCAACCTAATTGATGCAGCTGCCAGATTGGATTTTACTGAAAGGTTTAAAAAAGAACATTTCACAGTAATAAGCAAAAACACATTTTTCCTAATACCTTTTGATGTGTTGGCTTTATAAAAGTGGTTGTTATGTCTGCAATCTCTGAAGAAACCCCAAGGACATGACATGATAACCTATCATGTCGACCAAATTTATGTGGCTGCTATATTGGATTGAAAGGAAAACCTTAAAAAGGTTTCAGAGGCCACAAACATTGTCTAATCTTCACCAAATTTGACACAGATGATCATCAGACAAAGCCTCATTAAAGTTATCAAACTAAATGTTTATTTTCAAAACAATTCATCCATAACAGCCTACTGAATTTGGCAACAAAGCTGCCAAACAGGAAGTGAGCTCATATCCTGACCAATCTTTGATCAACTGACATGAATCTTGCTGTTAGTGCATACAGCCAGTCCATCCATCCATTATCTGTAGCCGCTTTATCCTGTTCTACAGGGTCGCAGGCGAGCTGGATCCTATCCCAGCTGACTACGGGCGAAAGGCGGGGTACACCCTGGACAAGTCGCCAGGTCATCACAGGGCTGACACATAGACACAGACAACCATTCACACTCACATTCACACCTACGCTCAATTTAGAGTCAGCAGTTAACCTAACCTGCATGTCTTTGGACTGTGGGGGAAACCGGAGCACCCGGAGGAAACCCACGCGGACACGGGGAGAACATGCAAACTCCACACAGAAAGGCCCTCGCCGGCCACGGGGCTCGAACCCGGACCTTCTTGCTGTGAGGTGACAGTGATAACCACTACACCACCGTGCCGCCCACATACAGCCAGGCCCTTGACAAAATCACATGAAGTTTCCAGAGTAACTATGCCCTACTGGACTGATTGGCCCACTCATCGCTGCTTGTAGCTATATTTTAGAATAAACTTGTCCGGATTGGTTAAAATCTCTGCATAGAAACTCAGGCAGTGTGTCAATATATTTGGGGAAATGTAATTGAAAAGTTGTTTGAGTCAGTTATGCCCTCTAGTGGACATGCGGTGTATTATAGCTGTGGGATTTGACTCTGAATAACATGGTCTTATCTAAAAAAATAAATTTTAATATTTATTTTAATATTATTTTATTTAAGGGTATTTTAATTTTATTCAACATTTAAACTGAATAGAACCAGCTCTTTTTTCAAAATGGTGGCCTGGTGAGCAGAAAAAGCTGCCTGAGGAAAAAAGACACTCATAATAAAAGCAATAAGCACCATGAAAACATAAAGTACTTGATTTTTTTTATAAAGTTTTACTAAAAATATCATCATTGGGAAAATCGTAATAACAGACAAAATTCAACTTGTATGAAATGCTGTGAATTATTATTGTTAATTATTAAAGTTAGTGTGGGGGTGGGGTTATGGGTGTGGCTTAACAAAGACAATAATTTTTGATTCTTCATAGATTTTTTTTTTTATGTTTCACTGTTCAGTGATTCATTCTGGAAAGAACCAAACACACTGTCAGAGTTCTGTTTTCAACCAACAGGGAGCAGGTTCTTGAACTGGTTCCGTTCAGGATTCTTTGAACCTTGGTGCCAGCTCAAGAATCAGCCCACATTTTCACCAGTTTTGATCGGAATCATTGTAATCAAGGATGCATCATAAACAGAGAGCGTGGCACAGCAGGAGTAAACAGCAACTGATTATTGGAGCACTTGATTACCTGCTAGTTTTTGTTCTGTTATTCCAGGTGTTTATTTTCAGTCCATTTTTTTAAAGATGTTTCCTTTTCCATTGTGTTCTCCACTGCTTCCTCTGCAAACTAATGACGCACCCACTGATGTCATCACAGTTTGCACTGGATAAACCAGCTATATTTTGATTCCAGCTGGGAACCAACTTTTCAGGTTCTGAACCAATTTATTTTTGGTCGAAATGCTCCAAATGGTTCAAAATTCGTTGCACGAACAAGAACGGAACCCATACCCTGTTGGTGGAAAAGGGGTAAATGTGTGTGGAGTATAAGTGGAACCTTTAGTAATAAAAAACCTGCCACAAGGTGGCGATGTTTAACAAATTGGTCATAATGATGGCTCATAAGATTCAAGTTTATTGTCAGATGCACAAGTACAGTGTACAATATGCAAAGAAATTCAATGTCGTATCAGCAGACACAAACATACAGCAGCTTCTTCTTCATGAAACTACATTCACACAGTGACCCAGTCTGAGACGCACCTGAGATGGTGTTTCATGTCACTAGCCAGAAGCTCAATTCTAATTAAGTCTAGCCCACAAAGAGTAGGTGAGTACAGTGGAGACCATTTTGCACAGAACATTAAGGGATTGTTGTTTGTGTTCTTTGTGACTGTTGGATGTGCTTTAGAGCGTTGTGGAGATCACTGAGTGCTGCTTGGTCAGTCTGCTTACTAACTGTGGGAAGAAGCCATTTCAGTCATGAGCAGTTTTGGTTATCAGGGAGCAGAATCACTGTCTTGAGGGTAATTTTTGATTTTTCCTGCTCATCTTTGTGTCCAGAATCCATCGCAGCTTCAGCTTCTCTCTGGAGGAAACTGCACCAAACCAGAGAGGGATGGAAGCTCTAAAGCTGCATTCTATAGCACAGTACAACCTGGTGGAGAGGGAGCTTTTCCCTTACTGTACATTCTCTCTCTCTCTCTCTCTCTCTCTCTCTCTCTCTGTCTCTCTCTCCTTCAGTCTCTCTCTCTCTCTTCAGTCTCTGTCTCTCTGTCTCTTCTTCAGTCTCTCTGACTCTCTTTTTCTCTCTCTCTCTCTGACTCTCTCTTCAGTCTCTCTCTGACTCTCTTCTTCAGTCTCTCTCTCTCTTCAGTCTCTCTGACTCTTTTTCTCTCTCTCTCTGACTCTCTCTTCAGTCTCTCTCTGACTTTCTCTTCAGTCTCTCTCTGACTCTCTTCTTCAGTCTCTCTCTCTCTCTTCAGTCTCTCTGACTCTTTTTCTCTCTCTCTTCAGTCTCTCTCTGACTCTCTTTTTCTATCTCTCTCTCTGACTCTCTCTTCAGTCTCTCTCTGACTCTCTCTTCAGTCTCTCTCTCACTCTCTCTTCAGTCTCTCTGACTCTCTTTTTCTATCTCTCTCTCTGACTCTCTCTTCAGTCTCTCTCTGACTCTCTCTTCAGTCTCTCTCTCACTCTCTCTTCAGTCTCTCTGACTCTCTTTTTCTATCTCTCTCTGACTCTCTCTTCAGTCTCTGACTCTCTCTTCAGTCTCTCTCTCACTCTCTTTTTCTATCTCTCTCTCTGACTCTCTCTTCAGTCTCTCTCTGACTCTCTTCTTCAGTCTCTCTCTCTCTCTTCAGTCTCTCTGACTCTTTTTTTTCTCTCTCTCTCTGACTCTCTCTTCAGTCTCTCTCTGATGCTCTCTTCAGTCTCTCTCTGACTCTCTTCTTCAGTGTCTCTCTCTCTTCAGTCTCTCTGACTCTTTTTCTCTCTCTCTTCAGTCTCTCTCTGACTCTCTTTTTCTATCTCTCTCTCTCTGACTCTCTCTTCAGTCTCTCTCTGACTCTCTCTTCAGTCTCTCACTCTCTCTTCAGTCTCTCTGACTCTCTTTTTCTATCTCTCTCTGACTCTCTCTTCAGTCTCTCTCTGACTCTCTCTTCAGTCTCTCTCTGACTCTCTCTTCAGTCTCTCTCTGACTCTCTTTTTCTATCTCTCTCTCTGACTCTCTCTTCAGTCTCTCTCTGACTCTCTCTTCAGTCTCTCTCTGACTCTCTCTTCAGTCTCTCTGACTTTCTTTTTCTATCTCACTCTCTTCTTCAGTCTCTCTGTCTGACTCTCTCTGACTCTCTTCTTCAGTCTCTCTGTCTCTCTCTCTCTCTCTCTCTGCACTGCATGCTGGGAGATTGGTGGTGGAGGGTGTGGTGAGTGTTGGCTGAGAGCTTGTGACTTTCTTTTCTAAACTTTTCTCTTGTTTTTTTCTTGTGATTTTTAATTTCTGAGTATTTTTGTAGTTGTTGGTAGTGTGGTTTAGTGTTTAGTGTGTGTGTGTGTGTGTGTGTGTGTGTGTGTGTGTGTGTGTGTGTGTGTGTGTGTGTTTGTTTGTTTGTTTGTTGGCTGTTTGGCGGGGATGATGTCCCCCAGGACGCCGCCCCTGTCCTTGAAACATGGAGTAAGGGTGGTACCACAACCTACGGTTCCGGTAGAGCAGGTGTTGCTCTCGGTCGGAGAACAAGTAGGTTATGGAAACAAACATCGTGTGCACGTCCTGCATGAATAAAGCGGTTGTGGTGTTTATGAAACATCAGGAGCTTGTTGATCAGCTCATAGAGAGCAATATATAAATATAAACAATGAATTTGTCCAAGTTTCCCCACTGGTGGTGCCTTCTGTCTGGGCAACCGTGTCCGGAGTCCCCCCGTTTATTTCCAACGAGGTGCTGGAGAGAGAACAGAAGCGCTTCAGGAAGTTCTCAAGCGGATTCCGGACAGTGAGTTTGGGTTGTAAAAACAATAAATTGAAGCATGTTCATTCTCTACGGAAACAAGTATTTATGTTTCTGGACTCCCCAACTCAAACACTGGATGTTTCCTTCTGGGTTAAACATAAGGAAGGTTTTTACATGGTGCATGCGAGTTCGGGGAGCATGAAATGCTTTGAATGTGGGGATGTGGCTCACAAGCGGGTCGCTTGTCCTCACAGACAGCGTGTAGCAGAGCCGGCTGCTGCCGCCGGGACTGTTAGTAAGGAAAGGGTGACTGACAGTGGGGAGGGGGGCAACATTGACTGACAGTAGGGAGGGGGCAGTGGTGTGGTTGTTGTGACTGACAGTGGGGAAGAGGGCAGCAAAGTGGCTGTTGTGACTGACGGTGGGGAGGTGAACAGCAGCGAAGCTGTTGTAACTGACGGTGGGGAGGGAGGCAGTGGTGTGGCTGATGTGACTGATGGTGGGGAGGGAGGCAGTGGTGTGGCTGATGTGACTGACGGTGGGGAGGTGAACAGCAGTGAAGCTGTTGTGACTGACGGTGGGGAGGGAGGCAGTGGTGTGGCTGATGTGACTGAAGGTGGGGAGGGAGGCAGTGGTGTGGCTGATGTGACTGATGGTGGGGAGGGAGGCAGTGGTGTGGCTGATGTGACTGACGGTGGGGAGGTGAACAGCAGTGAAGCTGTTGTGACTGACGGTGGGGAGGGAGGCAGTGGTGTGGCTGATGTGACTGAAGGTGGGGAGGGAGGCAGTGGTGTGGCTGATGTGACTGACGGTGGGGAGGGAGGCAGTGGTGTGGCTGATGTGACTGACGGTGGGGAGGGAGGCAGTGGTGTGGCTGATGTGACTGAAGGTGGGGAGGGAGGCAGTGGTGTGGCTGATGTGACTGACGGTGGGGAGGGAGGCAGTGGTGTGGCTGATGTGACTGACGGTGGGGAGGGAGGCAGTGGTGTGGCTGATGTGACTGACGGTGGGGAGGGAGGCAGTGGTGTGGCTGATGTGACTGATGGTGGGGAGGGAGGCAGTGGTGTGGCTGATGTGACTGATGGTGGGGAGGGAGGCAGTGGTGTGGCTGATGTGACTGATGGTGGGGAGGGAGGCAGTGGTGTGGCTGATGTGACTGATGGTGGGGAGGGAGGCAGTGGTGTGGCTGATGTGACTGATGGTGGGGAGGGAGGCAGTGGTGTGGCTGATGTGACTGATGGTGGGGAGGGAGGCAGTGGTGTGGCTGATGTGACTGACGGTGGGGAGGGAGGCAGTGGTGTGGCTGATGTGACTGACGGTGGGGAGGGAGGCAGTGGTGTGGCTGTTGTGACTGATGGTAGGGAGGGAGGCAGTGGTGTGGCTGATGTGACTGACGGTGGGGAGGTGAACAGCAGCGAAGCTGTTGTGACTGACGGTGTAGAGGGAGGCAGTGGTGTGGCTGATGTGACTGACGGTGTGGAGGGAGGCAGTGGTGTGGCTGATGTGACTGACGGTGGGGAGGGAGGCAGTGGTGTGGCTGATGTGACTGACGGTGGGGAGGGAGGCAGTGGTGTGGCTGATGTGACTGACGGTGTGGAGGGAGGCAGTGGTGTGGCTGATGTGACTGATGGTGGGGAGGGAGGCAGTGGTGTGGCTGATGTGACTGACGGTGGGGAGGTGAACAGCAGCGAAGCTGTTGTGACTGACGGTGTGGAGGGAGGCAGTGGTGTGGCTGATGTGACTGACGGTGTAGAGGGAGGCAGTGGTGTGGCTGATGTGACTGACGGTGGGGAGGGCGGCAGTGGTGTGGCTGATGTGACTGACGGTGGGGAGGGAGGCAGTGGTGTGGCTGATGTGACTGACGGTGGGGAGGGAGGCAGTGGTGTGGCTGATGTGACTGACGGTGGGGAGGGAGGCAGTGGTGTGGCTGATGTGACTGACGGTGGGGAGGGAGGCAGTGGTGTGGCTGATGTGACTGACGGTGGGGAGGGCGGCAGTGGTGTGGCTGATGTGACTGACGGTGACTCTGAGAGACTGACTCTTCAGTCTCTCACTCTCTCTTCAGTCTCTCTCTCACTCTCTCTTCAGTCTCTCTGACTCTCTTTTTCTATCTCTCTCTCTGACTCTCTCTTCAGTCTCTCTCTCACTCTCTCTCTCACTCTCTCTTCAGTCTCTCTCTCACTCTCTCTTCAGTCTCTCTGACTCTCTTTTTCTATCTCTCTCTGACTCTCTCTTCAGTCTCTGACTCTCTCTTCAGTCTCTCTCTCACTCTCTCTTCAGTCTCTCTCTGACTCTCTTCTTCAGTCTCTCTCTCTTCAGTCTCTCTGACTCTTTTTCTCTCTCTCTCTCTGACTCTCTCTTCAGTCTCTCTCTGACGCTCTCTTCAGTCTCTCTCTGACTCTCTTCTTCAGTGTCTCTCTCTCTTCAGTCTCTCTGACTCTTTTTCTCTCTCTCTTCAGTCTCTCTCTGACTCTCTTTTTCTATCTCTCTCTCTGACTCTCTCTTCAGTCTCTCTCTGACTCTCTCTTCAGTCTCTCTCACTCTCTCTTCAGTCTCTCTCTCACTCTCTCTTCAGTCTCTCTGACTCTCTTTTTCTATCTCTCTCTCTGACTCTCTCTTCAGTCTCTCTCTTCAGTCTCTCTCTGACTCTCTCTTCAGTCTCTCTCTGACTCTCTCTTCAGTCTCTCTCTCACTCTCTCTTCAGTCTCTCTCTCACTCTCTATTCAGTCTCTCTGACTCTCTTTTTCTATCTCTCTCTCTGACTCTCTCTTCAGTCTCTCTCTCACTCTATCTTCAGTCTCTCTCTCACTCTCTCTTCAGTCTCTCTCACTCTCTCTTCAGTCTCTCTGACTCTCTTTTTCTATCTCTCTCTCTCACTCTCTCTTCAGTCTCTCTGACTCTTTTTCTCTCTCTCTTCAGTCTCTCTCTGACTCTCTTTTTCTATCTCTCTCTGACTCTATCTTCAGTCTCTCTCTCACTCTCTCTTCAGTCTCTCTGACTCTCTTTTTCTATCTCTCTCTCTGACTCTCTCTTCAGTCTCTCTCTGACTCTCTCTTCAGTCTCTCTCTCACTCTCTCTTCAGTCTCTCTGACTCTCTTTTTCTATCTCTCTCTCACTCTCTCTTCAGTCTCTCTGACTCTTTTTCTCTCTCTCTTCAGTCTCTCTCTGACTCTCTTTTTCTATCTCTCTCTCTCTGACTCTCTCTTCAGTCTCTCTCTGACTCTCTCTTCAGTCTCTCTCTCACTCTCTCTTCAGTCTCTCTCTCACTCTCTCTTCAGTCTCTCTGACTCTCTTTTTCTATCTCTCTCTGACTCTCTCTTCAGTCTCTGACTCTCTCTTCAGTCTCTCTCTGACTCTCTCTTCAGTCTCTCTCTCACTCTCTTTTTCTATCTCTCTCTCTCTGACTCTCTCTTCAGTCTCTCTCTGACTCTCTTCTTCAGTCTCTCTCTGACTCTTTTTCTCTCTCTCTGACTCTCTCTTCAGTCTCTCTCTGATGCTCTCTTCAGTCTCTCTCTGACTCTCTTCTTCAGTGTCTCTCTCTCTTCAGTCTCTCTGACTCTTTTTCTCTCTCTTCAGTCTCTCTCTGACTCTCTTTTTCTATCTCTCTCTCTGACTCTCTCTTCAGTCTCTCTCTGACTCTCTCTTCAGTCTCTCTCTCACTCTCTCTTCAGTCTCTCTGACTCTCTTTTTCTATCTCTCTCTCTGACTCTCTCTTCAGTCTCTCTCTGACTCTCTCTTCAGTCTCTCTCTCACTCTCTCTTCAGTCTCTCTGACTCTCTTTTTCTATCTCTCTCTCTGACTCTCTCTTCAGTCTCTCTCTCTCTCTCTCTCTCTCTCTCTCTGCACTGCATGCTGGGAGATTGGTGGTGGAGGGTGTGGTGAGTGTTGGCTGAGAGCTTGTGACTTTCTTTTCTAAACTTTTCTCTTGTTTTTTTCTTGTGATTTTTAATTTCTGAGTATTTTTGTCGTTGTTGGTAGTGTGGTTTAGTGTTTAGTGTGTGTGTGTGTGTGTGTGTGTGTGTGTATTTGTTTGTTTGTTTGTTGGCTGTTTGGCGGGGATGATGTCCCCCAGGACGCCGCCCCTGTCCTTGAAACATGGAGTAAGGGTGGTACCACAACCTACGGTTCCGGTAGAGCAGGTGTTGCTCACGGTCGGAGAACAAGTAGGTTATGGAAACAAACATCGTGTGCACGTCCTGCATGAATAAAGCGGTTGTGGTGTTTATGAAACATCAGGAGCTTGTTGATCAGCTCATAGAGAGCAATATATAAATATAAACAATGAATTTGTCCAAGTTTCCCCACTGGCGGTGCCTTCTGTCTGGGCAACCGTGTCCGGAGTCCCCCCGTTTATTCCCAACGAGGTGCTGGAGAGAGAACAGAAGCGCTTCGGGAAGTTCTCAAGCGGATTCCGGACAGTGAGTTTGGGTTGTAAAAACAATAAATTGAAGCATGTTCATTCTCTACGGAAACAAGTATTTATGTTTCTGGACTCCCCAACTCAAACACTGGATGTTTCCTTCCGGGTTAAACATAAGGAAGGTTTTTACATGGTGCATGCGAGTTCGGGGAGCATGAAATGCTTTGAATGTGGGGATGTGGCTCACAAGCGGGTCGCTTGTCCTCACAGACAGCGTGTAGCAGAGCCGGCTGCTGCCGCCGGGACTGTTAGTAAGGAAAGGGTGACTGACAGTGGGGAGGGGGGCAACATTGACTGACAGTAGGGAGGGGGCAGTGGTGTGGTTGTTGTGACTGACAGTGGGGAAGAGGGCAGCAAAGTGGCTGTTGTGACTGACGGTGGGGAGGTGAACAGCAGCGAAGCTGTTGTAACTGACGGTGGGGAGGGAGGCAGTGGTGTGGCTGATGTGAATGATGGTGGGGAGGGAGGCAGTGGTGTGGCTGATGTGACTGACGGTGGGGAGGTGAACAGCAGTGAAGCTGTTGTGACTGACGGTGGGGAGGGAGGCAGTGGTGTGGCTGATGTGACTGATGGTGGGGAGGGAGGCAGTGGTGTGGCTGATGTGACTGAAGGTGGGGAGGGAGGAAGTGGTGTGGCTGATGTGACTGACGGTGGGGAGGGAGGCAGTGGTGTGGCTGATGTGACTGATGGTGGGGAGGGAGGCAGTGGTGTGGCTGATGTGACTGACGGTGGGGAGGGAGGCAGTGGTGTGGCTGATATGACTGACGGTGGGGAGGGAGGCAGTGGTGTGGCTGATGTGACTGAAGGTGGGGAGGGAGGCAGTGGTGTGGCTGATGTGACTGACGGTGGGGAGGGAGGCAGTGGTGTGGCTGATGTGACTGACGGTGGGGAGGGAGGCAGTGGTGTGGCTGATGTGACTGATGGTGGGGAGGGAGGCAGTGGTGTGGCTGATGTGACTGATGGTGGGGAGGGAGGCAGTGGTGTGGCTGATGTGACTGAAGGTGGGGAGGGAGGCAGTGGTGTGGCTGATGTGACTGACGGTGGGGAGGGAGGCAGTGGTGTGGCTGATGTGACTGATGGTGAGGAGGGAGGCAGTGGTGTGGCTGATGTGACTGACGGTGGGGAGGGAGGAAGTGGTGTGGCTGATGTGACTGACGGTGGGGAGGGAGGCAGTGGTGTGGCTGATGTGACTGATGGTGAGGAGGGAGGCAGTGGTGTGGCTGATGTGACTGACGGTGGGGAGGGAGGCAGTGGTGTGGCTGATGTGACTGACGGTGGGGAGGGAGGCAGTGGTGTGGCTGATGTGACTGACGGTGGGGAGGGAGGCAGTGGTGTGGCTGATGTGACTGATGGTGGGGAGGGAGGCAGTGGTGTGGCTGATGTGACTGACGGTGGGGAGGGAGGCAGTGGTGTGGCTGATGTGACTGATGGTGAGGAGGGAGGCAGTGGTGTGGCTGATGTGACTGACGGTGGGGAGGGAGGCAGTGGTGTGGCTGATGTGACTGACGGTGGGGAGGGAGGCAGTGGTGTGGCTGATGTGACTGACGGTGGGGAGGGAGGCAGTGGTGTGGCTGATGTGACTGACGGTGGGGAGGGAGGCAGTGGTGTGGCTGATGTGACTGACGGTGGGGAGGGAGGCAGTGGTGTGGCTGATGTGACTGACGGTGGGGAGGGAGGCAGTGGTGTGGCTGATGTGACTGACGGTGGGGAGGGAGGCAGTGGTGTGGCTGATGTGACTGACGGTGGGGAGGGAGGCAGTGGTGTGGCTGATGTGACTGACGGTGGGGAGGGAGGCAGTGGTGTGGCTGATGTGACTGAAGGTGAGGAGGGAGGCAGTGGTGTGGCTGATGTGACTGACGGTGGGGAGGGAGGCAGTGGTGTGGCTGATGTGACTGACGGTGGGGAGGGAGGCAGTGGTGTGGCTGATGTGACTGACGGTGGGGAGGGAGGCAGTGGTGTGGCTGATGTGACTGACAGTGGGGAGGTGAACAGCAGTTGGCTAACGTCATCTGAATCTGCTCCGCCTGCTCAAGTTGAGTCCGGAAGCTCTGCGCCTGGAGCTACAGATGCCGGTAATAGCGGTTCAGCCGAGTTGATGGAAGCTGAACAGAGCAGGACGGAGCAGGAGGAGGTCGGTATGGGGAGAGCTCAGCAGGATGCGGAGTGTCCGGTTTTACATGAGGCTGATTTATTAAACGTTAGACCCGACAGTGAGGCAGAGGAGGTGATGAAGTCGGAGGGTTGCTATGATAAGAGTGTGACTGATATGGAGTGTAACTCTGACTGATAGCGCCTCTGTAGCAGACAGCATTTCACAACTTTATTTGTTAGAAGAGATCAGTAGCTTTTTGGATGAGACGTTTGGTAAAAAAGTGAATGTTAAAGATTATTTCCCTGATGTTGAAAAGTTGGGCGGCACGGTGGTGTAGTGGTTAGCGCTGTCGCCTCACAGCAAGAAGGTCCAGGTTCGAGCCCCGTGTCCGGCGAGGGCCTTTCTGTGTGGAGTTTGCATGTTCTCCCCGTGTCCGCGTGGGTTTCCTCCGGGTGCTCCGGTTTCCCCCACAGTCCAAAGACATGCAGGTTAGGTTAACTGGTGACTCTAAATTGAGCGTAGGTGTGAATGTGAGTGTGAATGGTTGTCTGTGTCTATGTGTCAGCCCTGTGATGACCTGGCGACTTGTCCAGGGTGAACCCCGCCTTTCGCCCGTAATCAGCTGGGATAGGATCCAGCTATAAACATTATGTCAAGCACAGAGTTGGTGAAAGGCAGAGTTCTCATGGTGAAGGCTGAAATACAGGATTTTACCTTTAGTTTTATTAATGTTTATGCACCAAACCAAGGCTCTGAGCGTGACGGGGTGTTTAACTTATTAAAGGGGAAATTAAATCGCAGTGATCCAGGGGAGTGTGTTTTAATGGGGGGAGACTGGAACTGTTGCACAGATTTTACTTTCAACAGAACTGGAGAAGAGCTGCACATTCAGTCCTCCTCAATTTTATCTAATGTTTTAAAGAAAGCTGATGTGGTCGATGTGTGGAGGATGAAGCACCCTTCAGTCCAACAGTACACCTCCCTTCATCCATAATGAAGCTCTGGAGGGAGAGCTACAGTGGTTTGGGAAGCTCGCGAGTGGTTTTAAAACTGTTCGCCTCGGCTGTAAAGACCCGAAGCTGCAGCATGTTCAGTCTCTGCGGAGACAGGTTTATATGTTCCTCAACTCTCCAACACTAGAAATCTCATTTAGGGTAAAATATGAAGAAGGGTATTACATGGTGTATGCTAGTTCTGGAAATATGAAATGCTTTGAGTGTGGGAATGTTGGACATAAGCGCTTTTTCTGTCTGCACCACACACAAGCGGAGAGCGAGACCATGGACAGAAACTGAGGTTTAGACACCGAGGCTGGAGAGGGCAGCTCCTCTCAGGTCGGGATCGAGTCTCAGGCCCTGTCCACACGGCAACGGATTCAGGTGAATCTGATAAAATTGTTTATCATTTCGGCCTGGCGTCCACACGGCACCGGCGAAATCTTTTGAGAACGGGTTCCAGAGTGGAAAAATCTGGCAACAGCGCCATTGCGAAGTCATCTGGATGAGTAGAACGGATTTGTTTATGATGATGTCACAACCACATGACTGTCAGTGCTTCACGCCGGGTAGAAGTGTAATGAACTCGATGCGAGTTGTCAACAAATCCTATAACTTGGTTCATGAAACGCGCTTACAAAATATTTTCACTGTGAATATTTATTGTGTAATGGTGCAAAGTGAGAGAGAGAGAGAGAGAGAGAGAGAGAGAGAGAGAGAGAGAGAATAGCCCTTAGGGCAGAGTCTTTAGTCCAAACACTGCAGAAGCAGTACCAAACAGCGCACCGCCCGTGCGCTTTCCAAAAACAAAAACAATCCCGCCAGCAAAAATAGGGGGAAAAAAAGGAGCGATCTCACCTCTTCAGATGTTGGTTTAAGTCCAACAATACATTCCTCAAAAAGGGCATAGAAGAACAAAGTAATCCATCAACGTGTAGCATTCAATTTATTCCGGACCATTAAAGAATTCTGGAGGATATCAGAATGTTGGCGTACCGGCTTCCATCTACCCCCATTCATTCCTCTTTCCGCGTCTTTCGTTTTACGCTACTGATTAATAATCAAAACTTTATGTGGCTGATGCTACAGAAGAAGGGGTTTATGCGCATGCGTCTTCTTCTATTCTTCTGGTGTCTCCAATGGGACCGTCTTACAGCGCACGTAGAGGTGTGGCATGTGTATTGCATCGTTTTTAGCAAGCGTTGCGTTGCCATATGAACCTGATATTTTACTGATCCGTTGCCCATGTGGACGCGATATTTAAAAAAAAAAAAATCTCGTTGCCGTTGTCGTGTGGATGTAGCCTCAGACTCACACTGAGGGGCCACCTGCGGTGGAGACACCGGGGGGCGTGGCTCAGCCAGACACTGAGGGGATACCTGCGGTGGAAACACCCGGAAGTGATGCTGTGACCGAGGATGAGCAAAAGGTAAACACTGTCCCAAACACTCCCCAGCCCAGTCAGGGGTAAACGCCCCAGCAAACCGAGCAGGTTAAAGAGACAGCAGCACTGGGTTTAGAAGGTGAAATGGACCAGGATGAAGAAATATTAGATGATGATGCTTTTTCCGACATTTCTGATTATCTATCACAGGATAACAAACATCTTTACACTGCACGAAATAAACGATTTTTTTTCATGAAACTTTTGGTAAACATTCTGTAGACGTGAACACTTTTTTCCCTGATGTTGATAAACTGATAAAGTCAATTGTAAAAATGAAAAAGGAAGTTGGTGAAGAGCAACTGCACAAGCAAAAAAGGTTTTGATTAAAAAAGTTACTGACTAAAGTGAGAATAGAAAAAAGGGGAAAAGCTCCTCTCTGTAGAAGGAAATAAAATGGGTAAAGCACTGAGGGTGTCTGTTCTTCTACTGGTGGGGTTCTCTCTGTTTCTTTCTTCCTCTTCTCCTCTCCTCATGGCAAATTTAAAGCATATCCGCAGAGCCATGGCCTCACTTTTTGTTTATAAACGCCTTGAGACCTCAAGAATGGCACAGGAATAGTTTTAAGCGTTAACAATAAATCTAATATAGTAATTTTTACGATTAAAGTGATTTATATAGGTAGTGGTCTGAGTGAATGACCTTGACATCCGTGACGTCACAGCAGGAAGTCTATCAGTCTCATCGCCATTTCCGCTAGACTAAAACACAGAGCTGACTGCAACTCCGATCCTCCATTCTGAGCTAATTTATCGCCATGCCACGTAGATGTGCTGCTGGCGGGTGCAGTAACACGACAGAAGGTGGATTTACGTTGCATTCATGGCCCAAGAATGTTCAAACTGCAAAGATTTGGACGCGTTTTGCGAGAAGTTCACGGGCACATTGGGCGCCTACAAAGTGGTCTCTCCTCTGCTCTGCACATTTTACTGAGGACTCGTACGAGACCTCTGATCTGTTGAGGAGCGTTGGCTATAAGCCCGGATTGAAAGAGGGTGCAGTACCAACAATTAAAGGAAAAGAAAACTACAAGAAAAGGAAAGTAAGTTCAGTTGCACCAGTTCTCCCGGAGTGTGAGCCGAGGGTTGTTGCTAAAACCTGGGACGGAACCGGACGTGACATATTATTGCTTGGGCAGTGACCTCCCAGAGGTTGTTGCTAAAACCAGTGACGTCCTGTCCTGGGTTTTAGTAATTGCCTGAGCTGAGCAGTAATGGCGGAGTACTCAGTATGGAGAAAATGGAGAATGAGTGGACCAGCCATCTGATTTCTCCGCTGGATATGCTCGCCTCAGCAGCAATATATCACCCTTATGTGGAAGAAGGAATGAACAGAGAACTGAAGAAAGAACTGAAAGTCAGATTGTTTCAAAACAATCGGCCACAAGGTCGGCCTTCAAGAAGCGAGAACACAGACGGGTAAGCTCCGACTCTCATTTGGATGCAAAACAACAAAAACAACAACACTCGTTGTTTACCTGCATTTAGATTAATCCATGTAACTTGTATTGTGTGTTTAAGTTAGCGGTATAAGATTATTTAATTTGCTTCAGAATGTGATTGTCTCAGTTCATCTGATTATTTAAATGAGCCTTTTACGTTTTATCACTGAAAATGCATGCATGTACATGTATGTTGCATAAGTTATAGCACCCATCCTGTTTTAATGAGAGTCAACCCACAATCAATGAAATCAAATCAGTCTTAGTTGAGCGAGTCGGTAATGCTATTTCTTACTTTCACTATCAATTTTTATTTATATGACTTTGGTCTATAGCTGTAAAAGGCCTCGGCCTTAAAACCGGTTCCCGCTGTGACGTCGCACTCAGGGCTGGCTGGCTCAGCGGGGCAGTGCCAATCACAACTTTGCAGTCGATTTTAACTCTCAAAAATATATTTTTTTATTCCCATTTATGCAGCATACAAGAGTCAAGGATGGAGATACTATCCACTCAGAAATGTATTTAAAAATAAAGGTTCTGCGTATCTCCTTTAAGGATTAGCTCCTTAAGTATAAACGGAGGTAGAGATAAGAATAAGAGCGCTAAGATCACTGAGCTTAGCAGGACAAAAAATATCAATGTTCTGTTTTTGCAGGAAACACATAGCTCTAGTGATGATGAGGTGGACTGGGGGATGAGCTGGAGGGGGCAGGTTTTCTTTAGCCATGGTACTAACATAAGTGCAGGAGTAGCAATACTCTTCTCGCAGCGCATGAGTCCTTCACACATTTCCTTTAGTGAAGTAGAGCAGGGTCGGGCTATTATAGTGCAGGCCACAATTTAAAATACACCTTTTATATTCATAAATGTTTACGCTTTCAATGGGGGCTCAGACCAGGTCAAACTATTCCAAAAAATTAGTAATGGACATAATGGACAATAATGGACAATCTATTCTTAATACATGACATCATTGACCTATCAACTATTCAAGAACTTAATCTTGGTCTTTTATCCATTGATCAAGAAAAAGTCTTTAATAGGGTTGATCATGAATATTTGTTTAAAACATTGAGAGCTTTTGGTTTCGGTAATATTTTTATTTCCTGGGTTAAACTTCTATACTCCAAGGCTTCTGTTATCTTAAAAGTTAGTGGTGGACTTAGAATAGAATAGAATAGAATAGAATAGAATGCCTTTATTGTCACTATACACATGTACAATGAGATTAAAGCATCTCCAATAACAGGGCAAAACAGCGTGGAGAGAGAGAGAGAGAGAGAGAGAGAGAGGAAGGGGGAAAAAAGGGGGGGGGGGGAGTGTGTAAGGGGGGTAAGGTGCACAGTCCTGAGGTGTGTGTGTTGTGTTGCACATTATGGAGTGAGGTATTGCTCATTGCACATATAAATTATTGCACGAGAGATTCACATTATAAAATAAAATATTACACATTTATGAAGTATTGCAAGGTAAGGTAGGTGCACAGACTTGGTGTATGTGCTGTGTGTAAGGTGCACAGTCCTGAGGTGTATCTTAAAGTTTAGTCATCCAGTTAAAGTTTTTAGAGGAATCAGACAAGGATGTCCTTTATCAGGACAGTTGAACTCATTAGCAATAGAACCTTTACTACATAAACTTTGACAGGATCTAATGGGGCTTCCATTTCAGGAAGTAAATGAGCAAAGTAAAGTAGCTCTGTCCGCTTATATGGATGATGTGATTGTCCTTATAAGAGGCCAGGAGAATGTAGGTAGTGTTATGTGCAATTTGACCCTATATGAAAGAGTATCATCTGCCAAAATAAACCTAGGAAAATGCACAGTATACATAATGGGTCAGTGGCAAAGGAAAGGGTTGCCAACTCTGCCAGCAGGACTGGAGTGGAGCAGGGAGAGAATTAAATGTCTAGGTGTCTTCCTTGGTAGTGAGGATTTTAAAAAGAAAAACTGGGAAGGGATTATAGAGAAGGTAGGTGCCAGATTGTCTTGATGGACTTGGGTCCTGCCCCACTTGTCATACCGGGGGAGAGCTCTGGTTGTGAACAACCTGATTGCTTTGATGCTGTGGCACGTTTCACGGTCCTAGATCCACCGGAAGCACTCGTTAAGGAGATCCAGAAGAAGCTGGTAAACTTTTTCTGGTGGCGTTATCACTGGACCAGACCTGCCGTGCTGTTCTTACCCCTGAATGAAGGAGGTCAAGGACTAATTGATCTGCAGAGTCGCATCACAGCCTTCCGTTTACAGTCAGCACAGCGTCTTCTATACAGGGGAGAGCTGGCGTGGACAAAAACAGCCTACCTACTCTTACATAAAGCTGGGAATCTGGGTGATGACAAACATCTCTTTTTGATGAGACTGGAAGAGCTGGACTTGTCCGGGACTACAGGTTTCTATCAAACCATGCCAAAGACCTGGAACAAGATCATAAAGGCTCAGAGACTTACCACACAGTTTTATGGCGATGTTGGACAGGAACCACTGTTTCATAATGACTTCATACAGAGAAGGACATTGAACTCTGCAGGTGTGAAGAGAGCGTTTGTAAGGGCTGGTCTGGTGAAGTTGGCTAACCTAAGGAGTGGAAGGACATGGAAAACTGCTGAGAGACTGAGTGAGGAGTCAGGAATAAAATCAATCCGCTTGCTACAAAGACTGTTGGACAACATATTGTCCTCACTCCCCGGTAACTTCAGAAGGGCACTCTGAACAGAACCTATCCCAGAGGTTTATGGAAGGGAACTGCTCTTCCCATCTCTGGCTATCGCTGCTGTGGTGGAAAACCAAGATGTGGAGGAACAGACACTTTTATCCTTTAAAACACCCCAACTAGTGGACTTTCCAGCACCATCAAAAAAGGCCTTATACTATCGGAGTGTCAAGGTCATACACAAGGTGACGTTGGACGGACTGCAGGACTCAAGGTGGTCGGGGTTGCTCGCACCAGGCTCGTCCTCCAGAGGATGCTGGAGATCCCTGTACAAAGCGCCTATCGAGAAACGCACTGCGGATCTCCAGTGGAGAATAGTACATGGAGCCGTGGCCACAAACAGACATATAGATCCCAGGGTAGACAGGAGGTGTCCTTTTTGCCAGGAAGAGCAACATTTATGGCTAAAGTGCGGAAGGTTAAGAAGCTTATTTGGTTTATTGAAGGAATGGTTCAGGGAATTTGAAGAGGAGCTGAGTGAGGTAAATTTCATTTTCAGTTTAAAATACAATGCATCAAAATGGAGGAAAATTAGTCTTAACTTTATGATCGGTCAGGCTAAAACGAGCATTTGGCTCACAAGGAGAAATAAAATGCTGGGATCAGGGTCGGTCGACCCGTTTCTCATGACCAAGGGTCTAGTGGCAGCTCGGCTGAAAATAGAATTTGCTTATTATGAAATGACCTCAGGTCGAGATGAGTTTGTTGAAATGTGGGGGCGAGGAGGCGTGTTATGTTGTGTGTCCGATGAATCTTTGCTTCTGTCTTTTTAAATGATGATATAAATAACAGACTGTCAATTGTGGAACAAGAATATTAGTATGTGTATATACATATACTATTAACTTAAAGTTTACCAAACTGTGATTGAATTGTTCATTTTGTTTGTTTGTTTGTTTGTTTGTTTGTTGTTTTGTTCATATACTTGTCAGACGAATCAAATTTGTATCAACTAAAATTGTTGTTAATAAAGACTAGTTGAAGGTCTCTCTCTCTCTCTCTCTCTCTCTCTCTCTCTCTCTCTCTCTCTCTCTCTCTGTCTCTCTTCTCGTCTCTCTCTCTCTGTTTCACTGGTCCCCTTTAAAGGAACCAGACTCAGTCCTCTTTAAGTGGACCAAAAAGTGGACCAACAGAAAAAGAACTCAGTTCTTTTTGTGTTCACACTGTGAATTTATTACAAAGAGGACTGGGTTCTCTTTCTGGTCCAGTTAAGCTTTGATGGGGCCTCAGTCCTCTTTCTGTTCACACCAGGTCCTCTAGAGCCCTCAGACCCCCAGTGCATGGAATTCTGGGTAATTTTCTCTTGAATCAAAATGTCTGCTGCCATGCTTGCCCTGCTGTGTTCTTTGATCAAAATAGTGCGGATTAAGGAAAATAAATTTATTCCAGCGGCTGTGGTAAGTTCCAAAAGGAAGTTGA
Source organism: Neoarius graeffei (assembly GCF_027579695.1). Classification (NCBI taxonomy): domain Eukaryota; kingdom Metazoa; phylum Chordata; class Actinopteri; order Siluriformes; family Ariidae; genus Neoarius; species Neoarius graeffei. The sequence goes on along the minus strand of NC_083574.1, from coordinate 1,862,768 downwards.
GTTTCCCTGCTACAGTCACGTGACCAACTACGGCAAACGAAGAAGGTTAAACTACAGTGAAAAAGGCGAAGTGAACCCGGTGCGCTTTTTGTTCACAACGCGCAGATTAGGCGAACCGTACTGTTGATTTTTAGCGAACCGTACTGAGACCACCTCCTGAGGTGGTCTCAGTTCGGTTCGCTTTAAAGGGGTCTGGGTACGGTTGGAGTGTTCACATATGCACAAAAAACGCTGAGTCATCGATCAGAGTTCGGTTAGATGGCTGAAAGGGACCAAGTGTGAAAACACCCTTATACTCCTATTACTACTACTACTACTACTACTACTACTATTATTATTATTATTATTATTATAAAATGTGCATATTTTACAGTTATTTCATGGCAGTAATAACGATGTTATAACAAAACTTGAAAGCAATGACATTGTATTGTTATGAGTTTCTGCTTTGTGTGTGTGCGTGTGTTTCCTCGCACCTGCTGCACACTAATCCCACCCACTAACACTGTAACAGAGCAACATGTCCCCTGGCATGAGCAAACTGGCCTCCAGATAAAATTACACACACACACACACACACACACACACACACACACACACACACACACACACATGCAGCCACCCTGTCAAACTGGAATTGGCCATTCAGACTGGTTCCTCTGGATTGGACCATTCCACATGTGACTGTAACGTCCTGAATGCACTATAACCTTTACATCCAGTGCCACTGTGTTTACATCAAACAAAAGAAACAAAAACACAGACACACGTTTACAATACTGCATTTAATATTTACACCACGGCACTGTAGAATTCTGGACTGTGATTGGTCAGAAGCAGCTCTGACAGTAATGCATCTCACTTCTTTTATTATGAATTTGTTCCTGCAGTAACAACTCATTCGAAGGAATATGTACGAAGGACGCTTCACTAATAATAAACGGATTAAAGATGTGTGAAATTCTTGATGTGATGAAGTTTCTTGTTGAAAGAAATGTGTGTGTGTGTGATCTCTGTAAGAAGTCTGTGTAACAGTCAGAGGTGAAGCTGGAGGTTTAAGTTTTCTGACGTCTTCAGGACAGAGGAGTTTACAAAGTTGTGGATGTTACACAACATTTAATGTAATGACAAACAGATAAACATTATGACAGTGTTCTTTGATTACAAAAATTATTAACAGATTAACAGAAACCTTTACATTAATCGTGTACTGTATGCAATCAGCGTCTGTACAGAAGCACATTAAAGGATTTACTGTACTACATTTTAGATTTTACACACATGGACTTATGAGATAATTATGATATGTAGTCAGAATAGCCACTGTCACGCCCAAGTGGACTCAGAGACCGAGTGGGTTCTGAGATACGGTCAGGGCTGCTTGGAGTGTCGAAGCGACAACTAACTCATGGCCACGCCCCCAAACCAATCATATCCACTTGTTGAGTCTGACGTCAGTAGCCATTTCCGGGGCCAAACGCTCCTTCAGTGTTTGTAGAGATGTAGAGACTTTTTCACCAGATTTGGGAATTTTTAGACCCCTTCAGCAACTTTAATTTAAAAAAACTAGCAATAAATCTCGCAACTTTTTCAGCACACATTCATGACTGTCTTAAACTTGAGACACTTCTCCAGCTCACATCACAGCTGCTGTTATACGAATTTAGAAAGCAGACTCACTTGACTCACACTGTAACCCCTGACCTGTGCTTCTGACCAATCACTGATACCCATGGTCCCGCCCCGACCAGTCACTGATAACCATGGTCCCGCCCCGACCAACCACTGATAACCATGGTCCCGCCCCTGACCAACCACTGATAACCATGGTCCCGCCCCTGACCAACCACTGAGAACCATGGTCCCGCCCCTGAACAATCACTGATAACCATGGTCCCGCCCCTGACAACCACTGATAACCATGGTCCTGCCCCTGACAACCACTGATAACAATGGTCCCGCCCCTGACCAATCACTGATAACCATGGTCCCACCCCAAACAATCACTGATAACCACAGTCCCGCCCCTGACCAATCACTGATAACCATGGTCCCACCCCAAACAATCACTGATAACCATGGTCCCGCCCCTGACCAGTCACTGATAACCATGGTCCCACTCCAAACAATCACTGATAACCATGGTCCCGCCCCTGACCAACCACTGATAACCATGGTCCCGCCCCTGACAACCACTGATAACCATGGTCCCGCCCCTGACCAACCAGATAACCATAGTCCCGCCCCTGAACAGTCACTGATAACTATAGTCCCGCCCCTGAACAACCACTGATAACCATGGTCCCGCCCCTGACAACCACTGATAACCATGGTCCCGCCCCTGACCAATCACTGATAACCATAGTCCCGCCCCTGACCAATCACTGATAACCATAGTCCCGCCCATGAACTGTCACTGATAACCATAGTCCCGCCCCTGAACGGTCACTGATAACCATAGTCCCGCCCCTGAACGGTGACTGATAACCATAGTCCCGCCCCTGAACGGTCACTGATCGCCACTGTTTGTCCCATTGTCTTGTGTCTTTGTTCATTGTTTTAAACTTTATTTTTGGAGATATTATATTTTATAAGAACTAAAACTGTAAATGTTTTCCTTCACGGCAGTTGCATAAAGTTTTGAACTCTGACCCCAGCCCTGATGTCCCGGGCCCTGCGGCGTGTTGGGAAGGGGAGGCTCCGCCCCACCAGTCCAGTTGTTACTTCACGGCTGAATGAGTGGATTATTTTCCACGCAGGAATGAACAGAATTAATACAACGGAGAGCCACATGAGGGGGAAAAGTTCAAAAAAAGATAAAATAAAAACTCCGCTCTTTGGTGCTCCTCTATCAGCTCACAGCAGTGGCTCTGAGATGAGACCAGGGTGTCTGTGAAGGGAAAAGGAGAGCGAACAGAAACCGGATGGAAATATAAGGCTCATTATCCGGCTTATAATGAAATATTTGGTTGTTGTTTTTGAATGAATGAATGATTTTTGTTTGATCACATTGTATTATTGATGCTGATGGCAGGGGAAAGGGCACGTTTATTATTTTCCTGCTGTTACCTGGCCGCGATCGATGACGTCACACACACCTCCCTGAGGGCGTGGCCTAAATCCTAGCTCACCTGTAGGGGCACCGACACGCTGTCTCTGCGCTCGCGCCCATGTGAGGACTGGAATGAAGCCCCGGCGGGACTCGGGGTGATCGCGGCGCTCCTCAGGAGGGACAGGAACAGGCCGCGGGTGCGGCGCCGGTGCGCGGGGACATCATGACACTTTCAGAGACCGAGTGACCGCAGGGAGGAACCCGAACCGAGCCGAGCCGAGCCGCGCCGCGGGACAATGATGCCGTTTTTCCCGCTGAGGAAAATCAGGCGAAACGGAACATACCTGCTGTTCGGGGCGGTGCTGGTGGTCATGGGGGTCGCGGGGTATCTGGAATACGTGGCCACGAACCTGTGGCATCATGTCGGTAAGTTCAAACACCTCGGCGGGCAGCGCGTGACCTCCCGGGTGGTGTTCTTACCTTCTTCTCTCGCCTGCATTTCCTTTTCACCGGATGCAGGGTTTCGCCTCAGTAGTCCGGGAGCCATGGGGTCGGACCCGGAATTTTTGGTTAAAGTTTTTTTTTTTTGCTTTATCTCATAGATTTGAGGTAGCTCTTCAAGATTTAAGAGGGTGCCCGGTGATATCCCTTGGGCAATTTAATATATTTAATGCCCTATATGCCCAAATAATGGAAGAAAATACAAAAAAAATAATATCAGTGTAAATACTGATATTAAATGCACCAAGTTGGCTGTATCTGATAGGTATTCACATTTTTCTCTATATTTGTCATTCAAATACATCAAATGTGGATTAATTAACCCTTTCATAACTTTTCCAAATTAGCGATTTTTATACAAGTATTACATAAACTCTACAGTTAATACAAAATAATGATCAATATCTATGTAAGAACTATACAGCATGCAAAAGAACTATATACAGCATGCACACACACACACACACACACACTAATGACCAATAACTATGTAAAAGAACTATATACAGCATGCATACACTCACACCAATGACCCACTATGTAAACGAACTACAGCATGCAATAGAACTATATACAGCATGCATACACTCACACCAGTGATCCACTATGTAAACGAACTACAGCATGCAATAGAACTATATACAGCATGCATACACTCACACCAGTGATCCACTATGTAAAAGAACTACTGTATATACAGCATGAAATAGAAATATATACAACATGCATATACATTCACACCAGTGATCCACTATGTAAAAGAACTATATACAGCATGCAATATAACTATATACAGCATGCATATACACTCACACCAGTGATCCACTATGTAAAACTACAGTATGCAATATATCAAGCATGCAAAATGGCATATACAGCATGCGCACACACACACAAGAATAGCAAAAGATACTGATTTTCAATTAACCAAATTGGCTGTACAGTATTCACGCTTTACTGTCATTCAAATTAGTCAAACGTGTAATTGACCCTTTCATAAATTTGCAAAATTAACAATTTTGATACAAGAACTACAGTACATAAAGCATGTACGTGCATGCATGCATGCACACGCACACACATACACATGCACACACACTAATGAGCAATAATTATGTAAAATAATTACATACAGTATGCAAACACACACACAAAACACAAAAACTATTTAAGGAAAGAACTAAGAGTTCAGATGAAAAAAAAACCCTCTAAACCCTTTTTCTGAAATTCTGTGGTGCTAAATCTCTACTCTGGAGCATCCTACTTGAAAGCAAGCACAAAAAATTGTGCAAGACACACTATTGACAGAACAACTGCATTTAGAGTTGCAGGGATTTTTACTCTTGCAGCTACATCTGATCATCTTCAAAATGTAATCCGGTGCCAGTTTGATATTTCCAGGTACACTTGTTGGGATCAGTGCTTTGTTCTGTGTGTCTTTAGTCCATCCAAATTCCTCAGGATTTAGTTCAAGTGGATGATTATCCAGAGTTCTCCATAATATTGCTTGAAAATGTGCTCTTTTCACATTTTCAAGAAATGCCTCTGTTGTTGGTGGAAGAGCAGCCAGGTTTGGTGAGGATAAATAACCTTTTCCATTCTTTTTCCCCCATACCACCAACCTTGTGTGTGACATGCTGTTACTGCCTCGAATGCCATAACACGCTGAGACAAAGTCAGTGGCTTCAATAGTGACTTGCTGGAATGGCACATTAATGTTTCCAATTGACGATAAATGATGACAATGGAGTGTATGCCTAATAATTTAAGGCTCGCATTAACAACCAAAGTAATAGAGTAATAAAGGGCGTTTTGGTATAAGCCCCGCCCCCAATTGCATGGCCACACCCCCAACCATGGCTGGAACCCCACCCCCAGGCCTTAAACTCATCCTATTATGTTAACAAACACAAAAATAAGTATGATATATAGACTTTGGTGAACATAAAGTGAAGAATGTCAAAATGTCAGAATTTAGGCTATGACTGCAGCACATCCAACAATAAAGGGCCAATATCCGGAATTGCCCAAGGGATATCACCAGGCACCCTCTCTTATCTTAATGAGTAGACCTTGGACAACAACAAACAGCAAAAAAAAAACCTTTAACCGACGAAGCCAGGTTCAGCCAAATTTGGGCCTTTGGCTCCCGGACTACAGAGCACACATGAACACCTGATGAACACCTGAACACCTGATGAACACTTGATGAACACCTGAACACCTGATGAACACCTGATGAACACCTGAACACCTGATGAACACCTGAACACATGAACACCTGAACACATGAACACCTGATGAACACCTGAACACATCCACACATGAACACATGCACACATGAACACCTGAACACATGAACACCTGATGAACACATGCACACATGAACACCTGAACACATGCACACCTGAACACATGCACACATGAACACCTGATGAACACCTGAACACATGCACACCTGATGAACACATGAACACCTGATGAACACATGCACACATGAACACCTGAACACATGCACACCTGAACACATGCACACATGAACACCTGATGAACACCTGAACACATGCACACCTGATGAACACATGAACACCTGATGAACACATGCACACATGAACACCTGAACACATGCACACCTGAACACATGCACACATGAACACCTGATGAACACATGAACACCTGAACACATGCACACATGAATACCTGAACACATCCACACATGCACACATGAACACCTGATGAACACCTGAACACATCCACACATGAACACATGAACACCTGATGAACACCTGATGAGCACCTGAACACATGAACACCTGATGAACACATGAACACCTGATGAGCACCTGAACACATGAACACCTGATGAACACATGCACACCTGAACACATGAACACCTGATGAACACATGAACACCTGATGAGCACCTGTACACATGCACACATGAACACCTGAACACATCCACACATGCACACATGAACACCTGATGAACACCTGAACACATCCACACATGAACACCTGAACACATGCACACATGAACACATGAACACACCCACACATGCACACATGAACACCTGAACACATCCACACATGAACACCTGAACACATGAACACCTGATGAACACATGCACACATGAACACATGAACACCTGAACACATGCACACATGAACACCTGATGAACACCTGAACACATGCACACCTGAACACATGCACACATGAACACATGCACACATGCACACCTGAACACATGCACACCTGAACACATGCACACATGAACACATGCACACATGAACACCTGATGAACACCTGAACACATGCACACATGAACACCTGAACACATGCACACCTGAACACATGCACACATGAACACCTGAACACATGCACACCTGAACACATGCACACATGAACACCTGAACACATGCACACCTGAACACATGCACACATGAACACCTGATGAACACATGATGAACACAGAGTGTTGTGCAAACTCAATAAAGCGCACAGTGAAAGTGCGGTCAGTAAAGGGCGCGAAGAAAGAAATGATCTGTTTACTGCGTGAGGGAATCGATTCTTTATGATGTGAGTCGTTTTAGTTCCTTACAGACTCATTTTTAGCCAAAAGCCCTTTAACCCTCGGGATTAATGCATGCAGACTGTAGCATGGAAACATCAGGGACATAAAATGAACTTCGATTCCAGTAAACAGGTCCAGCAGCTCCAATGAATCGAATCAATAACTTGATTCATAACCTAGCTGAGTGTTTATTTTGCAGGTTTACCCCACAGGTGACTTGTCCTGACCACGCCCTGTGTTTTTGCTCACTGACTTCTTCACATGTAATCATGTATTTTGTGTGTATTTTTATATCTAGCCATTCATACAATAATTAATGACTTCTTCTAAATACTGTGTGTGTGTGTGTGTGTGTGTGTGTGTGTGTGTGTGTGTGTGTGTGTGTGGTACTGAGAAGCCAGATGTAGATGCATTTATTACCACATTAGTGCACACATTGGTGATGAAGAAAGTAGGTGTGAATGTGAGTGTGAATGGTTGTCTGTGTCTATGTGTCAGCCCTGTGATGACCTGGCGACTTGTTCAGGGTGAACCCCGCCTTTCACCCGTAGTCAGCTGGGATAGGATCCAGCTCGCCTGCGACCCTGTAGAACAGGATAAAGCGGCTACAGATAATGAGATGAGATGAGATGAGATGAGATGAGATGAGATGAGATGATCTCAAAACCGTGTGTGTTTGAAACATGAGTGAGACATAGTCGTGTTGTGCTTTAGGAACAGTAGTCAGATGAGTGATTGGTACCTGGTCAGACTGGCTGTGCAAGCTTACTAAGGCATTATGTGACTCTTATTCATTAGTTATACCTGTAATGTAGTAAACATTACAGGCGCATGCTTTTGAATACCTCCTTTATATTGTTGTCATGTTTCAGATTGTTTGTTTACATATTTTCCATTTGCAGCAATTAGCAGATGTTCTTTGGTGTCCATCAAAAACGTATCCTTGTTGGTTTTTTTAATGTGTGTTTAAGAGCTTCTCAGTGTAGTTTCCCCAGGGGGTTCCAATTTCGTTAACTGAAATAAAAGTAAAAATGACAGTTTAAAAAAAAACATACACACACACACAAGCTAAATGACTACAATGAATAATGCAACACAAACTAAAATTAACTGGAATTACAGGTAAAACAAGTGTTGCCAGAAAAAACAAACCTCGCCTGGTAGCACTTATAATGAATATGAAGGAAGATATAGTGAAAAAATCGGTCCTGTATGGGTCCATGTGGCTCCTGATTATAAATAAAATAGTTTTCTGATCCCATTTCCATATAGTAAATATAGCATATACAACCCTGATTCCGAAAAAGTTGGGACAAAGTACAAATTGTAAATAAAAACGGAATGCAATGCTGTGGAAGTTTCAAAATTCCACATTTTATTCAGAATAGAACATAGATGACATATCAAATGTTTAAACTGAGAAAATGTATCATTTAAAGAGAAAAATTAGGTGATTTTAAATTTCATGACAACAACACATCTCAAAAAAGTTGGGACAAGGCCATGTTTCCCACTGTGAGACATCCCCTTTTCTCTTTACAACAGTCTGTAAACGTCTGGGGACTGAGGAGACAAGTTGCTCAAGTTTAGGGAGAGGAATGTTAACCCATTCTTGTCTAATGTAGGATTCTAGTTGCTCAACTGTCTTAGGCCAAAAAAAAAAAGATAGTGTGTTTCAGGTAACATGAAATACTAAAATAAGGTCAGTAGGTAGGAAAAAGTTTTTTTTTTCTTAATTTTTTTTATTTTGTTCGAAAAAATTAACACAAGTAAACATCTTACAAAATAGTATTTTGGCACAGAATCCTTTATACCACACATCATAATAAAATAAAAGTGTTTTAAATCTTTAAACGAATAAAAAAAATATCGCGAGAGTTCGAGTTATGATCTATGGAAGCGTATTGCTGCCACACTCAAAAAAAATTGGCTTAGAATCAAGTAATTACGTGAAAAGATGTTGTTAACAAAGTTATCACGTTTTTACAATATATTTATCATGTAATAACATAACATCACGTTATTTCATGAATCACGTTATTTCATGATATTTTCATGTAATAACATGAAAACACCTTATCAAGAAATAACGTGAACATAACGTCCTAGGCTAGGCTACTTCCATTAAAAGCAGACGGCCTAGCCTACTGTAGACCTTTGGTCGAGCAAAAACACCGAGCAAAACCATGGCTGAATCCTGAATGACTCCTATTTGTATAAATAGGGGACTACATAGGCGGCAAAATGTAGTGTTTTTCCCTGCCATGGAAGTGCACTTGTATACTGAAGAGGAAGCAATTTGCATTACAGCATTGAATGAGGATTCAAAATGGCGCCTCGGCTCAGTTTTCCCTTCCTCCTTCAGTATACAAGTGCGCTTCCATGTTTATGCAGGAGGGCTGATAGAAATGGCGAAACATTTTACTTTTTATCGTTTCTTTCACAACTTGAATGCGTTGAAACAAAAAATTATGACAAACTAACGCCGCTTACACTAAAATATCGAGGGAAATTTGTAATAAAAACTTTACGGTCGGCAATTTCGACGCGGAAATTCTCGATCAGTTGGGTTACCGGAAACATACTTTTTTTTTTTGGCCTTAGGTCTTTTTTGGCGTATCTTCCGTTTTATGATGCGTCAAATGTTTTCTATGGGTGAAAGATCTGGACTGCAGGCTGGCCAGTTCAGTACCCGGACCCTTCTTCTACGCAGCCATGATGCTGTAATTGATGCAGTATGTGGTTTGGCATTGTCATGTTGGAAAGTGCAAGGTCTTCCCTGAAAGAGACGTCATCTGGATGGGAGCATATGTTGCTCTAGAACCTGGATATACCTTTCAGCATTGATGGTGTCTTTCCAGATGTGTAAGCTGCCCATGCCACACGCACTAATGCAACCCCATACCATCAGAGATGCAGGCTTCTGAACTGAGCGCTGATAACAACTTGGGTCGTCCTTCTCCTCTTTAGTCCGAATGACACGGCGTCCCTGATTTCCATAAAGAACTTCACATTTTGATTCGTCTGACCACAGAACAGTTTTCCACTTTGCCACAGTCCATTTTAAATGAGCCTTGGCCCAGAGAAGACGTCTGCGCTTCTGGATCATGTTTAGATATGGCTTCTTCTTTGAACTATAGAGTTTTAGCTGGCAACGGCGGATGGCACGGTGAATTGTGTTCACAGATAATGTTCTCTGGAAATATTCCTGAGCCCATTTTGTGATTTCCAATACAGAAGCATGCCTGTATGTGATGCAGTGCCGTCTAAGGGCCCGAAGATCACAGGCACCCAGTATGGTTTTCCGGCCTTGACCCTTACGCACAGAGATTCTTCCAGATTCTCTGAATCTTTTGATGATATTATGCACTGTAGATGATGATGTGTTCAAACTCTTTGCAATTTTACACTGTCGAACTCCTTTCTGATATTGCTCCACTATTTGTCGGCGCAGAATTAGGGGGATTGGTGATCCTCTTCCCATCTTTACTTCTGAGAGCCGCTGCCACTCCAAGATGCTCTTTTTATACCCAGTCATGTTAATGACCTATTGCCAATTGACCTAATGAGTTGCAATTTGGTCCTCCAGCTGTTCCTTTTTTGTACCTTTAACTTTTCCAGCCTCTTATTGCCCCTGTCCCAACTTTTTTGAGATGTGTTGCTGTCATGAAATTTCAAATGAGCCAATATTTGGCATGAAATTTCAAAATGTCTCACTTTCGACATTTGATATGTTGTCTATGTTCTATTGTGAATACAATATCAGTTTTTGAGATTTGTAAATTATTGCATTCTGTTTTTATTTACAATTTGTACTTTGTCCCAACTTTTTTGGAATCGGGGTTGTATATATATTTACTCTGAGTCAGTAGCCACAAAATTGAAGCGTAATCCAAAAGTGAACAATTTAAAAATCACAAAAGTAAAATATACCAAGTGTCTGTACTTTATATTATTCTACTCTTACCTCTTACAGTTTTCCAAACTGAAACCTCCGAACCGAGGCTGACATACACACGCTGTCGCCATGACCCAAACTCTTATTTCCCGGAAATGGCCCGGCGCTAGAGCTCAGTGGTCTTAATACTCTTTTCAACAACTTCCTGTAACAACTTGGAAGTGCGTTATGTCTCCATCACACATGGGACCACTGGCCGAAGAAGGCGAGGAAAGGGGGACGACCTGGAGTAGATTTTAAAATAGGAATGCGGTTTCCGTCGGTAATAAGCATAAACATGTCTGAAAGTGATTTCTTTAGTCTCATCCATTTCTTTCAAATGGTGAACTGAATTGTTTACACTCACCGGCCATTTTAATCGGAACACATGTATGCGCAGTGCGTGATTGTTACACTCTTACATTCTTACAGGACAATGACATAGTGGCTCTATATGAGGCAGTAGCCATAAAAACCTTGACCGGATGACCCCCAAAATGTTAGAGATTCTATTTGAGACCAATGCCCATCTATCCTGAAATGTTCATGAAGATTGGTCCAGCTGTTTTCCTGTAATATCATTTACAAAATAACAAAGAAACCCGACTGAAAACAATACCTCGCCTCGGTCCCTGGCGAGCTAACCAGTTTCATTTTCATTTTTGTTTTGTTTTCCCCCTTGAAACAGTAACAGACTAGTTCCAGAAGGGGGCAGTAATGTAATGCAGGCTGCCTTAAAACTCCAAAGATGATGATGATGATGATGTACACAAATCCTATAAAGGCCCGAGTGTACTTCAGCAGACGTGGTCCATGCACTGTACACGCTCAGTGCACACGATACAGGTTTCGTCACGTGCAGATGGTCCACACAGCAGCCGCGTTTTGGAGTCCGCATGTTGGCTGCACCGTGCGTGCAGTAATACTAGAGATATTTCTGGTAATACACCAGTCCAGTAGTGGTAGTGCGCATGTGTTCAGCTTTAATACACTAGAACAGACATGCTGCGTTGAGCGTATCGGTGAGGCTCAGGTTCGTCACAATGCCATCTTGAAAGGCTGATTTTAAGGTGAGAGAGAAGTGAATGGATGAAATTCCTTGGAAGGGGCGTGAATGCTTCCTGATTAATGGTATACATTATTCCAAATTTTTATTCATCCAGGACACTTTTTCGATGGAATAAAAACATGTGTTCTATTCCCTTCTAGCGGGTTTCATTCATTTGGTTTGATAGCATGCAATATTGTTAGCATATTGCTTATCCTACGTATATCACGTCACTCTACCCAATGGAGAATGAGCGTTGAATATGGTTTACGATATTCCATGGTTGTCAAGACAACATGACGTCACACGTTGGAGACGTAAAACTTCCACGCTAGCAAGCGACTGCGACAATTTGTAAACAAACATGGCTGCCAGGTTTACTTAATTAAATATGGAAGATTTTGAGAGAATTTTGAAAGAGAAAGCTGCATTGAACACCTGAAAGGAATGTGTATGTATAATAATAATAATAATAATAATAATAATATTGTCTGGCTTTTTTTTAGTGGTCTATCAGATATATTCCATTCAGCTACTCAGCTTCAGCTTGTTCAGTATCATGCTCGCTGAATGGAATATGTCTGATAGAACACGAGAAAAAGCCAGACAATATTATTTAAATGTATTTAGATTGAGGGATCAGCTTCTACAAGGAAGTGTTCAAGTTCAAAACCTATTTTTGGACTGTTTAGTGCAGGGCTGTCAAACTCAATTGCACCAGGGGCCAAAATTCAAAGCACACTTTAGGTCGCGGGCCGAACAGGATAAACATTTATTGAACGCACTAAAAATAAGTATGTTCTGAGCAGACAGGAATATTATTTCACAATAAACTTAAACTTTATTCAACTTGAATACTTTGCTCTCGAAATATATCTCTTGTCAAAATGATAAAAGTTACAACTATGAAAATGCTGCAAAAACATGGAAAAATGAAATCAAAATCGTGCATTTCCACTATTAAAAAATTAAATCAGAATTTCCATTTCCCTCAAAATCACCATTTTAGAAAAATAAACTTCAAATATAGGTGGCACGGTGGTGTAGTGGTTAGCGCTGTCGCCTCACAGCAAGAAGGTCCTGGGTTTGAGCCCCGGGGCCGGCGAGGGCCTTTCTGTGCGGAGTTTGCATGTTCTCCCCGTGTCCGCGTGGGTTTCCTCCGGGTGCTCCGGTTTCCCCCACAGTCCAAAGACATGCAGGTTAGGTTAACTGGTGACTCTAAGGCTCAATCCCAATTCTAATTTCTACCCCTACCCCTTCCCCTTGGCCCTTCCCCTTGAAACTGAGCTACAAGGGATAGGGCTTAAAATTCAACCCCTACGTATTGGGATAGCCCTTCAACGATCGCATACGTCATCGCGTACCTCCGTCAGCGTTTACGTTAGCAAAACGCGACCAAATGCGTCATTGGCTGCGACCAGCCGCTACAGTCAGAGCCAGAACAGAAATCTCTGCTGGCAGGGTGTGATTTGTTAACTAACACCACTGAATGGGATATCTTTGGCGCTTCGTGCACCACATCCGACAGAATGAGGTGTCAGAACACTCATGTAAACAATAAAAGCGAGAATAACAGAACAAAACGTACGCAGTCAAGCAACCGAAAACAATACTCACTCCCAAAGCTTTTTAGCAGCAGCTTGGATTTCAGAAATCGCTGCTCATTCTCAGCTCGAAAGCGAATCAAGCGGCGTGTTTCCTCTGGATAACAACTTAAAACACATAAATAATGGAGAAAATACATTTATGACAATCTTTCGCCACGGGAACCGCCATCTTTCTGAAATCCGCATGAAATCTCGCTGAAATCCGCATAGCATTGTGGGAAATCACTCAAACCCCTTCGATCGGAGTCAGCTCCAGGAAAATCTCCGTTTGGAGGGGTACAGAAGCCCTACCCCTTCCCCTACCCCTCCGCGTTAACTGGGATTGGGATACCCCTACCCCTTCACGTGAACGCGCAAAATGGAGGGGAAGGGCCAAGGGGTTGGTCCAAGGGGTGAAATGGGATTCGGCCTAAGTTGACCGTAGGCGTGAATGTGAGTGTGAATGGTTGTCTGTGTCTCTGTGTCAGCCCTGTGATGACCTGGCGACTTGTCCAGGGTGAACCCCGCCTTTCGCCCGTAGTCAGCTGGGATAGGCTCCAGCTCGCCTGCGACCCTGTAGAACAGGATAAAGCGGCTACAGATAATGAATGAACTTCAAATATCTTTAAATATTTCTGCTCTCCATAAAAATGTTAAACAATACAAAATCAAAACATGAGCATGGTCCAAAAGCCCTGAAAAATAAATAAAATGTGTGCTTTGCATTCACTTTTCAGTTTTAACATTCAGTTGTCAACATTCAGTTGTCTTTGCTCTTATGCTGTTTTGTTAGCTCCTCTACTTTCTGTAGCTTCTGGTCAGCATTTAGGTTTTTCAGCTTGTCCTGATGTCTCGTCTCGAAGTGCCTTCTTAGATTAAATTCCTTCAGTACAGCCACATTGGCTCCACAAATAAGACACACGGGTTTGCCAGCAATGTCAGTAAACATATACTCAGCCTCCCATCTGTTTTGAAAGGCTCTATTTTCTGAATCAACTTTTCTTTTCGCCATTGTCAAAGGCTAGCTTTACAGACAGTAACCATAGAGACAGTAACAGACACTTGACTTGAGTAACGCGGGAATGTTGGTGCGCTGCATTATGGGACATGCAGTTTGTGTGTTATCCAGTCTCGTCGCGAGATCTGAAATCCACCAGGGGGGCACCATTATTATTAGCTTATTTTTGCACACTATTCGGGCAGCCCTAATCCCGCACAGTAATCATCACATTAAACATAACCAACAGCAAACATGACCGGACCAGCAACAGCCTGCAACATCAGCCCCCTCTCTCTCACACACATAACTTATTAGATCACAAGCAGCATCTCAAACTAAACAAACAAAAAAAAACACCACGGCGGGTGCATTTCAAAGCAACCAAGAGGGGTAGCTACCAATTGCCATTACACACACACACACAATTTGGACCTACTTTGAGTAGAGTGCCAGCGCTGTCCTCTCTTTCGTCTTCTTTGCCAACGACATCATGTGTTGGTTTATCCGAAGTTGGCGGTGTTGGGGTTTTGAACCAATTACGTATATCCATATTTAAGAAAGCGCGGAAACTAGCTGCTGTCTGCTGGCATAAACTCGTGCTTTATTTTCCACCCAGAAATGCGGGTAACTGATTGTTGCTTGTCAACACTGACTGACGTAATTACGTAGCTAACTTTCCAACAAACTCACACGGTTTTAATATGTTTAATGTCTTAGTGATTATGCAATACTGGAAGTTTTAACCCAAAGCGAGTACAATAAAATGAAATTATGATTTTATTTATCTATTTATTTATTTGAGATCTGTGGTGGGCGGGCACTGCCCCCAATGGCCCGCCCACAGCGACGGCCTATCAGCGCATCATATCACCGGGCCATTAATAACGATAATGTAAAATGGTCTCGCGGCCCGGATATAATTGTTTGGCGGGCCTTAAATGGCCCGCGGGCCTTGACTTTGACACATGTGGTTTAGTGTGTGTGTGTGTGTGTGATTTTCATCCAGTACACTGATAAAGTTCTATCTGCATAACATGATAATATGTTCTTCCACGGTTGCCATTATAATGATTTCTATATGAAAGGAAGAGTGCAGAATAGATTTAGTTAAAGGATTAGATGATGATGATGGTAGGATTGAACCCGGTAAACTCTGTACAATGTCTTTATATCTTGCTGAATTCTGAATTGCTAAACAAACTCGCTTTCCCACAGGGATTTCTGCCCGAACGAACAGCAGGTTCATCAAAACAATTGCCCTGTTTCCATCTTCCTCAAACACATAGGCTACGTTTACATTAGACCGTATCTGTCTCGTTTTCTTCGCGGATGCACTGTCCGTTTACATTAAACCGCCTGGAAACGCCGGGAAACGGGAATCCGCCAGCGTCCACATATTCAATCCAGATCGTGTCAGCTCCGGTGCTGTGTAAACATTGAGAATACGCGGATACGCTGTGCTGAGCTCTAGCTGGCGTCTCATTGGACAACGTCACTGTGACATCCACCTTCCTGATTCGCTGGCGTTGGTCATGTGACGCGACTGCTGAAAAACGGCGCGGACTTCCACCTTGTATCACCTTTCATTAAAGAGTATAAAAGTATGAAAATACTGCAAATACTGATGCAAATACTGCTCATTGTGTCGTTATGATTGTCTTTAGGCTTGCCATCCTTCCACTTGCAAGTGGTAAGTGATCTGCGCTGGAATCACACACACAGCGGCTCAGTCCCGAATCACTGCTTGTGCACTTCACTCGCGCGCTCTGTGAGCTGCGCAGGGCCGGAGTGCGCACCCTCCAGAGGGCACTCGCTGTTCAGGGCGGAGTGATTTGGAGCGCAGGATGCCTGCGGAGCCGAGCGTATCCGTGTATTGGTGTTGCTGTGTGCACGCAAATCGTGTATTGGTGTTGCTGTGTGCACGCTAATCGTTTTAAAAACGCTAATCTGATGATCCGCTGATACGGTCTAATGTAAACATGGGCATACTGAAATGTTCTTCTCTACCATGATGAGTCTCAGTGTCACGTCAGATATGACACCTGATACAAATCTCCAACATGACGAGCAAACATTTATTTACAGTCATTAAAATTAACTCAAGACTTAGTGACATTTAAACAACATAAATAAATCTTATATCTGTAAGGAATAAAGCAGATATTTCTCTCTCAGAAAGCTCTACAGGAAAACAGATGATGGTCGAATCTGTCATCATGTCCAGGTTCATTTAGTCCAGCAAGCCTGGATTTCCTTTCTCATCTCATCTCATCATCTCTAGTCGCTTTATCCTGTTCTACAGGGTCGCAGGCGAGCTGGAGCCTATCCCAGCTGACTACGGGTGAAAGGCGGGGTACACCCTGGACAAGTCGCCAGGTCATCACAGGGCTGACACATAGACACAGACAACCATTCACACCCACATTCACACCTACGCTCAATTTAGAGTCACCAGTTAACCTAACCTGCATGTCTTTGGACTGTGGGGGAAACCGGAGCACCCGGAGGAAACCCACGCGGACACGGGGAGAACATGCAAACTCCACACAGAAAGGCCCTCGCCGACCCCGGGGCTCGAACCCGGACCTTCTTGCTGTGAGGCGACAGCGCTAACCACTACACCACCGTGCCGCCCAGATTTCCTTTCTGTTGGTTATAAATGCATAACAACGTGCTCGCTGATGCTTCTGTTTGACAGGTTCAGAGTCACAAACCCTCTTTGTCATGTATTTCCATTATGTAAAGCGTTATTTCCTTGTTAAAACACCGACCTACTGTGTTTTCATTGCTGTAGGTGATAAGACAATAATAATAATAAAAGTAGCAGTTAAACCGTAAACAGCTTGTGTCCTGTCTCGGTATTATGGGATGTCTATGGCTGTGCAATACCTCAACAAAATGGAAACGCAACTAAAACTAATCAATTCCTCAAAATAAAAATAAAACTACTTATGCACTTGTAAAATTAACTGAACTTAAAAAGCAAACTGAAAGAATAAATAAAAATAAAAACTAATGAAAATTTCAAAACTAATATCTCTGGAGTACGCTGGTATACATTAGCACTCAATAACACACCAAAGAGCTGTCTTTCTCCTTCAGTAAAAAGGAAATGGGATAGAGGCCCTGGCCACGCCCCTTTCTCCAGTCTCTCATCCTCTTGCTTGCATCAACTGGACAGTGAAATCAGTGCGTGTTCAACTTTTCTAATATTAGACAAATATAAAGTTACACAGGTTAGTTATATGTATTAAAGACTTGAGAGAAAAAGAGGACAACAATTCTGACAAAAATATTAAACAGGAAGGCAATAGTGTCAGTGTTGATGATGATGATGAGAAAGTGATGACATATGCGGATTAATCACAGCAGGTGCAGATCATCAGGGAAAACGTCGGCCGTGTGAATCTTAGACAGACGATATATTAAAGGATTAAAGAGAAAATGTGCTGTTTACGGGGCACTGTTACAGAATCGCATCAAAATCCACCGTCCAGATCCGGGTTTCGTGATTGTCGCAGTTCCTCACCTCACATCTGGGAATAAATATCATACACTGTTTACTCATCTCATCTCATTATCTGTAGTCGCTTTATCCTTCTACAGGGTCGCAGGCGAGCTGGATCCTATCCCAGCTGACTACGGGCGAAAGGCGGGGTTCACCCTGGACAAGTCGCCAGGTCATCACAGGGCTGACACATAGACACAGACAACCATTCACACTCACATTCACACCTACGCTCAATTTAGAGTCACCAGTTAACCTAACCTGCATGTCTTTGGACTGTGGGGGAAACCGGAGCACCCGGAGGAAACCCACGCGGACACGGGGAGAACATGCAAACTCCACACAGAAAGGCCCTCGCCGGCCCCGGGGCTCAAACCCGGACCTTCTTGCTGTGAGGCGACAGTGCTAACCACTACACCACCGTGCCGCCTACACTGTTTACTAATTTGTTTAAAGCTGAGATAGTGAAAATGTGTGTGTGTGTGTGTGTGGGGGGGGGGGGTTTCAGATAATTTGTGTGAGATGATTAAAGCTTTTATTATGATTTTTTAAATGGAAAATCACAAGCAGAGAAAATTTAATTTCTCTTATGCTTTAGATCAGGGTCTAAGAATCTAATAATACTATCACAATTGCCTGTCTGCCTACCTCGCTGCCTGTTTCTCTGCCTGTCTGCCTACCTCGCTGCCTGTTTCTCTGCCTGTCTGTCTCTCTGCCTGCCTGTCTGCCTGCCTGCCTCTCTTGGTAAAGTCTTCAGTCATAATTTTAGCTCCATTAACTCTACACATCATAAAATTTATCATATCTTTTGTTGATTTTTTATATAATTGAAGTGTATCAGGTGTTTTTTTTTTTTAATCACATCACAGTTCCAATCATTTGGATCTGATCATAAAAAAATGTCCTTATTCATCAGACATGGATCAGCGTGTGTGCAGATTCAAGAGTGATATTTTATCAACCTGAAAATCCTTGATTTCTTGTTAAATCCTCAGAAAAAATATTCTCAATCTTACCGTACCGAAGTCGATTATTTTCCTCTAACAGCACGTGTGTTATATTCTAAAGGGTGCCATTTTTAAAAATAGTCTAGCCTTTTAATGGGTGTCATGTTTCCATCATTTAGAGATAAATGACCTGAAAATTACAAATTGTAAATGTGTTTATATGTAAGTGTTTGTGTACATTAAAATAAAAGGCAAATGTTTAACATAAAGGTTATATGTAAATATAAATGTAGAACTAAAACGTTTTGTTCATAAGCTAATTGACCCCGCCCATTCAGAGTGGGCGTCACTGAGAGAGCATGGTGGTGGTGGTGGTAGGGTTGCCAGGTTGTGCACACAGTGCTTGATTAGGGTCTGGTGTAAATAGCGAGTCTGTGGGCGGTGCTGTAATTTATTTTGGTTGTCAAGGAGCTTGTTTGGATCGTACAATCGTTAAATCCTTAAATTAGTCTCTGCTATGAACTTACAGACATGATGGAGGTACACTAGTGATACGTTATCATAAAAGGTTGAACTTGTACCTTATTGCTGTTATCAGATGAGGAAATTATTCCTGGTTTCCTGGTTTTAGTCTCAGTAGGAATGAACACACAAACCACACACAGCGTCACTGCTGGGTAACAGTGTTTGTGCTCCTCATGCAGGAGTGATGTGTAAATGTGAATCAGAAGCGTGGACCTTTATGACCTTTTTAGTACTTTATTTGTGCAGAAAGGTGTGTTTGCATACAAAGGGAAGTGTTGTGGGTGGAGCCATCGAGCCGTGCAGATGTTTAAAGTCCTTGAGATATATCACCTTCTCAGTGGTTATACATCATTTCACATCAACAGCGTAACTTAGCCGTTTTATTTACTTCGCTATTCTGCTATTTTTTATTCATAGGATTTTAAAATATATATTTAAGATGGAAGTTTGACTATATGAATAAAACCTGGATTATTAATAGCACTTGTGTATCTCCATACATGTAGATGTTCAACTGTGGAGTATTATATCTGTTTATATCTATTATATTCAACTATATGATGTTATTTATTTGTAGTAAAAACACACAACTGCGAAAGATAAAACTGTTGGTTCATCTACTCTTCTGCTGAAACCGAAAGAAAGAAAAGAATGTCTACTTTCAGCACCTAAGATCTTGGATAATTGTAGCCTGTTGCAACAGCTGCATAAATTAGGGCGTGCTTTATGTAAATGAGATGTTTAGATGTATATAAGCGAGAGTTGTCTTGTTCACCCGTGACATTATTTGCACTTAAATCAGCTTTCAGCTTGATGCCATACAACTGTTTCATGACAGATTTGTTGTGTGTTATTCCTGGCACTCATCATAAAATAACGTGAATAAAAATGTCTTTAATTAGTGTTAATGTGTTAATTAGTGTTAGTGTTAATGAATAGTTATTGTATGTGGGAGAATCAGAGTATCGGGAGTGTTATTACAGTAAAACCTTCAGAGCTTTACGCACTTAAAGGAACAGTCCACCGTACTTCCATAATGAAATATGTTCTTCTCTGAATTGAGACGAGCTGCTCCGTACCTCTCCGAGCTTTGCGCGACCTCCCAGTCAGTCAGACGCGCTGTTACTCCTGTTAGCAATGTAGCTAGGCTCAGTATGGCCAATGGTATTTTTTGGGGCTGTAGTTAGATGCGACCAAACTCTTCCGCGTTTTTCCTGTTTACATAGGTTTATATGACCAGTGACATGAAACAAAGTTCAGTTACACAAATTGAAACGTGGCGATTTTCTATGCTATGGAAAGTGCGCACTATAATGACAGGCGTACTAACACCTTCTGCGCGCTTCGGCAGCGCATTGATACCTTCACTCCTGTTTTCCCCGTCTCCCCCGCCCCCCTGACTAGACTGTGTTCCAAGGAGTGCAGGCTACTTGTCTTGGTGGTCACGTTGGTTGTATTGACGGAAGTTAGGGGGGGCGGGGGAGAGAAAAAAAAACAGGAGTGAAGGTATCAATGCGCTGCCGAAGCGCGCAGAAGGTGTTAGTACGCCTGTCATTATAGTGCGCACTTTCCATAGCATAGAAAATCGCTACGTTTCAATTTGTGTAACTGAACTTTGTTTCATGTCACTGGTCATATAAACCTATGTAAACAGGAAAAACGTGGAAGAGTTTGGTCACATCTAACTACAGCCCCAAAAAATACCACTGGCCATGCTGAGCCTAGCTACATTGCTAACAGGAGTGACAGCGCGTCTGACTGACTGGGAGGTCGCGCAAAGCTCGGAGAGGTACAGAGCAGCTCGTCTCAATTCAGAGAAGAACATATTTCATTATGGAAGTACGGTGGACTGTTCCTTTAAAGGATACTAAACTTTCTGTCACAAATGCAGATAAACAGAAGCAGTGACCGGGAGGAGTGGTGAAGGGAAATGTTTACTTTCTTTTAGTACTTATAAAATGTAATCTCTCCAAAAATAGTTTAAAAAAGAAGAACAAAGAGGTGAGAGGGTGGGACAAACAGTGGTTATCAGTGATTGGTCATGGACTGGCCTATAGTTATCAGTGGTTGGTTGTGGGCGAGGCTATGGTTGTCAGTGGTTGGTTGTGGGTGGGATCATGGTTGTCAGTGATTGGTCGTGGACAGGATCATGCTTGTCAGTGATTGGTTGTGGGCGGGCTCATGGTTATCAGTGGTTGGTCATGGACTGGACTATAGTCATCAGTGGTTGGTTGTGGGCAGGGAAATGGTTATCAATGATTGGTTGTGGGCAGGGCCATGATTATTAGTGATTGGTCATGGATGGGCTCATGCTTGTCAGTGATTGGTTGTGGGCGGGATCATGGTTATCAGCGAATGGTTGTGGACTGGACTATAGTTATCAGTGATTGGTCATGGGTGGTATCATGCTTTAGTCATGGACTGGACCATGGTTATCAGTGATTGGTTGGATCAGTGATTATAAATCAGACATGACACACTGATGGTGAGTCGAGCGAAAATTATTTCTAAACTCATATACCGTAACAGCAGCTGTGATGTGAGCTGGAGAGCCGTATCGAGTTCAAGACTGTCATTAACGTGTGCTGAAAAAGTCACGAGATTTGTTGCTTGGCTCTTTTTGAATTGTCGCTAAAAGGGTCTAAAAAGTGACCAAATCTAGCGACAAAATCTCTAAGTTAGCAACACTGAAGCAGCATTTGAACTTGGAAATGGCTGTTGGCGTCAGACTCAGCAAGCGGGTAGCTAGCTGATGCACTTAATTTAAAATGAACTCCATGTTTTAAAAAAAAAAAGAGCTTAACAGCCTAAGTGCCTGAACGCACGTGTCCTAATTTGTTCATTCTCAGCATTCAGCAGACGTAAAAATGGGGCTTGTGCGAAGTATTTCCACATTCCATATTTTGGTGCTCATTTACAGGTTTTAAGCAGTACCATCAGTTCCCTATTTCAGTGAGCAGACTCTGGTGAGGAACAGCACGCTGCATGAACTTGCACATTGGAAAGAAAAAAATGAAAAACATTTTTCTTCTTTATATGAAGCACTTGTTGCTATTTTTATTAAAACTGTATTCCAAGCACAGAATATTTGATGAATCAACCATTCCCATATTCAGGAAAGCTAGCTGAAGGGTATTAAGCTCTAATTGGCAGGACCTGGAGATAAAATAAAATGATATATAAAACCTTGAAACGTCTCTCCTGTAATACACTTGCCCTGTTACCAGTTATTCAAATTTCAGCTAATCAGTTTTCCTAATCCTTTCACGGCTAGTGACCACACGCCGCCACATTCTCAAATGAATGACTAATCCTTTGGGGTACCTTTAACCTTTGCATATTAAACGTTAAATCGTCAAATGTCAGCATTGATCAAATTACACAAGAGTGATCCTTGAGAAAACCTTGTGGGGGAAAAATATGCTTTAAAAGGAAAAATAAAGGTGCAAATGTATGAAGTAATAAAGTATTTATTCTAACATAAGATAGAAGAAAAATATTTTGCCAAATTGCATTCTTTATCAGTTTGTTTTCCCCCAATTTCACAACCCCAAGAATTTCCAAAGACCCCTTTATGATTATAGGACATGCTTAATTTTAAGAATAATAAAGATGATCCTATTATCAATATTAATATAAATCATTTCAAGCCATTAGAGATTTTATTCTACAATTTTCCACTCACCAAGATGTAGAAACACTGCACCATGTACACACACAACAGAATTTCAGATTAACATCTCTTTCAGTGTCTGAAAGAGATGTTAATCTCTATCCCAGCTGACTACGGGTGAAAGGCGGGGTTCACCCTGGACAAGTCGCCAGGTCATCACAGGGCTGACACATAGACACAGACAACCATTCACACGGTGGTGTAGTGGTTAGCGCTGTCGCCTCACAGCAAGAAGGTCCGGGTTCGAGCCCCGGGGCCGGCGAGGGCCTTTCTGTGTGGAGTTTGCATGTTCTCCCCGTGTCCGCGTGGGTTTCCTCCGGGTGCTCCGGTTTCCCCCACAGTCCAAAGACATGCAGGTTAGGTTAACTGGTGACTCTAAATTGAGCGTAGGTGTGAATGTGAGTGTGAATGGTTGTCTGTGTCTATGTGTCAGCCCTGTGATGACCTGGCGACTTGTCCAGGGTGAACCCCGCCTTTCGCCCGTAGTCAGCTGGGATAGGATCCAGCTCGCCTGCGACCCTGTAGAACAGGATAAAGCGGCTACAGATAATGAGATGAGAATGAGATCTCTTTCAGTTGATTAGGTTTACAACTATGATAACTAAATCCTAACCAAACAAATCAAGAGCTTCAGTTAATGTTCACAATGTTCAAACTTCAGAACGGGAAAAACTGTGATCTCAGAGTGTGACTTTCTTTCACTGTGGTATGGGTGTTGGTTTGAGCCAGATGGACTGGTTTGAGTATTTTAGAAACTGCTGATCTCCTCCTGGGGTTTTCACACACAACAGTCTGTACACTGTAAAAAAAATCCGTTGTTTTTACGGAAAAACACTGGCAGCTGTGGTTGCCAGAATAATCCTGTTAAAAATACAGTGAAATGTAAACAACATTACAGAATAACTTGTACATTTCACTGGGATTCCATGTACAATTAATGATAACTAAATGTAAATTTTACAGGTATTCAATGTACAATAATCAATACATAACTGTTAATTTTATGGATATTCATTGTACAATAAACAATGATTCAAAATGGTTACAAGCAATGATCTACTAGACAGATATTTTTTGGGGGGCTTTTTCACCTTTATTGGATAGGACAGTGTAGAGACAGGAAATGAGCTGGAGAGAGAGACGGGGAGGGATCGGGAAATGACCTTGGGTCAGAATCGAACCCAGGTCCCTGGATTCATGGTATGGCACCTTAGTCGACTGAGCCACGACGGTGGCCATTTTTTAATTTTTTTAACAGGGCAATGATGTAATTTTAACTATCACATTCTGTTTTAGTATTACAGTTTGTCTGTGTTTAAACTACAACAATTTGTAAATTCTACAAAAAAATATGATCAATTCAACATATTCTTACTGTTAAATTAACAGTGGTATTTGGTTAAGAGTTTTACAGTATATTGATGTAAATTACACACTGCTTCATTGTTTTTGATTTTACAGTTTTTTTATGTCATGATTTTACATAAATTCACTGTTAATTCTACGGACATTTTTTACAGTGTAGAGTTTACACAGAATGGTGCGGAAAACAAAAAACACTGAGTGAGTGAGCGACAGTTCTGTGGGTGGAAACAAACGCCTTGTTGATAAGAGAGGGTCAGAGATCAGAACATGGACAGATTGAGCAGTTTGAGCTGCCAGGAAGGATATAGTAACTCATATAATCACTCTTTACAACCGTGGTGAGCAGAAAAGCATCTCAGCAGCAGCAGAACAACACGTTGGGTTCCACTCCTGCAGCCAAGAACAGGGATCTTAGAATCAACAAGAAGTTCCTATAAAAGTGGCCAGGAGTGTACATCACGGACCTCTTTCCCATTTTGAGAACCGTGGACTTCGGACCATGTAACACGCAAGGTTTTCTGGGAAAAACCTGTAAGATGCCGCTGAGGCTGAATTCTGTCCAACAGCCAAAAATGATAGACAGATTTTTGACCAAAGTATATTTTTACTCTTATAACACACTTTAACTCCTCAACATTAAAGAAAATATAAATTTCGCTATTAGGGTTAACCTGATTTTGAAATACTTGAACTTTTTATTTATTTATTTATTTATTTATTTATTTATTTATTATTTCTGGTTGTGCAAAACTGAAACATGATTAAGTTTAGGAAAGTCTGTAGTTTTCAGAACCTCGTATGGTAGAACGTGTAAAAATTTCACTCTGTGAAACAGTTTCTCAGGTATCTGTGTAAAAACTGGTGTTCAACAATTAAATCTCAAACATTCATTTCAATAAAATGTAATCTTTTCCTTTACCTGAAAGTTTCCCCCTTTTTCTAGTCAAAGGTCTTTCTTTTCACGGGTGCAAATTTACTCTCACTCCGTTGACCTGTTGTAGAAACAGTCACTACGTTTACATGCACATAGAGAGAATCGAATTTCTGCCGTTGCTCGACTGAAATCGAAGTTTAAAATGCCATGTATACACCTTAATTCGGCTGAAATTGAACCGAACTTGATTTCTCGGAATCGAGCTACACGACCTAGTTTATGCGATTTCTGCCGAGCTACTTTGTGCATGTATACCCTATCGAGCTAGTTGTCGAGCTACTTCCGGAAGTGACGAGTGACGAGACCACAAGCAGGAAACACAACAGCCTCGGTCGGCATGACAACAGTAGTAGCGAGCAGCAGAAGAGGTCAGGAGGAACAAACGAAGAAGAGAAAATGGCGATGTAGAGCTCTCTGAAGTGTGGGTGGAGCACAGAGGACGGCAGGACAAAGCTTCTGGTACTAATAGGCTTTTTATTGTCAGACTTTTCAGTTTAACAGCCTACTTTTATTCTTGAGAGAAGCGCGCGCGCGCACACACACACACACGCGCGCGCGCGCTGTGTTCTAGTCCCGGGATGAGCTCTCCCCTCTGCTCTCCCTCTGCCTCCTTAAATAGGGCGCGGTTACTGGGAAGACACACAAACACAGGTTAATTACCGTCAGGTGTACCGTCGTTCTGCCACTCACCTTCCCTGGCTCCGCCCTCCTGTCACAGACCGGCGCTTGACCACGCCCCCACTGCCACAGGCAAGCAGAAACGTGCACTTCTGGAGCAATGAGGAGACAGAGTTCATGCTCATTCAGCTTAAGGAGTTGAATATATTAAAATTCATGGACGGGAGAAAAACGCGCAATGGAGAACACGGAACTGATAACTTTGTTTACACTCTTGAATAGCTCTTCTTCATGACGACAACCGGAAGTGTACCAACACGATGGGGCGTGTAGCGCCACCTGTGGCTCGGGTGCACAATGCACCTCACACAATAGCCCGATTTCATTGTGTGCATGTAGGATTGGATTTCTCTGGCACCCTGCTGGGACCTTCAGCTCGATTACCAACAGCAGCTCGATTTGGATGTGCATGTAAACGTAGTCACTGATGGTGGTTTCCTGTAAATTAGACCAGTTACTATGTATAACTGCTCTACCGGCACGTTGCATGTGGTATCAGTAAGAAAGATCAAGGGTGTCTGGGCCGTGTGAAAGTGTAGATAAAGTGAGGTCTCAGGAGGAAACTGTGGGGGTGTGAGGAAATAAGTAAGAGACAGAGAGAAAAAGAGTTACGACAGGTTGTGAATAAAAGTCCACTTTTGTCAAAAAGTCAAGGTCATAACATCTGAAATTGATGCTGTGTCTCACGTGTCTTTTTTTTTAAGCCTCAGATGAATGAAACAGACTCATCAGCCTACAGTATTTTCGAACAAAGTTGAAAGGCTTCTGCATGACCAAAATTAAATCTAGATTTGAAACTAGCACACTGTGAAGTTTCTTAAAATTTTACTTAAAAGCTTGATTAAGTAATGTCTCTTAAGGAGAATAGCTTCAAAATGAACAAACCCAAGATGATATGGATTTGGCCCTTTTCCCTAACTTGAAAGCATAAAGTGTACAGCTGTGGAGTTTCAGTCTTTGGGCAAGGAGCAGGTGAAGTGCACTGGGGACGTGGCTCGTGCAGGAGATGGGTTAATCCTTGGCTTGCGTAAGACAGAAGCCATTAAAAGTTTGGAAGGCCTGAAGGTGTGGGCACACAGAGATCTTAAGAGCAGTAGGAAGAATTAAAATGTCGATAGTTTAATGAGAGCTGTCGGATTCCGAGGTCCTGCAGGCAGCTCTGCTTTGTACCACACCTAGCACATGGGCTTCTAAAATGCATACTGAAACCTCTGTCTGCAAACTAAAATCAGTCCTTTTAGATCAGTTCAGAAATCATCTGGAGGAATATCACTTTCCAAACAGTGGCCACACTTAAGATTCTTACGAATGATGCATGGATGAATTTTACCATAACATTACAGAATTTAATAGAACACATTTTATACCAATTTTTACAACACAGATGGTTTCAAAGCAGCTTTAAAGACATTGGTGCCTTAACCCTCCCAAAGCAAGCAAACCAAGGGGGGCTATAGCAAAAGGAAACTGCTAAAAATGGCACAAAGAAGAAAGAAACATTGAGAAACATCAACTGAGACTGAGCAGAGGGAGTCCATCTTCTTCTGCCCATGACCAGGAATCCTTTACTGAACTATAATGACGACAACAGGTTGGTCAGAGTCTGCAGTTAATCAGTGAAGTGGGAGCAGGAGCTTAGAGACTACAGGTTGGAAGACACTGGAGATTCTGGATGGTACCAGGAGCTTGTGGGTCCCAGGATAACAAGAGTTGGAACTTGTGTGTCTCAAGATGACAGGAGTAGGAGCTCATAGATCTCAACATGGCAGGAATAGAAAGTTATGGGCCTCATGATAGTAGGAGATTGGAGGTCTCAGGATGGCAGGAGTAGGAACTTGTAGATCTTAAGATGGCAGGAGTGTGAAATTATGGGTCTCAAGATGGCAGCAGGAGGAAGTTATGGGCCTCATGATAGTAGGAGTTGATGATTGTGGGTCTCGAGATATCAGGAGTCAGAGCTTGCAGACCTCAAGATGGTAGGAGTAGGATTTGGATGACACTCACTATGTTTACATGCACATAGAGAGAATCGAATTTCTGCCGTTGCTCGACTGAAATCGAAGTTCAAAATGCCATGTATACACTTTAATTCGGCTGAAATTGAACCGAACTTGATTTCTCGGAATCGAGCTACACGACCTAGTTTATGCGATTTCTGCCGAGCTACTTTGTGCATGTATACCCTATCGAGCTAGTTGTCGAGCTACTTCCGGAAGTGACGAGTGACGAGACCACAAGCGGGAAACACAACAGCCTCGGTCGGCATGACAACAGTAGTAGCGAGCAGCAGAAGAGGTCAGGAGGAACAAACGAAGAAGAGAAAATGGCGATGTAGAGCTCTCTGAAGTGTGGGTGGAGCACAGAGGACGGCAGGACAAAGCTTCTGGTACTAATAGGCTTTTTATTGTCAGACTTTTCAGTTTAACAGCCTACTTTTATTCTTGACACACGCGCGCGCTGTGTTCTAGTCCCAGGATGAGCTCTCCCCTCTGCTCTCCCTCTGCCTCCTTAAATAGGGCGCGGTTACTGGGAAGACACACAAACACAGGTTAATTACCGTCAGGTGTACCGTCGTTCTGCCACTCACCTTCCCTGGCTCCGCCCTCCTGTCACAGACCGGCGCTTGACCACGCCCCCACTGCCACAGGCAAGCAGAAACGTGCACTTCTGGAGCAATGAGGAGACAGAGTTCATGCTCATTCAGCTTAAGGAGTTGAATATATTAAAATTCATGGACGGGAGAAAAACGCACAATGGAGAACACGGAACTGATAACTTTGTTTACACTCTTGAATAGCTCTTCTTCATGACGACAACCGGAAGTGTACCAACACGATGGGGCGTGTAGCGCCACCTGTGGCTCGGGTGCACAATGCACCTCACACAATAGTCCGATTTCAGTTGTGTGCATGTAGGATTGGATTTCTCTGGCACCCTGCTGGGACCTTCAGCTCGATTACCAACAGCAGCTCGATTTGGATGTGCATGTAAACGTAGTCGTGTAGGCCAAAGGATGGCAAGAGTAGGAGCTTGTAGTTCCTCTCTCTCTCCCTCTCTACACGCTGTTTGCACTGTTATTGGAGATGCTTTAATCTCATTGTACATGTGTATAGTGACAATAAAGGCATTCTATTCTATTCTATTCTATTCTATTCTATTCTATTCTATTAGGATTTGGCAGAAATGTCAAGAATAATCTCCAGAATGGCAGCTGGAGATTGTAGGTCTCAGGATGGTAGGAGCTGGTAGACTTCAGGAAGTGGGAGCTTAATGATTTCGGGATGGCAAGAGTAGGATCAGGGCAATAGCTGGAGCTTGTGGGCTTAAGAATGACAAAAGAATCTAGATGGGAGAGGGATCTTGTAGATCAGGAAGCCCAGAGTAAGATGAACCAGGAGTTTGCAAGATTCAAAATGGTAGACATTAGAGTTTGTAGGCCTTGGGATTGGTAGCCCAAGATTCAGCTAGTTAGAGTTGCAGAAAAGAGACAAAATTGCTTCATACATATAAGGGCAGCGTGGTGGTGTAGTGGTTAACACTGTTGCCTCACAGCAAGAAGGTCCGGGTTTGAGCCCCGTGGCCGGCGAGGGCCTTTCTGTGTGGAGTTTGCATGTTCTCCCCGTGTCCGCGTGGGTTTCCTCCGGGTGCTCCGGTTTCCCCCACAGTCCAAAGACATGCAGGTTAGGTTAACTGGTGACTCTAAATTGAGCGTAGGTGTGAATGTGAGTGTGAATGGTTGTCTGTGTCTATGTGTCAGCCCTGTGATGACCTGGCGACTTGTCCAGGGTGAACCCCGCCTTTCGCCCGTAGTCAGCTGGGATAGGATCCAGCTCGCCTGCGACCCTGTAGAACAGGATAAAGCGGCTACAGATAATGGATGGATGGATGGATGCTTCATATAAGCTGAGATCATTATTTTTATACATGTACTGTAAATAAGAATCATCTTGTTAGTGACTTGCCTGGTTAAATAAATAAATAAATAAGCAAATAATTTGTGCTCTAGCAAGACTAACTCATGCAGAATTAAACTAGAAGATGAAATCAGTGGGGCGTGCAGTCATGCAGGAGCATCAGCAACTTTCTATTCCATCATCAACAAACTCAAATAAACTGGTTATAAGAAACTGACTACTGCTTTACCCTCATTCCTCTGTAGAAACATATTGGAGAAATTATACACAGAACTTTGAGTCATGGAATTAACATAATTGAGGTAGGATGAACAGACCAGTTGGTGCCTCATCTGATAATATTTCACACTCGTATTTTCTGCAAAGCAAAGCCTTACCATGCTGATTTAAACTCAACCAGTTTCACAAGATGTCTAACCAAGGCCTCTGTTTTATCATTAATAATAATAATTAATAATAATGCTTTCTTTGCTTACATCTGTTCAAAGTTTCCACACCACGAATATGGACACGTGTGATTAATGCTCGTGAGTTACCTCACTCATGACCAGCTGTGCTTCCTTTTTCCTTTAACACCCACAATGCTAGTGTGGTTAAGAGAAAGTGGGTGTGCAGGTTGTGACACTTACACTGAAATGGACAAAAAAAAGCATGTTTTTAAGGAAATGGATGTAAAAAAAAAAAACCTAAAGTAATAAAGCTATTTTGAAATAAACAAACAAGCAAGCAAACTAAAGAACTGCACTTGTGTAGCCAATAGCAGCTGGCAAAATGTGATGTAAGATTCTGTCAAGCATTATAAGTGCCACTGTACACAATATTTATTCATTTGCATATTATCTCAGTCTGGGGTATGTCAAATTGAAAAATACCATTCAATTATATTAAAAATACTGATGTGTGCCTCATTCAAGGTATGCTGACCTTGCTATGGATGTGTATTCCATGTGATTTGGCTTTATTAAGCAATCAAGAAACTTCTCTGTAGGAACGCGGTCCTCTATCTACCGTATCCATCCATCCATCCATCCATCCATTATCTGTAGCCGCTTATCCTGTGCAGGGTCGTGGGTGGGCTGGATCCTATCCCAGCTGACTACGGGCGAAAGGCGGGGTTCACCCTGGACAAGTCGCCAGGTCATCACAGGGCTGACACATAGACACAGACAACCATTCACACTCACATTCACACCTACGCTCAATTTAGAGTCACCAGTTAACCTAACCTGCATGTCTTTGGACTGTGGGGGAAACCGGAGCACCCGGAGGAAACCCACGCGGACACGGGGAGAACATGCAAACTCCACACAGAAAGGCCCTCGCCGGCCGCTGGGCTCGAACCCAGAACCTTCTTGCTGTGAGGCGACAGTGATAACCACTACACCTCTGTGCTGCCAGGTCCTCTATCTATTGTCTATCAAACAATGTCCATCTCAAGGAATAGAAAAAGTTTCTAATGTTCATTCCTCATCACAGCTCCTTAACTAGAAGGGTTAGAAGTGTTTGATTTATTTCAGTACAATGGTTACCAGGGAGACCTTTGATTTGTGGTGATTCTGTAGTTGAGTAAGTTGGTGAGGATGTATCATGCCACCCAGGTTCTACCAAGAAAACAAAACATAGAAACCAAGAGGAGGAATGCTCACCAACATCTGAAGATATCTGTGGAGCAACAATAAAGTTTGCCCACTTTGGGCCTTTTGGGGAATCTTTTGGCAGAATCCTACAGCAGAAGGTTTCACTTTCAAGATTCCATGTAGAAGCATTTTTAAAACTAGAACCATTAATTTTCCAAGGAATCCTTGAGGAACCCTTTTATTTAAGAGCGTACATAAAGAGAGGTGACCACAAAGATGCAAAATTCTAAAAATAAAGTGAGGGAACAGTATAGAAAGAGAGGAAGAAAGCGAGAAAGGCAGTGCACTAATGACTTCACAGCCCATTAACCCCTAAAGGCCAATTTATGCTGACAACGCAGTCCTCGCAGAAGGCGTCGCAGACGGCGTCTGCGTAGCCCCCCCCCCTTCACAGACGCTCTGCGGTCACCTCACAAAAATTGTGACCACCGCAGAAGCCTCGCAGACAGCGTCGCAGACAAGAGGGCTCTGATTGGTCCACTCTACATCTGCTGTACACGCACTTCCGCTTCCCTACTTTCCCGGTTTGGTTTGTTTTCACGACCGCCATTTTTAAAAACACGAGCGAAGATGGAGCAGCACGAAGAGCGGTTGATCGAGGAAGTGAGGAAGTACGTACATCTATACGACTCCAGTTCTAGTCATTATAAGTAACCGGAGGATAAACACTCCACTAACCACACCCACCAACTACTCCTAGCGATTTCGCGACTTCGCGCCCCCTTGCGTTGTGGCGGTGAATAACATCGCGCACGCCTATTACTCCCCGCTCAACGATAAATTACAGCTGTCTGCGAAAAGCTATCTGCGAAAGCCTTGTCACAAGAGCATGCAGAGGCCCTAAGTCTGATGCGTGACACCTCATTAATCCCCCAGCACATTCGAGCATTAACACATAAATCCATCTGCTTGGCCAGACCTGTCCTTTCACTCCATGATAACTCTCCCTCTCTTCGACGTTCATGAGCACAAGCACATTCCAGCGAGAGAAGACGTCTCTGTTTGCTCATGAAGTCAACATCGGATTCGATTCACCTTAGCGGGAATTAAACAAAATTGCATTTCTCAGCGTACCATAAAATGAAATCAAACAGGAATCGAGGCCGTAAAGGATCTCGTTTATAGTTCAAGCGGTGATTTGAAAGATAGAGGAACAGCCAGGTTTATGAGGATGTTTCAGTTGGTCAGTGAGAGAATTACATAAAAGCGTAGGGTGGGGGGAGGGGATCGGATGTATCTAGAGAGAAGAAAAAAAGAAAGAAAGAAAAATTAAGATGGTTCCAATGGAAATGGCAGCAGTGAATCAACACACTGGCTGGGAGCCACTGGAACGTCCACAGCGTTGACTAAACACTGACCATTGGCTGTGGTCACACACTTCAATTACACACACACACACACACACACTAGCTGTATTAGCAAACAGCACAGCAGAGCTGTGAGGGTTTCCAAACTCCTGCTCTTCCAAATAGTCGAGTCAATTGCTTTTAAATTTAAGTAATTATGAAAATGAACAGGGGTGACACGGTGGTGTAGTGGTTAGCGCTGTCGCCTCACAGCAAGAAGGTCCGGGTTCGAGCCCCGTGGCCGGCGAGGGCCTTTCTGTGCGGAGTTTGCATGTTCTCCCCGTGTCCACATGGGTTTCCTCTGGGTGCTCCGGTTTCCCCCACAGTCCAAAGACATGCAGGTTAGGTTAACTGGTGACTCTAAATTGAGCGTAGGTGTGAATGTGAGTGTGAATGGTTGTCTGTGTCTATGTGTCAGCCCTGTGATGACCTGGCGACTTGTCCAGGGTGTACCCCGCCTTTCGCCCGTAGTCAGCTGGGATAGGATCCAGCTCGCCTGCAACCCTGTAGGACAGGATAAAGTGGCTACAGATAATGAGATGAGATGAAAATGAACAGGAGATGTATTATTATTATTATTATTTCACCACATCATGCTGTAAAAGCTAAAGAACAATTGCTAATTCCACTCCCTTTATTTAAAGTCTTTTTACCTTTGGAGCTAGAGATGCAGTGATACTAATGCTGTTATTAGGAATCCACCTGATTTGTCTTTACTTCTGATTTGCTTATTTACTCATAATTGCTCTGCATCATTCAGCTGATATAGCGTGATACTATGTGGTGTAAGGCTGGTGTCCCGTCTTCACGCTAATGAACAAACAACATGATCATCACAATGATTTGGACGGATTTCCCTATTAATTATAGCAGATTTCAAACTGTGCTCAGTCGAGGAACTACAGCATCTTTCTACAAAACAGAGAACTCAAGGTGATCATCTCCAGCAGTGTACAACATCAGCCAAAAGATAAGCTGTCTGGCCCAGGATGTTATCTGTCCTTGACATCTCCAGTGCGGTGAAAACCAAAGTTAGGTGGTTTTTGTTTTTCTGATGTGAAACGTCAAAACTACTCAATCCAAGCTCACTAATATATTTTATTTCGGTATTAGGAGCCTCTTGGTGTGGACAATATGTGTCTAAAACACTATATCTTTTCATGACTGTGAAGTGCACGTACGCGTGTGTGTGCACGTACGCGTGTGTGTGTGCGTGTGTGTGTGTGTGCACGCTGCAGCATGTCTCTGCATACTTGATCTCATCGTCCAGCGTTGTTTACAAACACAGGTTCGAATGCAGCCGAATGCCTTCGTGCTTCTGAACGCAGCCTGTAGGAGGTTCTGTTTCAGGAACACTTCATGTGAATGGCTTGTTGTTGTTGTTGTTGTTGTTGTTGTTGTGTTTTTCAGGAACATTCCTCTGACCATTTAATGGCAAAGGAGAGTTTGGGGTGTTACAGAAAGGATGGCCAGCTTACAAGAAAAGAAAAAGAAAAACTTTTGACTCTTTTCACACTTTAAAATCACACTTATCTGTTTATTAATGCAATAAATTTAAGTAGAATTTCTGAGGCATTTACCTGAGCAAAAGCTGCAAAAAAAAAAGTTGTGATACTTGAAGAGCTTTTACTGTAAAACATAAAAACCAGCAGTAGAACTTTAACACAAATAAATGTTGATTTAATTTGGTATAAAATCTGCGCTACACAGACGTATAGTCATCATAATGAATAATAAACAAGTGAGAGCTTTTTACTAGGGCTGTCGAAGTTAACGCGATAATAACGCATTAACGCGATCTCAATTTATCGTGATTAAAAAAATAGTGCCGTTAACGCAAATTCTAATTTGGCCCTGTGAGTCACCTGTAGTTCATGTTGAGGCTTGTCGCGCGCTGCTTCAATCAGACCCTCCAGGATTTTGCGATGTTGCGATTTGCAACTTCAACGCAAATTCAACCAATCCCTGCGAATTCAGGGCGGTGTTGCAATTCTATCCAATCACCACAACTTTCCCGCAAATTTGACCAATCGTTGGCGTCGTCTTGAGGTGACGTCGACAAACTACCTTCCGCCTTACTTCCGTGTATACGTTCAAGAGAAGCAGCATGTGCGCAGTGTTGCCAGATTGGGCGGTTTCAAGTGCATTTTGGCGGGTTTTGAACATATTTTGGGCTGGAAAACGTCAGCAGTATCTGGCAACACTGTATGATGTGCGAGTCAGTGTTTATGTAGGCTTAAATTCTGTTACTGAAAGTGTGTGATGTTTACAGTGAAGGACTGTGTGCACTTTACATATTTTTTTACTTAATACAAGAAATTAATGGATACCAACATTTTTGCCAAAATGGTATTTTATTTTCCATTGTTTAGGCAGCTTCAGCATCATACTGTGAGATTCTGTTCAAATTGTTTTTTTCTTCTATGAAGCCTGAGCCATTTATTTTATTAGTTTATAATTATTGTTTAATTTAGTCTTCAGGAGAGACTGCCTGCACACAGTACTAGTATTAATAGTTTTTTTCTTCCATGAAAGCTGAGGCATTTATATTATATTTGAAGGTAACTTCATGTTGTGCTGTGAGGTTCTATGCACTTTAACTTTTGAACCAACAGGAGCATTTGGATAAGTAAAGCCTATTTTTCTGCATTTTTGTAGTCCTGGTAATCTTTTATATTGATAAAGTTGTTTATAGGACCATTTCTTAACTTAATATTTAACATATCACTCAATTTTAATCACAAAAAGAGAAAATCGCAACAATTTCTCGCAACTTTCACTTCCTCCCACAATGTAATCGCAACAAAAACCTAAAAAACACTGCAACTTTCATCGCAATTTTTTGGAAACCCCCCGCAACATCAGACATTTTAGCCCGCAACAATCACAAAAAAGGCCCGCGGAATCCTGGGGGGACTGATCAGTAAGAGTAAGTGTGAGTGATGGAGAAAGGTCTGTTAAACGGGAAGTTTCATTTCAAAAGTTTCATTTCAAAAGCAGAGTGTGATTGAGTTGGTTTTGCTATGCACTTTACAGTTCTAAAATACTTTTGTAAAGTGAGATGTCAGTATGCTGTAGCACTGTGATACGACACTAAATGTCTTTATTGAAGTCCAACTGCAATTTATTTTTGTTTGCACAGCACTGTGAGGTCCTATAGGCTGTGACTGAATACAACTCCAGCCCAATTAAGTTTTATTTCATTTTTATTTTCTTTTGTCACACATGTCTGAACTGAGACACAGTAGTCTGTGACTACACGTTTTATATTTGAGACTGCAGCTCCCTAATCCATCACAAAATCCTATTTTGTGTTTTGTATGTTCAGTACTGCCTATTATGTGAGTGAATAAACTCCCTTACCATTTTCTCTTGTCCCAGCAGTTTTTAACAAGTACTTTTAGCATAAAATGTGTTCACCATTTTAATTGTAACATTTCACTTTAAAAGCCTTATTCATTTACATAGATTTTAAAAAATGCGATTCATCGCGATTAACTATATGAAATTCTGAGATTAATCGCGATTAAATTTTTTAATCATTTGACAGCCCTACTTTTTACTTTTTTATTATTATCTCTTTTCAGCAGCAATCTGGAGAAAGAAATAGTGACACAATCAATGAAGCATAAAACTCGAGCTCATGTCCTGCTCCGCTCTTGCCACCCAGCCAACTGCATCACACATGGAGGAAAGTGCAGTCTGCCCTCTTCCACATACATCAGTACACTCACATGATTGGTCAGTGTCACTGTGATTGACAGGGGAGATAGGGTATGCCCCTCCCACCCAGAGAGCATAGACAGTTTTTCTTCCTTGGCTCTCGGTCATGGCATCATGGCATTGTTGGGATTTGAACTCATTATCTCCTAACAAAAGAGCGAACACTTTCCTGTTCCACTCATAAGTCTGTTAGTTTCTAACAAAGTCTGTGAAGGTTCTCAGTCGTCCAGGTCATCATAACCCATAGGTGCTAAAGTAGGCAACTGGACTTGCTTGAAATCCTTGAAGATGTTTCACCTCTCATCCGAAAGGCTTCTTCAGTTTTGTCTGACTAGTGGGGAGCTCCAGGTGTTTATCCTCTAGTGCAGGGGTGGCCAACCAGTCGGAGCCCAAGAGCCACAATTCTTACTGTGTTACGGCAAAGAGCCACATCGGCACATGAACATGGGCACACAAATATTACCCTTCCTTCTGCGCGTGCGGACACACACACACACACACACACACACACACACACACACACACACACAGCCACATTGATGTCACACTCCAACTTAACCAATGCCCCACACCAACATGATAATGATACATTTACTGCAGTACCAAGACCACAGGCCAGTCATTTTCAACAGTGGTGACTGGTGAAGAAAATTGTAGGTGGGGCACAAAGGCAGACATTGTTTACATGTGGGAATTCCCCCCATTGGGGGGGTTCCGGGGGCCTCCCCCGAAAAATTTTGGATTTCTTAGATGCAATTTCCTGTATTCTAGTGCATTTTGGAGTTACCTGTTTAACATCGAAAATGCAAAAGCCATTTTGATTCAGCTTGAATTCTCAATTGCATGACCTGCACAAGACCTGCATTCAAATAAATAAGTATTCAAATAAATACAGTCAGTCGGAAAATGGAAATTACAAAGTGCTAATTTAATTTCCTCAAACAGTACAAGCTCCATAGGCACTGGGAACAGTGATCAGTGCAAGTGCAAATATAGATAAAATATAATACAATGCTCAAATTTTTGAAAGAAGAACACACACGCGCACACACAAATTGATAACTGGAAAACAAATGAACAAATACATAATGTATATACACTACATGCCAAAAGTTTGGACACACCTTCTCATTCAATGTGTTCTGTGTTCTCATGACTATTTACACTTACAGTATACTCTACTCTCACTCAAGGCATCAAAACTGAATGAGCACTCACCCACTACTCAGGCTTGCGCGCCCAAACGCACCTGCGCATTTGTCATGATGTGAAAATACCGTAATGAAACCAAGCGAAGCACCTTTATTAAAATAACCGTAATTAACTGCAGTGAAGCGAAAACGCACATAAAACCACAAACGAACACCAACTTGGACGTGAAGGTGAGAGCCGCATGACACCAGGCAAAGAGCCGCATGCGGCTCGCGAGCCGCGGGTTGGCCACCTATGCTCTAGTGGACCAAAAGCAACCGTAAGGAGAGTTGTTGAGGTCACATGGGTCATTGAGTCATCCTGTAGGTGTTAGGGTCCCTGGGGGCCAGGTGTGAGGGTCCTTAGGGTGATCTGTGGGTCATTGGCTCTCTCTCCCTCTCTCTCTCTGCCATCATGTGAGTCGTTGAAGTCAGCTGAGTCTTGTGGCCCTTTTCCACTACCCTTTTTCAGCTCACTTCAGCTCGCTTCAGCTCACTTCAGCCCGACACGGCTCGCGTTTCGACTTCCAAAAAACAGCACGACTCAGCTCGCTTCAGCCCTGCTTAGCCCCTAAAACTCGCACGGTTTTGGAGTGGGGCTGAAGCGAGCCAAACCGAGCTGAGTGAGGCTGGGGGCGTGAGCAGACACTCCCCTGTGCACTGATTGGTGAGGAGGAGTGTCCTCACATGCCCACACACGCCCCGCGAGCACACTGGGATCAGTAAACACCGCAAACCCGGAAGAAGAAGAATTATGAATTACGAGAATTTCTGAAGCCTTATGCGCCTCGCCTCATCTATACGCTCTTGCCAGTATCTGTTGGCGTTGTCGGTGACAACAAGCCACAGCACCAAGACCAGCAACACTAACGACTCCATGTCCTCCATGTTTATTGTTTACTATCCGGGTCGTGAGACTACCGCTTAAAAGATCACTGATGTCACTGTTTGCACTGTAGGTATCATGCCGCCATTTTGTCTCTTTAAGAAACTACATTTCCCATCAGCCTACTTCCGCGTTGACCTACGTCACGCCGGGGCGGGATCATCTACGTCATCATACAAGGAAGCATAAAACAATGGGACAACGCTTCCATCTTTGTCTCTCGCGTCCGGTTTTCAAGGGAGCTAGACGCACCAAAGGGATGCCCTCCACCCAAAAAGACGTCTTCTTTCTTGCAAGATCCATCACTCAGCGCGATTTTCTTTCTTACCCTTGGCAAAGGTAAACTCTAGAGTCGCGCGATCTTTAAACTCAACCTGAGTTACAACCGGTTTACTTGTATTAGAAGTGACGTCACGACTGCAGCCCAGGCAGTCAAAAGTTAAGAAGCGATTGAATCCTTTTTAACTCAAAAGCGCTGTGCATCTGATTCTGATCAGAGACTTTTCCTCACGAACGCTGAGGTTCGGACCAAGAATCCTCTGCTTTCTACGGGAACCACCCAAGTGCTCCGCCGGACCCGAAAGTTTCTACGCCTCCATCACGAGCAGCTCACGTGCTCCCACGGCGAGGCCCGAAACTACACCGGCGAATAGTTCTTCATATCTTGCTAAAGGCAGGATTAAGTAAGATTTTGGCATTTGGGCATAATTAGGATAGTCTTAGGAATTTGCTTTTATTTGAAATAGTGTGAATTTAAACCCAGGTTTATCTGTTACACTGTTAGACACGCAGCGTGTTGATTTATTTTGGTTCTGTGTTCTCTCAATTTGTTTTTAATAGGCTGCGCATGCTTCTCTCTCTCTCTTATTCTGACTAACACTAATTTCCTTATCATACATTTTGACCTTATCAAGGTTTCAGTGAGTTTGGTAATGTTATGAGTGTGGAATCTTTTTGTTACTGAGAAACCACGTGCTCAACAGGCCTGACCAGGCCTGATACACTTTAGATAGCTTCCCTTTGTCTTTAGCTACCTCGTGCTCAGTAGGCCTCACCAGGCCTAACAAACACACTTTAGCTAGGCCATAGGGCCTTTCACAAACACATACTAGCAACACAAGGCTAATCTAGGCCTCCACCACGTGTAGTTAGCTACACGAGGCTAAACACAGAGCTAATCCTTTGTTCTACTTAGATAACATTCCTTTGTTTAGCTAGCAACAAGCTAGGACACACACACACACACACACACACACACAAGCACACATTAGCAACAGAGCTAATCCTTTGTTCTACTTAGATAACATTCCTTTGTTTTAGCTAGCAACAAGCTAGGCCATACACACACACCACACATGTGTATATACACACCTCACTGCTTGTATATATTGATTTATTATCCATTTTATCTTTGTATAATAAATTCATTTATCAAAGCTGTGTGTATTCATCTTGTTGGTGAACAATATATGAAGTCCCCAATCTTCCTCGAATTCAAAAGGGTGCATATAAAAGTTATGTAATGTGGTAAGTGATTGTAATAATTTGGAAATATACCATAATTTAGCTGTTTGGTAATTTATTATTAAGCACCAGGATTAATGGTATGATTCACTAAATGATTCATTGAATGATTCACTAAACGATTCATTGAACGATTCACTGAATGATTCACTTCAAATGAGACTGATTCTATGGTATGATTCAATTCAAAGGAGTCAAAGTAAACGATTCAATGGGATTGATTCATTTTAATTATTAACCTTCAAAATTTAATGAGACTGATTTAACGAGATTGATTTCAATAATTAATTGATTGCACCCACAGCGCTGCTTAACGACATCACGTGACGTCCACCCACTTTCGCTAACTCCACCCAATGTGTCCACCCACTTCCAGCCAGCACGGTTCAGCACGGTTGTAGTCGAAATGCAACCCCAACAGCCCCGCTCAGCTCGACTCAGCCCAACTCAGCACGGCACGGCTCAGCCGCGTTTGTAGTGGAAAAGCGGCATTGGTGTGGATGTGTATTCAGTTTTCTGGGAAGCGTGCCAAAGACTGCATTGTAGGTGGCTGATACGGATTTTTTTCCGAATCCTTTTCACTACTCTTTACAACGGGTGCCAATAATTATGTAGGGCACTGTATATTCGATAAATAAAATAAATGCATGTTTGAGAAACGCTGGAGTAATGTGACCTGTTCAGGGCTTTGTTGTGAAATCTAAACGGTTTCAGTGTTTGTGCAGAAATCTTACACTGTTGTTGGTAATTCAAAACGACTGTCTTTGATATCTCAAATCTGGATCAGGTGATCAGGTGATGATCATGAAAGAAATGTCGTGGCACAAAGCTGCTGTTTAATATTTAATAACATCTCTTTTGTTTCCCTGTTTTTTTGGGGGTTTTTTAGGTGGCAGTCAGCAGAACGACCAAACAGCCTGTGGAAAGCATCTAGTGAGTGAACACACACACACACACACACATATATATATATATATATATATATATATATATATATATATATATATATATATACAGATATACAGTAAAAAATGATTTGTTGTTTAAACTTAAAAAAGTTAGTACCCAGGCTGCCTTAAAATTTTGAGTTCATTGAAATTAATATAGTAAGTTAACACAACGAGGTGAACAATTTAACTTACTATATGAATTTCAATGAACTCAAAATTGTAAGGCAGCCCGGGTACTAACTTTTTTAAGTTTAAACAACAAATCATTTTTTACAGTGCACCGTATACACACTCTGTACACACACCATACACACACTCCACCCATGATTACCATGTCCACTCACATGAAGAGTTTTCATCAGCAGGATACAGGATCCACGCTCATCTTACTGCTGAGTGAATCAGCGTATTTACCATCGGTGCACAAACTCTGTGTGTGTGTGTGTGTGTGTGTGTGTGTGTGTGTGTGTGTGTGTGTGTGTGTGTGTCACAGAACAGAGACAGCTTTTCTAACGAGGACATTGTCTGGTCCTCCAAATACGTCCCTCAACCCTGGAGCCCAGAGGTAAGAAAAAGGAGGCCTATAACTAAAATCAAATTAAATAACTAAATTCAATTAATCAATTATAATTAGAAAATTTTAATGAAATAGTTTTAATATAGTGGCTATAAATATGTAAAAATATAGATCATATAAATATGTTAAGTCAAGTCAACTTTATTGTCAAATATGCCATACATGCTCGACATACAGCACAGATGAAATTTCAGTCCTCTCTGACCCACGGTGCAAACAGGCAATGCAATAAATACAAATAGAATAATTGAAATAAACAACACAAACAGTATAAACACTCTAGATA
Organism: Neoarius graeffei; assembly: GCF_027579695.1. Classification (NCBI taxonomy): domain Eukaryota; kingdom Metazoa; phylum Chordata; class Actinopteri; order Siluriformes; family Ariidae; genus Neoarius; species Neoarius graeffei. The sequence continues at coordinate 1,820,409 of NC_083574.1, read as the reverse complement.
AGAACTAGACATAGACTAAACACTCATATACACACACACACACACACACACACACACGCATACATACATACATACATATTGAAGCAAATAAACATTCAAGGGCACTCGAGGTATAGCAGGCAAACATGAAATAAGCAGAATAAACAAACTAATAGCTGTTAAGGTGAGGTAGTGCAGAATAGTGCAAATGAGCGAGGTAAAGTGAGATGTGCGGTCCCTGAGTTCAGTGTGTTAATGAACGTTGAGAGTGTGTATATATATATATAGGCAGCATGGTGGTGTAGTGGTTAGCGCTGTCGCCTCACAGCAAGAAGGTCCGGGTTCGAGCCCCGGGGCCGGCGAGGGCCTTTCTGTGTGGAGTTTGCATGTTCTCCCCGTGTCCACGTGGGTTTCCTCCGGGTGCTCCGGTTTCCCCCACAGTCCAAAGACATGCAGGTTAGGTTAACTGGTGACTCTAAATTGAGCGTAGGTGTGAATGTGAGTGTGAATGGTTGTCTGTGTCTATGTGTCAGCCCTGTGATGACCTGGCGACTTGTCCAGGGTGAACCCCGCCTTTCGCCAGTAGTCAGCTGGGATAGGCTCCAGCTCGCCTGCGACCCTGTAGAACAGGATAAAGCGGCTACAGATAATGAGAATGAGATGAGATATATATATATATATATATATATATATATGTGTGTGTGTGTGTGTGTGTGTGTGTGTGTTGGGGGGGAACTATGAGGGTGAAGGGGGGGCAGGGGGGTGTGCGGGCAGAATCTGTGGCGGGGGCAGAGGGGGGAGGAGTGGCAGAACAGGGAGGGAGTTGAGCCTCCTGACCGCCTGGTGAAAGAAACTGTTCTTGAGCCTGCTGGTTTTGGCCCGGAGACTCCGCAGTCTCCTCCCCGACGGCAGCAGGCTGAAGAGGCTGTGAGATGGGTGAGTGGGGTCACCTGCAATCCTGATGGCTTTGCGGGTGAGGCGGGAGTTATAAATATCCATTAGAGAAGGGAGAGAGACACCAATGATCCTCTCAGCTGCTCTCATGATGCGCTGCAGAGTCTTGCAGCAGGACACGGTGCAGGCGCCGTACCACACGGTGGTGCAGCTGGTCAGGATGTTCTCGATGGTGCCTCTGTAGAATGTGTGCATGATGGGGGCCGGGGCTCTTGCTCTCCTCAGTTTGCGGAGGAAGTACAGACGCTGTTGGGCTTTTTTGGCCAGTGATGCGGTGTTGTTGATCCAGGACAGGTCTTCAGAGATGTGCACACCCAGAAACTTGGTGCTGCTCACCCTCTCCACTGCAGCACCGTTGATAGATAGTGGAGCATGCTGGGCGTGCATAATATAATATATTTATATTTAATATTATCTCATCTCATTATCTGTAGCTGCTTTATCCTGTTCTACAGGGTCGCATGCGAGCTGGAGCCTATCCCAGCTGACTACGGGCGAAAGGCGGGGTACACCCTGGACAAGTCGCCAGGTCATCACAGGGCTGACACATAGACACAGACAACCATTCACACTCACATTCACACCTACGCTCAATTTAGAGTCACCAGTTAACCTAACCTGCATGTCTTTGGACTGTGGGGGAAACCGGAGCACCCGGAGGAAACCCACGCGGACACGGGGAGAACATGCAAACTCCGCACAGAAAGGCCCTCGCCGGCCACGGGGCTCGAACCCAGGACCTTCTTGCTGTGAGGTGACAGCGCTAACCACTACACTACTGTGCCGCCTATATATAAATTTGAAATATAAATTGAAAATGAAAAATTTAGATAACTTTGACATTTACATCATAAATATTGATTTTTATGAATATGTACGGTCCCTAATAAATAAATAAATAAATAATGCTAAAAAACAAGTAAATTAATTAAATGTGTAATCCACAATAATGTGCTCATAAAAATATGCTACAAAAAATTTAATTATTTAAAGTATGATCAAAGCGTACTTGGACGAATTTGAGTAACTTTTTATCTATATAATTTTTTTATTATTAAAATATTTTAGCTAAATTTTAATAAAGTCCAAGAAAGACACCGTCATTGAAAATGATCTAAGGGGATTTATTGTGTTTTCTTGGTTTCAGTATAAAGGACAAGCGAATCTTCATGTCTTTGAGGACTGGTGTGGAACCTCCATTACAAGCCTCAGGAAGAACCCACACTATCCCCTGTACCCTCACGTAGGTGCACAAACTTACGCACAAATAATGGAACTTAAGCACTTTCTGTTTTCTGTCTCTCTGTAACACTTTAAAAATGTAAAGCCTTTCACATTTACACTGAAATACACTCATAACAGTAACTTCTCTAAAGAACCCTTGAAGAACTCTGTTCTCGGAGATGATCTGGTTCTGTGTGCAGTTATTTTCTTCTCAGTACTCAGAACCTGTCAGATGTTTAACATTTAGCTTTTGGTACTTTGGACATTTTTATTAAAAGGCTTATTTAAGGTTCTTTGGATAGTTAAGGGTACCGAGCCGAGTCTCCTTTCTGAGGTTCTCTGTTTTTAGGTTCTATATTCATAAAACATTAATTTAACATTTTACTTGGTACACTCATGATTAAAAGGTTCTTTAAGGGTTTGTAAGGTACTTCACGGTTCTTAACCTCCAGAAGTGTTCTATCTGGAGGGCTTACTGAGCAGAACCCTTTGGTTCTAAGAGTGTAACACTACCAAGTGAAAAGAAGCAAAATAATCGTTCCATGTTCTACATAAACCCCCCGAAAAAGAGTGTGTCCTCATCAGAGAGGAAGCTGGGGACCCTAGGGCCACTTCTGATATGGAAACAAAGAACATAGAACTTTTTATGGTTCCTGTAGGGACTAGCAGAAGAACCCTTAAAAGTGCTACATTTTTAAAGAGATGGATCCTGGGATTTTAAGGGTTAATCCTATTAATATTATTATTTTTCTTATTATTGAGACACTCGTAGAAATGTTTAGTTGTGTTCTATGAAGACCCATACAAAAGAGTGTTTCTGATTCAGACAGGATAGCTAGATTTGAAAGTGCAGAACCATTATATATCCAATGAACCCTCCAAATTATTCTTCCTAATACCTAGAACCTGTCAGGAGTGGCACACTATATTGCCAAAAGTATTTGCTCACCCATCCAAATTATCGGAATCAGGTGTTCCAATCACTTCCATGGCCACAGGTGTATAAAATCAAGCACCTCGGCATGCAGACTGTTTTTACAGTTTGGAGCTGGCCCCTTCTTCTTCCAACATGACTGTGCACCAGTGCACAAAGCAAGGTCCATAAAGACATGGATGACAGAGTCTGGTGTGGATGAACTTGACTGGCCTGCACAGAGTCCTGACCTCAACCTGATAGAACACCTTTGGGATGAATTAGAGCGGAGACTGAGAGCCAGGCCTTCTCGTCCAACATCAGTGTGTGACCTCACAAATGCGCTTCTGGAAGAATGGTCAAAAATTCCCGTAAACACACTCCTAAACCTTGTGGACAGCCTTCCCAGAAGAGTTGAAGCTGTTCTAGCTGCAAAGGGTGGACCAATGTCACATTGAACCCTATGGATTAGGAATGGGACGTCACTTAAGCTCATATGTGAGTCAAGGCAGGTGAGCGAATACTTTTGGCAATATAGTGTATTTGGTGCACTCTTAGAAATAGGGTTCTACATGGGTTCTTGAAAGGCTCATTGAATAATTATGCTTCTAAAAGGATCTTGGACACTCAGGACTCTCGGGATCCATTTTCAAAGATGTTAAATTGAGAACCCTGAAGGGCTCTTCATTAAGGGTTCTTCTCCCTTGAAGCATCTATTTCCTGTGTAGAACCTGACAGCAAATTGGCTTCCATAGAACCATAAAGTTTTCCCCAGAGCCTTTAAGAGGTCTAGATTTTAACATTGAAAGGGTTCTTCTTCTTCTTCTTCTTCTTCTTCTTCTTCTTCTTCTTCTTCTTCTTGCAACACTTGTAGAAAATGTAGAACCCTTCAGCGTTCTTCAGTTATCCCTCTAGGGGAACCCGTAACAGTTAGTGTAGAACCAGACAGAAAAATGTTTTCTTATCCTTTCCTATCTTCTCAATAGAACCCTACTGGAAGCTAATAACCTTTAATTAGCCAATAAACACTTAAACTTTTTTTCTAAGAGTGTACCAAGAGCTAAATGTTCAACAGGTTCTAGATGTTAAGAAGTTCTTCGAAGAAAATGGGTTCTTTAAGGGTTCTTTATAGGTTTACTCAGTAGTTATGGTTCTAAATGTAGCCTCAAAGCTGAAGAGTGAATATCTGTTCATTCTGTGCCTTACATTTTCTTAACTTTTTTTTTAAACCGGTTTGACCTTCGTATTCTCGTCTGTCTTTTTCTCCTTCAGTCTCGTATCACAGTGAAGAAACTCGCCGTGGCTCCAAACTGGAACAGTTACGGCCTCAGGATCTTTGGCTACATCCACCCGTCCACCAGCGGTCAGACACACACACACTCACACACACACACACACACACACACACACACACACACACACACACACACACACACACACACACACTCTGTCTCTCTCACTCACTCAGATCCCTCTTGAGTAACATCGTTGCTCTGTCCGTGTTTTTCAGGTGAGTTTCTTTTCGCAGTGGCGTCCAGTGATAACTGTGAGTTCTGGCTCAGTCAGGACGAGAACCCGGAGAACCTGCGACTTCGGGCTTATGTTGGAAAGGTGAATGTTCATGAAGCTGCACCGATTGTTTAAAAAATATTGAGGGTTGTGCTTAATATAAAAGTGTGTGTGTGTGTTTACAGACTGGTGAGGAATGGACCGCTCCGGGAGAATACAGCAAATACACCAGTCAAATATCCAAACCAGTCATGTACGTGTGTGTGTGTGTGTGTGTGTGTGTGTGTGTGTGTGTGTGTGTGTGTGTGCGTGTGTGTTTTGCATTATTGCAGTATTATGCTAATTATCTTTAATGGTGAGCGGGATAAAGGAGAGATGGTTAATCATTAGTTATTATATTTTGTGTTTTGACGTGTGATAATGCAGAAAGGTCACATTTCTTGTTGGTAAAAACACAAGTGTCTCTTTTAGACGTGATCTGTGTGAAGGAGTTTTAGGGTTATGGAGTGATCAGCAGACAGTGAAGGCATATGAGAGAGAGAGAGAGACAGACAGATACAGAGAGGGAGAGAGAGACAGACGGGGGGGAGAGAGAGACAGAGAGGGGGGAGAGAGAGAGACAGACAGACGGGAGGGGGGAGAGAGAGACAGAGAGAGGGAGAGAGAGAGAGACAGACAGACGGGGGGGGAGAGAGAGACAGAGAGGGGGGAGAGAGAGAGAGATGGACAGAGAGACAGACAGACAGACAGAGAGGGAGAGACCAGCAGACAGAGAGAGGGAGAGATGGATGGAGAAGAAGAGAGAGAGAAAGTGCGTGGGGGGGGTCTGAAATATGTATTTTGTTTTTCACAGGTATACCAAAAAAACCCTTGCGTCAGATGGAGAACCTGCCTGAACACGCCGCGAACTAAACTAGAATCGATCACAAGAAACAAAACCAGAAATCCGCCTTTAAACTCTGAAAAGAAAACAGGAGTGTGAGAGACAGAGCAGTCGTGAAAAAAGAGTCCCATAAAGTTCATCTCTGTAAATAAACAACATTTTTATATCTGATATTTTATGTGTTTTCTTTTTTATTGCAGACTTCAGCAGCAGAAAAGGTTTTACTTTGAGCTGCTCCACAAACACAACAATCACGGCACCGACCATGTGGAGGTCGCGGTGAGTCGGTTTCTTGTTTACTGTGTGTTTACTGTGTGTTTATTGTGTGTTTACTGTGTGTTTACTGTGTGTTTATTGTGTGTTTACTGTGTTTACTGTGTGTTTATTGTGTGTTTATTGTGTGTACTGTGTGTTTACTGTGTGTTTATTGTGTGTTTACTGTGTTTACTGTGTGTTTATTGTGTGTTTACTGTGTTTACTGTGTGTTTATTGTGTGTTTACTGTGTGTTTACTGTGTTTATTGTGTGTTTACTGTGTGTTTATTGTGTGTTTACTGTGTTTACTGTGTGTTTACTGTGTGTTTATTGTGTGTTTACTGTGTTTATTGTGTGTTTATTGTGTGTTTACTGTGTGTTTATTGTGTGTTTACTGTGTTTACTGTGTTTATTGTGTGTTTATAGTTTGTTTACTGTGTTTACTGTGTGTTTACTGTGTGTTTACTGTGTGTTTATTGTGTGTTTACTGTGTGTTTATTGTGTGTTTACTGTGTTTATTGTGTGTTTATTGTGTGTTTACTGTGTGTTTATTGTGTGTTTACTGTGTTTACTGTGTTTATTGTGTGTTTATAGTTTGTTTACTGTGTTTACTGTGTGTTTACTGTGTGTTTACTGTGTGTTTATTGTGTGTTTACTGTGTTTATTGTGTGTTTACTGTGTGTTTACTGTGTTTATTGTGTGTTTATTGTGTGTTTACTGTGTGTTTATTGTGTGTTTACTGTGTTTACTGTGTTTATTGTGTGTTTATAGTTTGTTTACTGTGTTTACTGTGTGTTTACTGTGTGTTTACTGTGTGTTTATTGTGTGTTTACTGTGTTTATTGTGTGTTTACTGTGTGTTTATTGTGTGTTTACTGTGTGTTTATTGTGTGTTTATAGTTTGTTTACTGTGTTTACTGTGTGTTTATTGTGTGTTTATTGTGTGTTTTCTGTGTTTTCGTCTGTCCACTGCTCTGAAGTTGAAGGACGGCTGTTCGGTCATTAACACGCGTGTGAATCTCACTCTGTGAGACGATACAGTACAATACGACACAACACACACCTGGATATGTCTAAGTTTCCGTAAGGGGCGGGTCAACATTCCAACAATTTCACAAGTGCACACAGAGTACTCTTTCTGATGACCCCTCCCCCCTCCTTCCCAAAAGAGTACAAATAAAAATGTTAATTTTTCATCAACTATATAAGGCTTGAAATTAGCAAGGTTTCCAGAGACCGGCGTGTGCTGCTTATTACGGCCAAATATGAGAAATAAACAGGATCGTTTCAATCTAAAACTGATCTCGAGCAGCATACCGTCGTCTTTATAAAGTTGAGTAATGTACCACACGTTCTCGACTCGAGTTTTTTTTATTTTCTTCTCGGCTTTTTTGAATAGCGTGGTCATATGGTGTATGGTGCTCACTTCCAACCGGTTCAGACTTGTTCCGTTTCCACGCTGCCTGGACTTTCGAAACGGCATCTGACCTCTTCACGCTGTCGCACATGAACACAAAGACATTCAGGAAGTTGTATCAGTTTACTGGCTTTTTGTGTCTCAGAGATGTTCTGCTTTTAGTGGAATTGAAGAGCTTTTCAAAATGGTCATCACCTGCTGCCACCATTGTTTGTGACTGTTGTTAGTATGCGGACTTATTCCCCGAGGCCGTTGTACGCGATACAGAGTGAGGCGGGAGATCTCACGTGCCCGTTTCAAACACAGTGGCCTCAACTTCTGATGACATGATCAACATTTTTAGTAGATTTTAAATGCATGCAGTGAGCATTAACCCCCTCCCTCGGTGTACGGGCTGTACGCTTGTGAAATTGTTGAAAATGTTGAACCGCCCCTAAGCTGCTCGGTAACACAACAAGCTACGTTGTTTTGTCTTATTAACTTTGAGAGACTGGTGAGGGAACAACCGTTTATCTCTGATTATAATGCATAGGACCAAATTACTCAATTCTGATTGGTCAATCAAGGAGGGCTTTTTCCCTTAACATGGGGCCGTATTTCTGAAATCCCATTGGCTAGTTTGTTGCTTGGTTACGGTTACAAAAATTAGCAAATTTTGTCAACAAAATGGCTGACTCTGCTGACTCAGCAATGCTGCATTTCGCTGTATTTGATGAAGAAATGATAAACCGATTGAAAGCTGCAGGTGAAAATGAAAATACCAAAAAAAGTATGAACTTTTGGCTTTCCGTGTTTAACCCTTTGGTGACTGACCCCTTGAACATGGTTCCTCCAGGAACGATGATGTTTCAGTCGTCAAGACAACGGAAAAACTAAAATACAAGAGCATTTTGTTCTGTGCACAAGAGCATTGTGACGTATCTTTCTGTTTTTGTATTTTAGTTCTTCTGTTGTCTTGACAACTGAAAAGTCATAGTTCCTGGAGGAACCATTTTCAAGGGGTCAGTCACCAAAGGGTTAAGAAACGGGCCGCAGAAAGACAAATAAACGACTCTCTAGTGGCGTATGAATGCTGTGAGTTAGACAAGGTGCGATCGCAGTTTTATGCAGAAGTGAGGAAAGAAAATGGGGAAAACTACGAACCAAACTCTCTTAAAGTAATGCAGGCTTTTGTAAAGAAGTTGCAATAAAATTTTGTAAACCACTTTCAAAATCCTCGTGTCGTGTCACCGTGTCATGATGAAAGACGCTTTAGAAACTGATTCAAACGTGCAAGATAGTCTCGCGCCCTGATTGGTTCAGAAAACGTGAATGACAAATGTTGTGAACTTGAATGGCTTCTGAAGTATGAATTTGGCCCTGTATATTATAAACAAGTAATCGTATGGTTCCTTGTAAAATTAAGGATCAATTTCACTCGTGATTTCAAAGTTCTGAAATCGCGACTCGGGCAATTTTCAAAACTTCGAAATCATTTGTGAAATTAATTCTTAATTTTACTCGGCCCCATACGATTACCTATACTTATATACCGCCTCCACAATGAAAAGCTCAGAACAGCAACATTTCAGAAAAGCAACATTTCTATGGCATTTTAGATAAATTCTTGACTTTCTGTCACAGCTACATCCTACAGAGGTGTCCATTAGTACTGTAGGTGTGACCTACTAATGACCTCAAGCCACACCTCCTACAACATATGCTTATAATAAAGATAAAATGAGGTGTGTGTGTGTGCGCGTGTGTGTGTGTGTGTGGTACACATTAGGATTTTTAGTGTGAAGAGCATGTGTACGCCTCTGGGGTTTATAGAGAGATCACTTATCCCGCGCGGATCGATCGGAATTCTGACAGATGTCCTGCGGGATCGTTACTGAGCACACACGCATCCGGAAAACAAACTCCTCTGAATCGTACTCGAGTTTGGAAGAAACAGATTCTCTGGACTTTTCTCAGTGCAGGGAAATGAGTTTATAACACTACAGTTTATTTCACATTAAAGTTTAAATAATTTAAAAAATTATGATATTACTTGTTTTAACAGTGGAGACTCAATAAGGCTGGAACACTGTTTGAACTTATTGATTCCAACTCGCTGTCTCTTTACACTGGTAAGTTTTGCAGAGACTTGTACCTCCGTGTGTGTGTGTGTGTGTGTGTGCGCGCGCGCGCGCGCGTGTGTGTGTGTGTGTGTGTGTGTGTGTGTGTGTGTGTGGCACTGGAAAGGTTACAGAACTGGAATAGCCTTCTCTGTCAACACTACAATTCCCTGCCATGCTGACATCCTGAAATAGCTCAAATGATACGTGTGTGTGTGTGTGTGTGTGTGTGTGTGTGTGTGTGTGTGTGTGTGTGTGTGTGTGTGTTAGTATATTTAACTGTAGTTTCTGCTTACAGTCATCTCAGTGGTTTATAGAGGAGCTTCTGAATGTTTGGTTTGGAATTTTTATGATTTATGTTTTTACCATTTTTAACCCTTTTTTTTAAACGGTGAGAATATTTTACACACCATCACACATCATTACACACTATTACACACCGTCACACACTATTACACACTATTACACACTATTACACACCGTCACACACTATTACACACTATTACACACCATCACATGCCATTACACACTACTACACACCAATACACCCTATTACACATCATCACATGCCATTACACACTATTATACACTGTCATACACTATTACACACATTACACACTATTATACACCATTACACACCATCACACACTATTACACACATTACACACCATTACACACCATCACATGCCATTACACACTACTACACACCAATACACCCTATTACACACCATCACATGCCATTACACACTATTATACACTGTCACACACTATTACACACATTACACACTATTATACACCATTACACACCATCACACACATTACACACCATTACACACCATCACATGCCATTACACACTACTACACACCAATACACCCTATTACACACCATCACATGCCATTACACACTATTATACACTGTCACACACTATTACACACATTACACACTATTATACACCATTACACACCATCACACACATTACACACCATTACACACCATCACATGCCATTACACACTACTACACACCAATACACCCTATTACACACCATCACATGCCATTACACACTATTATACACCGTCACACACTATTACACACATTACACACTATTATACACCATTACACACCATCACACACATTACACACCATTACACACCATCACATGCCATTACACACTACTACACACCAATACACCCTATTACACACCATCACATGCCATTACACACTATTATACACTGTCACACACTATTACACACATTACACACTATTATACACCATTACACACCATCACACACTATTACACACATTACACACCATTACACACCATCACATGCCATTACACACTACTACACACCAATACACCCTATTACACACCATCACATGCCATTACACAATACTACACGGCCTTACACACACTTAATACAGAAAGTGTTCATATCAAAATAATAGATAAACTCCCCATTGCAGCTTGTGTTCCTGTAAATAACTCACAATTCAGTTCAACAATTATTAATTACACAGCAAATTCCTCAGTGTTGAATTAACACCCAGAGTGTTTATATAGGTCCAGTTGGACCTATATAAACACTCTGGGTGTTAATTCAACACTGGGGATTTTGCTGTGTATGTGATCAATTAAAATAACAAATTCAAATTATTCTCAACCATTTGTCTGATTTGCATGAAATTTGGTGGACATCATTTACAGATCATGCTGAGGAAAAATTGTAAAAAGATTTTTGATTCATCAAACCATTTCAAA